>NC_134354.1:196903320-197514406 GCF_048569485.1 Anomaloglossus baeobatrachus
ACGTGTATTCACTAGACTTGGGCGTTATATCAAAGTTTGTGCAAATCGTGCACCTGTACGCTGCCACCGACAGGCACACACGTGCGGTTTTTAAATGCAAGCACGGACGCACTAAGAACCTAACACAGGTTTTAGGAGAAAAAATTAATGACGAGAACTCTGACACTATCAGCCACTGCTGACTGACGTGTATTATACACTACACTTGTGCGTTATATAATAGTTTGGTAAAAACGCACACAAGTGCACCTGTACGCTGCCACCGACAGGCACACACGTGCGGTTTTTAAATGCAAGCACGGACGCACTAAGAACCTAACACAGGTTTTAGGAGAAAAAATTAATGACGAGAACTCTGACACTATCAGCCACTGCTGACTGACGTGTATTATACACTACACTTGTGCGTTATATAATAGTTTGGGAGAAACGCACACAAGTGCACCTGTACGCTGCCACCGACAGGCACACACGTGCGGTTTTTAAATGCAAGCACAGACGCACTAAGAACCTAACAGGTTTTTAGGAGCGACAATTGCTGAGAAGTATGACACTATCAGGACTGTTTTAGACTGTGTACACCAGCCCCAGATATGATGAAGGCTGGTATACGGTCACCACTAGGAATGGCTATATACCCTGCCTGCCTGCCTGCCTGCCTGCCTGTATACTGCTACAATAGTCCTGACAAGGACTCTTTTGGTCACTAGCCTGTATTCCAACCTGGCTATACCCTGCCTGTATACAGCAACAATAGTCCTGAGAAGGACTCTGCTACTGTACTCCGACCTGGCTATACCCTGCCTGCCTGTATACAACTAGAATAGTCCTGAGAAGGACTTTTGGTCACACTGTTTGCAGCCCTGCTACGGAAATAGCTATAAAGGGCCGCAAACCTTTCCCTGAAGCAGCGACCCTCTCCCTGCACTGACTGTCTGGATAGCTGTGAGCAGAGCACAGCGCACCCGCCGGTATAAAGGCTCGGTCACGCTGTGCAGGCCGGCCAATCACTGCAATTCCACAACTAACAGGGCTGTGGCATTGCAGTGGTCTGCCAGCCAATCCCTGCATGAGGGCTGGCTCTCAAAAGAGCGCCAACATGCAGGGATAAAGACCACGAGTACAGCACGAGTATCGCGAGATTACTCGGTCCCCGCCGAGTAGACCGAGTACAGTGATACTCGTGCGAGTACCGAGTAGTAACAAGCATGCTCGCTCATCACTAATGCTAATTTGTGCAATTTTTGCTGATAAGAGATTGCATCAGCACCCTGTGGTGTACTAGAAGGGAAAAGCCATGATGTCGCTCCCCAAACCTGTAACACACAATACCCGAAATTGGGATCTGAGTGATATTAACCCCTTCACGACCAGCCGATTTTGCATTTTCCGTTTTTTTTTTCGCCATTCTTCTTCTGAGAGACGTACATTTTTTATTCTTCAGTCAATATCGGCATATGAGGGCTTGTTTTTTGCAGATCGAGCTGTACTTTTAACTTAATCCATGAGTTTTACCACATAGTGTACTGGAAAATGGCAAAAAATTCCAAATGCGGAAAAATTGCAAAAAGAGAACAATGCAACTATTGTTTATGGGATATTTTATTCACAGTGTTCACTATTTGGTAAAACTGATATGTTGCTGTGATGCCTCAGATCAGTGCAAGTTTGTAGATATCAAACATGAATAGGTTTACTTTTATCTAAGGGGTTAAAAAAATCAGAAGTTTGTCTGAAACAAGTGGTGTCTGATAGCTCATTAATTTCTTCCAATCAGAGCAGCATTGCTCAGACCGGGAGAAATGATCATCCTTTGTAACAGTTAGTTCTCAGCTGTTTTTTTACAGGACCTTAGTCATGTGAGCACAGGAGTCATCACATGACCCTGTCCTACCATGACAACCACCGGATACACGTGATCACATCTCTTCCGGTGGAGGCCTTGTGAGTAAAGTTATAGCACAATCGCTATTATAATGGCACTGTCACATATTGACAGCGCCATTTAAGGGGTTAAAAGGCATGGGCAAAAAGCGATTCCGCTCGTGCCTGGCAGGCACACATGTCAGCATAGAAATCAGCTGAGATGTGCAATGATCTCCCCCGGCTGCCAGCAGCAGCCGGGGGAGATTAACACTATGACCACTAGGACATAAGATTACTGCCCGTGGTCGTTAAGGGATTAAAAGGGACTTCTTACTGTCACCAGTGTAATTCTACAAGACTTCTGCCTATTTATTTAATTTATTCATTTATATAACACCAATAATTTCAAAGTGCTTTACAGATTTCAGCATCACTGTTTCCATTGGGGCTCACAATCTCAATTCCCTATGCAAATCAAAAAGTTCCGTTGAGCCTCTGTTAGGAGTCTTGACATGGAAAATATCCAGATATTCCTCCGGAAAGAACCTAGCAAGGAGTGGCTCTTTTTAGGAGACCGCTATAACCACCATATTAAGTGGCCCTTTTAGTCAATATCTAACTCTTGATGAGTTTAAAGATATGACAAGGGAAATACCAAGGCCAGGTATCCATCCGCAGACAGCTGTTTTGGGGTATTGCCCCTCATCAGTGTGGAGTAGGATTCTGGTCATGTGGGAGCAATGCCTAGTAGACCAACAAGACAAAACAATCACTGATCTTGGGGAGACCAGCCAGAGAAAACACTGCCGGCAGCAAACAAAGGCGCTCAACACAATGAAATCCTAGGTGCATTGCCCCTTGGGAAGTATGCAAATCAAAAGGTCCATGGAGCCTCTGTTAGGAGACTTGACACGGAAAATAGCCAGATATCCCTCCGGGAAGGACCTAGCCAGGGAGTGGCTCTTTTTAGGAGACCACCATAGCCACCATATTAAATGGGCCTTTTAGTCAATATCTAACTCTTGATGAGTTTACAGATATGATAAGGGAAATACCAAGGTCAGGTATCTATCCACAAATAGCTGTTTAGGGGTATTGCCCTCCATCAGTGTGGAGTAGGATTCTGGCCATGTGGGAGCAATGCCTAGTAGACCAACAAGACAAAACAATCACTGATCTTGGGGAGACAAACCACAGAAAACACTGCCGGCAGCCAACAAAGGTGCTCAACACAGTGAAATCCTAGGTGCATTGCCCCCTGGGAATTATGCAAATCAAAAAGGTACGTGGCCAGAATCCTACTCCACACTGATGAGGGGCATTACCCCAAAACAGCTGTCTGTATATGGATACCTGGCCTTGGTATTTCCCTTGTCATATCTTTAAACTTGTCAAGAGTTAGATATTGACTAAAAGGGCCACTTAATATGGTGGTTAGGTTGGTCTCCTAAAAAGAGCCAGTCCTTGGCTAGGTCCTTCCTGGAGGGATATCTGGCTATTTTCTGTGACTCCTAACAGAGGCTCCACGGACCTTTTTGATTTGCATACTTACCAGGGGGCAATGTACTTAGGATTTCACTGTGTTAAGCAGTTAAGCGCCATTGTTGGCTGCCGCCAGTGTTTTCTCCGGCTGGTCTCCCCGAGATCAGTGATTGTTTTATCTAAATTCCCTATCAGTATGTCTTTGGAGTGTGGGAGGAAACCAGAGAGTTCAGAGAAAAGCCATGCAAATACTTGGAGAAATACAAACTTTTTGCAGATTTTGTCCTTGGTATAATTTCCCCAAAGCTGCAAAGCAACAGTGCTAACCACTGAGCCACCATGCAGCTTAAAATTTATGGTTCCCGCTAGAAATTAACAGAACTACTCCATTGCCCAACAATGAGCCCACAAAGTTGCTTGGAGAATCCATGGTGGAACAATCCGGTCACCTGGATACACACTTCACTGTGCTATGTCAGCTTCATAAGCTTGATGCTATCTCCTTTCAATGGGTGCCCGCAAAAGTGTTGTGCTGCTGTCTGGGATGTCTGGCCCTGAGTGCACTACAGTCACAAAGATTTTAATCAATGGTGGGCAAGAGGAAGGGTAAGACCATCTTGGGTTCTTGCTGAGAATGTACTTTATGCTGTTGACTATTGGTAACCCTATAAAGTCTTACCAGAATACGGTATCTTTACCCTGTGTTGTCTGTATAGTGTTCTTCACACAGGGAAGGAGTAAGGGCATTGAGTGGGATGAGTGTTAGCCCGTGCAGTCTTTCTAAAGACAGACAGGCCAGCGGACGAATGTACCTTAGTGTCTCCACAGCCGATGGAATTTTACTCAGATCGGCTGATCCAGGGGAGCTACAGGGGATTGGTGATTGTAGAGATTGTCCATAAGCTCCATAATCAGGGAGGCATATACGTATACCCAGCAGGCCATTGATAAGGCTTAAAAGTTTCTGACACCTCCATGTCCAACCCCATCCACTTAGCCTTGGCAAGAGGATCGGAGTGGATATACAACCGGATCAAAAAATTGCAACTACAGTAGCTGTTCCAGCTTTGACATATTGAATGCTGGGCCACTGACACCAGGTCTTATTTGATCCTGGAATTGGTTTGCTGGAATGCCCAAAACATCAAGGATGATGAAAAAAACCCCACAGAGATTGACCCAGAGGAATTATACTGCATGCCAGATCAAGGATCCAAAGGCAATCTGGAATCAACAACCCAGTCCCAAGCAGCTCGAACCCAAGATTTTTTTAGCTGCATTGAGGCCTGAAGGCTCAAGTGGGGAGAGGGCTTGTGTTATGGAATCAGTTTTGGGAGCTCCAGTTCCCCTACCACCTGTGTCAATCCCCACCCCATTATGGTCTACCAAGAAAAGTGCCGGGATCATTGCGTCTAATGGATGCAACAATTCTGGGAGACTTTTGGCTGATATTTTTTAGCCTTTGGGGGGACAATTACAATGGACCTCCCCAGGCTGAGAATACCAGCCCCCAGCTTTATCTTGGCTAGATATCAAGATTGGGGAGACCACATTGTTTTTTTAAATAATTTTTTATTTAAATAATTTAAAAAAGCCACATGGGGTCCCTCTTATTATGTTACTCAGCCAAAATAACGCACATGGCTGGGAGCTGCATTTTGTAGCCATATGCTTTATCGGTGCTGGGTATCAATATATGGAGGACCCTGTGACATTTTATTTATTTTTTATTAATTTATTTTTACACTCCATTAGGGGACCCAGGCAGCCTCCGTGATGGCATTTAACCAGAGACGCCAGCATGCCAGCAGTCTGACTGCAGCCAATCACAGACGCTGGCAGAGACGGTGGGCGGGGGAAACAATGCATATGTATGAGATATAATGAGCAGACCCAGAAGTAGTATGACAGCGGTAGGGAATCTCAGTGGGCGGCACGTTGGCTCAGTGGTTAGCACTGCAGTCTTGCAGCGCTGTGGTCCTGGGTTCAAATCCCACCAAGGACACCATCTGCAAGGAGTTTGTAAGTTCTCCCTGTGTTTGCGTGGCTTTCTTCCCACACTCCAAAGACAAACAGATAGGGACTCTAGATTGTGAGCCCCAATGGGAACAAAGTTGCCAATGTATGTAAAAGCACTGAGGAATTAATAGCGCTGAATTAAATTAAGTCATTTTTTTTTCACTATGCCTCCTCACAGTAATATCAGTAGCAAAGATGGCTACGACATTATGATTGGAAAGCAATCCCAGCATGGTTAGTAGCTGAAAATCAGGCGCCAAACATGCTGGGGAGGGGTCTCTAATTTCATGAGAAGAATACCAAAATACGTGGTGAGAAACTAATATAATGAATACCTTAATTTCGTATGAATAATGCCAAATATATTTGCTCATCACTAATGATGATTAACATCATTTCTTTTTATCATAGATACATGATTATTACAAATATTATATTCATTTTTTTAGGTTCTTACTGACATCCTGAGTTCTGGCATTTTACCATTGATCTATGCTTTGAATCCTGACTCTCAGGAGTTTTGTATGCACAATGCATTATTTAAGCAATCTGTCATACATCAGTATAAAAGAGGGATAAAACTGCTCTTCTCCATTAAAGAAGTCTATTTATCTGTATTTCTTCCCCACTGGACAACATCACCTACAGATTTTCACTGATCTAACCACTCACAGTATTTCTTGAAAGCTTGCAGGAAAGATTTTTGGCTTGGAATTGAAGCTCTTCAAAAGAGTAATATTGTCAGCTGCAACAAGATAGATGGGAATGTGACAGTGTAAAACGTGTATTTTGCCATCCCCCAATTTCCTAAATTCTCTGAACAAAATTCCAGATCTCAGTGCTGAGAATATAGTATGACAATACCAGCCATGAATGTACTACAAACACAGCAGTGAATAGGAGAGGCAAGGCTGATTCTTGCATAAATGTCTGCTTCATCATATTTTGACCATATTTTTTTGTGCTTCTTTTCTTTTTATTAAGTTCCAATTATTTTTGTATTTTGGAGGTGTCGCGGGTGGAGGAGGGGACGCTGCGCTCACCCACTGCTCGGGTCTGGCTGCTGCTGCTGCTGCTCGGTGGCTCGAGCGGTGGGCCGGATCCCGGGGACTCGAGCGGCGTTCCTCGCCCGTGAGTGAAAAGGGGTTTGGTTTTGGGGATTGATTGTCCGTGACGCCACCCACAGTTGTAGTGAGGTTGTGACACCACCGCTGCTCTGGACGGGGATCCCGGGAGCGATGACAGGGAGCAGCTTGGATGTTGGTTCTCCCCTCCGTGGGTAGGGGGGTTGGTTGTCCGGGGCCCGGTGAGGGGTTAGGGATGGATAGCAGGCGGGTTACGGGGCCTGGTGAGGTGCAGGGTCGCGGGGACAGCGCTGTGCCGCACGGCACGGTAGTACTCACTCAGCCAGTAATTTACACGGAGTCTCTGGTCAAACAAACGGCTGGATGGACGGGCCCCACAGGCGGCTGCGGTGTTTTTCCCCTGACCCAGTTTAGTAGTGTAAGTCCTTTCCTGCCCCTTCGTGTACGCTCCTCCTGCGCTCCGGTTTCCAGCTGGCTCCCCGGTTCGGTACCGGTGGGCCACCGCCCAGCCCCGGCTACCTACAGTTCCACCAAGACTGTCTTCCCGGCTCTCGCAGACGGCCACTACCGTCTGCCTCACTGGCTACACGAGGGACCTAGGCTCCAACCTAGGCCCCAGTCTGCGTCTGCCTCTCTGCAGACCTCCTCTCTCTTCCTCTGCCTGGACTTGTCTCCACTTGTTTCCTGCCTCAGGCCAGCTAAACTCCTCAGTGGGCGTGCCCATCTGCCTGACTCCGCCCACCTGGTGTGTCTGTCTGAACCCGAGGAAGAAATCAGGTCTCACTGGGGATGACTGCTGTGAACTGCTGGAGGTGGGTGTGTGTGTGTGTTGTTACCTGTGGCCCCTGGCTTGTCCAGGGCGCCACAGAGGTATACAAGCAAATATGTTAGTAAATTGCACTTAAAAAGAATATGCAAGCAGCTTTTTGCTATTTAATATGAGAGCAGTAATATAAAGGGCAAAAGGAAATTATTTCATGGTTGTGTCACTTATGTGTGTTGTAGTTTCAATACAATCAGTGTTTTATCAGCAGGAGATTATCATAGCCAGATTAGGTCTCACATACTGTCAGGCTGTGGATCTCTGCCCACTTCACTATGCTGACAATACACAGTAAGCTGCCAATGAGGGGTGTGGGTGGGGTTATACACAGGTTAGCATTCTGAGCACTACTATATTTACAACAGAGAAAATAGGGATTTTATCAAAAGTACACAAGGCAGTCCAAAAAGTGACACATTGCAAGTATCAGGGTTTCTGCCCCTATATCACAAGAGCTCACAATATCTCAAAAGCCTGCCGATTCTCTTTAAAGGGAACCTGTCACATAATACTTACCTAACGGTCGATGAAGAGCAGACTGGTCGGATGGGCGTCTCCATTCTTCGGGTCCCCGCCTCTTCTTTCGGCCATCTTTGTCCAACTTCTGAAGCTAGTGTGAATGGTGCGTATACATCATCTACACTAGCCAACAGTGAGGTCCTGCGCAGGTGCACGTTGATATGCCGAGTAGGGCAGATCAAAGTGCGCCTGCTCAGGACCTCACTGTCGGCTAGTGTAGATGATGTAGATGAAGCATCCACACTAGCTTCAGAAGGAGAACAAAGATGGCCAAAAAAAGGAGGCACGAGACTCAGAGAACAGAAATGCCCATCCGACCAGTCTGCTCTGCACCGACCATTAGGTAAGTATTATGAACATCCAGTGACAGGTTCCCTTTAAAGTTTCAGAAGAACAGTGTTTATCTGTTTTTTTTCCCCTAGCAATCCAGCGCTGATGATCTTGTGATTTTCCTTGTCTACCCCTGATCACAAGCATCAGCTAGTGGCTATCACAAGCAATCTTTAGCCATAGTAATCATGTGCTGCACTTTACTAGCACCACTGCTGAACGATGACTGATGCCAAAAGTACATCACTGATTAGTTGCAGCAGTCACAATTTTGCATCTTGTAGGTGATAAGGTGAAGACAAAGAGGGTAGTCAGAACATCAGTGCAGGATTAATGTTGGGAAAAATAATTTGAGCAATGTTTTCATAATATTTGAACTTTTTTTTTCTTTTTAGAAACTTGATAACATCCTTACCTTTAAACAAAAATTAAGTTGGACTGGGGAACAAAATTCTCAAAAGGTCCCGAAGCGAATCAGCAACTACACCGTGTGCAGAATTATTAGGCAAGTTGTATGTTAGAGGATTTTATTTATTATTGATCAACAACTATGTTCTCAATCAACCTAAAAGACTCATAAATATCAAAGCTTAATATTTTTGGAAGTTGGAGTGTTTTTTTTTTAGATTTGGCTATCTTAGGAGGATATCTGTTTGTGCAGGTGACTATTACTGTGCAGAATTATTAGGCAACTTAAAAAAAACAAATATATTCCCATCTCACTTGTTTATTTTCACCAGGTAAACCAATATAACTGCACAAAATTTAGAAATAAACATTTCTGGCATCCAAAAACAAAACACCAAGAAATTAGTGACCAATATAGCCACCTTTCTTCATGATGACACTCAACAGCCTACCATCCATAGATTCTGTCAGTTGCTTGATCTGTTTATGATCAACATTGCATGCAGCAGCCACCACAGTCTCCCAGACACTGTTCCGAGAAGTGTACTGTTTTCCCTCCCTGTAGATCTCACATTTTATGAAGGACCACAGGTTCTCTATGGGGTTCAGATCACGTGAACAAGGGGGCCACGTCATTATATTTTCCTCTTTTGTACCTTTACTGGCCAGCCATGCTGTGGTGTAGTTGGATGCATGTGATGGAGCATTGTCCTGCATGAAAATCATGTTTTTCTTGAACGATACCGACTTCTTCCTGTACCACTGCTTGAAGAAGTTGTCTTCAAGAAACTGGCAGTAGGTCTGGGAGTTGAACTTCACTCCATCCTCAACCTGAAAAGATCTCACAAGTTCATATTTGATAATACCAGTCCATACCAGTACTCGACCTCCACCTTGCTGGCGTCTGAGTCGGAGTGGAGCTCTCTGCCCTTTATTGATCCTGCCTCTGGCCCATCCATCTGGCCCATCAAGAGTCACTCATTTCATCAGTCCATAAAACCTTTGAAAAATCAGTCTTAAGATATTTCTTGGCCCAGTCTTGACGTTTTATCTTATGTTTCTAGTTCAAAGGTGGTCATTTTTCAGCCTTCCTTACCTTGGCCATGTCCCTGAGTATGGCACACCTTGTGCTTTTTGATACTCCAGTAACGTTGAAGCTCTGAAATATGGCCAAACTGGAGGCAAATGGCATCTTGGCAGCTTCATGCTTGATTTTCCTCATTTTATGGGCAGTAATTTTGCGCATTTTTTGCCCAACACGCTTCTTGCAACCCTGTTGGCTATTTGCCATGAAAGGCTTGTTTGTTTGGTGATCACGCTTCAAAAGTTTGGTAATTTCAAGACTGCTACATCCCTCTGCAAAACAAGAATGCCGTGGAGACACCATCACATGTTTCTCAACTTTGGCAAGAAACTAGCCAGGTCTTTCACCGGAAAGGAACAACCACGGGAAGGGCAGTCTCCAGTCAAGGAAACCGCCTATACCAAAACATGGTATCCATCCACAGACAGCTGTTTCGGGGTATTTGCCCCTCATCAGTGTGGAGTAGGAAACTGGCTAGTGGGAGCAATGCCTAGTACAAGACTACATAGGTAAGGATGATTGACCTCGGGGACATCAACATCCAACACTGCGGAGACATCATCACATGTTTTTTAATGCAGTGACACTAGAACAAGGTCCCCTGGGAAAATATGCAAAACAAGAATGCCGCGGAGACATCATCACATGTTTCTCAATGCTGGCAAGTAACTAGCCAGGTCTTTCACCGGGAAGGAACAACCACGGGAAGGGCAGTTTCCAGTATAGGAAGGATGTTGATCTCCCTGAGGTCAACCATCCTTACCTATTCATCCCTCTACAAGACATCTCACAATTTTGGACTTTTCAGAGCCCGTCAAATCCCTCTTTTGACCCATTTTGCCAAAGGAAAGGAAGTTGCCTAATAATTAAGCACACCTTATATGTGGTGTTGATGTCATTGCACCAGACCCCTCCTCATTACAGAGATGCACATCACCTGATTTACTTAATTGGTAGTTGGCTCTCAAGCCTATACAGCTTGGCGTAGGACAACATGTATAAAAATTATCATGTGATCAAAATACTCATTTGCCTAATAATTCTGCACACAGTGTATATATTGTTATAAATGGGTCATCTATAGTGTGCTAAGTACAGAGTTTATTAACAATATGTTGTATGATGATGGGCTTTATAAATTTCCCTATGGTCTCATAGCTCCAGTTTTGAATTATTTCTTCTCCACCTCAGAATGAAATCCCAAAAGAGACTATATATTGAAGGCTGCCCTCCATCTTTACATTTTCTGCATTCTTTATATTTTCTTCTATTCTCTTGTTACCATTGTACACATGAATAATCTAAATAAGGTTTATTAGGTTATTTGTAAATTTAATTAACTTAAAAAAATTGACCCCCAATAGCACACCATTTGCTTTATCATTAATTCTAAATGGGTTTGTCTATTGGTGGATCTTTGGGGGTCCATTATAGTGTCAGAGCCTAGCCCAAAACAATAAATTCTCCAATACGCTGGAGGAATATTAGACACTGATTCCATTTCTAGTAGACAGCAAGAGACTATGGGGGAATTTAGTAATCAAATATTAGCATAATCAATTTACTTATTCATCTCCTGGTAGCATGCACATTATATATGTATGCTAAATTGTGCAAAATGCTTGTTGGCAGAGCCTCTATAAATACAATCATGGCCGAAAGTGGTAGTGTAAGAAGATGGACTGTGGTGGTAGTGTTCCTGTCCGTGAAGAAACCAATTGCGTCAATGTCGTGTAACGTAAATGATATCTTGCATCTGTTGTACTGTATATAATTTGGGATGTGTCATGTGAATTGTAATGAGATACCTAGTAATGTTTAACCCCTTAATGACCAATGACGTACATAACACGTCACGGGCAGGTGTCACGCCCCGCACCATGACGTGCTATGTACTTCATAGTTGGAACTGTCACTGTTTGTGTCGCGGGCGGGGAGGGAGCCATCGCTGTTGTGCTCTCGCTGGCGCTCGGGTCCGGCGCTGCTGCGGTGGCTGCTCGGTGGCTCGAGCGGTGATCCGGATCCGGGGACTCAAGTGGCGCTCCTCGCCCGTGAGTGAAAGGGGGATGGTTTGGTTTGGGGATTTAGTCCGTGACGTCACCCACGGGTTGTGGTGAAGGTGGGCACCACCGCTGCTGGTGACGGGGATCCCGGGAGCGATGGCAGGGAGCACCTGGGATGATGTTATTCCCCCTCCGTGGTGGTCCCGGGGCCCGGTGAGGTGTGACGGGGAGGCAGGTTCGGCAGGGTGCAGGGTCACTTGGACTGCGCAGCGCGGTGCCGGTCGGCATGGTAGTACTCACTCAGCCACAAAAGGATGCAAAGTCTCTGTTAAAACAAATGGCTGGATGGACGGGTCCTGCAGCCGGCTGCTGTGGCTTCTCCCGGACGGTTGGTGGTGGCTGCCTTTTCCCTGCACCTTTTGTGTGTGTTCAGTCCCGATGGCTTCCCACCGGTAACCCGCTCCCCAGCGTGTATATGTGCCGGAGGAGCCCTTTTGCCCGCAGGTTCTGGCCCTGGGAACTCTAGCTGTGGTGGTAGCTGTATTTCCCTTTTTGCTGTTTGGACGGTTGCCTTCAATCGGGTCTTGGCTGCTAGGAAACCCCTGGGGTTCCGGTCACTAACGGACTTGACCTGTTTAACGGCGACTCCAAGCCTGGTCGGGTTCCTCAGGCTCTGCCGGTTTGTGCTGGCTTCACTTCGCTCCCCGGTTCGGTACCGGCGGGCCACCACCCGACCCTGGTCCTACGGTTCCGCATCGATCTGCCTCTCCTGCAGACGGCCACCACCGTCTGCCAACCTTGCTCTTGGTGTCCGGGCCACGTATCCGGACCCGGTCAGTTTTTGCTCCTCTACTACCACTTCCCTAACTGATCTGACTTCCTTTTCCCGCCTCCAGGACTGTGAACTTCTCAGTGGGTGGGGCCAACCGCCTGGCTCCACCCCACCTGGTGTGGACATCAGCCCCTGGAGGGAGGCAACAAGGATTTGTGTCTGGCTGATGTGCCTATCTCGGGGTGGGGGATGTTGTGTTGTAGTACCTGTGATGACCTGGCTAGTCCAGGGCGCCACATTGCCCCCTGGTCAAACGCAGACTGTCCGCGGGCTGCCATCCATCACCGGTTTTATTTTTCTTTTTTTTAACTGTAAAAATATAAAACCTATGAAAAACATTCAACAAAAGCATTTTTATGAATCTTCCCTTAACGGGAGGCACGGTACTTTAACGTTACAACACATTTTTATTATTAACGGTCGGCTTCCGCTCTCCCACCCAAACAACATGGCCCTGATGCTGCCCCTAAGAAGTGGGCAGCACCCCTTGACCCCAGTCCAGATCCAGGCTGCTCGAGCGGGATTGGGTACGGTGTTTTGCACCCTACGATCACTTCAGGGGACCCCACATCCATGGGGGACCCCTGACCTCCGGAGGATGGCCACCGGTCCAGGTGGTGGCTAGGCCCCAGCCTACTCTGCTGCGGGCCCTTCCTCCAATCTGCCTCTCCGGAGGCGGCAACGGAAACATGCCAAAATATTTACATTTCCACTAGTTTGTGGGTGCCCTGCTAGTTCTCAGGCATATCCATAAGCAGTTTCTTATACACGGTAACAAAGGGTCCCTACGGGGACTACTTGCTGGCAACAGCCGTGTCAATCACAGTCGACAATCAGGTGACATCTTCGGTTTGATTACTTTTATCATTCAACAGGTTAACGGTACTGGTGGTCCCAACGAGGACAACGGTGCAACGGAGGGACCGTTGCCTTTTGGGTGGCTACCACCGCGGGAGGTCGGCCCAATCGGGGACCGGACGGTACATCGGGTTCTCCTTCCATAGGCAGCGCAATCCAGAACCACTGATCGCCGTTGGGAACGGTGGTGGGGGCAGCGTGCTCGGGACCTCCTCTTCCATCAGCTGCACTCTCTCTGGACCTCCTGCTGCAGTACCGGACCCCATCTCCCACTCAATCAAGGCTGGTTCAGGAACTTGGGTGGCCTGATCGCGACGCGGCAAGGCCGCCGCTGCCCCTTGCTCACGGGCCCACACCACGGCGACCAATCTGCTCACCTCCGCCTTCCAATCCAGCAGCTGCTGCAGGCTCTGCGCCCTCACCTTCAAGCAGAACCGTCCCAGCTCCCGTTCCAGCCAAGCAGCGGTCCCGGCGGGGAGCTCACCCAGGCCGCAGTCTTCAAATGCTACTCCTCCTCTGCCCCTCCAGAGCTTAGACGCTTCGGTGGCGGGCGCTCCCACGCTCCAGCCCGAAGACGCCGCCATCTCTCCATTCGCGTCCCCCCTTGGTCTTTTCTCAGCACCTCCTCTTCAGGGACGGGGCTTTGGCTTTCGCGCCTCCACTGCTCGAGAAGACGCTCAAGCGGGAAAAGATTCGCACCCAAGATGGCGGATTCTGAAATTTTTCGACCGGACACCGCCGGCGGGACACAAGGCGCACATCTACCAGCCGGTAGAATGGTAAGATCCTGTTTGTGACGCCAAGTTGTCGCGGGCAGGGAGGGAGCCGTCACTGCTGCGCTCTAGCTGGCACTCGGATCCGGCGCTGCTGTGGTGGCTGCTCGGTGGCTCGAGTGGTGGGCCGGATCCAGGGACTCGAGCGGCGCTCCTCACCCATGAGTGAAAGGGGGATGGTTTGGTTTGGGGATTTAGTCCGTGACGCCACCCACGGGTTGTGGTGAAGGTGGGCACCACCGCTGCTGTGACGGGGATCCCGGGAGCGATGGCAGGGAGCAGCTGGGATGTTGTTTTTCCCCCTCCGTGGGTAGGGGTTGGTGGTCCCGGGGCCCGGTCAGGTGTGACGGGGAAGCAGGTTTGGCAGGGTGCAGGGTCGCTTGGACTGCGCAGCGCAGTGCCGGTCGGCACGGTAGTACTCACTCAGCCAAAAATGGATGCAAAGTCTCTGTTAAAACAAACAGCTCGATGGACGGGTCCCGCAGCTGGCTGCTGTGGCTTCTCCCGGACGGTTGGTGGTGGCTGCCTTTTCCCTGCACCTTTTGTGTGTGTTCGGTCCCACACAAACGAAAATTGGGCACACAGACACCAATTCAGTGGCAGCACTTGTGCCCCAGTTGTACACTTCACAGGTAGATTTGCAGCAAGCACATTCAAAAATACGCCATCCTTAACTGTCCCCAGGATGACACCGGTGTGGGTAGCAAAGTATTTGCTGAACCATGACTTGTTCATCTTGGCTCATTTTTAAAAACGCCACAAGGGTTACTCCAAGCGGAGTCTCCCTTTTTTTCAAAAATTGGGCCACACAGACACCCCTTCAGAGCCAGCACTTGTGCCCCAGTTGTACACTTCAAAGGTAGATTTGCATCAAGCACATTCAAAAATACGCCAGCTTTAACTGTCCCCAGGATGGCACCGGGGAAGGTAGCAAAGTCTTTGCAGATCCCAGATCTGTTCATATTAGATCATTTCTAAAAAACACTGCAAGCAAGGGTTACTCCAAGCGGAGTCTCACTTTTTTCCAAAAATTGGGCCACACAAACACCCCTTTAGTGGCAGCACTTGTGCCCCAGTTGCAAACTGTATGTGTTGATTAGCATCAAACACATTCAAAAATACGCCAGCCTTAACTGTCCCCAGGATGGCACCGGGGTAGGTAGCAAAGTCTTTGCTGATCCCAGATCTGTTCATCTTGGATCATTTTTAGAAACACTGCAAGCAAGAGTTACTCCAAACGGAGTCTCCCTTTTTCCCAAAAATTAGGCCACACAGACACCCCTTCAAAGCGAGCACTTGTGCCGCAGTTGTACACTTCACAGGTAGATTTGCAGCAAGCACATTCGAAAATACGCCATCCTTAACTGTCCCCAGGATGACACCAGGGTGGGTAGCAAAGTATTTGCTGAACCATGACTTGTTCATCTTGGCTCATTTTTAAAAACACCGCAAGGGTTACTCCAAGCGGAGTCTCCCTTTTTTCCAAAAATTGGGCCACACAGACACCCCTTTAGTGGCAGCACTTGTGCCCCAATTGCAAACTGTATGTGTTGATTAGCATCAAACACATTCAAAAATACGCCAGCCTTAACTGTCCCCAGGATGACACCGGGGTAGGTAGCAAAGTCTTTGCTGAACCATGACTTGTTCATCTTGGCTCCTTTTTAAAAACACAGCAAGGGTTACTCCAAGAAGAGTCTCCCTTTTTTCCAAAAATTGCGCCCCACAGACACCCCTTCAGTGGCAGCACTTGTGCCCCAGTTGCAAACTTGACAGGTACATTAGCATCAAGCACATTCCAAATCCACAAGCATTTACTCTCCCCAGGATGACACAGGGGTAGTAAAGTCCTTGCGGATCCATGACTTGTTCATTTTGATGAACGTTAGTCTGTCCACATTGTCACTGGACAGACGCGTGCGCATATCTGTCAGCACACACCCAGCAGCACTGAAGACACGTTCAGAGACAACGCTGGCAGCTGGACACGACAAGATCTCCAAGGCAAAAGGGGCGAGCTCAGGCCATTTTTCAAGATTTGATGCCCAAAATGAGCAAGGCTCCAGTTGCAAAGTCATGGCATCGATGTTCATTTGGAGATACTCCTATATCATCCTCTGCAGCCGTTGACTATGTGTCAAACTTCTTGTCTCTGTTGGCCTTGCAAAGGATGGTCTTAAAAAAATTATGAAACGATTACATAAAATTGCTGTTACCAGCACCAGATACGGTGCTGCTGGTACGGTTAGACTGTTGATGACGAGACCGTCCCATGTTTGTCAAGTTACAACTGGGAGATTCACTCCGTGCACCACTGGGGTTTGGTGGAAAAGCCGAACTAAGATTGAGTAACAGCTTCTGCAGATACTCCTGCATAGGTGCGTCCCTTTCTATGGCTGGAATTATTTCACAAAATTTAGACTTCTACCGGTGATCTAATAGTGTGGCAACCCAGTAGTCACCATCACTTCTAATTTTGACAATTCGAGGGTGAGGTTGTAGGTAGTGCAGCAAGAAGGCGCTCATGTGTCTTGCGCATCCATGCGGACCAAGTCCTTGCTGTGTTTGTGGCCGCGAGGCGCTAACCGTTCTTTCTTCCTTTGACATCTCCCCCCAACCTCTTTCAACTGAAATGTGACCAAGGTCTCCCTCATCTGCTGATCCTTCCATGTCTATAGACAGTTCGTCCACCATTTCTTCATGTTCTCCTGCACCTTCCTCAACATTTTGCCTGCTACCATGCGCCCTTGTTAATCCCTCTCCCCCACCGTCCCATGCCAGCCGCCTTGGCGATGATGAACGTCTGGACCTTGGTGATGTTGTTATCCCTTGCGCATAGGAATCCTCATGTACTTCCTCCCCTTCCTGTTAAACCACCCCCTGACTCTGAATAGTGTTTAGTGTGTGCTCCAGCATGTAAATGACTGGAATTGTCATGCTGATAATGGCATTGTCAGCGCTAAACATATTCGTCGCCATGTCGAAACTCTGCAGAAAGGTGCATAGGTCCTTGATCTGAGACCACTCCATTAGGGTGATCTGCCCCACCTCTGCATCTCGTTGGCCCAGGCTATACGTCATGACGTATTGCACCAGTGCTCGGCGGTGCTGCCACAGTCGCTGTAAAATGTGGAGAGTAGAATTCCAGCATGTCGGCACTTTAAGGCGATGAACCGGCAGGCCAAAAGACTTCTGGAGCGATGCAAGTTGCTCAGCTGCGGCGGTTGAACGGCGGAAGTGAGCAGACAGTTTTTGTGCCCTGTTCAGAAGGCCATCTAGGCCGGGATAGTGTGTTAAAAATTGTTGGACAACAAGGTTCAACAAGGTTCAACACATGAGCCATACAAGGCACGTCTGTCACCTTGCCTAGGCAAAGGGCCGCACCCAGGTTTGCAGCATTGTCGCACACGGCCTTACCTGGCTGCAGGTTGAGTTGAGACAACCATTTATGAAACTCGGACAGCAGAGCTGCCCACAAATAAGCCGCTGTGTGACTCTTATTTCCAAGACATTTCAAGCTAAAGACCGCCTGATGCCATTGCGCTCAGCTGCCAGCATAGTAAGGAGGTGTGCGTGATTCCTTGTGTGCAGTTACATTGCTGGTGACCTGAATAGGCAGGCTTGGGGCGGAGGTGGAGGACCCAGAGGAGGTTGAGGAGTAGAGTTGAGCGCGGTTCCTGGTTCGAGGTTCGCCAGTTCACGGTTCGAGTGATTTTGTGGGGTGTTCTAGATAGAACTAGAACTGGAGCTTTTTGCTAAAAGTTCAGCAGCTCCAGTTACGTTCGAGAACGGTTCTATCAGCAAAAAGCCTAGCAAATTACTAGCTGGCTTTTCACTGTAATAGTGTGAGTCACTCTGTGATTCACACTATTATCAGATTTCAGCGTATAGTGTGCAGGAGGGACGAGTTTTAGATCTGTGGTGCTGAGAAAATGCCGATTGCCATCTTTTTTTTTCTAAGCGTGTGTGCAGGGGGGCCAGGCCAGCATGTCAGCCAATCCCAGACACACACATGGCTAAGTGGACTTTTTGCCAGACAAGCAAGGGCATGTGTCATAGGTAGAGATGAGCGAACTGGTCGCGGTTCAGCTCGAGGTCGGTTCGCCGAACGGAGGTCTCGTTCGAGTTCGGTTCGTCGAACGTTCGACGAACCGAACTCGAACCAATAGGCTATAATGGGAGGCAATCACAAACACATAAAAATGCATGATAAATGTACACAAACAGTTAATAAACATTGCCATAACACTTACCGGTCCCCGCGATCCCTCCTGCACTCTGTCTCCTACCGCTATTCCATCCGATGATCGCTGAATCCTCCCAGTGACCAGCACTGCCAGCAGTGATGCAGGACCTATCGTGACGTCAAAATAGCCATGTGACCAGTCACGTGGCTATTATCTCATTGGCTACAGACTGGTCACATGACTATGATGCGTCATGTAGGACCTGTCATTGCACTCTCCGGTACACGGTGCACATATGTGTATCGCCGTGTACCGGTGACATGCTCTAGCACACGGTCGACTCCCCGTTCCGTTAGGGACCGGCTGACACAGCCGGTCATTAATGGAGATCACCGTTGCCATAGCAACGCAGTTAGCGGTGACGTCACCGCTAACCGCAGCTCCGAGAGCACCGTTGCTATGGTAACGCGTCTGTCAGCGTTACCGCTGTTACCGCTGACAGCCAGCAGCACTGATCTCTCATGGAGTGAAGGCTGCACGCTGCTTCCCGATTGTAGTGAGGATTGTAGTGAGGATGAGGTGCCCCAGCTCATCAAGTGATGGGCTGGGGCACCTCATCCTCACTACAATCGTCACTACTACTACACTAGTGAGGATTGTAGTGAGGATGAGGTGCCCCAGCTCATCAAGTGATGGGCTGGGGCACCTCATCCTCACTACAATCGTCACTACTACTACACTAGTGAGGATTGTAGTGAGGATGAGGTGCCCCAGCCCATCAAGTGATGAGCTGGGGCACCTCATCCTCACTACAATCCTGAAATGCAGTTTCTTCAAATTCATTTAAAGGCACTTGGAACGCTGAAATTGCTGCTTATAATTTAAGCCTCTATTAAAAACCTCTTATCAGCGCTGGTTTATTGGGGATTTATTGGGCTGACAGGGGGTAATAAAGATGGAGTCTCTAATGTGTCTGTGTATTTATTTCTATTAAAGTATTTTTTCTCTGTGTGGTGTCTTTTTTTTAACCCTTTATTGGAGATTCTTAATGGCCGGGTCAAACGTGCCTGACATTAGGAATCTCTGGCTTAATACTGGCTAGTAAAACAAAGCCAGTATTAACTCATGATTACCCAACAAGCCACCTGGCTCCAGGGCTGTTGGAAGAGTTGGATACAGCGCCAGATGATGGCGCTTCTATGAGAGCGCCCTTTTCTGGGGCGACTGCGGACTGAGGCGCCCAGAAACCTCGGGCTAACCTGTGCCGCGGATTCCAATCCCCAGCTGCCTAGTTGTACCTGGCTGGACACAAAAATGGGGCGAAGCCCACGTCATTTGTTTTTTAATTATTTCATGAAGTAAGTGAAATAAAAAAAACAAAAGGGCTTCCCTATATTTTTGGCTCCCAGCCGGGTACAAATAGGCAACTGGGGGTTGGAGGCAGCCCGTGGCTGCCTGCTGTACCTGGCTAGCATACAAAAATATTGCGAAGCCCACGTCATTTTTTTTGGTGGGCAAAAAACTTCTGCATACAGTCCTGGATGGAGTATGCTGAGCCTTGTAGTTCTGCAGCTGCTGTCTGCTCTTCTCCATACAGTTTTTTGGCAAAAAAAATAAAAAATGCTTCCCTGGATTTTCCATTGCCAGTGAAGGTAACACCAAGCAGTGGAGGTTAGCAGCCAGTAGCTGCTTGGATTACCCTTAGCTAGCAATGCAAAAAATGCAGCGGGAGCCCATATATATTTTTTTTAATTATTTATTTAAATAACTAAAAACAAAATGGGCTTCCCTGTATTTTGAATGCTGGACATCACAGTGCTGTAAAAATAAATCTTTAAAAAAATGACGTAGCGCTCCGCGGTATTTTTGATTCTCAGCGCAGATAAAACAGACAGCTATGGGTTGCCACCCCCATCTGCCTGCCGTTAACTTGGTTGGCAATCAAAATACAGGGAAGCCCATTAATTTTTTCTATTTAAAAAATAGTTAAAAAAAAAAATGACGTTGGGTCCCCCCATTTTTGATAGCCAGCTAGGGTAAAGCAGACGGCTGTAGCCTGAAAACCACAGCTGGCAGCTTTACCGTGGTTGGGGATCCAATGTGGAGGTCCCCTCAGGCTCTTTTTTATAATTATTTTATAAATATTAATAATTACACAATAAAAGTAGGGTCCCCCCCAAATTGGATCACCAGCCAAGGTAAAGCGGACAGCTGTGGTCTGGTATTTTCAGGGTGGGAAGGTCCATAGTTATTGAGCCTTCACAGCAGGCCGCAGGCACCCCAGATGTGGCGCATCCACTAGATGCGCCAATCCTGGCGCTTCACCCCAGCTCATCCCGTGCCCTGGTGCAGTGGCAAACGGGGTAATAAATCGGGTTGATACTAGCTGTAAAGTCACCTGAGATCAAGCCCAGCAGTTTGTGATGTCATGGTGTCTATTAGATACCCAACATCATAAACTGTCAGTACTAACAAAAAAAAAAATCGACAAAAGAATTTATTTGAAAAAACAGTCCCCAAAACATTTCCTCTTTCACCAATTTATTGTAAGAAAAAAAATAAAGGGGTCCCACGACGACTCTGGACCGTCTAAAATATGGGGGGGAGACACTCAGGGAACATATCCCCCATTTTCTAGGAGTGCAGACCCTTCATGGGAGGAGTGTGGGTGCAATGAATCTGCACTCACTCTCCCCGGGTCCACAGCAGCAGAGTCCATGTCGTAATGGTTGCTACCAAAGCTGCAATGCCCTGCTCATGAGGTAAGGGCATGCCTAATCAGGAGAACTACTGTAGAGGAAGCTCTGCTCACTGGTATATAGGTGCTCAGAGGTAATAATAGATACAATTAGTGAGTAACCTCGGCACTCTAAATCTCCCAGACTAAGTCAGTAAGTCACAACGGATAGTAATGCAAAATCACTCTTTATTGGTCCGTATTAAGAAAAAAAAATGTTCATAAGCATATATGTTTTTGTCCAAAACAAGTTACAAATGACGTTTCGGCCTGAGCCTTCGTCAGATTGGACTTATCTGCATGTAATCATGAAAAATGACAATAATCAGTATCACATAAGAGTGAGAGAACAATAACATAAACTCGAACAATGTAGAGGTACAATTGGGATGCAGCAAAAAAATTGCTACACAGCAAGAAATGAAACACATGATACAAATGTCATAATACAGTACAAGGACAATATAGTAATGACAAATATGGGGTCAGAGTAGGCTTAGACAGCTCTGGTACGAAAGAGATGTCAATCATAAAGTAACATGTGCAGTAGGTGTAGAGCTACACTATGCATGGCAGAGCTAATGGGTAGACCGACCATAGAAAAAGAACAGAGAAAAAGTGGAGAAAAAGTGGAGAAAAAGTGGAGAAAAAGTGGAGAAAAAGTGGAGAAAAAATGGAGAAAAAGTGGAGAAAAAATGGAGAAAAAGTGGAGAAAAAGTGGAAAAAAAGTGGAGAAGAAGTGGAGAAGAAGTGGAGAAGAAGTGTTTGTTCATGCCAGATGGGAGATAAATAATTTTTTACCGGTGCCGTCATTTACTGTAACGTGATCATCGGTGTACGGTGTATACCTGTGATCACGTGAGCGGGGACCGGAAAAACCGTCCTGAATCATGATCTCCAGGGTCTCAGCTAGCTCTGAAACCCCGGAGATTTTCTGACGCCGGGGGGCGTTATTCACTTATTTCTGCCTGCTGTTTATAAACGGCAGATCAGAATAAGGCTACATTAACACGACCGATCCATTTTTGCGGTCTGCAAAAAACAGTCCGTTTTTTTTCACGGGTGCATCCGTGTGGCATCCGTTTCCGTTCCGTAGACGGTCCATATGTCATGTTTGTCATCCGTGTGCCTTCCGTTTTTTTTGTGTACTGCAAAAAAACTGAAGGAGGGTAAATGCATAAATTTACCCAGGATCCATAGCTTCATCCTACATGAGGCGGTCACATGTTCACTCCAGTGCCATTTTCTACTGCTTTTCACAGCGTAGAGCGCTCTGGTGATTTTCTTGTGCTTGTACACTTCATATCAGTCTTTTCTGTCATAATGGCAGAAAGACACATAATGTCCCACTCTCCTGCATTTTGTAATTTTGCACCCTTTGGTGCCTTTCATGTGGCACTAAGGGGTGCTTCGCTTTGTATTTAGCCAAAAAAATGAAAAAAAAATGACGTAGGGTTCCCCCTAGTTTTGTAGCCAGCTAGGGTAAAGCAGACGGCTGCAGCCTGCAGACCACAGCTGGCAACCTCACCTTGGCTGGTAATCCAAAACTGAGGGCACCCCACGCTGTTATTTTAAATTAAATAAATAATTAAAAAAACAAAACACGTGGGGGTCCCCCCAAAATTGGATCACCAGCCCAGGTAAAGCAGACAGCTGGGGTCTGATATTCTCAGACTAGGGAGGTCCATGGTTATTGGACTCTCCCCAGCCTAAAAATAGTAGGCCGTAGCTGCCCCAGAAGTGGCGCATCCATTAGATGCGCCAATCCTGGTGCTTCGCCCCAGCTCATCCCGCGCCCTGGTGCGGTGGCAAACGGGGTAATATATGGGGTTAAGACCAGATGTGTAATGTCACCTGGCATCAAGCCCTGGGGTTGGTGAGGTCAGGCGTCTATCAGATACCCGACATCACCAACCCAGTCAGTAATAAAAAAAAAATAGACGACAAACATTTTTATTTGAAAAAACACTCCCCAAAACATTCCCTCTTTAACCAATTTATTAGAAAGAAAAACAAATCCAGGTCTGGTGTAATCCAAGGGGTTGCCATGACGATCCACACTGTCCCAGTCAATGAAGAGCAGGATGTTCCCCATTGGCTGGGAGAGCAATGCAGTGACCTGAGCTAACATCAATGGGTCAGCCCAGGTCACTGCAGGGCATGACAAGTGCTGCTGTCAGCGAGGTACATTACCTGCGCTGATCTCCAGCACTGCCGACAGCACCTGTCACTGAGTTCAATGACCGCCGCCTTCACAGCCAAGTATCGCGAGAGGCCCGTGACGTCACCGCTAGTCAGTCTCGGGTCGGAAGCGAGAGAAGGTGATGTGACAAGCGGCGGCCATGGAGGACAGTGACAGCGCTGAGGTCGGGATGGCGGGACTTCATCACCGCAGGTAAGCCGAGCGGGACCATGTGTGCAGTGTGTGTGTGTGTGTGTGTGTGTGTGTGTGTGTGTGTGTGTGTGTGTACGTGTGTACATGCCGCAGCAGGAAGGGGTGGAGCGAGCTGAGCGGGGAAGTGTGGGCTTCCTGCACGTAACTAGGATAAATATCGGGTTACTAACCAAAGCGATTTGCTTGGATACCCGATGTTTATCTTGGTTACCAGCTTCTGGCAGGCTGCCAGCGATTGCTCCTGCACACTGTATCTGTAAAAAGCCCTGCTTTTTGCTGCTAGAACCGTTCTCGAACGTATCTAGAACTATCGAGCTTTTGCAAAAAGCTTGAGTTCTAGTTCGATCTAGAACAGCCCCCAAAATCACTCGAGCCTCGAACTGGGGAACCTCGAACCGCGAACCGCGCTCAACTCTAGTCATAGGCTTTCCATGTCACATGTCCTTGCATTATAAATATGGCCATTTTCCCTCAGGACGCCATTATCTGCCTTCTGCGTCTTGGTGACAGTTACCGCTCTTGCAGCTCCTGTTGCCGGTCCTGCTGTGTACGCTATAGACATAGCACTCTACAGTTTAGGGGCAGAAGATTATTTCAGCCCTTTTCAGGGCTAATTTCCTCAGGCTCCGAGCCATAGGTGACAGTCAGGTCCGTGGAAATGCTGTATACAGCTTCAGATAACAGTGCCTGTGTACCTAAGCTCAGGAAATTCCTTGCTGCATTTCACCATTAGGAGGGATAGAAAGTGAGGCTACATTGACCCTCAACCCGGCCACTGTACCCTCCTGCACATTTTAGCAAAGCCATTTTAATTGAAAAGAGTGCTGCCAGTTAGTGCTATCCAAAGAGTGGCTGCTGTACTCTATTATTGTGCCACTTGTGCCAAGCAAGTCCCACCACCTCTGCATTCTACCCTCCTGCACATTTTTGCAAAGCCATTTTAATTGAAAAGAGTGCTGCCAGTTAGTGCTATCCAAAGAGTGGCTGCTGTACTCCATTATTGTGCCACTTGTGCCAAGCAAGTCCCACCACCTCTGCATTCTACCCTCCTGCACATTTTTGCAAAGCCATTTTAATTGAAAAGAGTGCTGTCAGTTAGTGCCATCCAAAGAGTGGCTGCTGTACTCCATTAGTGTCCCACTGGTGCCAAGCAATTTCCAGCACCTTTGCATTCCACCTTCCTGCTCATTTTTACTAAAAGCCCAGTCACACTAAACAACTTACCAGCGATCCCAACAACGATACAACCTGATAGGGATCACTGGTAAGTTGCTAGGAGGTCGCTGGTGAGATGTCACACTAAGCGACGCTCCAGCGATCCCACCAGCAACCTGACCTGGCAGGGATCGCTGGAGCATCGCTACACGTGGAAGCATGCTGCGCTTGGTAACTAAGGTAAATATCGGGTAACCAACCCGATATTTACCTTGGTTACCAGCGCACACCGCTTAACGCTGGCTCCCTGCACACCTAGCCACAGTACACATCGGGTTAATTACCCGATGTGTACTGCAGCTACATGTGCAGAGAGCAGGGAGCCGCACACACTGCTTAGCGCTGGCTCCCTGCTCTCCTAGCTACAGTACACATGGTGTTAATTACCCGATGTGTACTGGAGCTACATGTTCACAAAGCAGGAGCCGGCACTGACAACTGAGAGCGACGGAGGCTGGTAACGAAATATCGGGTAACCAAGGTAAGGGCTTCTTGGTTACCCGCTGTTTACCATGGTTACCAGCGTCCGCAGATGCCGGCTCCTGCTGGCTGCACATTTAGTTGTTGCTCTGTCACTGTCACACACAGCGATGTGCGCTTTACAGCAGGAGAGCAACAACTAAAAAATGGCCCAGGATATTCAGCAACAACCAACGACCTCACAGCAGGGGTCAGGTTGTTGCTGGATGTCACACTAAGCAACATCGCTAGCAAGTTGTGCATCAGCAGCGATGTTGCTAGCGATGTTGCCTAGTGTGACGGTACCTTAAGCTATTATGATATCAAACACTGCTGAAACTTAGTGTCATACAAAAAGTGGCTGTTGTACTCCATTAGTGTCCCACTGGTGCCAAGCAATTTCCAGCACCTCTGCATTCCACCCTCCTGCTCATTTTCACTAAGCTATTATATTAGCAAACACTGCTGAAACTTAGTGTCATCCAAAAAGTGGCTGTTGTACTCCATTAGTGTCCCACTGGTGCCAAGCAATTTCCAGCACCTCTGCATTCCACCCTCCTGCTCATTTTTACTAAGCTATTATAATAGCAAACACTGCAGAAACTTAGTGGCATCCAAAAAGTGGCTGTTGTGCTCCATTTGTGTCCCACTGGTGCCAAGCAATTTCCAACAACCTCTGCATTCCACCCTACTGCTCATTTTTACTAAGCTATTATAATAGCAAACACTGCTGAAACTTTAAGGGTCATAGTTGCATTGTCAGGGATAGTCAGTGTTGTTTCTTCAGCTGTCAATAAAGCTAGACCACCTCTGCAATCTACACCACCTCTTAATTTTTACTACCAAATTTTAAGTGGCCAATCTTGTCGCTATCAAAATGAGTGGCAAAATGACAGATGCTGGTGGAAAGGGGAAGTTTGTGTCCATGGGAAAGGTGGCAAAGCTACATTAACATCTGCTGAAGATAGGCCATCTTCCAGCAAAAGTAAGATGTCTACTATTTTCCTTGGACAATCCGATGTGCTCCCTTTTTTATGGACCTGAACTACTGTAAGAATGGTAGATGATGCACAAAAAAAGCACAAGCTTGAATGGATCTCAAGTGCTCCAACAAGTGCCCTCTCCTCCACCTCAACTACAGCATCAAAATAAAAACAGTCCTCTGAGTTGTCATCAAAATCACACTTGCTTTCTCCCAGCTCTCAAGTCTCCATCCGCCCTGCACAGTATGGTGGAACAGAGATGGCTGAGTCTGCAGAGCTGTTCAGTCACACTATAGCCTGGAAATCAGAGGTATGCTCCCAAGCTACAGTGAGTACAGACCAGGAAATGGTCTGCAGTGATGCCCAGAACATTTGTGACTCAGATTCAGGCCATGATGACCAAGTTTCTGAGCATAATGTTGACCCTTATTCACAAACTGTAACACCTGTTGGTAGAGACAATGAGGAACATACTGATGATGATGAGACGCAGATACCAGATTGGGATGAAACTTAATTATTCGGTCAAGGCAGGAAGAGGCTAGGTCTGAGGGTGAGGGGAGTGCAAACACAACGCTTGATGATGAAGTTCTAGATCCCACCTACTGTCAACCCACAGTCAGGCACTCGAGGAGGTCAACAGAGGCGGTGGAGGAGGATGCAACTGACGACGAAGTTACCTTGCGCCATCCTGGACAGAGGAGGAGTACTGGTAGCACGTCTACAATTGCATCCTCAGCCACCACTGTGCCTCTGAGCACTAGTTGGGGTGGCTCAGCAGGTCGCATGTCCTCTAAGCCTTGCCTAGCCTGGTCCTTTTTTGACCTTGCAAAGGATCGCCCAACTAATGTGATCTGTAAAATTTGTTGGGAATCTGTAAGTAGAGGCAAAAACCTCAGCAGTTTGACAACATCTTCCATGAATCGTCACATGAATAAATATCATATGTCCCAGTGGGAAGCTCACCATGCTGCAATGCGGCCTAGCGGATCGGACCAACCACCACCTGCCCCTTCCAGTGCATCCGCGCGCTCTTCATCTTCTATTACTGTAGGGACAACTGTCACACCTGGTTTTGCACGCACGCCTTCCCCCACTGTATCCGCAACAGGCAGTTTGCTTGTTAGGTCGTCAGTTGGTTTGGAAGGGGAAACAAGTGCGTGTGTACAGCTCTTTCAGACATCAATAGCACCAACGTTGGATGAAGGCAACATCATGTCTACGCCTGCACTTTCCTCACAAATCAGCATTTTTCCTGGGACACCCTACTCACCACCGTCTACACACAGCAGCCAGATCTCTGTCCCTCAGATGTGGACAAATAAAAGGCCATTTCCTGCGACCCATGACAAAGCTAAGAGGTCGACTTTATCCCTCTGTAAGCTCTTGGCTACGGAAATGCTGCCTTTCCGCCTGGTGGACACAGAGGATATACGAGACCTTATATCCGTCGCAGTGTCCCAGCACCAGATGCCCAGTCGCCATTACTTCTCCAAGAAAGGTGTGCCTGGGCTACACCAGCATGTCGCACACAACATCACCGCTTCCTTGAGAAACTCTGTGTGTGAATGGGTGCATTTCACCACCGATACTTGGACCAGTAAGCATGGACAGGGGCGTTACATGTCGCTGACTGGACACTGGGTAACTATGGTGATAGATGGAGAATGGTCTGCTGAACAAGTCTTGCCATCCCCATGACTTGTGCGTAAATCCTCTGTATGTATAAGTTCCTCTAACGCTTCTGCCTCCTCAATAAAGATGAGCAAACCGGTCGCGGTTCGGCTCGATCGTGGTTCGCCGAATGGAGGTCGCGTTCGAGTTCGGTTCGGCGACCCGGTACGGCGAACCACTCGAACCCCATAGGAAACAATGGGAGGCAATCACAAACACATGAAAACACCTAGAAAACACCCTCAAAGGTGTCCAAAAGGTGACAAACAACACACAACACAACACAAACACATGGGAAAGTGACAAGAACAAATTCTCATGCAAAAACAAAACAGCGTTACAAGGAAAAAGAGGACGAGACACAGATATAGGCATGGCATGCCTTTCTAAAATCATGTAAAACACCGCAAGGTGACTTCAAGCGGAGTCTCCCTTTTTTCCAAAAATTGGGCTACACAGACACCCCTTCAGTGGCAGCACTTGTGCCCCAGTTGTACACTTCACAGGTAGATTTGCATCAAGCACATTCAAAAATATGCCATCCTTAACCGTCCCCAGGATGGCACCAGGGTACGTAGCAAAGTCTTTCCTGATCCCAGATCTGTTCATCTTGGATTATTTTTAGAAATACTGCAAGCAAGGGTTACTCCAAGCAGAGTCTCCATTTTTTCCAAAAATTGGGCCACACAGACACCCCTTCAGTGGCAGCACTTGTGTCCCAGTTGTACACTTCACAGGTAGATTTGCATCAAGCACATTCAAAAATACGCCATCCCTAACCGTCCCCAGGATGACACCGGGGTAGGTAGCAAAGTCGTTGCTGATCCCAGATCTGTTCATCTTGGATCATTTTTAGAAATACTGCAAGCAAGGGTTACTCCAAGCGGAGTCTCCATTTTTTCCAAAAATTGGGCCACACAGACACCAGGCTAGGCAAGGCTTAGAGGACATGCGACCTGCTGAGCCACCCCGACTTGTGCTCAGAGGCGGAGTGGTGGCTGAGGATGCAGTTGTAGACGTGCTACCAGTACTCCTCCTCTGTCCATGAAGGCGTAAGGTAGAAAGCAGAGGTGGTGGGACTTGCTTGGCACAAGTGGAACACAAAATTAGTATAGCAGACACTTTTTGGATGCCACTTATGTCCAGCACGGTTTGCATTCAAAATAGCGTAGCAAAATGTGCATGAGGGTTTAATGCAGAGGTGCTGGCAAATGCTTGGCACCGGTGGGACACAAAATTAGTAGTGCAGCCACTGTTTGGATGCCACTTATATTTAGCACCATTTGCTATAAAAATAGCATAGCAAAATGTGCATCAGGGTTTAATGCAGAGGTGCTGACAAATGCTTGGCACCAGTGGGACCCAAAATTAATATAGCAGCCACTTTCTGGATGCCACATATGTCCAGCACTGATTGCATTCAAAATAGCGTAGCAAAATGTGCATGAGGGTTTAATGCATAGGTGCTAGAAAATGCTTGGCGCCAGTGGGACACAAAATTAGTAGAGCATCCACTGTTTGGATGACACTTATAGTCAGCACTGTTTGCTATAAAAATAGCATAGCAAAATGTGCATGAGGGTTTAATGCAGAGGTGCTGGAAAATTCTTGGCACCAGTGGGACACAAAATTAGTAGAGCAGCCACTGTTTGGATGCCACTTATATTTAGCACTGTTTTCTATAAAAATAGCATAGCAAAATGTGCATGAGGGTTTAATGCATAGGTGCTAGAAAATGCTTGGCGCCAGTATGACACAAAATTAGTAGAGCATCCACTGTTTGGATGCCACTTATAGTCAGCACTGTTTGCTATAAAAATAGCATAGCAAAATGTGCATAAGTGTTTAATGCAGAGGTGCTGGAAAATTCTTGGCACCAGTGGGACCCAAATTAGTAGAGCAGCCACTGTTTGGATGCCACTTATATTTAGCACTGTTTTCTATAAAAATAGCGTAGCAAAATGTACATGAGGGTTTAATGCATAGGTGGTGGAAAATGCTTGGCACCAGTGGGACACAAAATTAGTAGAGAAGCCACTGTTTGGATCCCACTTATATTCAGCACTGTTTGCTATAAAAATAGCATAGCAAAATGTGCATCAGGGTTTAATGCAGAGGTGCTGGCAAATGCTTGGTACCAGTGAACACAAAATTAGTAGAGCAGCCACTGTTTGGATGCCACTTATATTTAGCACCATTTACTATAAAAATAGCATAGTAAAATGTGCATGAGGGTTTAATGCATAGGTGGTGGAAAATGCTTGGCACCAATGGGACACAAAATTAGTATAGCAGCCACTGTTTGGATGCCACTTATATTCAGCACTGTTTGCTATAAAAATAGCATAGCAAAATGTGCATGAGGGTTTAATGCCAAGTTGGTGAAAAATGCTTCGCACCAGTGGAATGCAAAATTAGTAGAGCAGCCACTGCTTGGATGCCACTTATATTCAGCACTTTTTTGCTATAAAAATAGCGTATCAAAATGTTCATGAGGGTTTAATGCATAGGTGCTGGAAAATGCTTGGCACCACTGGGACACAAAATTAGTAGAGCAGCCACTTTTTGGATGCAACTTATGTCCAGCACTGTTTGCTATAAAAATAGCGTAGCAAAATGTGCATCAGGGTTTAATGCAGAGGTGCTGGCAAATGCTTGGCACCGGTGGGACACAAAATTAGTATAGCAGCCACTTTTTAGATGCCACTTATGTCCAGCACTGTTTGCTATAAGAATAGCGTAGCTAAAAAATGCAGGAGGGTAGAAAGCAGAGGTGGTGGGTCTTGCTTGGCACAAGTGAAACACAAAATTAGTATAGCAGACACTTTTTGGATGCCACTTATGTCCAGCACGGTTTGCATTCAAAAAAGCGTAGCAAAATGTGCATGAGGGTTTAATGCAGAGGTGCTAGCAAATGCTTGGCACCAGTGGGACACAAAATTAGTAGTGCAGCCACTGTTTGGATGCCACTTATATTTAGCACCATTTGCTATAAAAATAGCATGCAAAATGTGCATCAGGGTTTAATGCAGAGGTGCTGACAAATGCTTGGCACCAGTGGGACACAAAATTAGTAGAACATCCACTGTTTGGATGCCACTTATAGTCAGCACTGTTTGCTATAAAAATAGCATAGCAAAATGTCCATGAGGGTTTAATGCAGAGGTGGTGTAAAATGCTTTGCACCAGTGGGACACAAAATTAGTAGAGCAGCCACTGTTTGAATGCCACTTATATTTAGCACTGTTTGCTATAAAAATAGCATAGCAAAATGTGCATGAGGGTTTAATGCATAGGTGGTGGAAAATGCTTGGCACCAGTGGGACACAAAATTAGTATAGCAGCCACTTTCTGGATGCCACTTATGTCCAGCACGGTTTGCATTCAAAATAGCGTAGCAAAATGTGCATGACGGTTTAATGCATAGGTGCTAGAAAATGCTTGTCGCCAGTGGGACACAAAATTAGTAGAGCATCCACTGTTTGGATGCCACTTATAGTCAGCACTGTTTGCTATAAAATAGCATAGCAAAATGTGTATAAGGGTTTAATGCAGAGGTGCTGGAGAATTCTTGGCACCAGTGGGACACAAAATTAGTAGAGCAGCCACTGTTTGGATGCAACTTATATTTAGCACTGTTTTCTATAAAAATAGCATAGCAAAATGTGCATGAGGGTTTAATGCAGAGGTGGTGAAAAATGCTTGGCACCAGTGGGACAGAAAATTAGTAGAGCATCCACTGTTTGGATGCCACTTATAGTCAGCACTATTTGCTATAAAAATAGCATAGCAAAATGTGCATGACGGTTTAATGCCGAGTTGGTGAAAAATGCTTGGCACCAGTGGGATGCAAAATAAGTAGAGCGGCCACTGTTTGGATGCCACTTACATTCAGCAGTGTTTGCTATAAAAATAGTGTAGCAAAATGTGCATGAGGGTTTAATGCATAGGTGCTGGCAAATGCTTGGTACCAGTGGGACACAAAATTAGTAGAGCAGCCACTTTTTGGATGCCACTTATGTCCTGCACTGTTTGCTTTAAAAATAGCGTAGCAAAATGTGCATGATGGTTTAATGCAGAGGTGCTGGAAAATGCTTGGCACCAGTGGGACACAAAATTAGTAGATCAGCCACTGTTTGGATGCCACTTATATTTAGCACCTTTTGCTATAAAAATAGCATAGCAAAATGTGCATGAGGGTTTAATGCACAGGTGCTGGAAAATGCTTGGCACCAGTGGGACACGAAATTAGTAGAGCAGACACTTTTTGGATGCCACTTATGTCCAGCACTGTTTGCTATAAAAATAGCGTAACAAAATGTGCATCAGGGTTTAATGCAGAGGTGCTGGAAAATGCTTGGCACCAGTGGGACGCAAAATTAGTAGAGCAGCCACTTTTTGGATGCCACTTATGTCCAGCACTGTTTGCTATAAGAATAGCGTAGCTAAAAAATGCAGGAGGGTAGAAAGCAGAGGTGGTGGGACTTGCTTGGCACTGGTGGGACACAAAATTAGTATAGCAGCCACTTTCTGGATGCCACTTATGTCCAGCACGGTTTGCATTCAAAATAGCATAGCAAAATGTGCATGAGGGTTTAAGCATAGGTGGTGGAAAATGCTTGGCACCAGTGGGACACAAAATTAGTATAGCAGCCACTTTTTGGATGCCACTTATGTCCAGCACTGTTTGCTATAAAAATAGCATAGCAAAATGTGCATGAGGGTTTAATGCATAGCTGCTAAAAAATGCTTGGCGCCAGTGTGACACAAAATTAGTAGAGCAGCCACTGTTTGGATGCCACTTATATTTAGCACTGTTTGCTATAAAAAGAGCGTAGCAAAATGTGCATGATGGTTTAATGCAGAGGTGCTGGAAAATGCTTGGCACCAGTGGGACACAAAAATAGTAGAGCAGACACTTTTTGGATGCCACTTATGTCCAGCACTGTTTGCTATAAAAATAGCGTAGCAAAATGTGCATCAGGGTTTAATGCAGAGGTGCTGGCAAATGCTTGGCACCAGTGGGACACAAAATTAGTATAGCAGCCACTTTTTCGATGCCACTTATGTCCAGCACTGTTTGCTATAAGAATAGCGTAGCTAAAAAATGTAGGAGGGTAGAAAGCAGAGGTGGTGGGACTTGCTTGGCACAAGTGGAACACAAAATTAGTATAGCAGACACTTTTTGGATGCCACTTATGTCCAGCACAGTTTGCATTCAAAATAGCGTAGCAAAATGTGCATGAGGGTTTAATGCAGAGGTGCTGGCAAATGCTTGGCACCGGTGGGACACAAAATTAGTAGAGCAGCCACTGTTTGGATGCACTTATATTCAGCACTGTTTGCTATAAAAATAGCATACCAAATGTGCATCAGGGTTTAATGCAGAGGTGCTGGCAAATGCTTGGCACCGGTGGGACACAAAATTAGTATAGTAGCCACTTTTTGGATGCCACTTATGTCCAGCACTGTTTGCTATAAAAATAGCGTAGCAAAATGTGCATGAGGGTTTAATGCATAGGTGCTAGAAAATGTTTGGCGCCAGTGGGACACAAAATTAGTAGAGCAGCCACTGTTTGGATGCCACTTATATTCAGCACTGTTTGCTATAAAAATAGCATAGCAAAATGTGCATGAGGGTTTAATGCAGAGGTGCTGGCAAATGCTTGGCACCAGTGGGATATAAAATTAGTATAGCAGCCACTTTTCGGATGCCACTTATGTCCAGCACTGTTTGCTATAAAAATAGCGTAGCAAAATGTGCATGAGGGTTTAATGCAGAGGTGCTAGAAAATGTTTGGCGCCAGTGGGACACAAAATTAGTAGAGCATCCACTGTTTGGATGCCACTTATATTTAACACTGTTTGCTATAAAAATAGCATAGCATAATGTGCATTAGGGTTTAATGCATAGGTGGTGGAAAATGCTTGGCACCAGTGGGACACAAAATTAGTATAGCAGCCACTTTTTTGATGCCACTTATATCCAGCACTGTTTGCTATAAAAATAGCGTAGCAAAATGTGCATGAGGGTTTAATGCAGAGGTGGTGAAAAATGGTTGGCACCAGTGGGACACAAAATTAGTAGAGCATCCTCTGTTTGGATGCCACTTATAGTCAGCACTGTTTGCTATAAAAATAGCATAGCAAAATGTGCATGAGGGTTTAATGCCGAGTTGTTGAAAAATGCTTGGCACCAGTGGGATGCAAAATTAGTAGAGCGGCCACTGTTTGGATGCCACTTATATTCAGCAGTGTTTGCTATAAAAATAGTGTAGCAAAATGTGCATGATGGTTTAATGCAGAGGTGCTGGAAAATGCTTGGCACCAGTGGGACACAAAATTAGTAGAGCAGCCACTGTTTGGATGGCACTTATGTCCAGCACTGTTTGCTCTAAAAATAGCGTAGAAAAAAGTGCATGAGGTTGAGTTCAAAGGTGCTGAAAAAAGCTTGGCACCAGTGGGACCCAAAATTAGTAGAGCAGCCACTGTTTGGATGCCACTTATATTCAGCACTGTTTGCTCTAAAAATAGCGTAGAAAAAAGGGCATGAGGGTTGAATGCAAATGTGCTGGAAAATGCTTGGCACCAGTGGGACCTAAAATTAGTATAGCAGCCACTATTTGGATGCCACTTATGTTCAGCACTGTTTGCTATAAAAATAGCATAGCAAAATGTGCATGAGGGTTTAATGCAGAGGTGCTGGAAAATGCTTGGCACCAGTGGGACACAAAATTAGTATAGCAGCCACTTTTTGGATGCCACTTATGTTCAGCCCTGTTTGCTATAAAAATAGCGTAGCAAAATGTGCATGAGGGTTTAATGCAGAGGTGCTGGAAAATGCTTGGCACCAGTAGGACAACAATGGAGTATAGCAGCCACTTTTTGGATGCCACTAAGTTTCAGCACTGTTTGCTATAAAAATAGCATGGCAAAAGTGAGCAGGTGGGTACAGTGGCCGGGTTCTCTGGGTCAGTGGACATGAAAGGAAGCCTCACTTTCTATCCCTCCTAATCGTGAAATGCAGCAAGGAATTCCCTGAGCTTACGTACACAGACGCTGTTATCTGAAGCTGTATACAGCGTTTTCATGGACCTTCCTGTCACCTATGGCTCCTAGCCTGAGAAAATGAGCCCTGAAAAGGGCTGAAGTAAACTTCTGTCCCTAATCTGTAGAGCGCTGTGTGTAGAGCGTACACAGCCGGACTGGCGACAGGTGCTGCGTGAGTGGTGAATGTCACCGACACACAGAAAGCATTTAATGGCGCCGTGAGGGAAAATGACCGTATTTATAATGCAAGGACATGTGACATGGACAGCCTGACACATGCCCTTGCTTGTCTGGCAAAAAAGACCACTTAGCTGTGTGTATGTCTGGGATTGGCTGACATGCTGGCCCAAAACGCGCGCTTAGGGAGAAAAAAAAAAAGAAAAATGTCGATCGCCATTAACCCAGCAGCACTGATCTAAACACGCCGCCCCCGCACACTATACGCTGAAATTAGATAATAGTGTGAATCACAGAGTGACTCACACTATTACAGTAAAAAGCCAGCTGGTAACTACCTAGGATTTTTGCTGATCGAACCATTCTCGAACGTAACTCGAGCAATCGAGCTTTTAGCATAAAGCTCGCGTTCGCATTCGATCTAGAGCACCCCCAAAATCACTCGAACATGAAATTGGCGAACCTCGAACATCACTTAACTCTAGTTACTATAGCAACGTTGATCTCCGTTATTTACCGGCTGTGGCATCCAGTACTTGCATGTGGGCTGACTCTGTTAAGAGCACCTATATGCAGTAACGGGGAGCCAAGCATGTGTCCAAGCATCTCGCTGGTACACGGAAGTGCTCAAATGAGCACCACGTACCAGAGAGATGCACTGACAGGACTTAGCATGATGTCTAGCCATTTGACCAGTCTGTAGCGAATGAGATAATACACACGTGACTGGTCACATGCTATGACGGAAGGTCCTATCATCAGTGCTGGTTACCGGGATGGCACAGCGAGGATCGGAAGGAAAAGCGGCAGGAGACAAAGTGCAGGACGCGTTGCGGGGACCTGTAAGTGTAATGGCAATGTTTATTAACTGTATGTGTACATGTAAAATGTTTTTGTATGTGTTTGTGTTTGTCTCCCATTGGTTTCAAATGGGGTTCGAAGGTGTTCATCGAACGTTCGCCAAACTGAGCTGCCGTTTGACGAACCGAACCAAACTCGAACACTAGGATGGTGGCTCAACACTCGTGTTGAACTACTAAATTTACAACTTGGGCTATACAAGGAACGTGTTCAAGCTTTACAAGCTTTAAAGCCACCACCAGATTACGACCATTATCGCACACTACCATCCCTGGACAGAGGTCCAATGGCTCAAGCCACTCATCTGTCTGCTCAGTTATTGCTTTAAAAAGCTCAGGTGTCATGTGCGATTTGTCACCGATACAGATGAGCTTCAGTAGAGTGTGCTGCCGCTTAGCCGAGGCAGTGCTGCAGAGATCCCAGCTGGGGAATGATGTTGACGGTTAGACACCGGCGGATGTTGAGGAGCATGCACAGGAGAAAGATGAAGAGTAGGAGGAGGAGGGAGTTGTTGCTGTGTAGGAGGCTACTGAAACTTTGATTGAAGTGGGCCCTTCTATTCTTGGTGGGGCAACTATATGGATGTTGCCGGCTCAGACTCTTTACCAGCCGCCACTAGGTTCACCCAGTGTGTCATCAGTGAGATGTAGCATCCCTGTCCACTTCTGCTTGTCCACATGTCTGTGGTTAAGTGGACCTTCTCTGTTATGGCGTTGGTGACAGTCCATTTGATGTTTACGGACACGTGATTGTTTAGTGCGGGGACGGCACAAGGAAAAAATAGTGACAGCTAGGCACAGAGTACCAATATTCTAAAACCGCCAAAAGGTCGTGGAAGGCCTCTCTTCCCTCAAGCCGATACGGCAACTTACCAAGGGCTATCAATCGTGCAATGTGTGCAGTTATGGTTTCTGCCCTTGGGTGCGTAATGTGGTATTTTCGCTTCTTTTCAAAGGTCTGTGGTATGGACAACTGAACGGAATGCTGGGACACCAAAGCGGATGTGGTCGTTGATGATTGAGTTTGGCCAACAGCAGGTTGGGAGAATGAGGCATCTGTGCCACCTTCTTGCACACCAGTTTGGGAAGCAGGCAAGCCAGGGGAAGTGGCAGAGTCTGGTAATCATCTTTTTTACCTAGAACTGTCAACCATCTAGGGGTGTGCTTGGCAAACATATGGTTTCTCATGCTGGAGGTGCCAAAGCTGGACGTTTTTTTGCCTCTGCTAAGCTTGGTCTGACTGATTTGACAAATGGCAACCGCTTGGTCTGAAGGACTCTTGGAAAAAAAACTCCCACACAATCGCACTACGGACCCTTGGACTCTGAGATAGCTGAGGTGGTGCATGGACCCTTGGACGCTGAGATGCCACAGGTGGTGGTGTCATGTGCACAGTTGATTGACTTCTGTCAGTGGTCGAAACCATTTGTCTTACAGCCTTTTTGCGGACTATGGGCACATGCTCCTCTGCACTGATGCTCTCACAATCCATGCCACCTGTCCATGTTGGATCAGTCACTGAATCATCGACCAGGTCGTCTTCAAATTCCTGAAGGTCAACATCTTTGGGAATGGAGGTTTCAGGCTGACCTGAGGGCAACTGTGTCTCATCATCTTCCAACACTTCCACCAGTATGTCACAGCCAACAACATGGCTTTCTTCTGGCCTTGGGTGCTCAAAGATCTGTGCATCACTGCACACCATGGCCTCACCTGCATTAGTGGTGAGAGGCATGAAAGGTCAAAGGGTCCCATAAACAGTTCCTCAGAGTAACCTGCTTTGGTGGCATATGTTTCCTTAGAATACTGATGTTGTGCGGAAGGAAGACCAGGCTGAGGATTCGATGGGCCAGCCTCTGGGCTAATCACGTCTGTCTGTGTGGACCCTTGGGATTTGCTACTCAACAAATAACTGGAGGCATTTTCTGCTAGCCAACTTGTTACCTGTTCGCACTGTTCAGGGCACCAGAGTGCTTTCCCACATGGACAAGAAAGTTGGGATAGGAAGGCAGAGGTAGATAAAGCAGGAACCTTTTTTTTTGGCTCAATCACACTGATTGGGTGACCACCACTGTCACTACCACCTCGTCCACGGTCCTTACCCCCTCTTTTTCCCATTTTTTGGTTTGATTATTTGAAGGTGAATACTGTAACGTGACCTTTTCTACGGGCAGTGGAACAACACTGATGCCAGGTTGTTAAACTTGTGTTAATAGTTTCCCACGATAGATGTTGCTGTAAGTCTAAAAACCACAAGGTACCTTTATTGGACAAAGTACCACTTGGTGCAATCAACAAAGATGTTGTGATTGTCTTTCAGCCTATAAAGAAAACAGAATTTAATAACACTTTTATGTTAGTATTGGTTTTTGGCACTCAGACTGGGTTTTAGAAAGAGCAGGAAACTATGTAGGTTCTGTAAAATAGGAAGACGCCACCATCAGGATGCTAGCTAGTTTGGTGCTATTTAGGTATTTTGCTTCAGGCAGTAAAAGTGCCACTGACACCGAGCATTAATAAAAAATTAGTAACACTGAGACTGTGTTTTAATATGATCAAGCCACTATCTAAGTTCTGTAAGATAGGAATCCCCCAAAATTATGCTAGGTTACTGATAGGAAGGTACTGGCCTTGAGGCAGATATAGTGCCACTGGCACCGAATAGTAATAAAAATGTGGTAACACTGAGACTGTGTTTTAATATGAGCAGGCTACTATCTAAGTTCTGTAAGATATGAAGATCCCCAAAATTAGGCTAGTTTAGTGCTATGAAGGTATTTTGCTTCAGGCAGAAGTAGTGCAACTGACTCCGAGTATTAATAAAAATTTGGTAGCACTCAGACTGTGAATTGAGATGCTGACAGGCACTACACTTCACCTGAACCTGTTGTTTTTACAATTTTGGGACCTTTTTTTGCAAGTTGTAATACCTATTGCTAGTATAACAGACACAAGGGATATAGCAGTGCTGAGATTGTTGATTATTAGTAGCAGATGTCAGGGCAGCTTTAAATCTCTCCCTGCCTGTGAATAAGCTCTCCCTATATCACACACTGCAGTAACAGACCGTATGCCCCACTAATAAGAGGATTATTTTTTTTGGTCGGTTGAAAACAGGAATGGCTGTCACCTAACTAAGCAATGCACTAACACTGTCCCTATACCTTGTTCTATGATTTACACAGCTGCTAGCAGATAGTGGACACTGTCTTCAGCCCTTAAAAGGACTATTTTGGAATGTGCAGGAGGAACACTATCTCATAGAACGCACTGCACTGTCCCTATACCTGTTTCTATGATTTACACAGCTACTAGCAGCTAATGCTAAATATCTTCAGCCCTTCGAAGGACTAGTATTAGTTGGCTAGAGAAATGCTGTCCCGCACATAGTACAGTCTAGCTACAATGGCAGCTCACGAATTAATGCTTGTTCACAAAATGGCGGCAGCCTTATATAGCCCCTATGACGCTGTGCGGGCAAGCCAATCACAGTAACACTACAACAAAGATGGCTGCGGCATTACTGTGAGGGCAAGCAACGTCAGATGTGTTCATTGGCTGGAAAAAGGCACCAGGAAGTCCAGAAATGAAAATGAAAGTATCAAGGTGAATACCATATTAGCCATCGGATATCGAATACCTCGAATACCCCATTATCCGTCGGATACCTGTAATGCCTGATTGGAGCCACAGACTGAGACTGGCTGTAAACGGAGTCTAGAGAAAAGCCGCTCACAAAGCAGGACCCCAAGAACTCTGCAACCCTTTAACCCCTATACAGGGATTTGGAATTACACAGAGCTCCAGAGATCACTACCTGTGGTAGGCTGTAGTCCGTGGTCGTCAGGCAGGGTCAAAAACCAGGAGATGCAAGTTGAGAAACAGAAACCGAATCGGCAGGCAAGGGCGTAGTGATGAGACAAAGCAGAGGTCAAATCTGGAACTGGCAGCAAGGTACAAAAACGACAGGCAGGAGGGTAGTCAAAAAACAAGCAAAGGTCAGCGCACAGGAATCAACATACAAACAGCACATGAGCCAGGAGTACAGAACTATCTCTGGCAGTGGTCATGTGACAGGAGGGGGGATAAGAAGGGTGTGGTGTCTTCCCATTGGCTGCAGGTGAATGTTGGCAACTTCAGCTGGAAGACACACACGCCACCTACAGTCAGCCAGTGGTACTGCAGGTTCCAGGGAAACCCAGCCTGGTGGATGAGCAGAGCCTGTGCTCCTCAGAGCCACATGCACCGACTCCTCTCGCAACACCAGCAATATCCATGGTGGGAACATGGCGTCGTCTGGCGATCGGAGCAGAAGTCGCAGCGGGCTCTGGTGGGGACGTGACAATACCGAAAAGTGGTGAATATATTCGCTCATCCCTAATAGTTACTTGTTAGTGCCTGGCCTAAAATAATTCCTAGGGAAGTATCTAAAAAGTCGTTCTGGGCAATTTTAATTTCCTGCTGAAAATTACGCAAACACATTTATAAGTATGGGTAGTTAGCCATGCGTGGCCCGAAAAGTTGCTAGGGAACTATCTAAAAAGTGGTTCTTGCCAATTTTAATTGACTTGTCATAATTCTGCTAACACAGTTATAGGTATTGCTGCTTGTTAGTGCCTGGCCTAAAAAAGTTAGTATCTAAAATGTGTTTCTTTGCAAGTAAAATTGCCAGGATTAAATTACACAGTGACATGCATATATAGGTACTGTTAGTGGTGCCTGCTGAAAATTTGCTATTGAACAAGCTAAAAAGGTCTTCTTGGCACTTTACCGCGTCTGCTCCAAATTATGTGGTGAACTGCATTTGTAGGTTGTGGTGCTTTTCAGTGCCATGACAATATTGCTAACTCAAGCAAGAAATGAATAATTCATCTTTTGTGTCAGGTGTCTGACAGGTGTGGGCATAGAGTTTTGAAACATCTGTTTCAAAGGGGAAGGGTGCATTAACTATAAGTAGTAAATCACAATGAGGTTGTCGTGGAAGAGGGAATAGGTGGGGTGTTGGAGGTGTACGTGTGGGAAATTCTGCTGCCTCATCCTATCCCAAGTGAAATGAGAACAACTTCTGTTTCTGAGCAGCCTACTCCACTAGATTTCTTTGGCATCCACACATCGCTTCAACTTTATAATGATGCTGATAAACGGCAGGTGCTGGAGTGGATGTCAAGTGCTGCATCAAGTGGCCTCTCCTCATCTTCCTGCTTCTCAATATCACACACAGTTCATTAATAACAGGTGCCACCCCAATTACACTTTTTGCGCCGGCGTCACAAATCACCTACTGGCAAACTGACTGTGTGGAACCAGTCATGGGCGAGTCTCAAGAGCTGTTTACATATTCTATCCCATGGCCATCACAGGTCCGCTCCAATGATTCCCAAACTGTTAAAGAGGAAAGCATCTGCACCAATGCCAAAAATCTTTGTGAGTTGAATCCTTGCCGGGACTAAGTAAGGTCCAAGCAGGATCCCGACCCTCATCAACTGACGTTAACCTCCTGAGGTGGAGGTGATTATGATGAAATTCAGATACCTGAGGTGCACATGTACTTTCATGTGATGTCAGGTCAAGAAGTGGAAGGGTGTGTCACTTTTTTTGAGACAGGAAAGGATGACCCAACTTTCATTATCTGCAAAATTTGTAAACAACAATGCTGTAGAGGTAAAAATTTAAATAATTTGACTACTACATGCATGAACAGGGACATGTGCAACCAACATGCATTACTGTGTGAATCTCACAGTGCTAAAATGCAGACTACCAGGTCTACCCAACCAATGGCCACCAATTCAACGGCATCTGTTGCTGCTTCCTCCTCCTGTGATCAACACTTCATGAGCCAAGTAGTTGGGTGTCCCACACAAAGTTGTCATTATTGAAGTTTCGCCAAGAATTTTTCACTGCCCAAAATCTGTGATCTTTACACAACATTCTTCATTAGTGGATGATAGCACATATTGAAAGTTTTAGCTTGTCATGATCCCTTGAAAGCGTAGACCACCTAACGTCTTTGCCACACCAGTCCCAGATTGTGCAGACTAGGCAACGTTGTACAGCAAGGCTTCTGTGTGCAAGAGCTAGCCTACACCGACCACTTAGGCATGTCTTCATGTTTCAAATTAAGATGCCGGCCCACAGCCTGAATCTTGCATGGACTGTATCTCCTAACTGTTTTACTGCCCTATGGAGAGGGAGGCAATTGATGCTACTGTACTGATGTCTGCTGGAAAGGATTTAGAATGTCGAGATTCCAAAATGGGTCTGAAACCTATGTCTTGTGGGTAGTTCCAGGCTTCTGGGAGTGACAGGCCTACTCCGGTCACTGTAGCATGTCTTCATTTTTCAAATAAAAATGCTGCCCCACAGCCTGCGTGTTGCATGGACCATAGCTCCCTGCTGTTTTAACACCCTACAGGAAGGGGAGCAATTGATGCTACTGTACTGCTGTCTGCCTGAAAGGATTTAGAATGTCGAGACTCCAAAATGGGTTTAAAACATATGTCTTGTGGGTAGTGCCAGGCTTCTGGGAGGAAGAGGCTTACACCGGTCACTGTAGCATGTCTTCAGTTTTTAAATTAAAATGCCAGCCCACAGCCTGTGTGTTGCATGCACTATACCTCCCTGCTGTTTTAAGGCCCTATGGAGAGGGGGCAATTGATGCTACTGTACTGTTGTCTGCCTGAAAGGATTCAGAATGTTGAGACTCCAAAATGGGTCTCAAACATATGTCTTGTGAGTAGTGCCAGGCTTCTGGGAGGGAGAGGCTTTCACCGGCCACTCAGGAATCTCTTCATTTTTAAAATTAAAATGCCAGCCTGCAGCCTGTGTGTTGCATGCATCATACCTCCCTGCTGTTTTAACACCCTATGGTGAGGGGGACAATTGATGCTACTATACTGCTGTCTGCCTGAAAGGATTTGGAATGTCAAGACTCCAAAATGCGTCTGAAACTTATGTCTTGTGGGTAGTGCCAGGCTTCTTGGAGGAACAAGCCAACACCAGTCACTTTAGCATATCTTCATTTTGCAAGTTGTAATGATGGCCCACAGCCTGTGTGTTGCATAGACCATACCTCCCAGCTCCTGTAATACCCTATGGGAAGAAGGGCAATTGATGCTACTGTACTGCTGTCTTCTTGAAAGGATTTTAAATATCAAAACTACTAGAAAGGTCTCAAAGTTGTCTCTTGTCTGAACTGACAGGGGTATGGAAGCACCAACCCTACACTTGTCTCTCATTCACCTCTATATTTTTACTGTCAATAGCCAAGGAAGCTAATGGCTATGCAAAAAAAGTGGTGCTGCACTGTTAAATGTATTTTTGCTGTTTTGGAATCTTTTCCACCCCCTAAGGCCTCTGCCACACTCACGTGAATTTCACGCACGTGCCGAGAGACACGTATTTCCCCTGCGTGTTGCGTGCAGGTAAGTACGTGTCTCTGGTACGTGCGTGACACGTGTGTTCTACGTGTGCTATCCGCGATAGCACACGTAGAACCGGTAATTATTATACTCACCTGGTCCTTCCTGATGTCCGCGCTGCTGTCCGTGGTGCTGATCCTCCGTCTCCAGCCCTCCCGTCTCCCCGCTGCTGCTGCTGCCAGGTAGTGAAGTGAATATTCAATGAGAATAATGAGCAGCGGTCGGCAGCAAGAGGCAGCAGCGGCAGAGACAGGAGGGCTGGAGAAGGTGAGTTAATGTTTTTTATTTTTTTCCCTGACATGTGTGTTTACTCCGGCGCGTGTCACACGGGACCGCATCCACACTACACCCGTGTGGTACGGGTGCGGGCCGTGTAACACCCGTGCTGCCGGAGAAAACACTGACATGTCAGCGCTTTGAAAATCGCACACACGTACAAACGCACACGGACACACGTTCCGTGTGGTTTTACGTGTGTGTGCCTGCTACCATAGGGTAGCATTGCTGTACATGTCTCCGTGCCGCCGGTACGTGTAAAAAATGACAAACACGTGCCGGAGGCACGGATGTGTGGCGCAGGCCTCAAGGTGTTTTCTGTGCCTTATGTTTGGTAACCTATTGAATCCAATGGGGTTCTGAAGGATTCCATAAAGGTTTGAAGTTCAGTTTGATAAAGGTTCGACGAACGTACAGTTTGTTCGGTTTGGTTTGCCAAACCAAACAGTGGGAGGTTTTGCTCATCTCTACTCGCAACCCAAACATCAAGGGTCCTCATGTCTTGCAAGTCCCTATACTCATATAAAAACTAAACCACAAAAAGAGGATTTAAATTTTCCCCAAAGAATTTCAAGAATTCACAGCAACAAAAGGAGAACAATGTTTATCTGCCCAGGCCAAAGTATGCACTGACAGGATGTAGCAAAACCCCTTAATAAAGATGGAGGCAACACAGGTGCAAAACACTGATGGAGCAACCACTCACACACTACCAGTCCATGGAGGGGGTGATTGCTTAGTTTTAAATTTGGTTTGTGTAAAGCACTTTTCACACATATAGGTGCCCAGTGTCTGCAATACAGCCTATTAGTGACACCCATACTATTAGATTAGGCAGGCTACCCGTCACTATATATGTGCCCAACACAGGAACGGAGACCCTAGCTTGCATGGCCTACATTAATGAGCTTGGTTGCATCCTGTGTCAAAATATGAAACATCGGGGTGGCAGTATCATGCTATGGGGACGGTTTTTGGCATCAGGGACAGGAAAATGGTCTGAGTCAAGACAAAGATGGATGGTGCAAAATACAGTTATATTCTTGAGCAAAACCTTTGCTATGCTTTAAGGGGAAACATGTAAATGGATTATAGTGGCCTAGTCCAAGGCCAGACCTTAATCAAATTGAAAATCTGGCGTCAGACTTGAAGATTAATGTTCACCAAAGGAAATCATCAAACTTGAAGGAGCTGGACCAGTTTTGCCTTGAGGAATGAGCAAAAATCCCAGTGGAAAGATGCAGAACGCTCATACAGACTTATCCAAAGTGACTTTCAGCTGTAATTGCCACAAAAGGAGGCTTTACAAATTCCGGATTTAGGGGGGTGAATAGTTATGCACACTCATGTTTTCAGTTATCTTGTCCTATTTGTTGTTTGCTTCACAATAAAACGAAAAACAAATTTTCACAATTGTAGGCATGTTCTTTACATAAACTGATGCAAACCCTAAAAAAACCCTGACATTTCAGTTTGTGAACAGCAAAACAGGAAAAATGCCAAAGGTAATGAATACTTTTGCAAGGCACAATACATACATGACCACCTTATAAAAATATGAAAACTATCCCATTCTAAACAATTTGAGCAGATATAGTAAATCCTCCTTAGCAAGACATACAATATTCAAGAAAACAAGGAAAAATACAGCACTGATCTCTGTGAAAATGGATTTTTCTTAGTTTCCTTAATTATTGTATAATTTCTTGCCATGGTTTTCCTAGGGATTTATTCTCGCTGTTCACAATGTTTAACAAGGGATATTATTTTAATTAGGTGGTCATGCATGATAGTAATACTGCAGTAGATGTGTTGGGAGAGAACAATTATATTAATATTGTCACTTTGAATATAGTGAGACACGAAACTTTGGGTCTCTTAAATTATTTCTTGAATTCTAGTGTTGGTCACGTATGATTATTTTAAAATTTGTGATTAAATAAAGTTTATTTTTCTCAATTTTTTCCTGGTTGCTTCTTATATACATTGGCTTATTTTCTCCTGTACACTAATGTTAAAATGAATGGTCAGTCGAAACTTCCAGTCCTTCATGTAACTACAAGTGCATCTCAATAAATTAGAATATCATCAAAACGTTAATTTATTTCAGTAATGCAATACAAAAAGGTAAACCCATATTATATAGAGTCATAAAAAAGAGTGATCTATTTCAAGTGTTTATTTCTGTTAATGTTGATGATTATGGCTTACAGCCAATGAAAACCCAAAAGTCATTACCTCAGAAAATTAGAATAATTACCACAAAACACCTGTAAAGGCTTCCTAAGCGTTTAAAATGGTCCCTTAGTCTGGTTCAGTAGGCTACACGTTCATGGGGAAGACTGTTGACTTGACAGATGTCTCGAAGGCAGTCATTAACACACTCCACAAGGAGGGTAAGCCACAAAATGTCATTGCTAAAGAAGCTGGCTGTTCACAGAGTAAAACAAGCATAATAATGGAAAGTTGAGTGGAAGGATAAAAAACATAAAAAGTAATGGCCCTAGGACAAAGGAGAGGAAATAAGGAAAGTGCAGAAAGGGAAATAGCCTGGTCTAGAAAGGGGTTAACAAGGATTGCAATACTTATTTGCAGCCATCTATCAAATTGTGTGTTTTGGCATGTATCTTTGCGAATATTTAAAATTCAAAAGATAATCTTGCAATTTTAAAATCATTTTTTTCTTTTCTTTTTTTTTTTCCTTCAAGGAACAGAATTGCAAGGTATTAGTTATCAAAAAAGTCTCCCTCGATAGATTATTTGATCTACAGTCATGGCCAAAAGTTTTGAGAATGCTACAAATATTAACTTTTACAAAGTCTACTGCTTAAGTTTTTCTAATGGCAATTTGCATATACTCCAGAATGTCATAAAGAGTGATCAGCTTAACAGCAATTACTTGCAAAGTCAATATTGGCTAGGAAAATGAACTTTAACCCCCAAAACACATTTCAACATTATTGCATTCCTGCCTTAAAAGGAGCAGCTAACATTGTTTTAGTGATTGTTCCATTAACACAGGTGTGGGTGGTGATGAGGACAGGGCTGGCGATCAATCAGTCATGATTAAGAAAGAATGACACCACTAGACACTTTAAAAGGAGGCTGGTGCTTGGTATCATTGTTTCTCTTCAGTTAACCATGGTTATCTCTAAAGAAACACGTGCAGCCATCATTGCTCTGCACAAAAATGGCCTAACAAGGAAGAGTATCGCAGCTACAAAGATTGCACCTCAGTCAACAATCTATCGCATCATCAAGAACTTCAAGGAGAGAGCTTCCATTGTTGCCAAAAAGGCTCCAGGGTGCCCTAGAAGGACCAGCAAACGCCAGGACCGTATCTTAAAACTGTTTCAGCTGCGAGATCGGACTACCAGCAGTGCCGAGCTAGCTCATCAATGGCAGCAGGCTGGTGTGAGTGCTTCTGCACGTACAGTGAGGCGGAGACTGCTTGAGCAAGGCCTGGTTTCAAGGAGGGCAGCAAAGAAGCCACTTTTCTCCAGAAAAAACATCAGGGACCGACTGATATTCTGCAAAAGGTACAGGGAGTGGACTGCTGAGGACTGGGGTAAAGTCATTTTCTCAGATGAATCCCCTTTTCGATTATTCGGGACATCTGGAAAACAGCTTATTAGGAGAAGAAGAGGTGAGCACTACCAACAGTCTTGTCTCATGCCAACTGTTAAGCATCCTGAAATGATTCATGTGTGGGGTTGCTTCTTAGCCAAGGGAATCAGCTCACTCACAGTCTTGCCTAAAAACACTGCCATGAATAAAGAATGGTACCAGAATGTCCTCCAAGAGCAACTTCTCCCGACTGTCCAAGAGCAGTTTGGTGCCCAACAATGCCTTTTCCAGCATGATGAAGCACCTTGCCATAAAGCAAAGGTGATCACTAAACGGCTCACGGAACAAAACATAGAGATTTTAGGTCCATGGCCTGGAAACTCCTCAGATCTTAATCCCATTGAGAACTTGTGGGCAATCATCAAGAGACGGGTGGACAAACAAAAACCAACAAATTCTGGCAAAATGCAAGCATTGCTTATGCAAGAATGGACAGCTATCAGTCAGGATTTGATCCAGAAGTTGATTGAGAGCATGCTAGGGAGAATTGCAGAGGTCCTGAAGAAGAAGGGTCAACACTGCAAATATTGACTTTCTGCATTAACTCATTCTAACTGTCAATATAACCTTTTGGTACTCCTAATATGATTGCAATTATATTTCTGTATGTGATGTAAACATCAGACAAACACAATTAAAAACCAGAGGGCAACAGATCATGTGAAAATATAATTTTGGTGTCATTCTCAAAACTTTTGGCCATGACTGTACTTGGCTTTAAACATGTAATAATGGATTTGGCAGAACATTAATCTAATATAGAACTTTTGTCTATTATTAACTTTAGTATCATAAATTATTCAGTATCATAATTTAGCTTCAGTATTGGCTATGTTGTATAAATATTTTTTCCTCCATCGCTGAAGTGTGAAGGAGGTGGCTTGTTGTGTTGTTGTTAAGGAGGAGAAAACTGTGTTAGGCCGGTTTCAGACGTCCGTGTTTAATCAGGTGCCAGTCTCACACATGGCTATGGTCACACGTGTGTAATACGTGTGTCACACATGTGTCACAATCCGTTTTTGCATACGTGTGATAGGTACTCGAGAAAACACGTGTCTGTGAAATAAAAAGATTTTCCATATTTACCTGCTGTCTTCGGCTCTGCTGCCTCCTGCTCCTGAACGCCGCTCATTATACTCACTGAATATTCACCGCACTCAGGACCTTGAAGCTGGAGCATCGCGGGGACAGCGTTGGATACAGCACCGCCGAAGATATCACCGAGGGTACAGGTGAGTATTCTGCAAGCACAGTGACAACCAGGAGGTGATTGGCGCTCCCAACGACCTCTGATGACACTCGCGCTACAGCTTCACGGGTTCATCAGAGTTCATTGGGAACTGTGATGAGTCCCCGATGCTGTCCCCGCGATGATCCAGCTTCCAGGTTCTCACTACACACACACACACACACACACACGTATACATTGAGCACATATATACACATATGTAGACACACATAGCAAACACACATGGATACACCAAGCACATAAACACACATAGCACACATACATGTATACACTGAACACACACTCACACACTCTGCTGTATACACACCCAGCGATGCGGTGCCTGGCACTGACGTCCCCAGCGCTGCTCCTGCTTTCAGCTGCACAGGGCACTAAATATTTAGTGAGTATAATGAGCGGGGGTCAGGAACGGGAGGCAGCAGAGCCGGAGACAGCATTGTTGGAGAGAGGTAAATATAGAAAATCTTTTTATTAAAAAGACCCATGTTTTCTCCGGTACATGTCACACTGATGTCACACAGATCAAATCAGTATGCAATCCGTGTGACACCCATGCTGCCGGAGAAAAAACGGACATGCCTGCGTGTGTGCGTGCGGGGCCACAAGGGGTCACACGGTCCGTGTGAAAACACGGACATGTGATTAACAGCAAATAAAACATCACACGTACCTGAAACACGGACGTCTGAAACCAGCCTTATTATAATTTGGAAGTCTTGGGTTAATATTTTAGTATTTTTTTTAATATAAGAACATTAATGAATGCTTCCCAATTACCTCCTCTGCCACACTTTAAACTTCTACACATTAAACAAATAAATAACAAACAAAAAAATCATAATGTAAAAAAGTAAAGATTTGGGGCCACATTAGAATAATAAATTTATTGCTTTTTTAGTTTGCTTTTTTCCATAACTACTTTGCAAATATACCCATCTAAGGGTTTCTTCCCTCAATTATTTTTTTTTTTCTGCTGTGTATTTTCGTTAAATTTATATACATAAATCTCATGACCACAGTGTGCTGTTTTTTGAGGTGTGGAAAGTGGCCTAAGGTGCAATTTTAAAGATCATAGCATGTCAATTTCTCTTGTTCTAAATCTGTGTTTTAACCCCTTTACCCCTGTGCGATTTTTCAGTTTTCCTTTTTTCCTCCACTTCTTCCAAGAGCCATAACTTTTTTATTTTTCCTTTAATATAGCCATATCAGGACTTGTTTGTTTGCAAGACAAGTTGTACGTTTGAATGACATAATTCATTCTGCCCCATATTGTACTGAAAAACAAATTTGAAATTTGCTAAAACTGCTAAAAATTGTCAATTACACTATTGATTGTTTATTTTTTTTATTTATCGTGTTCACTATTTTGAAAAATTTTCCTGGTTTTATGATTTCCCAGGTCAGTATGGGTTTGCAGATACCAAACATGTATAGCTATACTTTTATCTACATAGTGAAAATAAAATCAGAAGTTTGTAAGAAAAAAAAAGAATAGCATTCTCATTTTTCGGGATCTAAGACTCAGTGACAGCTTATTTTTTGCACCTTGAGCAGGTATTTTTAATCATACTATTCTTGCATAGATGTGATGTTTTGATAACTTGTTATTGCACTTTAATGCAATTTTGTGGCAAAAAAACCCATAATTTTGTTGTTTGGAATTTTTTCTTACTACATTGTGCACTGATCAGATAAATTGATTTTATATGTTGATAGGTCAGGCATTTATGAATGCAGTAATACCAAATATGTGTATTTTTTACTATTATTGTTTTATTTTCAATGGGGGTGATTTGAACGTTTATTTTTTTAGATATACAGTATTTTAGATATTTTGATATTTTTTTTAAACTCCTTTTTTTTTACTGATTTTATTAGTTCCTCTTGGTGGCATTATGACTGCAGTCTCTAATCACTTCTCCTGATCATACCAATACTTAAGCATTGCTCTTATCAGCAGAGATGCTGTGTTCCTACGAGTGCCGGAGCTCTGTCAGCATTCACTGGAAGCTAATCATGACAGCGACAGGAGTCATCATTTGACCCTGGCTGCCATGCCAACAAATTGGTGCCCTGTTATCACGTCACTGGGCTGCCAATGGTGGCGGGGAACAGCACGATCCCTGCCGAGACTTAATAGATTACACTGTCAGAGTTTAACAGCACAATCTAAGGTATTAAAAGGAGTAGGTGGATCTTAGATCCACCCATGCCTGTGAGCCTCACATGTCTGCTGATCAGATCAGCTGATATGTCTGGAAATTACCTCGGGCTCAATGTGCCCACAGTATCGTGAAGACATGGCCAAGAATGTACCAGTATGTCCTTGGTCATGAAGGTGTTAAATGAGATGTGGTAAATTCACAAATGAAAACTGTATAAGCCTTATATTGCTTGCAAAACAGAAATGCAGTATAAACACATGTAATATGTATATGACTTTTTCAAGTTGGTATTATCAAAGTAAAGTAACATGAAGTTTTCAAAACAAATAATTTAAAAAAAAATAAGTAAATGAAAGACCAAAAGGAGAAAAAAACACAGCTTAAAAAAACCGCGATAAAGATGCACATAAATACAACAAAAATGTGAGCAGCCTTTATTAGATAGTTGGTGCAGAAATGCTGTAGAAAATTGACTGCTTCAAAAATGCAAGAAATTCTCATCGTGAGAACATTGCTAAAACTGATTATATAACCCCTTAGACCACATCCCCACATAGCATAAATGCTGCAGTTTTCCCCGTTATGTTTTTTAAACAGAAGATCCGCATTTTAGGCCTCATTCAGATGTCAGTGAATTTTCACATATGCAAAAAGTGTCTTTTTAGTATATTTCATGCTATTTTCATTAGTCTATAAAAAAAGTGAAAAAGCTTCTCCTCTCTATTACAATGTTAGTCCTGCACAACGCACGGACTTCTATGAGAAATGTTGATGTATAGCTTCTATCTATATGGAGCACCGAGTGTACTGGAGCAGCCTGAAGCTCGATCCAGTGGTTAGCATATGAACAGCAAATGAACTCGGGCACAGACTTTTTTTTAAAAGATCACGTTTGAGCCCCAGACATCCAGTGTTAAATATGAACCCCAAACTTTACCGGTTGGGGTTCACTCATTGCTACTTAACACAAAAAGTTGTCTCCTCCTCAGAAAAGGCTTGTTAAAAGGCCACTTTTGACTTTTAGGATTGCTACTTACAATAGCTGGCGCTAGAGTTTGTCTCCTTTCCTGGAGAGACAATTTGAATAATTCCCAGAGGGGCATTGCAGCTATAAGTCCCCTCACCACTGACTATAACTATATAGAAGACTATAACTTGATCTGCTAGAACAAAGGCTCCTCAGCTTAGCTTAGTGTCATTCGGAGGCAAACATGGGTCTGAGTTTGTCCGGTTTTAGCCTTGCTTAGGTTAGGTGCTAATATTCTCTCTATTTGTATTTTAGATCTCGGATAATCTTTACAATGGACTTATGTCAGCCTCTAGGTGGCAGCAGACTAACCCATGGTACATGTGTCCAATAAAGAAAAATATGAGAAAGAATTTTTGTTATTAAACATCTTCATATATGTAATAGGTGCAAAAATGCTGCAGGAAATCTGCATCATCAAAAACCTCAGCAAATACTCATTGTGGATTCAAACCCAACAGTTCAAGCAAATTGGATTTGATTTCAATAAAAAATCATGCCCATAGCAGGTAGCACAGGAATCAAGGACTGCAAGGGGTTAAACTAATGGAAAGTTGCAAAATGACTACGTTTGTAAGCATTGTGATTGGGTCAGAGATAACAGGGAGGGGTAAAAAGGGGTATATAAGATAGTGCGGTATAGTCTCTCTCCCTCCTACCCCTGGATCAACACCCACCATCCGTCCCCCTGTTTTTGGTATTTGGGTCTATACTCAATTATGAGTTATGTCATTTGTCACAGCTGGCGGGTTGTTTGGGTCCTGAGAAAATCACATGCTCACTGCCTTGGGGGCAGTGACCAGGCATGGGGAATAAATATGTGGTTGGTGGAAATCAGGGCCCAATAAGGCGATATAAAAGGTTTGGAAATATCGATTAACAATAATAAAGCAGTGGCCCTTTGCCTACCCAACATCAGTCTGTGGTGTGATTTATTGTTATGGTTGGTTAATGTTAAAGGTCATTTCATTGAAGTTGATACGTGGTAAGGAAGGTCAAAACAGTCTATAGTATTTAAAAACTTAACTGAACGATGTGTTTTTAGGGCATTTTTTCTCTCTAGGCTTCTATGAAGAGCCAGAAAATGGATGTAAACGCTACAGAATCAAAAATGTTCTGTACTAAAAAACCCTCAGCTTCAAATATGGAGCAAAAACGCAACAAATAAGAGGTAGAAGGCAGAGACAAAGTGCAGCAAATATGTCATCAGAGAAGATTATTCTTACATTTTTCTGTCCACACCTCATAAATTGCACCAGAAACAAAATGCATCATAAACGCCATGTGTGAATAAGCCCATAAGGGGTTAATTTCTTCCAGCTCTACTTTCAGTACTGCATTACTTTTGATAAATGGACTGGTATAAAAATTAGCATAATATATATAGCATATATAACTAGACTAGCCTAATAAAACATGAGTGGTTTTAAGAAGTGAGGTAAGACAGATATTTTTTTCTTATCCCTGCACTTTAGAATTATTTTTATTGTGCAGTTTTACTGTTCATATCTGCCCGCAGCTATTCATTTCTCTCATTTGTTCATGCATTCATACACAGTAAGACCTTGTTCCCTTTTAATTAAAATGTCTGTATGGTAAATTGAATTAGTGATTTGCTTCAGTCTTAGAATCTTTTCTTTGTTAAATAAACACCATTGAATGGATGAGATGCAATATGCTCTTCTACAAGGCAAAGAACTATTCATGCCTTTCTCTGCCAAAAGTTATGAGTAATGCTCATAGGTTAAACCATGCTATGGGCAGCATGATTCCGAGCCTGCCTTCAAAATTGCAACCAGGTTTATCCCCCTATGTAACACTCCAATAACATGAACTTTAAAGATTCAGCCAGGGACAATAGCTCTTCTCAGCCCTGCTAGAGGTGATGAGGCACCGAGAAGGACTAGCTGTGGTCTAGGGTGGAAACAGACAAATCTGGGATCCAACCTAATTTTTAAAGTATTTTTTCTCTAAAACACCAAAGCTTTTCAATGAAGAATTTACAAGGCTGCAAAAGTGCATCCAGGGTCTGACTCATGTTCCCCATGGTTTGTGCAACATAAATCAGGGGATAGGTTTCCATTAATATTTAACATTTGCGGATTTATTCATACAGATACTGAAAGGCAGCCATCATGTACATGTGCTGTAAATCTTAAGCGTGAATTAGGTCTCAAAGGGGTTGGCTGCTACTTTATGGCCTATACGTAGGATAGGTCATCAATGTCTGATCGGCTGGGTTCTGACACCCATACCCCCACCGATAAGCTGTCCTCGATGCCAAAGGCAGCAGCAGGCAACCAGGAATGCTCAATTCATGAGCTGACCCATCAATTGATTGCGGCTGCGATCGGGTACTGAACATCCACCTCCCATTCAAATTAATAGGAGAGGGTTGTGGAGTACCTGGATGCGGACACTATTATAAGATGGGGCAGTTTAGGAACTGTGCATTTCCGGCCACCTGCTGCTGCCGACACCAAGAACAGCTGATCAGTGGGAGTGCCAGGTGTCAGACCCTGGCTGATCAGACATTGATGACCTATCCTAAGGATAGGCCATCAGTGTAAAAGTAGTGGATAACCTCTTTAAAGCGAATCTGTCAGCAGATTTTTTCTATGTAATCTGAGGACAGCATGACGTAGAGGTTAAAAAACAAAGAAACAACTATGAATCTTATCTGTGTGTGTGAAATTGTTTACTTAAACTAATGGCTTTATTATCCTGTGATTAACATTATAGGACAAGAAACCTATGGGCAGAGAAGTCTGACATGCCTCCTGCTGTGATTGACACCTCACAGTCAATGCACAATCTCTATAGAGATCTGGTGTGGGTGAGGACAGCTCCCTGGGCTCAGCTATGGGACAGACTCAATTTTTTGATTGTGTGAGAATGGCTGCATCCACTAATCTACGGTATGTGATACACCTTTTGATTCAGAATCTCCTTGACTACATTAGGTTAGTGTCAGATGAGGTAGCAAAAATCTGCTGACAGACTCCCTTTAAGCCTTGGTCCTGTACCTGCAATGTGACATATATAAATTGGTGTTTTCTTGGCGGAACTGTCTACATTTCCTATTTGGGCTAAAGCGGGCTTTACACGCTACGACATCGCTAAGGCGGAGTCGTTGGGGTCACGGAATTCGTGACGCACATCCGGCCGCATTAGCGATGCCGTTGCGTGTGACATAGATAAGCGATTTTGCATCGTTGCAAAAACGTGCAAAATCGCTAATCGGCGACACGGGGGTCCATTCTCAAATCTCGTTACTACAGCAGTAATGAGGTTGTTCCTCGTTCCTGCGGCAGCACACATTGCTGCGTGTGACACCGCAGGAACAAGGAAGCTCCCCTTACCTGCCTCCCGGCCACTATGTGGAAGGAAGGAGGTGGGCGGGATGTTACGTCCCGCTCATCTCCGCCCCTCCGCTGCTATTGGGCGGCGGTTCAGTGACGTTTCAGTGACGTCGCTGTGACGCCGCACGGACCGCCCCCTTAGAAAGGAGGCGGTTCGCCGGTCACAGCGACGTCGCCGGACAGGTAAGTATGTGTGACGGCTGTGGGCGATGTTGTGCGGCACGGGCAGCGATATGCCCGTGTCGCGCAACAGATGGGGGCGGGTACCCACACTAGCGATATCGGGACCGATATCGCAGTGTGTAAAGTAGCCTTAACTCTGAGGCCCCTTAACTTAGCTCCTGAAGCTTTTTGCCCGCAGATAATGTACCTTGTGATTCTAGTCTCTTGCACCTTTGACATAGAATTGCTACAATTGGTAGCTTAGTGATTCATTAAATGAAAGTTTGTTTCATTCTTATACAGTCAAAATTGTGCTTACGTAAATCTTCTAAACTGTGTCCATGCTCTATTGATCTCTGTGTACAGCTGTGTTTTACATTGACTTACTCTATAAATGGCATAGTGCTTACAACTGAAATGGCAATCTATTTGTCTGTAAATAGAGGGGGGAAATTAACAACCCAGTCTCAATTAAATGTCATCTAAATTGGACCCTTAGTAATTAGAATTCAGCACTCATTTTCTATATAATTTATGATGGAGTATGCAATTCTAATTTTAATTTAGAATTAGGTGTTCTTCCCTTAAATAAAGTCCTTTTATGGAATCCACTGGAGAAAGGTAATTATGGAAAGCAATTTTTTTTAATTACAATGTGGGTGGTCATGAATTATCTCTGAGTGTCTCCTGCTAATCATTGGTAGCAGAAAACACATTGCTTTTAATCAAGGATGGATGGAAGATTTCTCTTGCATGGGGTGACCCCACGTGAGACCTTCAGGCTGTTCTTCCTACAAAGGCAAAAGGAGAATCGCAATAAGAATAGTCTAACCATCAGAGACTGGTATGAGAGATTAATTTTAGCATGTACTGTTATACCCAAGGGTATATACAGAAACACTTTGCATTATAGACATTCTTTTTCTATTGAATTTTCCATGCAAATTTTGTCCTTTCTGGTCTGTCTAAACAAAGAATATGAATTGATTAAATGAAGTGTTATGTGGCTCCAAATATACCTGGAGATTATGGTGAAATTATTAAAATAGACACAGGGCAACACATGTATTGAAACAATTAAACAAATAATTATTTAATAAAATTACAATCAACACTTCATTGACACAAATATTCAAAAGTAAGGATTAAGCCTTAAACCCTTTAAGGCTATGTTCGCACATTGCAGATTTGGTACAGAAATTTTCTGCATGAAATCTGCAACTTCCAGCATAAAAATGCACTAAAAAATGCACCAAAACACACGTGTTGTTTTTTTTTAAGGCGCTATTGGCGTCATTTTCCGAGACCTATAACGTTCTCAATTTTTGGGATCAGGGTCTGTGTGATGGCTTATGTTTTGCACCCTTAGCTAATGTTTTTTACAAATACCATTTTGGGGTAGATGCGATCTTTTGATCTGCTGTTGTTGCATTTTCTTTCAGTGTTGCAGCAACCCCTAAAAAGTTAATTCTGGCAATTTACATTTTCTTCTGTTACTCTGTTTACTAGAGTTGAGCGATGTTCGAGGTTCGCCAATTTCATGTTCGAGTGATTTTGAGGGGTGCTCGAGATCGAACTCGAACTCGAGCTTTTTGCTAAAAGCTCGACAGTTTGAGTTAGGTTCGAGAACGGTTCGATCACCATAAATGTGGCTTTTCACAGTAAGGCTATGTGTACATGTTGCTATCTGCATGTGTCCTGTGTCCCCAGCACAATCCCTCTCCCTTTCCTACTCACCGATCACAGGCGTCTTGCTCCACGTCTGTCACAAATCTGTGGCGTCTTTTCCTCTTTAGAAAATGGCTGCCGCTTCATTAGTCAATTAGTTTTTCCATGCTTTCCCCGCCCACCGGCGCCTATGATTGGTCAGTCAGACACATCCGCAAGCTGAGTGACAGCTGTCTCATTGCAACCAATCACAGCCGCCAGCGGGTGTATATCATGCAGTAAAATAAATAAATAAATAATAATAATAAAAAAAATGCGGTTCCCCCATATTTGATACCAGCCAGCATAAAGCCGCACAGCTGGAGGCTGGTATTGTCAGGACGGAGAGCACCACATTATCGGGAGCCTACCACCCTAACAATATTACCCAGCAGCCGCCCGGAATTGCAGAATCCATTATATGCGACAGTCCCAGGGAACTCTCTCTCTCTCTCTCTTTCTCTCTTTCTCTCTCTCTCTTTCTCTTTCTTTCTTACTCTCTCCCCTTTCTCTCTCTCCTTTCTCTCTCCTTTCTCTCTCTTCTCTCTCTTCTCTCTCTCCTTTCTCTCTCTTTTTTCTCTCTCTCCCTTCTCTCTCCTTTCTTTCTCTTCTTTCTCTTTCTCTCTCTTCTTTCTCTCTTTCACTCTCTCTCTTCTTTCTCCTTTCTCTCTCTCTTCTTTCTCTTTCTCTCTCTCTCATTTCTCTCTTTCTCTCTCTCTTCTTTCTCTCTTTCTCTCTCTCTTCTTTCTCTCTTTCTCTCTCTCTTCTTTCTCTCTCTCTTTCTCTCTCTCTCTTTCTGAGACCTGGCGATGATCAGCTGAGGCAGCCGGTCACCTGACGGAATCAGCTGACACTATAAGTCGAGCGGTGAGGCCGGCTTTTTACCGCCCGGCCGGCAAAACTATCAGCTGATGACATCGGACACTATCTGCACTAAAGTGTGTAGTTTTTTTGTGGTTTTTTTTTGCACTGATGCATCAGCTGATTGTACAAAAGCCGTTTATACAATCAGCTGCTGTGTCATGTGATTCAGGCCCTTGAACCTGACACATCATCTGATCGCTTTGCCTTCCAGCAAACCGATCAGATGATATTGGATCCGGATTGCACGGCACGGGGGGGGGGGGGGTTCTTTATTTCAATAAAGATGGAGTCACTAATTGTGTTGTGTTTTATTTATAATAAAAATATTTTTCTGTGTTTTTTTTTATCGGTACTAGAAATTCATGGTGGCCATGTCTAATATTGGCGTGACACCATGAATTTTGGACTTAGGGACAGTTGATAATATACAGCTATCCCCAACCCCATTATTACCCAGCGAGCCACCCGTCACCAGGGCAGCTGGAAGAGTTGGATACAGCGCCAGAAGATGGCGCTTCTATGAAAGCGCCATTTTCTGGGGTGGTTGCGGACTGCAATTCACAGCAGAGGGGCCCAGAAAGCTCAGGCCAACCTGTGCTGTAGATTCCAATCCCCAGATGCCTAGTTGTACCTGGCTGGACACAAAAATATGGCGACGCCCAAGTCATTTTTTTTTTATTATTTCATGAAATAAGTGAAACAATTAAAAAAAACGGGCTTCCCTATATTTTTGGTTCCCAGCCGGGTACAAATAGGCAGCTGATGGTTGGGGGCAGCCCGTAGGTACCTGCTGTACCTGGCTAACATACAAAAATATGGCGAAGCCCACGTCATTTGTTTTTGAATTATTCCATGAAATTCATGAAATAATTAATAAAAAAAGGGCTTCCCTATATTTTTGGTTCCCAGCCGGGTACAAATAGGCAGCTGGGGGTTGGGGGCAGCCCGTAGCTATCTGCTGTACCTGGCTAGCATACAAAAACATGGTGAAACCCACATAATTTTTTGGGGGGGCAAAAAACTCCTGCATACAGTCCTGGATGGAGTATGCTGAGCCTTGTTGTTCTGCAGCTGCTGTCTGTATGGAGGAGAGCAGACAGCAGCTGCAGAATGACAAGGCTCAGCATGCTCCATTCACTAGTGTATGCAGGAGAGCAGACAGCAGCTGCAGAACTACAAGCTCAGCATACTCCATCCAGGACTGTATGCAGGAGTTTTTTGCCCACCAAAAAAATGACGTGGGCTTTGCCATATTTTTGTATGCTAGCCAGGTACAGCAGGCACCTACTGGCTGCCCCCAACCCCCAGCTGCCTATTTGTACCCAGCTGGGAACCAAACATATAGGGAAGCCTGTTTTTTTTTATTATTTCATGAATTTCATGAAAAAATTAAAAAACAGATGATGTGGGATTCGCCATATTTTTTTGTCCAGCCAGGTACAACTAGGCAGCTGGGGATTGGAATCCATTGTAATCCAAAGCACAGGTTTGCCAGAGCTTTTTGGGCCCCTCTGCTGCGAATTGCAGTCCTTTGATAGAAGCGCCATCATCTTGCGCTGTAGTGTATGCAGGAGAGCAGACAGCAGCTGCAGAACTACAAGGCTCAGCATACTCCATCCAGGACTGTATGCAGAATTTTTTTGCCCACCAAAAAAATGACGTGGGCTTCGCCATATTTTTGTATGCTAGCCAGGTACAGCAGGCAGCCACGGGCTGCCTCCAACCCCCAGTTGCCTATTTGTACCCGGCTGGGAACCAAAAATAGAGGGAAGCCCGTTTTTTTTAATTATTTCACTTATTTCATGAAATAATTAAAAAACAAATGACGTGCGCTTTGCCCCATTTTTGTGTCCAGCCGGGTACAACTAGGCAGCTGGGGATTGGAATCCGCAGCACAGGTTAGCCCGAGGTTTCTGGGCGCCTCTGCTGCGGATTTCAGTCCGCAGCCATCCCAGAAAATGGCGCTTTCATAGAAGCGCCATCATCTGGTGCTGTATCCAACTCTTCCAACAGCCCTGGAGCCGGGTGGCTTGCTGGGTAATTATGAGTTAATACTAGATTTGTTTTACTAGCTAGTATTAAGCCAGAGATTCTTAATGTCAGGCAAGTTTGACCCAGCCATTAAGAATCTCCAAGAAAGTGTTAAAAAAAAAAACACCACACAGAGAAAAAATACTTTAATAGAAATAAATACACAGACACACTTAGAGACTCCATGTTTATTACTCCCTCTTATCCCTCCACGATCCATGGTCTTCTGTCTTCTTTCTCCTTCAACCTATGCAGCTCTGCTATATCAGACAGCGCTGCATGTGAGGAAGGACGCTGCTGCTTCCCGTGCAGTCTTTTCACTCCATGAGTGAGAAGAAGCTGCTGGCTGTAAGCGGTGACCTCACCACTGACAGGCGTGTTGCTATAGCAACGGTGATCTCCGTTATTGACTGGCTGTGGCAGCCGAGGAATAACGGAACGGGGAAGCAGAACGGGGAGTCGACCGTGTGCCAGAGCATGTCGCCGGTACACGGAGATACACAATCGTGCACAGCATATCGGAGAGATGCAATGACAGGACCTAGCATGACGTCTAGCCACCAGTCTGTAGTCAATGAGATAATAGACACGTGACTGGTCACATGCTATTTTGACGTCACGATAGGTCCTATCATCAGTGCTGGTTACCGGGAGGATGCAGCGATTATCGGAAGGAAAAGCGGCGGAAGGCAGAGTGTAGGACGCCTCGCGGGCACAGGTAAGTGTTATGGCAATGTTTATTAACTGTATGTCTACATTTATAATGTGTTTTTATGTGTTTGTGTTTGCCGGCCATTGGTTTCCATGGGGCTCGAGAGGTTCGTCGAACGGTTCGCCGAACCGAACTCGAACGCGGCCTCCATTCGACGAACCGAACCGAACTTGAGCCTCTAGAGACTCGCTCATCTCTACTGTTTACTGATCAGATAAATGTACTTAAGATTTTGACAGATCGGACATTTCTGAACTCAGCGATACCAAATATTTTTTTTTTTGTTATTGATTTGTTTTCAAAGGTGCAAAAAGGGAATGACTTGAACTTTTGTGCTATTTTTTAATGTTTTCATATTTTTAAATATTTTTTATATTTTTTTACACTGTTTCTTGTTGGTACTAGACCCCTTTTAGGGACTTGAAGTTGATATAGTCTTATAACTTAAGCATCTCGATTAGAGATGGTGGACCCATGGAAATTCGGTTTGGCGGGTTCAGCCAGATTTTTAGATTTAGTTGAGTTCTAGACTAGAGTTGAGCGCGGTTCGCGGTTCGAGGTTCTCCAGTTCTAGGCTCGAGTGATTTTGGGGGCTGTTCGAGATCGAACTAGAACTCGAGCTTTTTGCAAAAGCTCGATAGTTCTAGATACGTTCGAGAACGGTTCTAGCAGCAAAAAGCAGGGCTTTTTACAGCTACAGTGTGCAGGAGCCATCGCTGGCAGCCTGCCACAAGCTGGTAACCAAGATAAACATCGGGTATCCAAGCAAAGCGCTTTGGTTAGTAACCCGATGTTTATCTTAGTTACGTGCAGGAAGCCCACACTTCCCCGCTCAGCTCGCTCCGCCCCCTCCTGCCCGCGGCATGTACACATACACACACACACACCCCGCTCGGCTTACCTGCGGTGATGAATTCCCGCCATCCCGACCTCAGCGCTGTCACTGTCCTCCATGGCCGCCGCTTGTCACATCACCTCTCGCTTCCGACCCGAGACTGACTAGCGGTGACGTCACGGGCCTCTCGCGATACTTGGTGTGAAGGCGCCGGTCAGTGACAGGGGCTGTCAGTGTGCTGGAGATCAGCGCAGGTAATGTACCTCGCTGACAGCAGCACTTGTCATGCCCTGCAGTGACCTGGGCTGACCCATTGATGTTAGCTCAGGTCACTGCATTGCTCTCCCAGCCAATGGGGAACATTCTGCTCTTCATTGACTGGGACAGTGTGGATCGTCATGGCAACCCCTTGGATTACACCAGACCTGGATTTGTTTTTCATTCTAATAAATTGGTTAAAGAGGGAATGTTTTGGGGAGTGTTTTTTCAAATAAAAATGTGTTTGTCGTCTATTTTTTTTTATTACTGACACGGTTGGTGATGTCGGGTATCTGATAGACGCCTGACCTCACCAACCCCAGGGCTTGATGCCAGGTGACATTACACATCTGGTATTAACTAGAAAAACCACAAAGAACTATATCAAAAAAACACCAAAAAGGAGCCAAGACAAATGATATGTGCACACACAGAATGTGGTGAGCCTTCCTCATAAAGATGGCTGCAGCCGAGGTGCAAGATGCTGATGTCACAGCCACTCAACCTCCACACTAGGGGGGAGGGGCGGCTGCTTAGCATAAGACATGCACACTAATAAGGCTTGCACTGGGAGCCCATCATATAATGAGTGAAATGCACAGTGTCTGAACTGTGACCTATAAATGACGCCAGAAACCCAGGTCAGGCGGGCAAAACAGCACTATATAGGTGCATCTCGCACGGATACACGAGACGCACAGTGTCTGAATAATGGCCTATAAATGACGCACAACACCAGGTCCAGGCGGGTCAGTTAGCACTATGAGTACATAACACATGACAGGCTCACCATTTAACCACCTGAATTCAAAAGGTCCACACACATCCTGCAAAAATGGATAAAATGTGCCATACCTCAAATAGTGAGATATTAGTTTATATTTTGGCCCAAAATATGTAAGCTCGCAATCCGTTCGTCAAGGATTCTCACACTTGCGAGTCCCTACACTGAATTATTTAGAAAAACCACAAAGAACTATATCAAAAAAACACCAAAAAGGAGCCAAGACAAATGATATGTGCACACACAGAATGTGGTGAGCCTTCCTCATAAAGATGGCTGCAGCCGAGGTGCAAGATGCTGATGTCACAGCCACTCAACCTCCACACTAGGGGGGAGGGGCGGCTGCTTAGCATAAGACATGCACACTAATAAGGCTTGCACTGGGAGCCCATCATATAATGAGTGAAATGCACAGTGTCTGAACTGTGACCTATAAATGACGCCAGAAACCCAGGTCAGGCGGGCAAAACAGCACTATATAGGTGCATCTCGCACGGATACACGAGACGCACAGTGTCTGAATAATGGCCTATAAATGACGCACAACACCAGGTCCAGGCGGGTCAGTTAGCACTATGAGTACATAACACATGACAGGCTCACCATTTAACCACCTGAATTCAAAAGGTCCACACACATCCTGCAAAAATGGATAAAATGTGCCATACCTCAAATAGTGAGATATTAGTTTATATTTTGGCCCAAAATATGTAAGCTCGCAATCCGTTCGTCAAGGATTCTCACACTTGCGAGTCCCTACACTGAATTAGTTAGAAAAACCACAAAGAACTATATCAAAAAAACACCAAAAAGGAGCCAAGACAAATGATATGTGCACACACAGAATGTGGTGAGCCTTCCTCATAAAGATGGCTGCAGCCAAGGTGCAAGATGCTGATGTCACAGCCACTCAACCTCCACACTAGGGGGGAGGGGCGGCTGCTTAGCATAAGACATGCACACTAATAAGGCTTGCACTGGGAGCCCATCATATAATGAGTGAAATGCACAGTGTCTGAACTGTGACCTATAAATGACGCCAGAAACCCAGGTCAGGCGGGCAAAACAGCACTATATAGGTGCATCTCGCACGGATACACGAGACGCACAGTGTCTGAATAATGGCCTATAAATGACGCACAACACCAGGTCCAGGCGGGTCAGTTAGCACTATGAGTACATAACACATGACAGGCTCACCATTTAACCACCTGAATTCAAAAGGTCCACACACATCCTGCAAAAATGGATAAAATGTGCCATACCTCAAATAGTGAGATATTAGTTTATATTTTGGCCCAAAATATGTAAGCTCGCAATCCGTTCGTCAAGGATTCTCACACTTGCGAGTCCCTACACTGAATTAGTTAGAAAAACCACAAAGAACTATATCAAAAAAACACCAAAAAGGAGCCAAGACAAATGATATGTGCACACACAGAATGTGGTGAGCCTTCCTCATAAAGATGGCTGCAGCCAAGGTGCAAGATGCTGATGTCACAGCCACTCAACCTCCACACTAGGGGGAGGGGCGGCTGCTTAGCATAAGACATGCACACTAATAAGGCTTGCACTGGGAGCCCATCATATAATGAGTGAAATGCACAGTGTCTGAACTGTGACCTATAAATGACGCCAGAAACCCAGGTCAGGCGGGCAAAACAGCACTATATAGGTGCATCTCGCACGGATACACGAGACGCACAGTGTCTGAATAATGGCCTATAAATGACGCACAACACCAGGTCCAGGCGGGTCAGTTAGCACTATGAGTACATAACACATGACAGGCTCACCATTTAACCACCTGAATTCAAAAGGTCCACACACATCCTGCAAAAATGGATAAAATGTGCCATACCTCAAATAGTGAGATATTAGTTTATATTTTGGCCCAAAATATGTAAGCTCGCAATTCGTTCGTCGAGGATTCTCACACTTGCGAGTCCCTACACTGAATTAGTTAGAAAAACCACAAACTATATCAAAAAAACACCAAAAAGGAGCCAAGACAAATGATATGTGCACACACAGAATGTGGTGAGCCTTCCTCATAAAGATGGCTGCAGCCGAGGTGCAAGATGCTGATGTCACAGCCACTCAACCTCCACACTAGGGGGGAGGGGCGGCTGCTTAGCATAAGACATGCACACTAATAAGGCTTGCACTGGGAGCCCATCATATAATGAGTGAAATGCACAGTGTCTGAACTGTGACCTATAAATGACGCCAGAAACCCAGGTCAGGCGGGCAAAACAGCACTATATAGGTGCATCTCGCACGGATACACGAGACGCACAGTGTCTGAATAATGGCCTATAAATGACGCACAACACCAGGTCCAGGCGGGTCAGTTAGCACTAGGAGTACATAACACATGACAGGCTCACCATTTAACCACCTGAATTCAAAAGGTCCACACACATCCTGCAAAAATGGATAAAATGTGCCATACCTCAAATAGTGAGATATTAGTTTATATTTTGGCCCAAAATATGTAAGCTCGCAATCCGTTCGTCAAGGATTCTCACACTTGCGAGTCCCTACACTGAATTAGTTAGAAAAACCTATATAGTGCTGTTTTGCCCGCCTGACCTGGGTTTCTGGCGTCATTTATAGGTCACAGTTCAGACACTGTGCATTTCACTCATTATATGATGGGCTCCCAGTGCAAGCCTTATTAGTGTGCATGTCTTATGCTAAGCAGCCGCCCCTCCCCCCTAGTGTGGAGGTTGAGTGGCTGTGACATCAGCATCTTGCACCTCGGCTGCAGCCATCTTTATGAGGAAGGCTCACCACATTCTGTGTGTGCACATCTGGTATTAACCCCATATATTACCCCGTTTGCCACCGCACCAGGGCGCGGGATGAGCTGGGGCGAAGCACCAGGATTGGCGCATCTAATGGATGCGCCACTTCTGGGGCGGCTGCGGCCTGCTATTTTTAGGCTGGGGAGAGTCCAATAACCATGGACCTCCCTAGTCTGAGAATATCAGGCCCCAGCTGTCTGCTTTACCTTGGCTGGTGATCCAATTTTGGGGGACTCCTACGTGTTTTTTTTTTAATTATTTATTTAATTTAAAATAACAGCGTGGGGTGCCCTCAGTTTTGGATTACCAGCCAAGGTGAGGTTGCCAGCTGTGGTCTGCAGGCTGCAGCCGTCTGCTTTACCCTAGCTGGCTACAAAACTAGGGGGAACCCTACGTCATTTTTTTTTTCATTTTTTTGGCTAAATACAAAGCTAAGCACCCCTTAGTGCCACATGAAAGGCACCAAAGGGTGCTCCACTTTTTCTCCACTTTTTCTACATTTTTTCTCCACTTTTTCTCCATTTTTTTTCTCCACTTTTTCTCCACTTTTCCTCCACTTATTCTCCACTTTTTCTCCACTTATTCTCCACTTTTTCTCCACTTTTTCTTCACTTTTTCTCCATTTTTTTCTCCACTTTTTCTCCACTTTTTCTCCATTTTTTTCTCCACTTTTTCTCCACTTTTCCTCCACTTTTTCTCCACTTTTTCTCCACTTTTTCTCCACTTATTCTCCATTTTTTTCTCCACTTTTTCTCCACTTTTTCTCCACTTTTTCTCCATTTTTTTCTCCACTTTTTCTCCACTTTTTCTACATTTTTTCTCCACTTTTTCTCCACTTTTTCTCCACTTATTCTCCACTTTTGCTCCACTTTTTCTCCACTTTTTCTCCACTTTTTCTCCACTTTTTCTCCATTTTTTTCTCCACTTTTTCTCCACTTTTTCTCCACTTATTCTCCACTTTTTCTCCACTTTTTCTCCACTTTTCTCCACTTTTTCTCCACTTTTTCTACATTTTTTCTCCACTTTTTCTCCTTTTTTTTCTGCACTTTTTCTCCACTTTTTCTACATTTTTTCTCCACTTTTTCTCCATTTTTTTCTCCACTTTTTCTCCACTTTTTCTCCACTTATTCTCCACTTTTTCTCCACTTTTTCTCCATTTTTTTCTCCACTTTTTCTCCACTTTTTCTCCATTTTTTTCTCCACTTTTTCTCCACTTATTCTCCACTTTTTCTCCACTTTTTCTCCACTTTTTCTCCATTTTTTCTCCACTTTTTCTCCACTCATTCTCCACTTTTTCTCCATTTTTTCTCCATTTTTTTCTCCACTTTTTCTCCACTTTTTCTCCACTTTTTCTCCATTTTTTCTCCACTTTTTCTCCACTTATTCTCCACTTTTTCTCCACTTTTTCTCCATTTTTTCTCCATTTTTTCTCCACTTTTTCTCCACTTTTTCTCCATTTTTTTCTCCACTTTTTCTCCATTTTTTTCTCCACTTTTTCTCCACTTATTCTCCACTTTTTCTCCACTTTTTCTCCACTTTTTCTCCACTTTTTCTCAACTTTTTCTCCATTCTTTTTCTATGGTCGGTCTACCCATTAGCTCTGCCATGCATACTGTAGCTCTACACCTACTGCACATGTTACTTTATGATTGACATCTCTTTCGTACCAGAGCTGTCTAAGTCTACTCTGACCCCATATTTGTCATTACTATATTGTCCTTGTACTGTATTATGACATTTGTATCATGTATCAGGCTTACAGCCTGGCAGTCCAAAGCCTCTGGTATTTTTAAACGAGATGCGGCAGTAGCTGGAAGTACTGTTGATACACACAGGGAGTTGACGAGAAGGTACAGAAATGTGCTTCACAAAAAGACCAAACTAGTATGGACTGGTATGTCCTTGGATAGCTATTTGGAACAGAAAATAGTTCCGAGAGGATTGAGGGTACAAGTATATCCAGCCTTTGATTTAGAGGATGATAATCTTATACAAAGATGGATAACGGCTGCAACCACGTGTTCTCTTGAGTTTATTCGTATTATTATGGAAAAAAACTCAATGACCTTAGTTGCAATGGAAAAAGAAATTGAGTCTATTCAAATGACTCTCAAGAAAGAGATGAGTGAGGAAATGTTTCATAATCTACTGACATCGCTTGAAAAAGATTTTGAAAAATGGGAGAAGGATATAAGTGCGGATAAACAAAAAAAATACCTCCGGGATGTAGGAGATTTTGAAAATAAAAAGATTTTTCGATGGCAGATGAGAACAGAACAAGGGTTCCATCGTGCAAGAAGTTCTTCTGTCCAGTCTCTTACCTCAAGTGTGGCTGGTAGTAGCACGTCTACCGAGCTTAGTCATGTGGTGAATACGCGCTCTAGAAATAAACAAAAACCAGGAAAGCGCACCTATGAGATTTTCAGTAAAGACAATGGAGGCGATAAGCAGCAGTTAAAGGTAATTAATTTATCTGTGCACGAATTATCTGATTCCCATGTGTCCCTGTTGAGTAAAGGGTTGTCTTTCTCACCTTCATGTCCAGCAGACGTTTTCACGTCCATAAAGGACCTACATATGTTTTCAAGAAAGTTGTTTTTTAAGAGATTGTACAGCAAGTCTGAGGATTTGGCAGATTTATCTACCACTCAAGAAAAGGAAGCTCTGGCAACACTTCAATCGTTAGAAGAAGAGAATGAACCCACCATGGTGAGTGACTTCCCTCATGCGTTGCTAAAAAAATCTAATAAATTTCCTGCTTTTAATTCTTGTCCGGCTCTGGAAATTTTTACGAGGATGGTATCCCAAGAATTTCAGCAGCAGTTTTCTTCCAGGACAGAGTGTAAGAACTTGACGAGGAATGAGGAAAGTGCACTTAGGGATCTGCAAACATGGGATGACGTATTGTTTAAGCCCGCCGATAAAGGCGGAAACATGGTAATCTGGCCGGTTACCATGTATGTTAGACAGGCATATAAACTGCTAAATGTACGTCAGTGTTACAAAAAATTGAGTTGTAATCCGTTGCCTACCTTTCAGGATGAACTACTTACCATTCTTATGGCGGCCTTTGAAAAGGGTGTTATCCCAAAAAAATTGGTGGAGAGTATCAAACATTTACATCCCCGACTGGCAACTTTTTACCTCATTCCGAAAGTGCACAAGAACTTAATGGACCCTCCTGGAAGACCCATAGTGGCAGGTAATGGCTCCTTATGTGAGGTGGTTTGTAGTGTTATCGATCATTACTTACAACCGCTGGTGGCAGAGTTACCATCCTTTATTAAGGACACAACATCGGCCTTGCGTCGACTGGACAATATTCAACTGAGTCCAGACATGACCTTAGTTACGGCCGATGTTGAGTCCCTATATACATCTATAAAACATCATGATGGACTCCGAGCTGTATCTTTCTTTTTACAGAACAGCACGATTGATAGAGACATGGTTGACTTATTACTTCTTCTGATCGAATTTGTCTTGACCCATAATGTATTCACGTTTGACGGAAAAATTTTCCTACAAACACAAGGCACTGCAATGGGGGCGGCATGTGCGCCCTCATACGCAAATTTATTTCTAGGTGCCTGGGAGCGTGACATTTTCTTGGGGGAGGCCATCCCAGGATGTGGTAGCATCCATAATTGGATGCGCTACATAGATGACATCCTTTTTATCTGGGATGGCTCCCCGAATGAATTACAAGAAGTTATGTCAATGTTGAACAATAACGATCAAAACATCAGATTGACTTTCAAATACGGTAGGGAATTAGATTTTTTGGATATCTTTGTGAAGACTCTTGATGATGGTTTCCTGTCTACATCTATTTTCAGGAAGAGTACTGCTACCAACAGTATTTTGCATGCATCATCCTCTCATCCTAAGTCGGTCATTACAGGAATACCGACAGGACAATTCTTACGAACCAAAAGAATCTGTTCCAACACGGAGTCATTTGAAAGACAAGCAGGAGAACTTGCACAACGCTTCTTGAGTCGAGGATATAGCAAGAATGTCATCAAAAAGGGCTACTATCGGGCTCACAAAACTCCCAGAAGTTCTTTGCTATTTTCCAATGATAGAACATCAATAAGTGGCAATCAGAAAAATCAAGGAGAGCAGGTACGGTACATTACCACATACCATAGTCATTGGCAAAAAATGCGAAATATTATATCTAAACACTGGGGAATTTTGCGTTCAGATTCTATACTGAAAAAAGTTCTGCCTGAAAAACCCCTCATAACAGCTAGGAGGTCAAAAAATGTAAAAGATCAGTTGGTGCATAGCCACTTCGATCCTCAGCGGAAGGATAGAAGATTGGTGCCCATTTCTGATCAGGGTTTCTTTCCCTGCACTTTTTGTAAAGCTTGTGCCAACCTGACAAAATCTAAAACTTTTTCTAACTTCGATGGGTCTCGGAAATTCAGCATTAGGATGCATTTGTCATGTTCTTCTAAGGGAGTCATCTATTTAGGTGAATGCCCCTGTAAAAAACTATATGTAGGCCTTACTACTCGAGAGTTGAAGATCCGAGTACGGGAGCATTGTAGAGACATAGCAAAAGCTAAAACCGTAGAAGATTATACCACATTGAAGACATTGCCACGTCATTTTAAGGAGTTTCACGGGTGCAATCCCCATGTTCTTAAAGTTAAGGCCATTGACCAGATTGATCTGGGCATTAGAGGGGGGGACCTGGCGAAGATATTAGCCAGGTTGGAGAGCCGTTGGATCTTCAGGCTGGGTACCCTCAGCCCCCAGGGCCTCAATGAGACCCTGGGTTTTGGGGCCTTTTTGTGAGGTTTATTGACTGTTCCTTTGTGCCGGCTCGTCATCCCTATTAGTGTGTTTTTAATTGTTTTTAATGGTTTTAGTTATGTAGTGTGTCGGGCAGGGGGAGCTGGGAATCCTGAGGGATGGTTAATGGGGTTCCGGTTTATTCATAGAGCATTTGGTCTTTCTGACTAATTTCCTTTTTTTTTTTTTTTTTTTTTTTTTTTGTATAGATCTGTTAGGTGTCCTATGTATCCAGAGGACTGGGTTTCCACCCATGTGATGTGCATATTGGAAGACCTTGATCCATGGGGTCTGAAGAAACCACGACTCATGTGATGTCCTTCTGGATATTCTATCCATCTTCTTGTTATAAGAACGAATTCCTCTTAAAGATGGGATATCCTACAAGGGGATTTGTGACAGCCAAGACATCAGTAATTGTTGGACTTCAATATTGTTCCAATTTATTCCACGTGATGTTGTTTTGTGATATATGCTATTGGGGTTGGTGACTGACTGTTATCTTCACCATTAGAAGACACCGAAATTCATTGCATGTTATGCTCATGCTGAGACCATGCAGTATTTGACACATGTGTGCGTCCCTGGAGGGGTGCGCATTGCTATATTACCTGTTGGTATAGTTTTAATGAGACTGTGTACAATACTTTACAGCAGTGGTAGGCGGTGCGCAGGTCTCTAGTGTTCCATTTGTATAATGTGAATTGTTCTGGAGATTAAAGTTGCCTTATAGTTGCTCAATGTCCGGTCCTCTACCCCTTTTCCCTCATTATAGTATATAGGTAGATTAGATATACCATCGGGGGTTTGCGCTCGTAGGATCTGATTCCTCCGGAACTAAATGAACGGCGTATATGATGGGACCAACCTGCGTCGCTGCACAACTTCCGGTGCTTGACACGCAGGTTGCGTACCAGAGCCGCCCGACAGGAAGTTGTTTTAAAACCGGATGGTGAAAGATCACGTGAGCGCTGTTCATCCTCCGATTGGTGGGATACTAGCATTTAGTTCCCGTGCTCCCTCTTGCCCGGCACGCCCCCCGTTGAAGCCGGGTGCGAAACGCGCGTCGGGTTGCCTGTGGGACCGTGGCATCTTTACATCCTCCATACAGGTATGTGCCTGCTGTAACTCGATCTTGCCACCACAGGGTGCAGTATGCTGGAGTGTTGCTGGGTGTGAGTGCGGACATAGTCATGCATTAGGTCCGTATATTGAGTATGGTAATCTACCTACAAATCGGAATACTGTTATGTTTGATGAGATTGTCCATGTGCTCCTTCCGGACACAGGCAGTATAGTGCATATAACTCCTGGTGGTTATTAGTATACTAGCGTACGGCACTAGCAGGAGGTGGCAGCTATCAATTGTCCCTTATCCTTGTATGACAAATAGTTTTTTCATAGTGATGCTGTTTTCATTTACCTATCTACCTCATTGGGATGCACGTGCAATCAGGCACTAAATGCACTTTGTTAGGAGTAGGCGATTGTGTTTTTTTGCATACTTGATTAGATACTTAAATAGCTGTCATTCTTGAATAGTGATATTGAAATTTGATGCCAATTTTTATGCCATTGGTCCCATTTTTACTTCATTCTGTGTGCATCTCTTTTATTAGTGTGGTATTGTGTTTATATTGTCATTAAAATAAATCAATTCGTATGTGAATTGGACTATGTACTCTTATTTCGAAAAAATATATCTCTATTTTTTCTTGGGTTAATTATTTGTATCATGTGTTTCATTTCTTGCTGTGTTGCAATTTTTTTGCTGCATCCCAATTGTACCTCTACATTGTTCGAGTTTATGTTATTGTTCTCTCACTCTTATGTGATACTGATTATTGTCATTTTTCATAATTACATGCAGATAAGTCCAATCTGACGAAGGCTCAGGCCAAAACGTCATTTGTAACTTGTTTTGGACAAAAACATATATGCTTATGAAAAAAAAATTTTTCTTAATACGGACCAATAAAGAGTGATTTTGCATTACTATCCATTGTGACTTACTGACTTAGTCTGGGAGATATAGAGTGCCGAGGTTACTCACTAATTTTATCTATTATTACCTCTGAGCACCTATATACCAGTGAGCAGACCTTCCTCTACAGTAGTTCTCCTGATTAGGCATGCCCTTACCTCATGAGCAGGGCATTGCAGTTTTGGTAGCAACCATTACGACATGGACTCTGCTGCTGTGGACCCGAGAAGAGTGAGTGCAGATTCATTGCACCCACACTCCTCACATGAAGGGTCCATACTCCTAGAAAATGGGGGATACGTTCCCTGAGTGTCTCCCCCCCATATTCTAGACGGTCCAGAGTCGTCGTGGGACCCCTTTATTTTTTTTCTTACAATAAATTGGTGAAAGAGGAAATGTTTTGGGGACTGTTTTTTCAAATAAATTTCTTTTGTCGATTTTTTTTTTTTTTGTTAGTACTGACAGTTTATGATGTTGAGTATCTAATAGACACCATGACATCACAAACTGCTGGGCTTGATCTCAGGTTACTTTACAGCTAGTATCAACCCGATTTATTACCCCGTTTGCCACTGCACCAGGGCACGGGATGAGCTGGGGTGAAGCGCCAGGATTGGCGCATCTAGTGGATGCGCCACGTCTGGGGTGCCTGCGGCCTGCTATTTTTAGGCTGTGAAGGCCCAATAACTATGGACCTTCCCACCCTGAGAATACCAGACCACAGCTGTCCGCTTTACCTTGGCTGGTGATCCAATTTGGGGGAGACCCTACTTTTATTGTGTAATTATTAATATTTATAAAATAATTATAAAAAAGAGCCTGAGGGGACCTCCACATTGGATCCCCAACCACGGTAAAGCTGCCAGCTGTGGTTTTCAGGCTACAGCCGTCTGCTTTACCCTAGCTGGCTATCAAAAATGGGGGGACCCAACGTCATTTTGTTTTTTAACTATTTTTTAAATAGAAAAAATTAATGGGCTTCCCTGTATTTTGATTGCCAACCAAGGTAACGGCAGGCAGATGGGGGTGGCAACCCATAGCTGTCTGCTTTATCTGCGCTGAGAATCAAAAATACCGCGGAGCGCTACGTCATTTTTTTAAAGATTTATTTTTACAGCACTGTGATGTCCAGCAATCAAAATACAGGGAAGCCCATTTTATTTTTAGTTATTTAAATAAATAATTAAAAAAAATATATATGGGCTCCCGCTGCATTTTTTGTATTGCTAGCTAAGGGTAATCCAAGCAGCTACTGGCTGCTAACCCCCACTGCTTGGTGTTACCTTCACTGGCAATGGAAAATCCAGGGAAGCATTTTTTATTTTTTTTGCCAAAAAGCTACAAAAAAAGGACGTGAGCTTCGCCATATTTTTGTATGCTAGCCAGGTATAGCAGGCAGGTGCTGGAAGAGTTGGATACAACGCCAGAATATGGCGCTTCTATGAAAATGCCATTTTCTGAGGCGGCTGCAGACTGCAATTCGCAGCAGTGGGGCCCAGAAAGCTCAGGCCAACCTGTGCTGCGGATTCCAATCCCCAGCTGCCTAGTTGTACCTGGCTGGACACAAAAATGGGGCGAAGCCTACGTCATTTGTTTTCTAATTATTTCATGAAATTCATGAAATAATAAAAAAAAGGGCTTCCCTTTATTTTTGGTTCCCCGCCGGGTACAAATAGGCAACTGGGGGTTGGAGGCAGCCGTACCTGCCTGCTGTACCTGGCTAGCATACAAAAATATGGCGAAGCCCACATAATTTTTTCAGGGGGCAAAAAACTTCTGCATACAGTCCTGGATGGAGTATGCTGAGCCTTGTAGTTCTGCAGCTGCTGTCTATCTGTATGGAGAAGAGCAGACAGCAGCTGCAGAACTACAAGGCTCAGCATACTCCATCCAGGACTGTATGCAGAATTTTTTTGCCCACCAAAAAAATGACGTGGGCTTCGCCATATTTTTGTATGCTAGCCAGGTACAGCAGGCAGCCACGGGCTGCCTCCAACCCCCAGTTGCCTATTTGTACCCGGCTGGGAACCAAAAATAGAGGGAAGCCCGTTTTTTTTAATTATTTCACTTATTTCATGAAATAATTAAAAAACAAATGACGTGCGCTTTGCCCCATTTTTGTGTCCAGCCGGGTACAACTAGGCAGCTGGGGATTGGAATCCGCAGCACAGGTTAGCCCGAGGTTTCTGGGCGCCTCTGCTGCGGATTTCAGTCCGCAGCCATCCCAGAAAATGGCGCTTTCATAGAAGCGCCATCATCTGGTGCTGTATCCAACTCTTCCAACAGCCCTGGAGCCGGGTGGCTTGTTGGGTAATCATGAGTTAATACTGGCTTTGTTTTACTAGCCAGTATTAAGCCAGAGATTCTTAATGTCAGGCACGTTTGACCCGGCCATTAAGAATCTCCAATAAGGGGTTAAAAAAAACACCACACAGAGAAAAAATACTTTAATAGAAATAAATACACAGACACATTAGAGACTCCATCTTTATTACCCCCTGTCAGCCCTCCACGATCCTGCTCTTCTGTCTTCTTTCTTTCTAGTGTAGTAGTAATGACGATTGTAGTGAGGATGAGGTTCCCCAGCCCATCATGGGCTGAGGCATCTCATCCTCACTACAATCCTCACTAGTGTAGTAGTAGTGACGATTGTAGTGAGGATGAGGTTCACCAGCCCATCATGGGCTGGGGAACCTCATCCTCAGTACAATCCTCACTACAATCGGGAAGCAGCGTGCAGCCTTCACTCCGTGAGTGATCAGTACTGGCTGTCAGCGGTAACAGCGGTAACGCTGACAGACGCGTTACCATAGCAACGGTGCTCTCGGAGCCGCGGTTAGCGGTGACGTCACCGCTAACTGCGTTGCTATGGCAACGGTGATCTCCGTTAATGACCGGCTGTGTCAGCCGGTCCCTAACGGAACGGGGAGTCGACCGTGTGCTAGAGCATGTCGCCGGTACACGGCGATACACATATGTGCACCGTGTACCGGAGAGATGCACTCGCAGGTCCTACATGACGTGTCATAGTCATGTGACCAGTCTGTAGCCAATGAGATAATAGCCACGTGACTGGTCACATGGCTATTTTGACGTCACGATAGGTCCTGCATCTCTGCTGGCAGTGCCGTCACCGGGAGGATTCAGCGATCATCGGATGGAATAGCGGCAGGAGACAGAGTGCAGAAGGGATCGCGAGGACCGGTAAGTGTTATGGCAATGTTTATTAACTGTTTGTGTACATTTATAATGCATTTTTATGTGTTTGTGATTGCCTCCCATTATAGCCTATACGTTCGAGTTCGGTTCGTCGAACGTTCGACGAACCGAACTCGAACGGGACCCCCGTTCGGCGAGCCGACCTCGAGCCGAACCGGGACCGGTTCGCTCATCTCTAGTAATCATGAGTTAATACTGGCTTTGTTTTACTAGCCAGTATTAAGCCAGAGATTCTTAATGTCAGGCACGTTTGACCCGGCCATTAAGAATCTCCAATAAAGGGTTAAAAAAAACACCACACAGAGAAAAAATACTTTAATAGAAATATATACACAGACACATTAGAGACTCCATCTTTATTACCCCCTGTCAGCCCTCCACGATCCTGCTCTTCTGTCTTCTTTCTTTCTAGTGTAGTAGTAGTGACGATTGTAGTGAGGATGAGGTTCCCCAGCCCATCATGGGCTGAGGCATCTCATCCTCACTACAATCCTCACTAGTGTAGTAGTAGTGACGATTGTAGTGAGGATGAAGTGCACCAGCCCATCATGGGCTGGGGCACCTCATCCTCACTACAATCCTCACTACAATCGGGAAGCAGCGTGCAGCCTTCACTCCGTGAGTGATCAGTGCTGGCTGTCAGCGGTAACAGCGGTAACGCTGACAGACGCGTTACCATAGCAACGGTGCTCTCGGAGCCGCGGTTAGCGGTGACGTCACCGCTAACTGCGTTGCTATGGCAACGGTGATCTCCGTTAATGACCGGCTGTGTCAGCCGGTCCCTAACGGAACGGGGAGTCGACCGTGTGCTAGAGCATGTCGCCGGTACACGGTGATACACATATGTGCACCGTGTACCGGAGAGATGCACTCGCAGGTCCTACATGACGCGTCATAGTCATGTGACTAGTCTGTAGCCAATGAGATAATAGCCACGTGACTGGTCACATGGCTATTTTGACGTCATGATAGGTCCTGCATCTCTGCTGGCAGTGCTGGTCACCGGGAGGATTCAGTGATCATCGGATGGAATAGCGGCAGAAGACAGAGTGCAGAAGGGATCGCGAGGACCGGTAAGTGTTATGGCAATGTTTATTAACTGTTTGTGTACATTTATAATGCATTTTTATGTGTTTGTGATTGCCTCCCATTATAGCCTATTGGTTCGAGTTCGGTTCGTCGAACGTTCGACGAACCGAACTCGAACGGGACCTCCGTTCGGCGAGCCGACCTCGAGCCGAACCGGGACCGGTTCGCTCATCTCTATTCTGGACTTGGACTTGACCCGAAATTCTTTTGAAGTCACTGACTGGCAGGTCGGGTCTCTACCCACATGCAGCCAGCCATAAACAGAACACTTACGAGGGTGAGAGAAAGGGGTTTTTCATTTTTTTTTTTTGGCTTGTGCAGTAATACAGCCACTGGTGATGAATATTAATTATCAGAAAACAGCAAATGATAAAATGTAACTTTTATTTATGTTTCTCTAAAAAGGGAAAAGACCCTGTCTTTATTAAAAAATGCCATAAAGAGGGTATGATAATGTATCGCCCCTAGAGCACTACAGAAATGGGGGGGCCCATAAACCCTACTAACTGGCATTAACACACAAACCTAAAGACTGGTTACTAATGGCAACCACACTAAGGGCACCTGATTAGATCGGTATGAACAAGACTCCAGACTGCAGGGTCAAACCACCCTAGCACTGCCTATTTCCAAGAACATACCGTGCCATACCCTCATGTAAACAGATGGAGGGAATGGAGACACTTATCAACTATATCAGTGCTGAATCAAAAATGCCCAAAAGGACAAACCAACAGGGTAAATAATCAAAGCCCCATTGTATCCTTGTCTGGTTTAGAAAAATGGAACAATCTCACCCATATAAGTGTGTTCAAATTCCATACAGACAATTTGCCACCATTAACGGCGTATCCACGGATACTTCCACTCTGGATCCGGGATCCCTTCTAAAGTGACAAAAATGCTGTTTAAATCCCCAATCCTCCTTCTCCCGACGCGTTTCCTATATGCTTATTCTTCAGGAGAGTTACTAAAAGGAGATGCAGGTTTTAGTGAGAAACCTCACAGGGTTCACTGTAAAGAGAAAAGAGGGGACAAAGCCGAGGGGTCACAATCATAATACCCCTATGAACGTCCGATTTCTAGAGAAAACTGAAAGAAAGTAAGCGGCTTACCAGATGGTGACAGCTGGGATCCTTTTTGCTGTACACCTCTGTCCCTAAACACCCAGGTTTAAATGGATACCACTTACCTGCCGGCGTCTGACATCACTTCCGCTCGCGTCTCCACCGCTTCCGCTCAATGGAACGCATCGGTGGAACGCAAGGTCTCACAGGAAGCTGCGTCACGGCCGCCCGGCGCACACAAAACACCTACACAGTAGGATGTTTTGAATGGGACGCTGACGCGTCATCTGGCCCGCCTCCTCGCCGCACATAGACAGCTCACTAATCACGCATGCGCTTAGTCTAAAAGTGCGAACAACAATTGCTTATCTGCTTTTAAAACATATAGCAGACATCGGGGCATGGGTCCAGAAGTACCAGATAATATGTACAGATTACCAGCCAACAATTATAATCACAAAACTAGATATTCAGACAGAACTCCCAGAGAAATAAAAGGAAGGGTCTTTTTTATGAAAAAACGACTAAAATGCCAAATTCACAAATGGACACAGATGGCCCTAAGAGAGACTGGAGAGGCAAAAAATGGCAAATAACGACCCCAGGACCAGATAAAGGGGCAGAGAGGGGAATGGTAGCTCAACAGTTAATAAAGGGAGAAGAAAGAAATAATATCTAACACTCCACCACCAACTCAAGCTGACTCACCCCGCTTAACCTACCTACCTGCGGAGGTCGGCACCCTGAAAGTACGGTGGTTGGCGCCCCCGCTCATCCGATGACTCTCCCTCCTAACTAGCAGTGATCCCCACAGCTACAAAAAGGGTGCATAAGATAAAGACTCATTTAGACCATTGGGAAAAACTGTATTGAGCCGAAAGATCCATCTACACTCTCTCTGAAGAATTTTCTTATTCCAATCACCCCCTCGCTTCAGTGGTGGGACAACATCAATACGCTGGAATACAACATGGCCGGTTTCGCCCCTATGGAAGGAGTTCACATGCTTAGCCAAAGGGGTATCATTTCCCAATCTGATGTCCCTAAGGTGTTCTCCCACACGCCTTCTAAATTCTCTTTTGGTTTTGCCTATATACTCTTGTCCGCAAGAGCGGGTGGCCTTGTAGACAACCCCTTTAGTTCGGCAATTGACAAAACAACGTATCTCATATTCCTTCCCTGCATTTCTACTCCAGAATTTATTCCCTACTTGTACCAAACTGCAAGCCACACAACCATTACAACGAAAGCACCCCTTTAGATTGCTCCTGAGCCAGTCGCAACCCGTGCCTCTCCTGTCAAAAAAATGGCTGTGTGTCAACCTATCCTGTAAAGATCTAGCCTTTCTGTAGGTTATCTGCGGTTTTTCAGAAACAAATTTGCCAATATCAGAGTCCATCTTTAGGATCGACCAATGCCTCTCCAATATCTCTCTCATGGCCCCTGAACCATTGTTGAATGTGGTAATGAAGCGTACCATCTCCGCCGCATCCTCCACTTTAGGTGCAGGATACAGGAGAGTCGGTCTCCCAACTCCACTGACTTCCTCACGTGCCTGCTTGACAATCTTACTCGGGTAGCCCCTCTCACGGAATCTGCCCTACAGGTCGTCGAACTGTAGTTTACATTTCTCCTCATTAGAGCAGTTTCTCTTAATTCTGGAAAATTGTCCCTTAGGGATGCCCTTTTTCAAAGTGAATGGATGGGCGCTCTCCCACCTCAGTAGGGAGTTGGTCGCTGTCTCCTTACGGTGGGTGCTGGTGACAATGCTCCCTCCCTCAGATTTCTCAATTAAGACATCCAAAAATGGTAGTCTTGAGCTGTTAACCTCGAAGGTGAAGAATAAACCAAGATTGTTCATATTTAGCTTCCCTACCATTTGCGACAGCTCGAGCTCTGACCCCCTCCACAAGATAAAGATGTCATCGATAAATCTGCACCAAAGCAGAATTTTATCCGTGGGGAGGTCAGAGTCGTCGCCAAACACCAGTGTCTCCTCCCACCAGCCCAGGAGCAAATTTGCGTACGATGGCGCACAAGGGCTGCCGATCGCGGTGCCCCTGAGCTGGTGGTAGAGTTGATTTCCAAAAGTAAACACGTTACGTGTGAGGCAAAATTCCAGAATCTCCAAGAGAAAGGCATTATGTTCATGAAATTGCCTGCCCCTGCCATTAAGAAAATGTGCCACAGCTCTAAGACCCAAATCATGTCTGATGGAGGAATACAATGATTCAACGTCAATACTGGCGAGTATCACGTTCTCTTCAAGGGTGATATCTTCAAGTTTTTTCAAGAGATCCGTTGTGTCCCTTAAGTAAGAATTAAGGGAAATGACAAAGGGTTTGAGGAGTTCATCCAGATATATTCCTAGATTCTGAGTCAGACTGTCCACTCCCGATACTATCGGCCTCCCCTTAAGTGGATTTGTTCCTTTATGTATCTTAGGAAGACAATAAAAGGTGGGGGTCACTGTAAATCTCGGGAGTAGAAACTCAAATTCTCCTCTCTCAATCAGACCAGATCCCTTTGCTCTCACAAGGATGTCTCTCAATTCACCCAAGAAAACCTTCGTCGGGTTAACGGCAAGTTTGCCGTAACTCTCTACGTCGTTCAAGATGTTCAGGCACATATTCTTATAGTCATCCACATTCAACAATACAACATTACCGCCTTTATCCGATTTTTTTATGACTAAATCAGGGGAACGCTCCAACGACAACAAACCCCCATTTCACTTTTGGAGAGGTTGAAGTCGCGGGAGCGGCCCACCTGAAGATTTTCAAGATCACGGGTGACAAGGTTACAAAAGATCTCAATCGAACCTACATCACTCAGTGGCGGCGGCATCTTATCGCTTTTCTTTTTAAGGCATGTAAAAGGACCAAGGCCACTCATATTAGGATCAACTTCACCAATTTCATACAATAGTCTCACGTCCTCCAAAAAATCCTCAGATATACCCAACTCGGCACTCTGTTTTTTATTTTCTCTGACATAAAACTTTTTCCATTTTAATTTACGGATAAAAAGATTCAGATCTTTTAACCCTTCAAATTTATCAAAGTCGGATGTGGGTACAAACCCCAAGCCCTTACTTAAAACTGATCTTTCTGCTTCAGTAAGGTTATGACTTGACAAATTGATCACTTGGGTTGACCCGGTGGTGGAATATTGCTTTGTCGTTGTTTGTTTCTGAGGGAGTAATGTGTTTGCTCTAAAAAACGGAAATTACCCCGTCCTTTCCCCTTATTTTTCCCTTTACCACGAAAAGCAGTATTCCTACCTTCCACATCCGATACTTCCGTATCAGTAGAGGTGCTTTCAGGCTCGCTCTGTCTGACGGGTCTACTGGAGAAGAAAGTATAGGCTTTATTATCTCTAAACTCCTGCAAATCTCTAACATAGAACTTGTGCTTTTTTTCTTTAAGATGATATTGGAACTTTTCGATGGTATTCTGCAAAGTCACTTCTTTTGCCACAAATTCACTATTACCTGTAAATTTTTTTGTTATATCAATCTGTTCCTTTAAAGCTAATTCTAGATTTGCTAGGTTTCTCCGTTCTTCCTCCAGCAGACACGTCATCAGTCTAAGCGAGCAATCAGTCACCTCCCTCTCCCATTTAAGCGCTAGTTCTGGGCTTTTATACCTAAAACCGGGTACGAGAGAGATCCGTAAATATCTGGGGACAATTTTCTCCCTCAGATAATTTTCGAGCGACTGAACTTCCCACCATGAGGTGGTCCGATCCCTATAAATCCTGGTCAGATCATTAAAGGCGCCATTTAGAGTTGGGGTATATTTTTTTTGGACAAAATTTCTCTCTGAGAATACTTCCTTTGCTTCCGAAATCCAGTTATTAGTATCTATACCTGTGGTCAGGAAACCTGCCATATCACAATGATTAGAAATCAGTAATACAGCCAGTGGTGATGAATATTAATTATCAGAAAACAGCAAATGATAAAATGTAACTTTTATTTATGTTTCTCTAAAAAGGGAAAAGACCCTGTCTTTATTAAAAAATGCCATAAAGAGGGTATGATAATGTATCGCCCCTAGAGCACTACAGAAATGGGGGGGCCCATAAACCCTACTAACTGGCATTAACACACAAACATAAAGACTGGTTACTAATGGCAACCACACTAAGGGCACCTGATTAGATCGGTATGAACAAGACTCCAGACTGCAGGGTCAAACCACCCTAGCACTGCCTATTTCCAAGAACATACCGTGCCATACCCTCATGTAAACAGATGGAGGGAATGGAGACACTTATCAACTATATCAGTGCTGAATCAAAAATGCCCAAAAGGACAAACCAACAGGGTAAATAATCAAAGCCCCATTGTATCCTTGTCTGGTTTAGAAAAATGGAACAATCTCACCCATATAAGTGTGTTCAAATTCCATACAGACAATTTGCCACCATTAACGGCGTATCCACGGATACTTTCACTCTGGATCCGGGATCCCTTCTAAAGTGACAAAAATGCTGTTTAAATCCCCAATCCTCCTTCTCCCGACGCGTTTCCTATATGCTTATTCTTCAGGGGAGTTACTAAAAGGAGATGAAGGTTTTAGTGAGAAACCTCACAGGGTTCACTGTAAAGAGAAAAGAGGGGACAAAGCCGAGGGGTCACAATCATAATACCCCTATGAACGTCCGATTTCTAGAGAAAACTGAAAGAAAGTAAGCGGCTTACCAGATGGTGACAGCTGGGATCCTTTTTGCTGTACACCTCTGTCCCTAAACACCAAGGTTTAAATGGATACCGCTTACCCGCCGGCGTCTGACATCACTTCCGCTCGCGTCTCCACCGCTTCCGCTCAATGGAACGCAGCGGTGGAACGCAAGGTCTCACAGGAAGCTGCGTCACGGCCGCCCGGCGCACACAAAACACCTACACAGTAGGATGTTTTGAATGGGACGCTGACGCGTCATCTGGCCCGCCTCCTCGCCGCACATAGACAGCTCACTAATCACGCATGCGCTTAGTCTAAAAGTGCGAACAACAATTGCTTATCTGCTTTTAAAACATATAGCAGACGTCGGGGCATGGGTCCAGAAGTACCAGATAATATGTACAGATTACCAGCCAACAATTATAATCACAAAACTAGATATTCAGACAGAACTCCCAGAGAAATAAAAGGAAGGGTCTTTTTTATGAAAAAACGACTAAAATGCCAAATTCACAAATGGACACAGATGGCCCTAAGAGAGACTGGAGAGGCAAAAAATGGCAAATAACGACCCCAGGACCAGATAAAGGGGCAGAGAGGGGAATGGTAGCTCAACAGTTAATAAAGGGAGAAGAAAGAAATAATATCTAACACTCCACCACCAACTCAAGCTGACTCACCCCGCTTAACCTACCTACCTGCGGAGGTCGGCACCCTGAAAGTACGGTGGTTGGCGCCCCCGCTCATCCGATGACTCTCCCTCCTAACTAGCAGTGATCCCTACAGCTACAAAAAGGGTGCATAAGATAAAGACTCATTTAGACCATTGGGAAAAACTGTATTGAGCCGAAAGATCCATCTACACTCTCTCTGAAGAATTTTCTTATTCCAATCACCCCCTCGCTTCAACGACCCCAGGACCAGATGTGTGCGCCGGGCGGCCGTGACACAGCTTCCTGTGAGACCTTGCGTTCCACCGCTGCGTTCCATTGAGCGGAAGCGGTGGAGACGCGAGCGGAAGTGATGTCAGACGCCGGCGGGTAAGCGGTATCCATTTAAACCTGGGTGTTTAGGGACAGAGGTGTACAGCAAAAAGGATCCCAGCTGTCACCATCTGGTAAGCCGCTTACTTTCTTTCAGTTTTCTCTAGAAATCGGACGTTCATAGGGGTATTATGATTGTGACCCCTCGGCTTTGTCCCCTCTTTTCTCTTTACAGTGAACCCTGTGAGGTTTCTCACTAAAACCTGCATCTCCTTTTAGTAACTCTCCTGAAGAATAAGCATATAGGAAACGCGTCGGGAGAAGGAGGATTGGGGATTTAAACAGCATTTTTGTCACTTTAGAAGGGATCCCGGATCCAGAGTGGAAGTATCCGTGGATACGCCGTTAATGGTGGCAAATTGTCTGTATGGAATTTGAACACACTTATATGGGTGAGATTGTTCCATTTTTCTAAACCAGACAAGGATACAATGGGGCTTTGATTATTTACCCTGTTGGTTTGTCCTTTTGGGCATTTTTGATTCAGCACTGATATAGTTGATAAGTGTCTCCATTCCCTCCATCTGTTTACATGAGGGTATGGCACGGTATGTTCTTGGAAATAGGCAGTGCTAGGGTGGTTTGACCCTGCAGTCTGGAGTCTTGTTCATACCGATCTAATCAGGTGCCCTTAGTGTGGTTGCCATTAGTAACCAGTCTTTATGTTTGTGTGTTAATGCCAGTTAGTAGGGTTTATGGGCCCCCCCATTTCTGTAGTGCTCTTAGGGGCGATACATTATCATACCCTCTTTATGGCATTTTTTAATAAAGACAGGGTCTTTTCCCTTTTTAGAGAAACATAAATAAAAGTTACATTTTTTGGCTTGTGCACCCTACATCTGTGTCGCCCCAGGGACATCGATCCAGCTTCCGGGACGCCACAGGGTCTTCTTCTGTATATGCAACAGGTATGTCGGTTCTGTATATATGTGTCATGACGCCACTCACCACTTGCGATCAGTGATATGGGTGACCGCCACTGCAAATTTAACGAGCGTCTGGGGCTTATGGGGTCTGCAGTCAAATGTTGTGGCCTCCCGCGAGTGAGGCTGGCCCCAGGGGCTCGGGTGTGTAGAATAACGGGTCCCAGAATAATTCATTCTCAGTCCAGAAAGTCTTTCAACTCGTTTTTACTCACTTTTGTTAATATTATGAGGCAACCCGGGCGATGCTGCCATAAACCAGGTAAGAACCAGGGCTCCTTTGGGCCAGTCTGAGGGTAACTGTTAGCTCGCCTTCCTAGCACTACTGTTTTCGGATAACACCCTGACCTGAACTACTGTGGGGGTCTATCCAGGGAGTCGCTACTGCCTTTTCTCCCTTTTTGGACCATTTGCCTTCAGCATGGACCAGGTGAGATGGCTTCTGGCTCTGTCTCCTTATGGGTCCCTGTGTTGCTGCTGAGGCTCAGACTCGGTGGTTGGTGAGGTACTTGTAGTTCCCCTCACCGGCAGGTTTAGCAGATATTTAAAACTGAAGTCTGCTCTAGGGACCTGTTCCCCGTACGTGCCTAGTCATCAGGGGCTCGTCACTCAATGACCGTTCTCCCCCACTAACTGTTACTACACCGCGCAGGGTCTGACTAGTGTGAGCACGCATCTGTGTCTCCTAGCAACCGGCGCTCAAGACTACCAGACTGGCTCACTCCACTCCTTTCCTGACAGCCTTTGCACTTTAACTCCCAGCCCCTCCACTACACCCTTGAAAAGAATTGAAGGCTAGCCCCCCCCCTGGAGACTTACCAAGGGTCTCCTCTAAAGGTGTGGGATACCTGGTTGCTATGTGTCTGTGCGTACACACCTCATTATGGCTTTTAGGATTACCTGGAAGTACTGTCCCAGCATGGGTGCAGTACTCAGTGGTGCCTGACCGGGTCAGGGGCGCCATATTGCCCCTTGGTTATTGACAGCACGTCCTCGTGCTGCAAAGATAAGTAAAAAAATACACGTTTTTCCACACAGGGGAGATATTTATATATCAACATACCAGGTACCATACCACCACCACCCACCACCCACGAGTCTTTAACCCCAAACCTGTATACAAAATGATCACCAGTCCTTATGGTGACCTGGTCTCGACCTGGTCCTTCACAGACCATTCCGACGACAGTTCTTTTTGTCCTGGTGGCGTAGGGTAGGCCTCATAAACAGGTGTACCTGCTTTGTATTTGTTGGAGAGCAGGCCCCATAAAAAGGCGTGCTCCCTGGTGGTGCAGAGCCATGCCCCATAAACAGATAGACTCTGTGGTTGGTACGGTACCACTGAAATAACTATGTACACTGCGAGAGTTTGTGGCTTTAGCCAGTTCATTTATTTTAAATGCACTTAACCAGGTGCTAAACGGAAAACTTAAAACGTTCACGCAAAGGTTCTTGCAGGCACAATTTTCTTGATTGTTACTTTAAACTTTAAACATTTTAAACATTACCTTTTTAAACATTTTAAACTATATAGATTTTCGCCTCTCAAGACCAGTGCTTGGCACTTCAGTGCACTGATTCTTGGAGTTTGGGTTTTGGGCGTCCCCTTGTGGCGATGGCAATGGGGACCTGGTTGGAGCGGTGGGGGTGGAACCTGGGCTTACTTTGGTTTCCTTTGGACACTGTACTACGTCCAAGGCAAACCAGCCTCTTTCTCCCTTATGCCTCGTGAATTCCACTCTATCCCCCACATATAAATCACGACCAGGGTGACCTCTTTGCAGATGTGACTGCACGTCCCGCCGGGACACAAAGATTCCCTCCTTTACTCCGGCCTCTACTATGAAGCCCCACCCTGTTTTGCAATTAAATTCCTCTACTACTCCAAAGTGGAGGGGACCTCTGGTCTGGTGTCTGGCCCGCTGCAGGGACTGCTTCTCTTGCAGGTCCCAGGCCTCTAATTCTTCACTCTCTGGAATGGGCTTCACAAGGGGACGTGGGGGTCTGGCTCTCACCCTTTGTCGTTCTCTGCGGGCTGGTCTCGACATCGACATCACCTGGTCATCAGCGGGAAACCAGGTAGCATAAGTGCCGGGACTAAATGCGACCAGTTCTCCCTCCCTGGCGAAGGGTGCTGCAACCTCTTCCGGTCAACTGGGGAACAGCAGCATGGCCTCATGGCCTCCCTCTCTCTCAGAGGGCACTGCGACTTCCTCCGGTCTGCCGGGGAACAACAGTGATGGCAGCTGGACCTCTTCTCTCTCCCTGGTGGAGGGTGCTGCGACCTCTTCCGGTCGTTGAGGAAATAACAGTTCGGCCTCACGGCCTCCCTCTCTCTCAGAAGGTGCTGCGACCTCCTCCGATCGGGCAAGTGGCAGCTTGTTGATCAGGTACCTAGCAACCAAGTGAGCCAGGAGCAGAGCATCCAGTTCTTTCTTTAGCTGAGCAAGTACTATGCCCGCTTCAGGTTGGGGTGCAGGAACTGGTTCCTCAGTCAGCGACTGGGGCGCTGTGACCGTCTCTGGTCTGGGGGCAGGAGCTGGATCCCCAGTCAGCGACTGGGGTTCTGTGACCACTTCTGGTCTGGGAGCAAGAACTGGATCCCCAGTCAGCGACTGGGGTGCTGTAACCACCTCTAGTCTGGCAACCGGGACAAGAGGTGTTGCAGCCTGGTCTGGTCTGGCCGCTGGCGTCGCATCAGGTGTCGCTTCGGGTGTTGCACCGGACATCGCACCAAACATCGCACTGGATGTCGCACCGGACATCGCATCGGACCGCGCACCGGACCTCGCACCGGACATCACACTGGCTTCCGATGACACTTACCCGGGGTTGCTGTTGCTAATGGTGGTTTGGGTTGAGCAGGGGCGGCACCTCTAGGCGGATCTCTTTGTACAGACAACCGCAGGTTTCTAATTGCCATTATCATTCTCTTCCTCCAAGCGGCTACCTCTAGCCTCTGCTGCTCTTCCATACAGTCAGCGAGTCTCTCCACCTCCACTTCACACTCCTTCGCAGTCATGGGCCTGGTCTAACCCTGCTCCTTTTTGTCACCTTCTGCTGATGCCATCTTGTCTCTACCGTTGCTCATCAGGTTCTGGTCTGACTTTGGTCTTAAGGCTGCTTCACACCAGACAATCTATCATGCGATAGATCGTCGGGGTCACGGTTTTTGTGACGCACATCCGGCATCGCTGGCGATACCGGCCTGTGTGGCACCTCCTAGCGACGCAGTATCGCTCACAAATCGTGAGTCGTGTACTGGTCGCTAGGTTCCATAATATCGGTTCTGAAATCGGGCGCCGGTTGTTCATCGTTTCCGTGGCATCACACGTCGCTCCGTGTATCACCATGGGAGCGATGAACATCACGTACCTGCCTCCCGCATCAGCCTCCGGCTCTATGTGGAAGGAAGGAGGTGGGTGGAATGTTTACATCCTGCTCATCTCCGCCCCTCCGCTTCTATTGGCCGGCGGCTGTGTGACGTTGCTGTGACGCCGAAGGTCCCTCCCACTCCAGGAAGTGGACGTTCGCCACCCACAGCGTGGTCGCACGAGAGGTAAGTATGTGTGATGGGGGTTACCGACTTTGTGCGCCACGGGCAGCGATTTTCCCGTGACGCAAAAAGGACGGGGGCGGGTACGATCGATTGTGAAATCGCACAATCGGTCGTACCATGTAAAGCAGCCTTTAGTTTCATTTTTGGTTGTTCTCCTCCCACTGGACTGGGACGTCCCAACAGTCCGGGGATAGATCCGCCCCCATCTTCTCCTTTCACTGTGTCAGTGGGCCCTCTCCATATTGGGACTGTCACTCCTCTCCGTGGGCGGTTACTTCTCCTGCGCAAGCTGCAGCTTGTTGATGACGCACTTTCAGCGGTAGCACAAAATGGCGGCGGTTCAAATTTTTCAGTCAGACCGCCAAGGCACACTGTCACCCGATCCTGTTCGTGATGCCAAAAGAGAAGGTTTGTCGCCCCAGGGACATCAATCGAGTTTCAGGGATGCCACAGGGTCTTCTTCTGTATATGGCAACAGGTATGTCGGTTTTGTATATATGTGTCGTGACGCCACTCACGGCTTGCGGTCAGGGATATGGGTGACCACCACTGCAAATTTATTGAGCGTCTGGGGCTCATGGGGTCTGCAGTCAGATGGTGTGGCCTCCTGTGAGTAAGGCTGGCCCCAGGGGCTCGGGTGTGTAGAATAACAGGTCCCAGAATAATTCAGTCTCAGTCCAGAAAGTCTTTCAACTCGGTTTTACTCACTTTTGTTGTTATTGTGAGGTAACCCAAGCGATGCTGCGATAAACCAGGTAAGAACCAGGGCTCCTTCAGGCCAGTCTGAGGGTAACAGGTAGCTCGCCTTCCTAGCACTTCTGTTTTCGGATAACACCCTGACCTAAAGTACCGTGGGGGTCTATCCAGGGAGTCGCTACTGCCTTTTCTCCCTTTGTGGACCATTTGCCGGCAGCATGGACCAGGTGAGATGGCTTCTGGCTCTGTCTCCTTATGGGTCCCTGCTTGCTGCTGAGGCTCGGACTCTGTGTGGTTGGTGAGGTACTTGTAGTTCCCCTCATCGGCAGGTTTAGCAGATATTTAAAACTGAAGTCTGCTCTAGGGACCTGTTCCCTGTACGTGCCTAGTCATCAGGAGCACCTTTTCAGCGTCCTCACACGATGACCGTTCTCCCCCACTAACTGTCACTACATCGCGCAGGGTCTGACTAGTGTGAGCGCGCGTCAGCATCTCCTAGCAACCGGCGCTCACCACTACCAGACTGTCTTGCTCCACTTCTTTCCTGACAGCCTCTGCACTTTAACTCCCAGCCCCTCCACTACACCTCTTGAAAACAATTGAAGGCTAGCCTCCCTCTGGAGACTACCTAAGGGTCCCCTCTAAAGGTGTGGGATACCTGGTTGCTATGTGTTTGTGCGTACACACCTCATTCTGGCCTTTAGGATTACCTGGAAGTACTGTCCCAGCATGGGTTCAGTACTCAGTGGTGCCTGACCGGGTCAAGGGCGCCACACATCCAATAATGCTGATTTTACACCAAGTGTGAGCCATTCAAACACTGCAAGCGGCTTGCACAGGGCTGAGCGTCAAGCATACCCGAGCACATCGCTGCTAGCTTGAGTGGTTTGCATATGTAAAGTTGTGTTTGTACCACCTCCAAACTTTAAAGCTATGGTTCGCTCATCTCTAGAAATGAGCGGACCAGTGGATTTTCGGATCAGCAAGTTCATCCAGACTTTAGATAAAGTTTGGTGTGGAACCTGGACGCAACTTGAACCCCAATTGAAGTCACTAATTTGGTAATTCAGATCTCCGTCCACATGCAGCTAGCCATAAACAGAATTCTTGTTGGGGCAGGTGAGCGTGGTTTTCCAATAATTTGGAGGTGCACACTACATGCAATCATGCTGTTGCTACCCGCAGTGCAAGCCATTCAAACACTGCAAGTGGCTTGCATTGGGTTGAGTACCGAACATACCAGAGCACAGTGATGCTTGTGCAAGTGGTGATTATATGTAAAACATCTGGTTTTTTTTTGGAAAGTCTGTGATTGGTACAAACAACAAACATTGAATGTCAGGTTCTCTCATGTCTACTCATCTCTGCTCTCGAGCAACCCATGCTTACTGTGCAATCATCAGTTGGTTGCTTTTTATTTGCAGGCTTATACAAAATGTAACTTTCCAGTACAAACTTTACCCAAGGCATGATGCATATGGAAAATATACACAACATTGCATCTCTGCCCTACACTGTTGACGGTCAGACATCCTGAAATTGACTGTTTGTAGATAATTGTTTGGCTTGACACTTTTACCTGGTTATGTTGCAAAGCTAATTAGAAACACAAATTGACTTATGGGGTAGCCACTAGTGATAAGCAACCCTGAACGGGTGTCTAGGGCTCAAAGTCTAATACTGACTTTTAGGAAAACTCTGTGTCCGAGTCTCAGTTCTGGTGCTGTTCATATGCTAATACATTGTGTTGAAAGGCTGCGGAGCAGCCAATTAGCAAACTTTATTGCATGGGGAAAATGCCTGTATGCTGCTGCGAACAAAATAAAAAAATTAAAAAAATAGCATCTGCTCAATCCTATTTTTGTTAACCAGTGCTGTTAAAGCAGACAACTGCGATCTGCAATCCTCAGCTGTTTGTTTTACCTTGGATGTTTATCAAAAAAAGAAAGGGATTCCATTTTGTTTTTTCAAATTATTTATTTAAATAATTAAAAAATATAAATGGAGTGGAGTCCCACCCAGGTTTGATAACCAAGGTAAAGCAGATAGCTGAGGGGCTGGTATCATCAGGCTGGGAAAGCCCATGGTTATTTGGCTCTTCTCAGCCTAAAATTAGTAACTCACAGCCACCACAGAATTGGTGCCTCCATTAGGTTTGCAAATTCTGTCACTTTATCTGGCTCTTGTTTGGCGGAGTGTTCTGGTGCAGTGGAAATCAATATAATACTTTTGGGGTTCATATCAGCTGTGATTTGACTGCTGGCTTCAAGGCCAGGGCTTAGTAATGAACAGGCATTTATCAGACACTTCCATTACTAGCCCAGCAAGTATACAGTTAAAAAATGCACTCAGAGAAAAAAAATAGATTATTTGAATAATGACTTCCCCATACTTCCTCATTCACAAATCTATTAAATAAAAAAGAAATCCTGGAAGTTCCAACGTAATCCAATGATGTAATGTCTAATGACACCCATCAAATCCTGTGTTCTCAGAATTTTCTGAAAACGAGGCTCCATAGGTCACTCCCGGTCAGCGACAGTTATAGAATTTTTCTCAGTTGTGAGAAATTCCATACCAACCGCTGACTGCCAGTGACCTATGGAGTCTCTTTCAGAGAATGCAGAGAATGCTCTCAGATGGAAATTCTTTACGAATCGATGGGCATTGTGGGACATTCCACAACTGGATTAAATCTGAAATTTTATGATTTCTTTTCAATTATTAAATTGGTGACTGAGGGAGTTTGGGGAGTCTTAATTTAATTCACGATTGGATTGCGCTGGAACTTCAAGGATTTTTTTAACCCCTTCAGCCCCAAGCCTATTTTGACCCTAAAGACCAGGCCATTTTTTGCAATTCTGACCAGTGTCAATTTATGAGGTTATAACTGTGGAACGCTTCAGCGGATCCCGGTGATTCTGAGACTGTTTTTTCATGACATATTGGGCTTCATGTTAGTGGTAAATTTAGGCCGATATTTTTTGCGTTTCTTTGTGAAAAAAATGGAAATTTCGCGAAAATTTTGAAAATTTTGTAATTTTCAAACTTTGAATTTTTATGCTCTAAAACCAACGAGACATATGACACAAAATAATTAATAAATAACATTTCCACATGTCTACTTTACATCAGAACAATTTTGGGAAAAAAAAATTAAGGAAGTTATAGGGGTTCAAAGTTTATGAGCAATTTCTCATTTTTAGAACAAAATTTACAAAGCCACTTTTTTTAGGGACCACATCACATTTGAAGCGATTTTGAAAGGTCTACATGACACAGAACACCCAAAAGTGACACCATTCCAAAAACGGCACCCCTCAGGCTACTCAAAACCACATTCAAGAAGGTTATTAACCCTTCAGGTGCTTCACAGTAACTAAAGCAATGTGGAAGGAAAAAATGAACATTTTACTTTTTGCAACAAAAATGTTAATTTAGCCTCAAATATTGCATATTCACAAGGGTAGCAGGATTAAATGAACCCCCAAAATTTGTTGGGCAATTTCTACTGAACACGCAGATACCTCATATGTGGCGAAAAACCACTGTTTGGGCGCACGGCAGGACTCGGAAGGGAAGGAGCGCCATTTGACTTTTTTGAACAGAAAATTAGCTGGAATCGTTAGCCGCACCATGTTGCGTTTGGAGAGCCCCTGAGGTGCCGAAACAGTAGAGCTCCCCCACATGTGACCATTTTGGAAACTAGACCCCTCATGGAATTTATCTAGATCTTTATTGAGCACTTTGAGCCTCTGGGGGCTTCACAAAAGTTAATAGAGTTGAGCTGTGAAAATAAAAAAAAAAAAATTTACCACAAAATTGTTACTTCAACCAGGTAGCTTTTTTTTTCACAAGGGTATCAGGAAAAATTGCACCATAAAATGTATTGTGCAATTTCTCCTGAGTACACAGACACCTCATATGTGGTGGAAATAAAATGTTTGGGCGCACAGCAGGGCTTGGAAGGCAAGGAGCGTCATTTGACGTTTCAAACGCAAAATTGTCTGGGATAATTAGCGTATTCCATGTTGCGTTTGGAGACCCCCTGAGGTGCCGAAACAGTGGAGCTCCCCCACATGTGACCCCATTTTGGAAACTAGACCCCTCATGGAATTTATCTAGATGTTTATTGAGCACTTTGAGCCTCTGGGGGCTTCACAAAAGTTAATAGAGTTGAGCCGTGAAAATAAAAAAAAACTTTTTTACCACAAAATTGTTACTTCAACCAGGTAGCTTTTTTTTCACAAGGGTATCAGGAAAAATTGCACCATAAAATGTATTGTGCAATTTCTCCTGAGTACACAGATACCTCATATGTGGTGGAACTCAAATGTTTGGGCGCACAGCAGGGCTCGGAAGGCAAGGAGCGTCATTTGACGTTTCAAACACAAAATTGTCTGGGATAATTAGCGTATTCCATGCTGTTTGGAGACCCCCTGAGGTGCCGAAACAGTGGAGCTCCCCCACATGTGACCCCATTTTGGAAACTAGACCCCCATGGCATAAAAAAAAAACCAGCGGTAGATGGGGGGGGCGGCAGATGGGGCGGCAGCAGATGGGGGGGCAGCGGCATATAAAGGGAGCATCTGTGATTGTGAGACGGCGACTGGGATAGGGTGGGGACGGATGGGAGAGGGCGCAGTGGATGCAGGAGCGGCAGAGGATGGGGGGGTGGGATGGGTGGGAAGGGGAGTGGGAGGTGAGATTGGGGATAGTTACCCTACAGGATGGATCTAGGCAGCTGGATCACAGGAGATGAAGGAGGCAGCAGATCGGGGAGGGTGAGAGGTGGGGGAGGGAGCGCAGCGCAGATCACGGAGGAGACAGGTGAGCAGAGCACAGATCACGGAGGAGACAGGTGAGCAGAGCACAGATCACGGGGGTGAGAGGTGAGGGAGAGCGGACAGCAGATCACGGGGGTGACAGGTGAGGGAGCACAGATCACGGGGGTGACAGGTGAGGGAGCACAGATCACGGGGGTGACAGGTGAGGGAGCACAGATCACGGGGGTGACAGGTGAGGGAGCACGGATCACGGGGTGACAGGTGAGGGAGCACAGATCACGGGGGTGAAAGGTGAGAGAGCGCAGATCACGGGATCACGGGGGAGACAGGTGAGCAGAGCGCAGATCACGGGGGTGAGAGGTGGAGGGAGAGCAGACAGCAGATCACGGGGGTGACAGGTGAGGGAGCACAGATCACTGGGGTGACAGGTGAGGGAGCACAGATCACGGGGGTGACAGGGGAGGGATCACAGATCACGGGGGTGACAGGTAAGGGAGCACACATCACGGGGGTGACAGGTGAGGGAGCGCACATCATGGGGGTGACAGGTGAGGGAGCACAGATCACGGGGGTGACAGGTGAGGGAGCACAGATCACGGGGGTGACAGGGGAGGGAGCACACATCACGGGGGTGACAGGGGAGGGAGCGCACATCACGGCGGTGACAGGGGAGGGAGCGCACATCACAGGGGTGACAGGTGAGGGAGCACAGATCACGGGGGTGACAGGTGAGGGAGCACAGATCACGGGGGTGACAGGGGAGGGAGCACACATCATGGCGGTGACAGGGGAGGGAGCAGGGAGCACACATCACGGCGGTGACAGGAGAGGGAGTGCACATCACGGCGGTGACAGGGGAGGGAGCGCACATCACGGTGGTGACAGGGGAGGGAACACACATCACGGGGGTGATAGGGGAGGGAAGACACATCATGGCGGTGACAGGTGTGGGAGCACACATCACGGCGGTGACAGGGGAGGGGGCGGGTAGCTGACCACAGGGTTGAGAGGTGGGGGGAGCGTGCAGCACATCACGTAGGGGAGGGGGCAAGCAGCACATCACGGAGGGAAGGGGGCGAGCAGCACATCACGGAGGGGAGGGGGCGGGCACCGATCACGAGGGGGAGGGGCCGGGCAGCAGATCGGAGGGAGCGGTGGCACTATGACAGATGGAGGAGGACAGGGATCGTGCAGCACATCACGGAGGTGAGGGGCCGGGCAACGATCACGAGGGGTGAGGGACCGGGCAGCAGATTGGGGGGAGCAGTGGCATTGTGGCAGATGGAGGGAGGCGGCAGCGGATCAGTAGGTGTGGGGGTGAGGGTGCGGGCAGGAGATCGGGGAGACAGGTGGCAGATCGCGGAGGGCAGCGGCGGCGGATCGAGACGCTTTTCGCCGGTTTCATACAGTGCAATGGCAGCGCGGAAACTTCCGGGTCCCATGCTCCGGTCTCATAACAGCATGGGACCGGAGCTTGTCACCCTGCCATTGCACTGTGTACACTCACTGTGCTCAGTGTGCTGGTGTGCTGCAGGGACGACCAGTGAAGCTGATGGGGGCGGTCACCGGCAACAGGTCCACTGTGATTGGAGAAATCGGTCACAAGGCCGATCTCTCCAATCAGAGCTACTGGAGCTGGGGGAGGGTGATCCAGTGAGGTCACCCAGCTCCAGCCAATGGCCAGGCTACAGCTGCACTGGCCAGGGCTGGATTTCAATGTTTCAGTCATTTTAAATGGCTGGAACATTACAGTGGCTGTGATTGGTTGAGCGGTGTTCGTCAGCCAATCACAGCCTCCGTAGGTCCGGGGAGGAGGCACCACCCCTCCTAAGGTCAGGAACAGGTCCCCTCCTCCCCGAATCTGCGGTTTGTGTTAACATATTGCAGTCACCGGAGGCTCCGGTGCCGCGATTCCGCCATGACGGAAAGATCCGTCCTTGGTTGTTAAGGCCCAGGGCACAAGGATGGATCTTTCCGTCCATGGTCGTGAAGGGGTTAAAGTAATAAATTAGTGAGCGAGAGACTGTCGGGGAGTGTTTATCCAAATGAACTACTTTTTTACAGTGTATGTTTTTAGGTGTACACTTGCTGGGTTAGTAATGAGAGTATCTGTTAGACGTCTATGAATAACTAACACTAGGGCTTGATGGCAGCTGTCAATTCACAGCTGACATCAACCCCAAGAAGAATGATGGGCACAGATCGAGCAGTCTGTCCCCTACAGTATCATAATATCCGTAGCATATCTGCAGTTTACACTGGACAATGTGCTGCTGAGAACAAGGATTTTTTTCCGCCATAAACAGTCCAATTACCTGTTGAATGATCAGCATTTTGATTGTTTGTTGGGCGATTGTCAACATGTTTACAGCTATGAACTCTCGTCTACGCTGCTGCTGGCATTTATAAATGTGAATGCTACATACACAAAGTATATGACACAATCACTGTATGTTACACACCCATATGTAAACACACATACCACACACGCATTTATACAGAGCAAATACATACACATTTAAGTCTTCACAAATATAAAGTTTTATATATATATATATATATATATATATATACATACAGTACAGACGAAAAGTTTGGACACACCTTCTCATTCAAAGAGTTTTCTTTATTTTCATGACTCTAAAAATTGTAGATTCACAATGAAGGCATCAAAACTATGAATTAAAACATGTGGAATGAACTAATTAAAATAGTGTGAAAACACTGAAAATATGTCTTTTATTGTAGGTTCTTCAAAGTAGTCACCTTTTGTTTGATTACTGCTTTGCACACTCTTAGCATTCTCTTGATGAGCTTCAAGAGGTAGTCACCGTAAATGGTCTTCCAACAGTTTTGAAGGAGTTCCCAGAGATGCTTAGCACTTGTTGGCCCTTTTGCCTTCACTCTGCGGTCCAGCTCACTCCAAACCATCTTGATTGGGTTCAGGTCTGGTGACTGTGGAGGCCAGGTTATCTGGCGTAGCACCCCATCACTCTCCTTCTTAGTCAAATAGCCCTTACACAGCCTGGAGGTGTGTTTGGGGTCATTGTCCTGTTGAAAAATAAATGATGGTCCATCTAGACGCAAACCGGATGGAATAGCACGCCGCTGCAAGATACTGTGGTAGGCATGCTGGTTCTGTATGCTTCAATTTTTAATAAATCCCCAACAGTGTCACCAGAAAAGCACCCCCACACCATCACACCTCCTCCTCTATGCTTCACAGTGGGAACCAGGCATGTAGAGTCCATCCGTTCAACTTTTCTAAACAAGACACGGTGGTTGAATCCAAAGATCTCAAATTTGGACTCATCAGACTAAAGCACAGATTTCCACTGGTCTAATGTCCATTCCTTCTGGTCTTTAGCCCAAACAAGTCTCTTCTGCTTGTTGCCTGTCCTTAGCAGTGGTTTCCTAGCAGCTATTTTACCATGAAGGCCTGCTGCACACAGTCTCCTCTTAACAGTTGTTCTAGAGGTGAGAATGTGTGTCCAAACTTTTGGTCTGTATATATATATATATATATAGTGGGGAAAAAAGTATTTAATCAGTCCTCAATTGTGCAAGTTCTCCCACTTAAAAAGATGAGAGAGGCCTGTAACTGACATCATATGTAGACCACAACTCTGAGAGACAAAATGAGAAAACAAATCCAGAAAATCCCCTTGTCTGATTTGGCAAGATTTTTTTTGATAAATTATGGTAAAAAATAAGCATTTAGTTATCTAAAACATGCAAGATTTCAGGCTCTCACAGATCTGTAACTTCTTATTTAAGAGGCTCCTCTGTCCTCCACTCATTACCTGTAGTAATGGCACCTGTTTGAACTTTTTATCAGTATAAAAGACACCTGTTCACAACCTCAAACAGTCACATTCCAAACTCCACTATGGTGAAGACCAAAGAACTGTCGAAGAACACCAGAAACAAACCTGTAGCCCTGCACAAGGCTGGGAAGACTGAATCTGCAATAGGCAAGTAGCTTGGTGTGATGAAATCAACTGTGGGAGCAATATTAAGAAAACAGAAGGCATACACTCCCTAACAGAAGTTCTGTCGCTTATCCATGTTATATAAATAAAAGCTTATAACCTGACTTTAAATTCATCCATTGGTTTTATTAATTACTCTTTTGAAAGATGAAACCCTCCCAAATTTGGTATAGGTTATGAAAATAAAGTTGCTGCAAAGATGAAATATTGATCATTTAATGATAACAGAAAGGTCTGATTTTAGCAAGACAAAAGTTTTGTCACCCACAGAAAATAATGTGAAATTCAAACAAATACATTAACTTCTAATACAAACATATGTTGCATAACATTGATGAATTAAGTTGTGGTGCTATTAGAGACATATACTTTGTGTGATTTCCATATGCTTGAAGAACTACATCCATGCGGTTCAACACTGATTCATACAATTTATTTATGAAGTCATCGGGAATTGCAAAGAATGCAGTTTTACATGCCTCCCAGAGTTCATCTAGATTCTTTGCTTTTGTCTTCCAAGCTTCCTCTTTCATCTTACCCCAAACATGCTCAATGATGTTCATGTCTGGTTACTGGGCTGGCCAGTCCTTGAGCACCTTGATCTTCTTTGGCAGGAGAAACTTTGTTGTAGATGTGGATGTATGAGATGAAGCACCATCCTGCTGCAGAATTTGACCCCTTTTATGATTGGGAATGTAGGAGGTAGCTAATACTTCTAGATATTTTAGGCTATTGATATTGCCTTCCACCTTGCAAATGTTTCACACACACCCATACTGAATGTTTTCTGGAAGTATTTTGGATCCATACAGGCTCATGTAGGTCTCCTGCAGTATTTGCCGCGGCTCTGGGGTAATTCAACTGAAGATTCATCAGAGAAAACAACCTTCTGCCACTTTTCCAGTGTCCATCTGTTTATAAGGGTGTGGGACTTGGCAAAATCCCTTTTGTTTAGTGATGGCTTCTGGGCACTGATTCGACCATGGAGGCAATTTCAAGACAGAATCCTACAAACTGTTCTAGTTGACACAGGGACTTCAGGTGACCAGGCCTGTTGGAGCTTTGCTGCAGTGGAAGAGGGGCTGGTTTTGGGTTTTCTAACCTACAAACTTTCCTCCTGAGCAGTTGTCTTGCGGGGTCTGCCAGACCTGGGCTTGTCAAAAACATCTCCAGTCTCTTCAAATCTTTTTTTTATTCTTTGTACTTGACACTGAGACACATTAAAGGTTCCAGCCACCTCTGTAGTGGATCTGGTCTTCAGCCTCTTGATAATCAAGGCTTTTGTCGCAGAGTGGATTTTTGGCACTTTGTCAGAGGTCAAGTTGCAGTTCAAAAGAAGGTCTTTGGTGCTGGGTTTCTTTTTATACACACCCACTAATTAACCAATTATTTAGTGAGCACAGGTGAGGATGTAAACTAGGATTGGGTGTATTATATGATAAGGCGACAAAACCTTTATCTTGCCAAAATCTGACCTTTCTGTGGTGTTCATTAAATGATCAATATTTTAGCTTTGCAGCAACTTTATTTTCATAACCTAAACCAAATTTGGGAGGGTTTTAGCTTTCAAAAGAATAATTTATAAAACCAATGGGTGAATTTAAAGTCAGGTTTAGAGAGGAGCGAACCGGTCGTGGTTCGGCTCGAGTTCGGTTCGTCGAACGGAGGTCTCGTTCGAGTTCGGTTCGTCGAACGTTCGACGAACCGAGCTCGAACCACATAGGAAACAATGGCAGGCATTCACAAACACATAAAAACACCTAGAAAACACCCTCAAAGGTGTCCAAAAGGTGACAAACAACTCACAACACAACACAAACACATGGGAAAGTGACAAGGACATATACTCATGCGAAAACAAAAGAGCTGGACAAGGAAAAAGAGGAGGTAACACAGATATATGAGTATATGCAAGGAAACGTCGATGCCATTATTGTGCAACTTGAGCCCTGCTCATTTTAGGCTTCCAATCTGGATAAATTGCCTGAGCTTGTCACATACGCCTTGGGGATCTTGTCGTGTCCTGCAGCCAGCGCTCTCTCGGAACCTGTCTTCAGTGCTGCTGGGGGTCTGCTGGCAGATAAGCACACGTGTCTGTCCACTGACAATGTGGACATGGCTCTCAGAGGACTTTTCTTCCCCTGGGTCATCCAGGGGAGGCGAAAGGCACGCGTATTTTTGAGAGTGCTTCATGCAAAGCATCTGTTTCATTTTGAAAAGGGGGGTCAACTGATGCCAGTCAAGTGGGCTGTGTGTGGCCCAATTAGTGGAAACGAGGGAGACTGTGGTTGGAGTCCCCTTGCTTTTGAAAAAAGAACCAAGATGAACAAGTCATGGCTCTTAGAGGACTTTTCTTCCCCTGGGTCATCCAGGGGAGGCGAAAGGCACGCGTATTTTTGAGAGTGCTTCATGCAAAGCATCTTTTTCTTTTTCAAAAGGGGGGTCAACTGATGCCAGTCAAGTGGGGTGTGTGTGGCCCAGTTAGTAGCAACGAGGGAGACTGTGGTTGGAGTCCACTCGCTTTTGAAAAAAGAACCATGATGAACAAGTCATGACTCTCAGAGGACCTTTCTTCCCCTGGGTTATCCAGGGGAGGCGAAAGGCATGCGTATTTTTGAGAGTGCTTCATGCAAAGCATCTGTTTCATTTTGAAAAGGGGGATCAAGTGATGCCAGTCAAGTGGGGTGTGTGTGGCCCAATTAGTGGAAACGAGGGAGACTGTGGTTGGAATCCCCTCGCTTTTGAAAAAAGAACCAAGATGAACAAGTGATGGCTCTCAGAGGACTTTTCTTCCCCTGGGTCATCCAGGGGAGGCGAAAGGCACGCGTATTTTTGAGAGTGCTTCATGCAAAGCATCTGTTTCATTTTGAAAAGGGGGGTCAACTCATGCCAGTCAAGTGGGCTGTGTGTGGCCCAATTAGTGGAAACGAGGGAAACTGTGGTTGGAGTCCCCTTGCTTTTGAAAAAAGAACCAAGATGAACAAGTCATGGCTCTCAGAGGACTTTTCTTCCCCTGGGTCATCCAGGGGAGGCGAAAGGCACGCGTATTTTTGAGAGTGCTTCATGCAAAGCATCTTTTTCTTTTTCAAAAGGGGGGTCAACTGATGCCAGTCAAGTGGGGTGTGTGTGGCCCAGTTAGTGGCAACGAGGGAGACTGTGGTTGGAGTCCACTCGCTTTTGAAAAAAGAACCATGATGAACAAGTCATGACTCTCAGAGGACCTTTCTTCCCCTGGGTTATCCAGGGGAGGCGAAAGGCACGCGTATTTTTGAGAGTGCTTCATGCAAAGCATCTGTTTCATTTTGAAAAGGGGGATCAAGTGATGCCAGTCAAGTGGGGTGTGTGTGGCCCAATTAGTGGAAACGAGGGAGACTGTGGTTGGAATCCCCTCGCTTTTGAAAAAAGAACCAAGATGAACAAGTGATGGCTCTCAGAGGACTTTTCTTCCCCTGGGTCATCCAGGGGAGGCGAAAGGCACGCGTATTTTTGAGAGTGCTTCATGCAAAGCATCTGTTTCATTTTGAAAAGGGGGATCAAGTGATGCCAGTCAAGTGGGGTGTGTGTGGCCCAATTAGTGGAAATGAGGGAGACTGTGGTTGGCGTCCCCTCGCTTTTGAAAAAAGAACCAAGATGAACAAGTCATGGCTCTCAGAGGACTTTTCTTCCCCTGGGTGAGCCAGAGGAGGCGAAAGGCATGCGTATTTTTGAGAGTGCTTCATGCAAAGCATCTTTTTCATTTTGAAAAGGGGGATCAATTGATGCCAGTCAAGTGGGGTGTGTGTGGACCAATTTGTGGCAACGAGGGAGACTGTGGTTGGAGTCCCCTCGCTGTGTTTTACATGATTTTCGAAGGGCATGACATGCCTAAGAGGTTGAGTTTCATCATCTGCAACTTGTTGGCAACAGAAAGGCTGCCTTTACACCCTTTTGAGACCGAGGATTTTCGAGACCTTATGCCCATTGTTGTGCCCCAAGAGCCGATGGCCAGTCGTCACTCCTTCTCCAAAAAAAGGCGTGCCCGCGCTACCACAGCAGGTCGCACACAACCTCACCGATTCCTTGAGAAACTCTGTGTGTGACAGGGTGTATTTCACCACCGATACTTGGACCAGTAAGCATGGACAGGGGAGTTACATGTTGCTGACTGGGCACTGGGTAACTATGGTGAGAGATGGAGAAAGGTTTGCTGTACAAGTCTTGCCGTCCCCACGACTTGTGTGTCAATCCTTCCTCTGTATGTACAAGTTCCTCCACTGCTTCTGCCTCCTCAACCTCGTGTGGGTCCTCCACCTCGGCCCAAACCTGTGTGGTCAGGCCACCCTTCCTTGTAACTGCGCCCAAGGAATCCCACACACCTCCTTACTATGCTGGCAGCAGAGCTCAAGGCCATCAGGCGGTCAAATGTTTACTTTGAAATGTAGGGGAAATGTGAGACACCGCTGAGGAATTGTGGACGGTTAGCTCTGGAGAGTGAGACCGAGTTTCATCAATGGTTGTCTACACTCAACCAGCAGTCAAGGAAGGTCGGGTGCGACAATGATGCAAACCAGTCTGCGACCCTTCTTCAGGGCAATGTGACACCCGTGCCTTGTATGGCTCACGTGTTGAACCTGGTTGTCCAGCAATTTTTAAAATACCATCCCGGCCTACATGGCCTTGTGCAGCGGGCACGCTGCTATGTGCTCACTTTCATCCTTCGCACCCAGCAGCTCAACAACTTTCATCGCTCCTGAAGTCTTAGGGTCTGGCGGTTAAACGCCGGAAATGCGATGTTCCGACACGCAGGAATTGGAATCTGCACATGTTGCAGCGTGTGTGGCAGCACCGCAGAGGCCTGCAGAAATATGGTATGACGTATACCCTGGGCTAACTTGATCCAGAGGTGGTGCAGATCACGCTGCTGGAGTGGTGTCAGATCAAGGACCTATGCACCCTTCTACACAGTTTACAAATGTCGACGAAGATGTTTAGCACTGGCGATGCCATTCTCAGCGTGATAATTCTGGTCATCTACAAGATGGAGCACACTGTAAGCATTATTCGGAGTCAAATGTTGGTCCAAGAGGAAGGTGAGGAAGTACAGGAGGAGTCATATGCAGAAGGGATAATAAGATCTACAAGGTCCATACGGTGAGCGGCACCTAGGCGGCAGTCATGGTGGGGGATAGGGATTAACAAGGGCGCATAGTATCAGCAAAAATTGTTGAGGAAGGTGCAGGAGCCCATGAAGAAATGGAGGACGAACTTGCGATGGGCATGGAAGACTCAGCTGATGAGTGAGAGCTTGCTCACATTTCGGTTGTGCGAGGTTGGGGGGAGAGGGCAGAGGAAGGAGGCACGATTCTCACCTCTCTGCCACCAACACACCAAGGACTTGGTCCTCCTGGATGCACAAGACACATGAGCACCTTCTTGCTGCACTACCTACAACATGACCCTCGGATTGTACGAATTCGAAGTAATGCTAACTACTGGGTTGCCACGCTGTTAGATCCCCGGTACAAGACAAAATTTGGCGAAATAATTCCTGCCATAGAAAGGGACGCACGTATACAGGAGTATCTGCAGAAGGTGGTACGCAATCTTAGATCTGCTTTTCCACTAAACACCAGTGCTGCACAGAGTGAATCTCAACGCTTTGTCATGGATAGGAGGAAATGGGCTTTTACTTGTCCACATCTGAGGGACCGAGGGCTGGCTGCTGTGCTGAGATGGCATTGAGTACGGTGTCCCTGCAGAGTTGCACTTTTGGTCATATACCAAATGAGTTCAAAAAGGACAGATACTGGTGGAAAGGGGAACAGTTGTGTTGGAAAGGGGAAAAAAGTTTTTGTCCGTGGGTTTGGTGGTTAAGCAAAAGTAACATTTGATGAAGAAACACCATCTGTTACGGTGTGACTGGCAGATTTGGATAAGGTGGTATATACTATGTTACCGCTATATAACGAAAATTAATAAGAAAAGAAAGAGAAGGGTATATATCCCCATCAGCAGTCAATGCCCACCGTGCTCCCAGATGGAAAAGGAGAGGTTGGCAACTGGAAGGTTAGGTGGAGGATACAGAGCTGTGTGGCTATGAAACTAATAGTAGCCTGAACCGAGTTAGACGCCACTCGGATCTGGAGACTGGGAGCCCTGTTAGCGTCACAGGGTCCACACGCCCACCCAGCCCAGGAACTCCCGGTTAACATCACAGGGGCCATTGAGTATGCTGACCGTGTGCATTGGGGCCACACCTGTGGACAGCAGGCGTATCAGCAGCAGCAGGCCTGTTAATGCCACTGGGCTGCACAAGCAGGACTTGTAGGACAGGAGCTGGTCTTAACCGTTCTGTGTTACCAACTGTGGTGGCGGCCTGCATCGACGCCCTATCCCTGCCTACCTCTGGCCTAAAGCCGCAATGGGTTCAACACATGGAGGTGTGCTCTTTCGGAGCATAATAGAAGACTGCGCACCTCCTTGTTGGCTCCAGCCCGTTTTATAACCTGGGTCCGCCCCAAACCAATGAGTGGCATAACTAGCGTCCTATTTGGAACCACAACTTCAATAATGACCTCATGGCTGCCACGACACAAACACCTCACCAGTCATCGTCTGACCATCAATAATGAGGTGACAAGTCATAGAGGCAGGCCTCTGCAAGCCATTTGGGAGTGTCCTGGCCACATTGTCAGGACACCTGATGCCCTGTGGTCTATATGGGCCCCCCACATCAGGGGCAGGGCCAAAGAGTTCATTACCGGACCTAGTCTCTGATGCAGTAAGTGCCTGAGCATGCTCAGTAGCATGAAATACAGTCTCTGAAAAAAGACTATCAGCTTTAGCATGGTGTCTAGGCACAACACAGGACTTAGACCCGGCACGGAATGCAAGTACCTGTGCAAAGAGGCTTTTCGCACTAAGTGTGGGAGCATGCGTTGTATCCCGAAATGAAGACTTAGCCTCAGGAATGGCACAGTCAGGCTGAGCATACTCACTAGGCGAAACACTGTAGTTAGGCTGCAGCTGGGGTCAATCAGCACACGCATGAGCTGCCTCTCCACACTTAGACGTGGAGGAGAAATTGCTCTTCGGGTGTGGACTTGGAGATGCTGTCTATGAACAGAAGGAAAAGCTAAAGGAAGCCTCACTTTCTATCCCTCCGAATGATCAAATGCAGCAAGGAATTCCCTGAGTTTGCTATAAAATTAGCATAGCAAAATGTGCATAAGGGTGTCATGCAGAGGTGCTGCACATAGATTTGCACCAGTGGGGCACTAATGGAGTCCAACAGCCACTTCTTGTATGCCACTAAATGGCAGCATTTTTTGCTATCATTATAGCTTATTAAAAACAGAGCAGGAGGGTGTCATGCAGAGGTGCTGCACATAGATTTGCACCAGTGGGGCACTAATGGAGTACAACAGCCACTTCTTGTATGACACGAAGTTTACTCAATTTTTGGTATTATAATGTATTAGTAACAATGAGTTTGAGTGTGCAATGCAGGCAGACGTGCTGCTAATATCTTTGCACTAGTGGGACAATACAGAAGTCCAACAGACACTTCTTGTATGCCACTAAATGGCAGCATTTTTTGCTATCATTATAGCTTATTAAAAACAGAGCAGGAGGGTGTCATGCAGAGGTGCTGCACATAGATTTGCACTAGTGGGGCACTAATGGAGTCCAACAGCCACTTCTTGTATGCCACTAAATGGCAGCATTTTTTGGTATCATTATAGCTTATTAAAAACAGAGCAGGAGGGTGTCATGCAGAGGTGCTGCACATAGATTTGCACCAGTGGGGCACTAATGGAGTACAACAGCCACTTCTTGTATGCCACTAAGTTTACTCAATTTTTGGTATTATAATGTATTAGTAACAATGAGTTTGCGTGTGCAATGCAGGCAGACGTGCTGCTAATATCTTTGCACTAGTGGGACAATACAGAAGTCCAACAGCCACTTCTTGTATGCCACTAAATGGCAGCATTTTTTGCTATCATTATAGCTTATTAAAAACAGAGCAGGAGGGTGTCATGCAGAGGTGCTGCACATAGATTTGCACCAGTGGGGCACTAATGGAGTCCAACAGCCACTTCTTGTATGCCACTAAATGGCAGCATTTTTTGCTATCATTATAACTTATTAAAAACAGAGCAGGAGGGTGTCATGCAGAGGTGCTGCACATAGATTTTCACCAGTGGGGCACTAATGGAGTCCAACAGCCACTTCTTGTATGCCACTAAATGGCAGCATTTTTTGCTATCATTATAGCTTATTAAAAACAGAGCAGGAGGGTGTCCTGCACAGGTGCTAGAAATAGCTTGGCACCAGTGGGGCACTAATGGAGTCCAACAGCCACTTATTGTATGCCACTAAATGGCAGCATTTTTTGCTATCATTATAGCTAATTAAAAACAGAGCAGGAGGGTGTCATGCGAAGGTGCTGCACATAGATTTGCACCAGTGGGGCAGTAATGGAGTACAACAGCCACTTCTTGTATGCCACTAAGTTTACTCAATTTTTGGTATTATAATTTATTAGTAACAATGAGTTTGAGTGTGTAATGCAGGCAGACGTGCTGCAAATATCTTTGTACTTGTGGGACAATACAGAAGTCCAACAGCCACGTTTAGGATGCCACTAAGTTCACTCAGTGTTTGCTAGTATAATGGCTTAGTATCAATGAGTTTGAGTGTGCAATGCAGGCAGACGTGCTGCAAATATCTTTGCACTTGTGGGACAATACAGAGGTCCAACAGCCACGTTTAGGATGCCACTAAGTTCACTCAGTGTTTGCTAGTATAATGGCTTAGTAACAATGAGTTTGAGTGTGCAATGCAGGCAGACGTGCTGCAAATATCTTTGCACTTGTGGGACGATACAGAAGTCCAACAGCCACGTTTAGGATGCCACTAAGTTCACTCAGTGTTTGCTAGTATAATGGCTTAGTAACAATGAGTTTGAGTGTGCAAAGGGCAGGAGGGTACAGTGGCAGGGTTGTGGGTCTCTGGGTAGAGGAAAGGAAGCCTGCCTTTCAATCCCTCCTAATGGGGAAATGCAGCGAGGAAATCCCTGACCTTAGCTACACAGACGCTGTCATCTTGTGTAGCTGTTAAACTCTGTTTTCACGGACCTGTCACCTATGGCTCTGTTCCTGGCAGTATTAGCCCTTAAAGGACTGATAGAAAGTGCTATCCCTATGCTGTACAGCGCTGTGTATAGAGCCTACACAGCGGTATCGGAGAAAGACGCTGCACCAGCGGTGACTGACACCAAGGACGCAGAAGGCAGATAATGGCGTGCTGGAGGAAAATGTCCGTTTTTATAATGCAGGGACATGTGACATGGACATCCTATCACACATGCCGTTGCTTCTCTGGCTAAAAGTCCACTTAGCTGTGTGTGTGTCTGGGATTGGCTGACATGCTGGCCCGCCCCACTACATGCGCGAGCTTAGGGAAGGAAGACAAGGAAAAAAAAAAATGGCGATCGCCATTATCCATACAGCAGTGATCTGAATGCGCTGTTCCCGCACACTATACACTGAAATTTCATAATAGTGTGAGTCACAGAGTGACTTACACTATTACAGCGGAAAGCCAGCTAGGAATTAGCTGGTCTTTTTGCTGCTAGAACCGTTCTCGAACGTATCTAGAACTATCGAGCTTTAGCAACAAGCTCGAGTTCTAGTTCTATCTAGAACAGCCCCGAAAATCACTCGAGCCGCAAACTGGAGAACCTCGAACCACGAACCGCGCTCAGCTCTAGTCAGGTTATAAGATTTTAATTAGATAACTTGGATAAGAGACAGAACTTCTGTCAGGGAGTATACAAGACCACTGATAAAGTCCCTCGATCTGGGGCTCCACACAAGATCTCACCCCGTGGGATCAAAATGATTACAAGAAGTGTGAGCAAAAATCCTAGAACCACATTGAGAGACCCAGTGAATGACCTGTATAGAGCTGGGACCACCGTAACAAAGGCTACTATCAGTAACACACTACGCCGCCAGGGACTCAGAACTAGAGTTGAGCGCGGTTCGCGGTTCGAGGTTCTCCAGTTCGCGGCTCGAGTGATTTTGGGGGCTGTTCTAGATCGAACTAGAACTCGAGCTTTTTGCTAAAGCTCGATAGTTCTAGATACATTCGAGAACGGTTCTAGCAGCAAAAAGACAAGCAAATTACTAGCTTGCTTTCCGCTGTAATAGTGTAAGTTTTCCTTGTCTTCCTTCCCTAAGCGCGCGCGTGTAGTGGGGCGGGCCAGCATGTCAGCCAATCCCAGACACACACACAGCTAAGTGGACTTTTAGCCAGAGAAGCAACGGCATGTGTGATAGAAGGTCCATGTCACATGTCCCTGCATTATAAAAACGGACATTTTCCTCCAGCACGCCATTATCTGCCTTCTGCGTCTTGGTGTCAGTCACCGCTGGCGTAGCTCCTGTCTCCGATACTGCTGTATACGCTCTACACACAGCGCTATACAGAATAGGGATAGAAGTATATATTAGTCCTTGTAAGGGCTAATACCGGCAGGGTCAGAGCCATAGGTGACAGTCAGGTCCGTGAAAACAGATTTTAACAGCTACACAAGATGACAGTGTCTGTGTAGCTAAGGTCAGGGATTTCCTCGCTGCATTTCCCCATTAGGAGGGATAGAAAGGGAGGCTTCCTTTCCTCTACGTAGACCACAACCCTTCCACTGTACCCTCCTGCCTTTTGCACACTCAAACTCATTGTTACTAAGCCATTATAATAGCAAACACTGAGGAAACTTAGTGGCATCCTAAAAGTGGCTGTTGGACTTCCATTAGTGTCCCACTGGTGCAAACCTATGTGCAGCACCTCTGCATTGCACACTCAAACTCATTGTTACTAAGCCATTATACTAGCAAAGACCGAGTAAACTTAGTGGCATCCTAAAAGTGGCTGTTGGACTTCCATTAGTGTCCCACTGGTGCAAAGCTATTTGCAGCACCACTGCATTGCACACTCAAACTCATTGTTACTAAGTCATTTTACTAGCAAACACTGAGTAAACTTAGTGGCATCCTAAAAGTGGCTGTTGGACTTCCATTAGTGTCCCACTGGTGCAAAGCTATGTGCCGCACCTCTGCATTGCACACTCAAACTCATTGTTACTAAGCCATTATACTAGCAAACAGTGAGTAAACTTAGTGGCATCCTAAAAGTGGCTGTTGGACTTCCATTAGTGTCCCACTGGTGCAAACCTATGTGCAGCACCTCTACATTGCACACTCAAACTCATTGTTACTAAACCATTATACTAGCAAACTTTGCTGCCAGTTTAAGGGCCGTAGTTGCATTGTCAGGGATAGTTATTGTTGTTTTTCTGCTGTTAATAAAGATAGACCACCGCTGCAATCTATACCACCTCTCAATTTTTACAACCACATTTTAAGTGCACAATCTTGTCGCAATCAAAATGAGTGGCAAAATGACAGATGCTGGTGGAAAGGGGAAGAGGCGTGTTGGAAAAGGAAAAAAAGGGTTTTTCCGTTGGGAAGGTGGCAAAGCTCCATTAACATCTGCTGAAGATAGACCATCTTCCAGCAAAAGTAAGATGTCTACTACTTACCGTGGACAATCCAATGTGCTCCCTTTTTTATGGACACGAACAACTGGAACAAAGGTAGATGATGGCCAAAAAAAGAAAATGCTTGAATGGATCTCAAATGGTCAAACAAGTGCCCTCTCCTCCACCTCAACTACCGCATCCAAAAAACACCAGTCCTCTGAGTTGTCATCCCAATCACACTTGCTTTCTCCCAGCTCTGAAGTCTCCATCCGCCCTGCACAGTATGGTGGAACTGAGATGGCAGAGTCTGCAGAGCTGTTCAGTCACACTATAGCCTGGGAATCAGAGGTCTGCTCCCAAGCTACAGTGAGTACAGACCAGGAAATGGTCTGCAGTGATGCCCAGAACCTTTGTGACTCAGATTCAGGCCGTGATGACCAAGTTTCTGAGCATAATGTTGACCCTTATTCACAAACTGAAACACCTGTTGTAATAGACAATGAGGAACATACTGATGACGATGAGACGTAGATACCAGATTGTGATGACAACTTAAATATTCGGTCAGGGCAAGAAGAGGCTCGGTCTGAGAGTGAGGGGAGTGCAAACACAACAATTGATGAGGAAGTTCTAGATCCCACCTACTGTCAACCCACAGTCAGGCCCTCGAAGGAGGTCAACAGAGACGGTGGAGGAGGATGCAACTGACGACGATGTTACCTTGCGCCTTCCTGGACAGAGTCAGAGTACTGGTAGCACGTCTACAACTGCATCCTCAGCCACCACTGTGCCTCTGAGCACTAGTCGGGGTGGATCAGCAGGTCGAATGCACTCTAAGCCTTGCCTAGCCTGGTCCTTTTTTGACATAGCAAAAGATCGCCCAAATTATGTGATCTGTAAAATTTGTCATGATTCTGTTAGTATAGGGCAAAACCTCAGCAGTTTGACAACTCCTTCCATGAATCGTCAAATTAATAAATATCATATGTCCCAGTGGGAAGCTCACTGTACTGCAATGCGGCCTAGCGGAGCAAACCATCCACCGCCTGCCCCTTCCAGTGCATCCGCGCGCTCTTCATCTTCTAGGACTGTGGGGACAGCTGTCACACCTGGTTTTCCACGGCACAACTTTCACCACTGTAACCACAACAGGCAGTTTGCTTGGTAGGTCGTCAGTTGGTTTGGAAGGGGAAACAAGTGCGTGTGTACAGCTCTCTCAGACATCGATAGCACCAACGTTGGATGAAGGCAACATCATGTCTACACCTGCACTTTCCTCACAAACCTGCATTTTTCCAGGGACACCCTACTTAACACCGTCTACACACAGCAGCCAGATCTCTGTCCCTCAGATGTGGACAAATATGATGTGGATGTGGAATGATGGCAGATGTGGAAATGGCCATTTCCTGCGACCCATGACAAAGCTAAGAGGTTGACTTTATCCCTCTGTAAGCTCTTGGCTACCGAAATGCTGCCTTTCCGCCTGGTGGACACACAGGATTTTAGAGACCTTATGTCTGTCACTGTGCCCCAGTACCAGATGCCCAGTCGCCATTACTTCTCTATAAGAAAGGTGTGCCCGCGCTACACCAGCATGTCGCACACAACATCACTGCTTCCTTGAGAAACTCTGTGTGTGAACGGGTGCATTTCACCACCGATACTTAGACCAGTAAGCATGGACAGGGACATTACATGTCGCTGACTGGGCACTGGGTAACTATGGTGATAGATGGTGAAGGGTCTGCTGCACAAGTCTTGCCGTCCCCACGACTTGTGCGTCAATCCTCTGTCTGTCCAAGTTCTGCCACTGCTTCTGCCTCCTCCACCTCATCTGGGTCCTCCACCTCCGCCCTAAGCCTGCCTGGTCAGGCCACCAGCGTTCTCACTGCGCAGAAGGAATCACGCACCCCTCATTACTATGCTGGCAGTAGAGCGCAACGGCATCAGGCGGTCCTTAGCTTGACATGTCTTGGAAATAGGATTTACACAGCGGCTGAGTTGTGGGCAGCTCTGGAGACTGAGTTTAATAAATGGTTGTCTCCACTCAACCTGCAGCCTGGTAAGGCCGTCTGCGACAATGCTGCAAACCTGGGTGCGGACCTTCGCCTGGGCAAGGTGACACACGTGCCTTGTATGGCTCACGTGTTGAACATTGTTGTCCAGCAATTTTTAACACACTATCCTGGCCTAGATGGCCTTCTGAACAGGGCACGAAAACTGTCTGCTCACTTCCGCCGTTCAACCACCGCTGCTGAGCGACTTGCATCGCTCCATACGTCTTTCGGCCTGCCGGTTCATCGTCTGAAATGCGATGTGGCAACACGCTGGAATTCGACTCTCCCCATGTTACAGCGACTGTGGCAGCACCGCCGAGCCCTGGTGCAATACGTCAGGATGTATAGCCTGGGCCAACGAGATGCAGAGGTGGGGCAGATCACCCTGATGGAGTGGTCTCAGATCAAGGACCTATGCACCTTTCTGCACAGTTTCGACATGGCGACGAATATGTTTAGCGCTGACAATGCCATTATCAGCATGACAATTCCAGTCATTTACATGCTGGAGCACACGCTAAACACTATTGGGAGTCAGGGGCTGGGACAACAGGAAGGGGAGGAGTTACTGGAGGATTTATATGCGCAAGACACAACAACATCACCAAGGTCCAGACGTTCATCATCACCATTGCAGCAGGCATGGGACCATGGGGGACAGGGATCAACAAGAGCACATGGTAGCAGGCGAAATGTTGAGGAAGATGCAGGAGAACATGAAGAAATGGAGGAAGAACTGTACATGGACATGGAAGACTCAGCGGATGAGGGAGACCTTGGTCAAATTTCAGTTGAAAGAGGTTGGGGGGAGATGTCAGAGGAAGAAAGAACGGTTAGCACCTCTATGCCACAAACACAGCGTGGACTTGGTCCACATGGCTGCGCAAGACACATGAGTGCCTTCTTGCTGCACTACCTCCAACATGACCCTCGTATTGTCAAAATTAGAAGTGATGATGACTACTGGCTTGCCACACTATTAGATCCCCGTTACAAGTCCAAATTTTGTGACATAATTCTAGCCATAGAAAGGGACGTACGTATGCAGGAGTGTCAGCAGAAGCTGTAACTCGATCTTAGCTCGGCTTTTCCACCAAGCAACCGTGCAGGTGCAGGGAGTGAATCTCCCAGTTGTAACTTGACAAACATGGGACGGTCTCGTCATCTTCAACAGTCTACCCGTACCAGTAGCACCGTATCTGGTGCTGGTAGCAGCAATTTTATTGAATCTTTTCATAATTTTTTTAGACCCTCCTTTGCAAGGCCACCAGAAACAACAAGTCTGACACATAGTCAACGGCTGGAGAGGATACAGGAGTATCTCCAAATGAACATCGATGAGATTACTTTGCAAATGGAGCCTTGCTCATTTTGGGCTTCAAATCTTGAAAAATGGCCAGAGCTCTCCACTTACGCCTTGGAGATTTTGTCTTGTCCAGCTGCCAGCATTGTCTCTGAACGTGTCTTCAGTGCTGCTGGGTGTGTGCTGATAGATAAGCGCACGCGTCTGTCCAGTGACAATGTGGAAAGACTAACGTTCATCAAAATAAACAAGTCATGGATCCACAAGGAATGTACTACCCCTGTGTCATCCTGGGGAGAGTAAATGCTTGTGTATTTTGAATGTGCTTGATGCAAATCTAGATGTGAAGTGCACAACTAGGGCACAAGTGCTGCCACTGATGGGGTGTCTGTGTGGCCCAATTTTTGGAAAAAACGGAGACTCTTCTTGGAGTAACCCTTGCTGTGTTTTTAAAAATGATCCAAGATGCACAGCTCTGGGATCAGGAAAGACTTTGCTACCTACCCCGGTGTCATCCTGGGGACGGTTAAGTATGGTGTATTTTTGAATGTGCTTGATGCAAATCTAGCTGTGAAGTGTACAACGGGGGCACAAGTGCTGCCACTGAAGGGGTGGGTGGGTGTGTGGCTTAATTTTTGGAAAAAAGGGAGACTCCGCTTGGAGTAACCCTTGCTTAAATTGTTTTTAAAAATGATCCAAGATGCACAGAGCTGGGATCAGGAAAGACTTTGCTACCTACCCCGGTGTCATCCTGGGGACGGTTAAGTATGGCGTATTTTTGAATGTGCTTGATGCAAATCTAGCTGTGAAGTGTACAACTGGGGCACAAGTGCTGCCACTGAAGGGGTGGGTGTGTGTGGGGCCCAATTTTTGGAAAAAAGGGAGACTCCACTTGGAGTAACCCTTGCTTACATTGTTTTTAAAAATGATCCAAGATGCACAGAGCTGGGATCAGGAAAGACTTTGCTACCTCCCCGGTGTCATCCTGGGGACGGTTAAGTATGGCGTATTTTTGAATGTGCTTGATGCAAATCTAGCTGTGAAGTGTACAACTGGGGCACAAGTGCTGCCACTGAAGGGGTGGGTGTGTGTGTGGCCCAATTTTTGGAAAAAAGGGAGACTCCGCTTGGAGTCACCTTGCGGTGTTTTACATGATTTTACAAGGGCGTAACCATTCCTATTTCTGTGTCTCCTTCTCTTTTTTTTTGTCCTGCTCTTTTGTTTTCGCATTAGTATATCTCCTTGTCACTTTCCCATGTGCTTGTGTTGTGTTGTGAGTTGTTTGTCACCTTTTGGACACCTTTGAGGGTGTTTTCTAGGTGTTTTTATGTGTTTGTGATTGCCTGCCATTGTTTCCTATGCGGTTCGAGTGGTTCGTCGAACGTTCGCCGAACTGAACTCGAACGAGACCTCCGTTCGGCAAACCGAACTGGAGCCGAACCGCGACCGGTTCGCTCATCTCTACTCAGAACCTGCATTGCCAGATGTGTTACCCTGCTTAAACTAGTTCCAGAGGAAACAGAATGCTGAGTTGCATCCAAAGAATATCATACCTACTGTGAAGCATGGGAGTGGCAACATCATGCTTTGGGGCTGTTTCTCTGCAAAGGGACTAGGACGACTGATCCGTGTTCATGAAAGAATGAATAGGGCCATGTATTGTGAGATTTTGGGTGCAAACCTCCTTCCATCAGTAAGGGTATTGAAGATGAAGCATGGCTGGGTCTTTCAGCATACTAATGATCCTAAGCACATCACCAGGGCAACCAAGGAGTGGCTTTTTAAGAAGCATATGATGATCCTGGTATAGCCTAGCCAGTCTCCATATCTCAGCCCCATATAAAACCTTTGGAGGGCATTGAAAGTCCGTGTTGCCCAGTGACAAGCCCAAAACATCATTGCTCTAGATCTGCATGAAGGAATGGGCCAACATACCACCAACAGTGTGTGCCAATTTTGTGAAGACTTACAGAAAACGTTTGACCATTGCCAACAAAGGATATATAGCAAAATATTGAAATGAACTTTTGATATTGACCAAATACTTATTTTCCACCATAATTTGCAAAAAAAAACCTTGCAAAATCAGACAAGGTGATTTTCTGGATTTATTTTCTCATTTTGTCTTTCATAGTTGTGGTCTACCTATGATGTCAATTGCAGGCCTCTCTGGTCATTTTAAGTGAGAGAACGTGCACAATTGGTGGCTGACTAAATACTTTTTTCCCCACTGTATATATACTACCAAGAGTAAATACATTCTATGCTTAACCACACACACAGACAGACAAACACATGTCCATTGATATCATTGGGTGTCTGTGTTATACAGGACAGGTCCTCCAAGGAGAGACACTCTTTGTATCTTTGTAACATATTCTCACAAGAGAAGAAGACTCTGATCAGAAGACTACTTATATTAAAGAGAATCTTTCACCAGGTTTTTGCCACCTAATCTGATAGCATAATGTAAAGGCAGAGATCCTATTTCCAGCGGTGTGTTACTTACTGAAATGCTTAGAGAATGTGAGCACTCTGCAGTTTTGTATCATCACTCAAAAACACACTTTCTGAACAAAAAACACACCTTGTGCCAGAAAGCATATAAAAAAGTATACATTTTTTTGCGCATTTTTGCTTGTATTTCATGTTTTTTTGCATGCTTTTGACTCGTGTTTTTTTAGTAAATAATGATGGGCAGACTCACAGATACAAAAAAACGTGAGGATGGAAGGCACTCACCAGTTTATTCTTGCAGAAAAATTCTCGTTTATTCTTTACAAAAGGATGAACATCCTAGGAAGGAGGGGGAGAGGGAGACACGGGACACACACAGACGACAGCTGTTTCACACCGGCAGCCAGCGCTTTGACAAGTCTCTCACTCACTCACAGATACTTAGGGTCGGTGGGTCTAACCGGGTTTAAAAAACAAACCCTGGAGAACTGGAGGGTTAGGGGGATTGGAGCAAATGCGTTATATTTACTGAGTCTCTGGTGCTGCGGTAACTGCACCCATGGCCTCTCATTCTACTTCCGGGGCCACTCATCAGCCTCATGCATATTCACTACTTCCCAGCTGCCCAAAGGCACCTGTGATTGGTTGCAGTCACCCTGAGTGGCAGCGTGTCTGACTGCTTACAATCACAAACGCTTTGTGCGTCTATATCCTACTGTAAAAATTAATAAATAAATCTTTAGTAAATAAAATTGTCATAGGGTTCCCTCATATGATGATACCCAGCACAGATAAAGCATATGGCTACAGGCTGCAGCCCCCAGCCTTGCCCTTATCTTGGCTGTGTGTCAAAATAAGAGAAACCGCATGCGGTTTTTAAAAAAGAATATTTAAATTAATAATTTTTAAAAAATGGTGTGCGGTCCCCCCAATTTTGATAACCAGTCAAGATAAAGCCCGAGAGCTGGGGGCTGGTATTCTCAGGCTGGGGAGACCCATTGTTTTTGGGCCCTAAAAATAGCAGCCAGTAGCTGCCAGGATTGCCACATGCATTAGATGCGACAATCCCAGAACTTTACTCAGCTCTTCCTGATTGCCCTTGTGAGGTGACAATCAGGGTAATAAGGGGTTACCGACAGCTCATAGCTGCCACTAAGCCTTAGATTAGTAATGGGGCGGGTCTATGGGACCCCCCATTAGTAATCTGTAAGTGAAAAGTAATAAACACAAACACCAAAAAAATCCTTTATTTGGAATAAAAGACAAAAGAGCAACCCCCTTCACCACTTTATTAACCCCCAAAATTTCCCTGAAGATCAAACGTAATCCCCTCAAGGTCCGACTATGATCTCGGGTGTGCAACATCTGAAATGACAGTGAGCTGCCATAAAACATGACAGCCTGTTGTGAGCTTCAGGCAGAGAATGTTTGAGCTGCAGAGATGAGCAGTGTCAGCACTCAGGTTTGTTCTGTTGACAGCTGGAGGTTCCCATGATATTCAACTTGTGTCAGTAGGTAACTTGACCTCAAGTGACCTGAAGTGATGTCACTGAGTTTATTGAAGTCACCTGAGGTCACGTTACTTGCTGTCTCAAGTGGAGGACTGTGGGAACGTCCAGCTGTGGAGCTCAATAACAAGTCCAAGGAGTGACCCATGTTCTTCTGCATTTCAGAGCACAGTGCTGGCACCTTTTTCTGTGAGAAATTATGGGTATGTGTGTATTTCATGAAGGCTGAGCACATGTCTTAATTTCCCAAATGGTAGTGGAATCTTCTGAGTGGTTTGGCTGCAACAGCACCATCAGTAAATTAACCAATTGGGAGCTACATCAAAAATAGATAAAGATACAATGCCGATATAGAAAATGGATACAGGGAATTCAATATGGATGCAAAAATTTTATTTTTTTCTTGACAAAAAAATGAACAATTTTGCAAATACTGTGAATTTTATGTGAATTTTAACTTTTATCTAGACACAGTGCTCTGCTAATGGGTATCGCCATGTGGTTCTCCAGGAAAAACAGCTAATCAACCTGCAACATCAAATAATTGTTTAATAGGCAATTTTTCAACCCCAGCATCACTAGGCTGCATTTTTGGCCATATCTTGTTATATGCTATTGCTAACATTTTCTGAGCAATAAATGTGATTGGTTCTTCTGAAATTTGTTTCTTCTCTATCTTCTTAAATTCTGACTGCTCAATCAAATGCCTGTGTCCTATATTGCCAGCACTCCAAGAGCTGACAGATACGTGGTGAAAATGCTGAGAAACAACTAATACACATATTGTGTATCACAAAAGGGAATTCGTCCATCACATTTTTGTAAATATTTTATTATATCTTTTCATTGGACAACAGTGAAGATATGACGCTTTGATACAATGTAAAGTAGTCAGTATACAGCTTGCATAACAGTGTAAATTTGGTGTGCCCATTAAATAACTCAACACACAGATATTAATGCCTAAACTGCTGGAAACAAAAGTAAGTACACCCCTTTACCAAATTAGCCATTCTATCTCCTTATGTCATGTGACTGAATAGTGTTACAAGATCTCAGGTGTGACTGGGGAGCAGGTGTGTTATATTTGGTGTTATTGCTCACACATTCTCTCATACTGGTCCCTGGATGTTCAATATGGCACCTCATGGCAAAGAATTTTCTGAGTATCTGAAAAAAATAATTGTTGCACTACATAAAGATGACTTTGGCTATAAGAAGATTGCCAACACCCAGAAACTGAGCTCCAGGATGGTGGCGAAGACCATAAAGTGGTTTAAAAAGACAGGTTCCACTCAGAACAGGCCTCTCCATGATGGACGAAGATGGAAGAAGTTGAGTGCACGTGCTCTGCATCATATCCAGAGGTTGAATTCTCAAAACAGATGTATGAGAGCTGCCAGTATTGTTGCAGAGGTTAAAAGAGGCCGCCTGTCAGCATTCAGATCATACACCGCACACTGCATCAAATTGGTCTGCATGGCTGCATTGTTCTGCATTGGTCTGAATGGCTGTAATCCAATAAGGAAACATCTTCTAAAGTTGATGCACAAGACAGCCCGCAAACAGTTTGCTGAAGAAAAGCAGAATAAGCACATGGATTATTGGAACCATGTGTTGTGATCTGATGAAAATAAGATAAACCTGTTTGGTTCAGATTGTGTTAAATGTGTGGTGGTAAACAGGTGAATAGTAAAAAGATGAATGTGTATTGCCTACAGTCAAGCATGGTGGTTGGAGTGTCATGGTTTGTGATGCATGAGTGCTGCCCGCTGTGGGGATCTTCAGGTTATTGAGGGAACCATGAATGTCAACATGTACTGGGACATACTGAAGCAGAGCATGATCCCCTCCCTTCATATTCCAACATGTTAATGACCTCAAACATACCAGTAGCTGCCTTTCTAAAGAAACTTACGGTAAAGTTGTTGGACTGGCCAAGCATGTCTCCAGACCTAAACTCTTTTGAGCATCTGTAGGGCATCTTCAAATGGAGGGTGGAGGATCACAAGCTCTCTAACATCCACCAGCTCTGTGATGTTGTCATGGAGGAGTGGAAGAGAATTCCAGTGCCTACTGTGAAGCTCTAGTGAATTCCATGCCCAAGAGAGTAAAGGCAGAGCTTGAACATAATAGGTGCCACACAAACTATTGACACTTTGGCAACAATTTTGCCATTTTCACTTATGGGTGTACTCACTACATTGCCATTGGTTTTATATTAATGGATGTGTGTTGCATTATTTAGAGGGCACACCAAATTTACAGTGTTATACAGGCTGTACACTAACTAGTTTACATTGTTACAAATTGTCAGATCTTCAGTGTTGTCCCATGAAAAGATATAATTAAATATTTAAAAATATAATGGTGTATGCACTTTATATGTGTTTTGGAATCTATTCTTAATCATGGGCTATGAGGTATAATAGATATTTGGAGTTATATATTATTGTATTTGTCAATATCTAATGCTGTGAATTATGGAAATAGCACAGTAGATAATTGCTTACTTATTATGTGATATAGTAATTACAGTGATTACTTCATATATGATTTATAAGCATACCATTGTAAACCAAACTCTAATGAATCTTAAGACTATAGCAACGTAACCACAAAGTAATAAAAATATGGCATGGTTGATGGGTGAATGAACAACTCCATATTTGAATTTGCACACAACTCATTTTGAAGAACAATCTGGCCCCATTGCATTGCTTGAAAGATCTTAGTTGCCTTTAGCTATTGGCTCGGCCATCTGTTTTAATGACATCCTTTTCATCCCACTTACAACATATCATGAAGCTCTATGGATACCATCACATCATATTTGATGCACAAATAAATTGAGAAAAATGACTGCAGAAAGAAAATTAATCAACATTCCCAACTCCTACCCCGCTGCTGCCCTGTCCTACTAGGCAATAATTTTTCATATTATTCACTCTTGCAAGCTAAAATTGCATTTAATAGCCACTGAATGAGAGCCTTATAATGGTGACTAATAGCTATTACAGTTTAGTGAAGAACAAAATTATTTTGTTACATAATGACTAGTATGTTTATTGGAAACACGTTATCTTCATATCTCCATGAAAGAAGGTAAAAGAAAGCTCAACATTACGTGGTCCTAATCCATAAAAAATCTCTAGCAGAATTTTTGATATGAGAAAATACATTATTAGACAGAATTCCCTTAATGAGAATCTGCTGGCAAGATCAATCCCCCTATACTGTGTATATGGGCATATTCTATGTATCTCCAAAAATAAGACAAGGTCTTATATTATTTTTTGTTCCAAAAGATGGGATAGGGCTGATTTTCAGGGGATGTCTTATTTCTTTTTCCATGAACAGCAATCCACATTTATTCTTGACTAGCTGTACTGCCCGGCTTCGCCCGGGTTAATAACTGCTGTTAACAAAATAGAATATATTAAGAAAAATGTATACTGCACACAAAAACCACAAAACAAATAGGTATAAATGTAATTATAATGTCTGTCTCCCCCTCTGTATATCTCTCTCTGTCTCTCTATCTCTTTTTCTGTCTGTCTCTTTCCCTGTCTGTCTCTGACTGTCTCTGTCTCTTTCTCCATCTGTCTCAATCTCTTTCCCTGTCTGTCTATCTTTCTCTTTCCCTGTCCATCTATCTATCTCTGTCACTTTCCCTGTCTGTCTCTTTCCCTGTCTGTCTCTTTCCCTCTCTTTCCCTGTTTGTCTCTTTCCCTTTCTTTCCCTGTCTGTCTCTTTCCCTCTTTCCCTATGTCTCTTTCCCTGTGTCTGTTTCTTTGTCTGTCTCTTTACCTATCTTTGTCTGTCTCTTACCCTGTCTGTCTCTTTCCCGCTCTTTCCCTGTGTCTGTCTCTGTCTCTTTGTCTGTGTCTGTCTCTTTACCTGTCTGAGTCTGTCTCTTAACCTGTCTCTCTCTTTCCCTCTCTTCCCTGTCTGTCTCTTTCCCTGTCAGTCTGTCTTTTTGTCTGTGTCTGTCTCTTTGTGTCTGTTTCTTACCCTGTCTGCCCCTTTCCCTGTCTGTGTCTGTTTGTTATTGCAACCTCATCTGACAGCAGCATAAGGTGGGAAAAGAGAGCCTGATTCCAATGATGTGTCACTTATTTTACTGGGTGCAGCAGCTGTAACATTAGGAAAGCTAACCCCATCCACACCACAGCTCTTGGTGTACATTGATTTAAGACACTGAGCTGCTTATCAGGGAAGGGGGCATGGTCAAACCAGGATTCATGCAAGCAGGCACTTAGGGTACCTTCACACTTTAGCGATGCAGCAGCGATCCGACCAGCGATCTGACCTGGTCAGGATCGCTGCTGCATCACTACATGGTCGCTGGTGAGCTGTCAAACAGGCAGATCTCACCAGCGACCAGTGACCAGCCCCCACCCAGCAGCGACGTGCAAGCGACGCTGCGCTTGCACAGAGCCGGCGTCTGGAAGCTGCGGACACTGGTAACTAAGGTAAACATCGGGTATGGTTACCCGATGTTTACCTTAGTTACCAGCTCACACCGCTTACTTAGCGTGTGCAGGGAGCAGGAGCCGGCACTGGCAGCGTGAGAGCTGCGGAGGCTGGTAACGAAGGTAAATATCGGGTAACCACCTTGGTTACCCGATGTTTACCTTGGTTACAGCTTACTGCAGGCTGTCAGACGCCGGCTCCTGCTCCCTGCACATTCAGGATTGTTGCTCTCTCGCTGTCACACACAGCGATGTGTGCTTATCAGCGGGAGAGCAACAATAAAAAAGCAAACCAGCACTGTGTGTAACGAGCAGCGATCTCACAGCAAGGGCCAGATCGCTGCTCAGTGTCACACACAGCGAGATCGCTAATGAGGTCACAAAAAACGTGACTCAGCAGCGATCTCAGTAGCGATCTCGCTGTGTGTGAAGTACCCCTTAGTTCAGCAGCTGTAATCTCCTGCTGATAAAACAATAATTGTATTTAAACAACAGCACAGTCTAATAAGTGATAGATTGCTAAAATCAGTGCCTACCCCATGCTGTCCTCAGATTACATAGCAAAAACCTGCTGACAGATTCCCTTTAAGAAATAATGTCTAATTAACAAAAAAAACCCCAAACAACTAAACTTCAACTTCATGCACTATTTAGGCATAATAATTACATAAAACAATAGATTAAAAATGGGGAATTACTACCAGTGTGGGGCTTCAAAGAGTAAGGATGACCAATAGATTATTAATACATATTAAAGAGTGAGATGGCATTAGGATAAATTTGTTTAGAAAAAAAAGTATGTATACAAATGTAAACTAAACCTCTGAGGTTAAATAATATAATAGAACTGATGAAGGAGTCGAAATGCACGTTGGAGGCTTGGGACAAACAAAGACCAGTAATAGCAGGTAATTCATTTTCAATGATTACTTTGTTAGATTGCACTGATGACATACAAGTGTATTTCAATAAGTTAGAATATCATCAAAAAGTTAATTTATTTCAGTAATTCAATATAAAAAGAAAAACACATATATTATATTTCTGTTAATGTTGATGATTATGGCTTACAAGCAATGCAACCCCAAAGTCATTATCTCAGAAAATTAGAATATTATATATAAGACCAACTGAAAAATGATTTTAAACTCAGAAATGTTGGCCTACTGAAAAGCATGTACAGTAAATGCATGCAATACTTGGTTGGGGCTTCTTTTGCATGAATTACTGCATCAATGTGGTGTGGCATGGAGGCAATCAGCCTGTGGCACTGCTGAGGTGTTTTGGAAGCCCAGGTTGCTTTGATAGCAGCCTTCAGCTCTTCTGCATTGGTGGGTCTGGTGTCTCTCATGGTCATGAGTAGCTTGACACAAGGAATGTAACACTTGTAACCCATGTCCTGATGGCTCTTGAAGCACTGACTCCAGCAGCAATCTCTCCCAAATTTTTGAATGGCCTTTTTGTAACAATCCTATCAAAGCTACGGTTACCCCGGTTGCCTGTGCACTATCAGTTGCATTATATTATTTAACAGTACAGGTTTATTGCATATTTGCTGTATACATAATTTTCGCTAAACAAATGTATCCTTATGCTGTCTGGCTCTTTTATATGTACTAATAATTGATTGGTCATTATTGTTTGATCCTCCACACTGGCAGCATTTTTCCATTTAAAATCTGTTGTTTTATTAAATATATTGATTAATAAAGATTGATTTTATTATTAAAATGTGTCAATGTCTTTATACTTAGGTATTGACCTATTATGGTAGGTAATGGGGATTGTAAAGGTACCGTCACACATAACGAGATCGCTAGCGAGATCGCAGCTGAGTCACGGTTTCTGTGACACAGTAGCGATCCCGTTACCGATCTCATTATGTGTGACACCTACCAGCGATCAGGCCCCTGCTGTGAGATCTCTAGTCCTTGCAGAATGGTCCAGGCCATTTTCTTCAAAGGCGATGTCCTGCTGGGCAGGACCCATCGCTGTGTTTGACACTGTGTGACAGAGTCCCAGTGACTGCTGAGATCGTTATACAGATCGCTACTGCGACCTGTATTGTTCCTGCATCGCTGGTAAGATCTGACTGTGTGACATCTCACCTGCGACCTCCCAGCGACTTACCAGTGATCCCTATCAGGTCGCATCGTTTTCGGGATTGCTGGTAAGTCGTTGTGTGTGACTGGGCCTTAACTGTGTAATACCCTTTGAGTGATTTTTGATTACATAACAATTATATGAAGATAAAAGTGGTTATTTTGCTACTTTATCTGAGAGCAGCATGTTGTAGGCAAAGAGATTCTGAAAGTAACCATGTTTAACTTAGATTACTGGGTGTGGACATTTTGACATTATCAAACAATTTAGTTTACTTAGCTGGGAGCTGTCCCGCCCACACCAGGCTCTCAATAGAGCTTGTGCATTGGCTGTGAAGTGTCAATCACAGCCAGCTAGCCACACCATTAATAACGGTCTGGCTGCTAAAACAAACAAATAAACAAAAGATCCGATAGTGACAAGACAGGCATGCCTAAGCTGACTGTTTTAACACTTACAGCATGCTGGCTTCATCTTATATAGTAAAAACTTGCTGACAGAGTCCTTTTAAGGGGAACCTTTCATCAGATTCATGCTGCCTGACTTATGCGCAACATGATTGTTTCCAGTTATGGTTTTAATATGAAAATGAACAATGGAAGATCCATAATAATAATCTATATAATCTATATTTAATAGATTGTTTGTGAGCTGGGATGAAGGACCTCTGCCCCTCTGTAGGATGATATCCCCTGATGAGTTTATATCTACAAAACGCGTCGGGTTGTTATTGTGGACAGTACAGAGGTTGACATTATAGCTAGCTGTGGTCTGCCCTTGTTAGAGCAGACGTCTGGGGTAACAGTTGAGGATATCTCCCATCAGGACTAGGATTAGTAATGACATGGGAACTCTAGGACTCCTAGGAGGGAGAGACTGATTTACCCAGCAGACCACCTAATTGGTTAGACTATTGCAATCTTATATGCAACATTAACTGAATATATGCAGAATATATGCTACATTAACTGAACTATCAATGCTTTCTGTACATTTAAACTGTTGACCGCTGTCAACAATCTATATTATTTATATACTTTGTGTTTTTCTATTAAGTTTGTTATGTATATAGGACCGCTGTCTGGATAACATGTGGAAAAACAATCTGTATATATTTTTGTTTTTTTGTTTGTTTAGTTTGTTATATTTGTGGCATACCTGAAGGGCTATCTCTTGTGTGGCGTTGCCTATGCCTTATATCCTGATAGCAGTCGAGGATGCCTATGGTTACATTGGCCTAAGTATTGGGTCTTTTGCATACTTTTATTAAAAGTTATGTTTTAGCTTCTTATTTGCTTTTTGATATTTATATCATAAGTGGCATTGAACACATTTGCTGTATTCTACCTCATTTCAGAGTAGCAGGATGTAGGCAGAGAGATTCTGAATCCAACGGTGTATCACTTAGATTACTGGCTGCAGCCATTATGACAAAATAAAATATGTTAGTTTTAGCATGTAGCAGTGCTTAAAATGCTGTGCCCTCCGACACCAGACTTTCAGTGTAATATCTGAATATTCTGCTAATCACAGAAGGGGGCGGAGCTTAATGATTTCATGGGATCCTGAGTCCACTAATGATAAAGCTACAGAAGCTTAAACTAACATTGCAGGTAAACAAAACACACTTTGTGATAAGAGCCTCCTGGCTGTAATCTGTATGTTAACCATTGCAGCATGCTGTCTTCAGATTACATAGCAAAAACCTGCTGACAGATTACTTTTAAGCTTCACATGGCCTTGAGGTTTTTGCTTGATTAAATAAAATAAAGGAAAATATTTTGAGTCACTTTTGACAACATCCAACACCCTCTGTAGCCTTTTCTTTGTCCATACTGAGTGTCATATTTTAATTTCTACTTCACTGTGAGAGCTGAATTAACATACTAATGTACACAATTTACATATGATTGTCATTTTAGTCATATGCAAATTTCCCCTTCAATGGGTACCCTTCCCCCAGGCCATCTCTAGGCATAGGCTTACTGTGCCTATAGTTAGCTGTGGCTCTGAACATGACAATCTCTCCATACTTGAAACAAAGCAAATTAACCGGATACTTTTAGGTAGTATACCCCTAGTCTGCGATTCCACATAGAGTTGAGCGAATCTACTCATAACAAATCAAATCTGCTACTAGCCAAATTGTAATACTATCCACATTTTATATCATTTTACAAGTAAAAGACATTTTTTTGTCTTGTAAATGCTATAATGTTACTTTCTGTCATCTACCATATGAATATAACATATAACTGTATAGCCCAGATTGCCATACTATTGTTTATGCTGGTGAATCTAACATGCCTATTATTTGTGATACAAATTCCCTATGACATGAGAGACAGAATAGATTTCAATACATTTAAGTGTTATGTCTAGCTGAACGTTTCCAACATCACAGTTCTAAGAATGGTAATTGTCAGGACAATCTATATTGTTAGGACGCTACAATTGGTGCTTTACAAATGACCTGCCGAGAAAAAATTATATAAGATTTTCTGTGCAATCATGTTGACCCTGAAATATAACAAAACCTAATAGCTGTTATGTGAAAAGATTCTGTAATGGAAACACATTACAGATGAGAAATAAGGTGGGCAAAAAGCATTACTACAGAGAAATCTCTGCAATCAATAATTAGATATCACTATTGAATTGTACTAATGTCTCAGAACAACATAAGTCTACATAATGTCCTATTCATGAACTTACAAAAGTCTATGTTTAATGGACAGTCATCACAACTACTTTGCTTGATAGAAAATGACATAACATGGTTCTTATGTGATCAATAAGCAATGGCGTAACTTGAATCTTGTGGATTGCAAATGTAATCGCAGTGCAAAATCCCCAACCAACATGGTCCACCAATTCTCACAGGTTTTAATTAGTATTGGTCTTCTCATATAAGCCACAGCTTTATACCCCATCAACAAGTTAATGAGTCTTATCGGTCCGTAAGCGGCCAGCAATATAAGGGAGAGGACAGAAGCCTTCTTATAAATAAATCTCCTCGGAAAGGAAGAAAGCAGCTTTTAGCGATCTATAAAAAGGCCACATCTGTTAGTGAATGTGAGGGATCAGTTGTACCCCGCCATCGTGTCATTTACCCCACTGATTGGTTTGCACTTTGTCCATGGTAATGGGTGGAGAACAACCTCACAGGCTGATGGTACGGAACATGTTGAAGCCAGACAAGGCTGTGCTGATGAGCACCCCTGGGCATTGTGGGTGCCAATGTAACTCCTTAATGTCCTTTTCTCCTTGGTGCAAAAACAGCAGCTGTGGTGAGATGGCCTGCAGCGTGGGGTCTTCTGTGTCCCCCTCCTGATCCTGATCTCTCTACACCGCTAGAGATCCCACTGCGTTATCTGATCACTGGCACTAGCAGCTGCAAACACCCTGCTGTCTGTAGGATGCAACTCCACAGAGGTGATCGGGGCCATGTGTTGCTTAAACCGCACTACACTTACTCCTTTATGAAATTGGCGCAAATCTTGAGGACGCCATCATCACCACCACTGACGATAAAAGGCTCATGTTGATTCCAGCTGATCATGATTACGTCACTCTAGTATGCCTCGCTAGCGGTCAGCATGCACGCCTTGTTCGGTGCTGCTCTGATGTCCCCAATATGAATTTAAGCGTCGACTGTGCAAGAGGCAAAAAACGTGGCTTCAGTCGGTGACCACTGCAGATCCTCCACAGACTTGGTGTGACCAGTGAAAGGCCTTTGGGCAACGAGCCAGGAACCTCCTCTTTTAGGATTCCACAAATGAACGTTCTTGTTACAGTCTCCAGTAATCAATTTACCTGCTGTCTTTGGAGACCAGTCCATGGCAAATCCCTCAGTCATGTGGGCAGAAAAAGAAAAGACTGATTTGATCTTTGCTTGTTCTTATTTTAGGAATGCTGCCATCGTTTTCGAGTTGGACACTGCCACCAGTTGCTTTTGGAGATCATAGATTTTTACTTGACCTTTTCCTGACCAAACAGTAGCGACTGAAGTGTCCAGATGAGTGGAGACCCAAATTCGGTTAATCCCCTCATAGTGTTAGACAAGAGCCAGCTCCAATTCTCCGTTCTTCCTCTTCTTCATATTCACTTTCACTGCTTTCCGAATTAGATTCATTCTTCTCTTTGCTAGTCTGGTGCAAATTGTTCATCTTCACTAGTATCCTGTTGGCCTGTTTGCTGTCAGCCTGAATCCTGGCGCAGAGAAGCAGCGAGTTGCGACATGGGAAAATCGCAGTGATCCACCCCCAGACCGACCGGGAACACGTCAAAGCTCAAACACGGTGACCCTGTCTGCTCCTGGTGATACAGCACACAGGCGTCCTGCTCCATCACCAGCGCCTCTCCTTCACCCAGGGGCTGCACTCCTGGCAGATACACTCTCTAAGTCGCTTCATCTTTCCTAATTGTTTTCCTCCATTATCTCATGACCATTATCATCCTCTTCTTCCATCTTGCTCCCCGCCCCGTCCATGTCTTCATATTCCCTTTCCTCAGCACTTCTACACGTAGGTTCTCTATTGTTAGCCATGTTTGAGCAGGCATTACCTTATTAGCCATGTTGGAACAGGCATTAGTCTTATCAGTCTGTATTAGTAAGGGCAGGGTGCTGTGGACAAATTTCTGCTGGTTTTTGTTATATATTTTGGCTGGTAATATTTAGGCACTTAAAGTGAACCTGTCAGGTGCACTATACACCCAGAACCACAAGCAGTTCTGGGTGCATATTTCTAATCCCTGCCTAACCGTCCCTGTATCCAGTAGCATACATAAAGAGATCTTTACAAAAATTATTTGTAGAGATCTTTTATGATATGCTAGTGAGCGCAGAGACTAGTAACAAGCGCATTAGTTCCTGCACTCATTCCACCCTCATAGCATGTTACCACGCCCACAGGGGCATGCTAGCATGCTATTCAATGCAGCAGCATCAGCTGTGATGTGCATACCTGTGTCCCCTGTCACCGCTGATCAGACGTTCCAGCACTTCCAGTCATGCGCAATATGAAGCCGGGTGCACGAGTCCCGGCTTCAGAGAGGTCTAGTGCATATGACTGGACGTGTCGGGACTTCTGATCAGTGGTGACAGCGGACACAGGTATGCCACTGCTGATGATGCTTTATTGAATACCATGTTATCATGCCCCTTTAGTTTAGATGTGCTAACATACTAAGAGGGCGAAATGAGCTCAGGAACTAAAGGCCGCTTTACACGCTGTGACATCTCTACCGATATATCGTCGGGGTCACGTCGTTAGTGATACACATCCGGTGCCGGTAGCGACATCGCAGCATATGACACCAAGGACCGATGATCAACGATCGCAAAATCGTTCAAAAACAGGGATCGTTGACACGTCGCTCCTTTCCTTAATATTGCTGCTGCCACAGGTACGATATTGTTCGTCGCTCCTGCGTCAGCACACATCGCTATGTATGACACCACAGAAACGACGAACATCTCCTTACCTGCATCCACCGGCAATGCAGAAGGAAGGAGGTGGGCGGGATGCTACGTCCTGCTCATCTCCGCCCCTCCGCTTCTATTGGACGGCCGCTTAGTGACGCCACAGTGACATCTCTATGATGCCGAACGCACCTTCCCCTTGAGGGAGGGATTGTTCGGCGGTCACAGCGATGTCACTGACAAGGTATGTATATGTGATGCTGCCGTAGCGATAATGTTCGCTATGGCAGCGATCAACACATTTCGCACATACGACGGTGGCGGGTGCTATTGCTCGCGACATCGCTAGCTATACCTAGCGATGTTGCAGCGTGTAAAGCACACTTAACACCCTTGCGACTAGTCCCTGCACTTATTAGCATATCATAAAGGATCTTTAGAAATACTTTTTCTAAAGATCTCTTTGTGTATGCTACTGGATGCTGGGACGGTTAGGCAAGGATTAGCAATATGTACCCAGAACTGCTCATGGTTCTGGGTGCATATTGCACCTAACAGGTTCCTTTTAATACTCATATTATTTAGCCATGGTATGTTGCATTGGTTGGATAGGATATTTATTTTTTAATTATTTAAAATTTTATTTTTTGTTGTACATACTATTGGAGCACTATATCTTGCTACTATTTGTGCTCAGAATTTTGATGTTATTTTAGCCTTTTAAAGGGATTTTTTGCATTATTTGAGCACTGTAAATTGGACTGTATTTTTGTTATTTTCTTTCAGCACTATATAATGATGCGTTATTGTGTATGTGATATTCGGGTTTGGTGGGTCCAGCCAAATTAAAAAAAAAATCTGATTTGGGACCAGACTTGAAACCGAACATCCTGCCCAGATGCTGAACCCCATATATGTTTATAGGGACCCGAACATTGTGCTGTAAACTGGTGGTAGAAAGAGCTAGGCGGATAGAGCAGGAGCATTATACTTACGAGTCTGCCCCGCAGTTATAACGCTACTTCCAGGTCCATTCATTAACCTCTTATACATAGTTACTGCTTTCTCCACCCACCATCAATCCTGGTGCGTGATTGGTTGCAGTCAGACCATGCCCCCACCCTATGTGACAACGTCTATGATTGGAATCACACACACTGCCTGTATCCCTATATTGTAAAAATAAATTAAAAATTGGCATAGGGTTCCCCCATGTTGTGATTCCCAGCGCAGATAAAGCATACAGCAATAGGCTGTAGCCCCCAGCAGTGTACTTAATGTACTTATTTTGGCTGTGTATCAAAATAAGAGGGAAACTATAGGGTTTTTTTTTTTTTAATTACTTAATTACTTCATTTTAAAAACCATCATGCACACAATTTTGATATTTTGATATAAAATTGATAACACATAATTTTGATATCCAGCCATGATAAAACTGACAGCTGGGGGCTGGTATTCTAAGGCTAGGTAAGCCAATGGATATTGGGCCCCAGCCTAAAAAAAAAACATCCTGCAGCCCCTCAGAATTATCACACCCATTAAATGTGATAATTCTGGCACTTTACCTGGCTCATCTCGATTGCCCTGGTGCAATGCAATCGGAGTAATAAAAGGGGTTAATGACACCTCACAGCTGACACTAAGGTCTAGATTAGTAATGGAAGGCGTCTATGAGACTACCCATTACTAATACTATTAGCGAAAATAAATTAATGCAAACACCAAAAAAATCCTTTATTTAAAATAAAATACAAACCCCCTCTTTCTCCAATTTACTAACCCCAAACACTCAGTTCTGACTTGTCCACATAAGGTCTCATGAAGATCCTGGCTCTGCTACATATTGACGTTGCAGGGCTCGAGCACATTAGAAAACGTGAAGCTTCAGGCACAGACTGACTGAGCAGCAGCTGTGAGTGGTGTTGTCACTCAGTTTATCTGCATTCACAGCTAGAGATTCCCGTGGTAACCCCCCCTGTCTGCAGGTAAACTGACCTCATGTGCCTCACTAAACTCAGTGACCTCACCTCAGGTGAACTCATTCAGTTCAATAAGACCAGCATCTCCTGGAACAAAATCGTGTTTTTTTGCCTATAGATGCAGATATGTTGCTGAAATGTATACATCAAATTCCTGCACCAATACTGCATCTCCTGGAAAAAAACAAAATGCATGAAAACGTGATGCAGTGTTGATGCTATATTTTGCCAGGAGATACATATTTGGTGCTGAAATTTATACACCAAATTCCTGCAGGAAATCTGCATCTTCTGGTAAAAAAGGCATATAAACCTGGTGAGGTTTTGATGTGATATTAATGCAGACTTTTTTGCCAAAAGATGCAGATTTGTGACAATAATACGGTGCATAAATTTCAGCACCAAATCTGCATCTCCTGGCAAAATATTAGATCACAACTACATCGTGTTTTAATGCATTTTTTTGCAAGGAGATGAAGATTTGGTGAAGGAATTTGGTATATAAATTTCAGCCGGAAATGTGCAGCTCTTGCAAAAAACCCACACAAAAATGGTTTTGATGCAGTTTTGGAGCGGTTTTCTGCAAAGAGATGCAAATTTGGTTCAGAAATCTGGTGCCGACATTTCAGCATCAAATTTGCATCTCCTGGCAGAAAACCACACTGAAACGGCATCAAGACCGTTTTTGTGTGATTTTTTGCCAAGAGATGCACAGTCAATGTTGAAAGTCATACACTAAATTCCTGCATCAAATCTACTTCTCCTTGGAAAAAAACTAATCTCAATATCACATCAAAACCACATCATTTTTAGATACTTTTTTTGCAAGAAGATGTAGCTTTAGTGCAGGAATTTGGTCTTTACATTGCAGCACCAAATCTGCATGTCCTGGCCAGATATTGCATCAACACTAGAGTTGAGCGCGGTTCGCGGTTCGAGGTTCTCCAGTTCGCGGTTCGAGTGATTTTTGGGGGTGTTCTAGATAGAACTAGAACTCGAGCTTTTTTCTAAAGCTCGATAGTTCTAGATACGTTTGAGAACGGTTCTAGCAGCAAAAAGCAGGGCTTTTTACAGCTACAGTGTGCAGGAGCCATCGCTGGTAGCCTGCCAGAAGCTGGTAACCAAGATAAACATCGGGTTTCCAAGCAAAGTGCTTTGGTTAGTAACCCGATGTTTATCCTAGTTACGTGCAGGAAGCCCACACTTCCCCGCTCAGCTCACTCCGCCCCCTCCTGCACGCGGCATGTACACATACATACACACACACACACACACACACACGTCCCCAGCCATGCAGTCCACGACACTGACGTCCTCCTGTCACTCTGCACACATGGTCCCGCTCGGCTTACCTGCGGGGATGAAGTCCCGACCTCAGCGCTGTCACTGTCCTCCATGGCCGCCGCTTGTCACATCACCTTCTCTCGCTTCCGACCCGAGACTGACTAACGGTGACGTCACGGGCCTCTCGCGATACTTGGCTGTGAAGGCGGCGGTCATTGAACTCAGTGACAGGTGCTGTCGGCAGTGCAGGAGATCAGCGCAGGTAATGTACCTCGCTGACAGCAGCACTTGTCATGCCCTGCAGTGACCTGGGCTGACCCATTGATGTTAGCTCAGGTCACTGCACTGCTCTCCCAGCCAATGGGGAACATCCTGCTCTTCATTGACTGGGACAGTGTGGATCGTCATGGCAACCCCTTGGATTACACCAGACCTGGATTTTTTTTTCTTTCTAATAAATTGGTTAAAGAGGGAATGTATTGGGGAGTGTTTTTTCAAATAAAAATGTGTTTGTCGTCTATTTTTTTTTATTACTGACTGGGTTGGTGATGTCGGGTATCTGATAGACGCCTGACCTCACCAACCCCAGGGCTTGATGCCAGGTGACATTACACATCTGGTATTAACCCAATATATTACCCTGTTTGCCACCGCACCAGGGCGTGGGATGAGCTGGGGCGAAGCACCAGGATTGGCACATCTAATGTATGCACCACTTCTGGGGCGGCTGCGGCCTGCTATTTTTAGGCTGGGGAGAGTCCAATAAAAATGGACCTCCCTAGTCTGAGAATATCAGACCCCAGCTGTCTGCTTTACCTTGGCTGGTGATCCAATTTTGGGGGGACCCCTATGTGTTTTTTTTTTAATTATTTATTTAATTTAAAATAACAGCGTGGGGTGCCCTCAGTTTTGGATTACCAGCCTTAGTGAGGTTGCCAGCTGTGGTCTGCAGGCTGCAGCCGTCTGCTTTACCCTAGCTGGCTACAAAAATAGGGGGAACCCTACGTCATTTTTTTTTTTCATTTTTTTGGCTAAATACAAAGCTAAGCACCCCTTAGTGCCACATGAAAGGCACCAAAGGGTGCAAAATTACAAAATGCAGGAGAGTGGGACATTATGTTTCTTTCTGCCATTATAATGACAGAAAAGACTGATATGAAGTGCACAAGCACGAGAAAATCACCAGAGCGCTCTACACTGGGAAAAGCAGTAGAAAATGGCACTGGAGTGAACATGTAACCGCCTCATGTAGGATGAAGCTATGGATCCTGGGTAAATTTATGCATTTACCCTCCTTCAGTTTTTTTGCAGTACACAAAAAAAACGGAAGGCACACGGATGACAAACAGATGACATACGGACCGTCTACGGAACTGAAACGGATGCCACACTGATGCACCCGTGAAAAAACCGGACTGTTTTTTGCAGACCGCAAAAATGGATCGGTCGTGTTAATGTAGCCTTATTCTGATCTGCCGTTTATAAACAGCAGGCAGAAATAAGTGAATAACGCCCCCCGGCGTCAGAAAATCTCCGGGGTTTCAGGGCTAGCTGAGACCCTGGAGATCATGATTCAGGATGGTTTTTCCGGTCCCCGGTCACGTGATCACAGGTATACACCGTACACCGATGATCACGTTAGAGTAAATGACAGCGCCGGTAAAAAATTATTTATCTCCCATCTGGCATGAACAAACATGATAAATCTCCTCCCCGGTCCCCTCCGGTCCCCAGGTGTCGCCAAATTGCCCCCCCTGATGCCCTCCCAGAAATCCAAGATGGCCGCGCGCACAGCAGCGCGCCGGTCGCATTCACCCTACTCCTCTGATTTCTGTCGCATGTGCCATGACATATGCAACAGAAAACTCCTCCCCAGGCCCTGCCAGGTCACCCCCTATAACCCCACCGGTGTTCCCCGGTGTCCCACGGTACCTGTGCAGCGTTGATCCCCCCTCGGCCCTGTCCTTCACAATAGACGCTGCCGCATGCACAGAGCGGCTGTCAGCTCAGCTTCCTGTGTTCAGACACAGTGAGTGGTGGTTATGCATCTCTAAGCTAAATGGGTGGCACAGTGGCTCAGTGGTTAGCACTGCAGTCTTGCAGCGCTGAGGTCCTGGGTTCAATTCTCACCAAGGACACCATCTGCAAGGAGTTTGTATGTTCTCCCCATATTTGTGTGGGTTTCCTCCGGTTTCCTCCCACACTCCAAAGACATACAGCTCTATGGAATTAATAACGCTATATAAATGAATAAATTATTATTATTACTGCAATGCCCTGCTCATGAGGTAAGGAACATAATTGATCAGGAGAGCTATATACTACATTTCCAAATGGAGGGATTTGCTTTTATAGTTTCCCTGCTGAACGACTACCAAACATGAGAGTCCGTTATACGCCACAAGAAAACACATCTAAATAGCGAGCTCTGTTGTTAAGTATTCATTCAGCTGGATAACTGGACTTAAAGGGGTATTCCATCTCCAAGATCCTATCCCCAATATATAGTAGGTTGAATAGCAATAATATCAGCAAATACCAATATTTGGAAATGTAGAATAGTTCTCCTGATTAGGCATGCCCTTACCTCATGAGCAGGGCATTGCAGCTTTGGTAGCAACCATTACGACATGGACTCTGCTGCTGTGGACCCGGGGAGAGTGAGTGCAGATTCATTGCACCCACACTGCTCACATGAAGGGTCCGCACTCCTCGAAAATGAAAGATACGTTCCCTGACTGTCTCCCCCCCATATTCTAGACGGTCCAGGGTCATCGTGGGACCCCTTTATTTTTTTTCTTACAATAAATTGGTGAAAGAGGAAATGTTTTGGGGACTGTTTTTTCAAATAAATTTCTTTTGTCGATTTTTTTTTTGTTAGTACTGACAGTTTATGATGTTGGGTATCTAATAGACGCCATGACATCACAAACTGCTGGGCTTGATCTCAGGTGACTTTACAGCTAGTATCAACCCGATTTATTACCCCGTTTGCACAGCACCAGGGCACGGGATGAGCTGGGGTGAAGCGCCAGGATTGGCGCATCTAGTGGATGCGCCATGTCTGGGGTGCCTGCGGCCTGCTATTTTTAGGCTGTGAAGGCCCAATAACTATGGACCTTCCCACCCTGAGAATACCAGACCACAGCTGTCCGCTTTACCTTGGCTGGTGATCCAATTTGGGGGGGGACCCTACTTTTATTGTGTAATTATTAATATTTATAAAATAATTATAAAAAAAGAGCCTGAGGGGACCTCCACATTGGATCCCCAACCACGGTAAAGCTGCCAGCTGTGGTTTTCAGGCTACAGCCGTCTGCTTTACCCTAGCTGGCTATCAAAAATGGGGGGACCCAACGTCATTTTTTTTTAACTATTTTTTAAATAGAAAAAATTAATGGGCTTCCCTGTATTTTGATTGCCAACCAAGGTAACGACAGGCAGATGTGGGTGGCAACCCATAGCTGTCTGCTTTATCTGCGCTGAGAATCAAAAATACCACGGAGCACTACGTCATTTTTTTTAAAGATTTATTTTTACAGCACTGTGATGTCCAGCAATCAAAATACAGGGAAGCCCATTTTGTTTTTAGTTATTTAAATAAATAATTAAAAAAAATATATATGGGCTCCCGCTGCATTTTTTGTATTGCTAGCTAAGGGTAATCCAAGCAGCTACTGGCTGCTAACCCCCACTGCTTGGTGTTACCTTCACTGGCAATGTAAAATCCAGGGAAGCATTTTTTATTTTTTTTGCCAAAAAACTACAAAAAAGGACGTGAGCTTCGCCATATTTTTGTATGCTAGCCAGGTATAGGAGGGAGGTGCTGGAAGAGTTGGATACAGCGCCAGAAGATGGCGCTTCTATGAAAATGCCATTTTCTGAGGCGGCTGCAGACTGCAATTCGCAGCAGTGGGGCCCAGAAAACTCAGGCCAACCTGTGCTGCGGATTCCAATACCCAGCTGCCTAGTTGTACCTGGCTGGACACAAAAATGGGGCGAAGCCTACGTCATTTGTTTTCTAATTATTTCATGAAATTCATGAAATAATAAAAAAAGGGCTTCCCTTTATTTTTGGTTCCCAGCCGGGTACAAATAGGCAACTGGGGGTTGGGGGCAGCCGTACCTGCCTGCTGTACCTGGCTAGCATACAAAAATATGGCGAAGCCCACATAATTTTTTCAGGGGGCAAAAAACTTCTGCATACAGTCCTGGATGGAGTATGCTGAGCCTTGCAGTTCTGCAGCTGCTGTCTGTCTGTATGGAGAAGAGCAGACAGCAGCTGCAGAACTACAAGGCTCAGCATACTCCATCCAGGACTGTATGCAGAAGTTTTTTGCCCACCAAAAAAATGACGTGGGCTTCGCCATATTTTTGTACGCTAGCCAGGTACAGCAGGCAGCCACGGGCTGCCTCCAACCCCCAGTTGCCTATTTGTACCCGGCTGGGAACCAAAAATATAGGGAAGCCCGTTTTTTTAATTATTTCACTTATTTCATGAAATAATTAAAAAACAAATGACGTGGGCTTCGCCCCATTTTTGTGTCCAGCCAGGTACAACTAGGCAGCTGGGGATTGGAATCCGCAGCACAGGTTAGCCCGAGGTTTCTGGGCGCCTCTGCTGCGAATTTCAGTCCGTAGCCGTCCCAGAAAATAGCGCTCTCATAGAAGCGCCATCATCTGACGCTGTATCCAACTCTTCCAACAGCCCTGGAGCCGGGTGGCTTGTTGGGTAATCATGAGTTAATACTAGCTTTGTTTTACTAGCCAGTATTAAGCCAGAGATTCTTAATGTCAGGCACGTTGACCCGGCCATTAAGAATCTCCAATAAAGGGTTAAAAAAAGACACCACACAGAGAAAAAATACTTTAATAGAAATAAATACACAGACACATTAGAGACTCCATCTTTATTACCCCCTATCAGCCTTCCACGATCCATGGTCTTCTGTCTTTCTCGTTCAACAAATGCAGCTCTGCTACATCACTGCTGCATGGGGGAAGACGCTGCTTCCCGTGGAGCCTTCACTCCGTGAAGGCTCCACGGGAAGCAGCGTGCAGCCTTCACTCCGTGAGAGATCAGTGCTGCTAGCGCTAACAGCGGTAATGCTGACAGCCGCGGTTAGCGGTGATGTCACCGCTAACTGCGTTGCTATGGCAACGGTAATCTCCGTTAATGACCGGCTGTGTCAGCCGGTCCCTAACGGAACGGGGAGTCGACCGTGTGCTAGAGCATTTCGCCAGTACACGGCGATACACAAATGTGCACCGTGTACCGGAGAGATGCACTCGCAGGTCCTACATGACGCGTCATAGTCATGTGACCAGTCTGTAGCCAATGAGATAATAGTTACGTGACTGGTCACATGGCTATTTTGACGTCACGATAGGTCCTGCATCACTGCTGGCAGTGCTGGTCACCGGGAGGATTCAGCGATCATCAGATGGAATAGCGGCAGGAGACAGAGTGCAGGAGGGATCGCGGGGACCGGTAAGTGTTATGGCAATGTTTATTAACTGTATGTGTACATTTATAATGCATTTTTATGTGTTTGTGATTGCTTCCCATTATATCCTATAGGTTCGAGTTTGGTTCGTCGAATGTTCGACGAACCAAACTCGAACAGGACCTCCGTTCGACGAACCGAACTCGAGCCGAACCACGACCGGTTTGCTCATCTATAATCAACACAATATCGCGTTTTGATCTGTTTTTTTTGGTAGGATATGCAGTTTTGGGGCAGGAAGTTGTATAAATTTCATATCTGCATCTCTTGGACAAAAAAAGTGGTTCTCTGCCATGAGATACAGGTCTCATTAAACTGAATGAGTTCACCTCAGGTGAAGTAATTTGGTTCACTGAGGTCACCTGAGGTCAGTTTACCTACGGTTACAGGAGGAATACCGTGGGAACCTCTAGTTGTGACCGCAGATAAACTGAGTGATGTTACCACTCACAGCTGCGGTTCAGTCAGTCTCTGCCTGAAGCCACGTTTTCTAATGTGCCCGAACACTGCGACTTTATTGTGTGGATTATGTCGAACTGGGTGTTTGGGTTTAGTAAATTGGTGAAAGAAGGTGGGATATTTTGTTTTTTATTTCAAATAAATGATTTTTTTTGGTGTTTGTGTTATTTCCTTTCACTTGAAGTATTAGTAATGGGGGGGTTTTATAGACGCCTTCCATTACCAATCTAGGGCTTAATGGCAGCTGTGATCTGTTATTAACCCCTTTTATTACTCCAATTGCCACTGCACCATAGCAATTGGGAAGAGCAGGGTAAAGTGCCAGAATTATCGCATCTAATGGATTTGTAGGCTGGGGTCCAAAAAACATGGGTCTCCCCAGCTTGAGAATACCAACCCCCAGCTATCAGCTTAATAAAGGCTGTGTATCAATATTAGGGGGGACCGCATGCCATTTTTTTAAAATTATTGATTTAAATAATTTAATAAACTACATATGGTCCCTCCTATTTTGATTCGCTGCCAAGATAAGCACCTTGCTGGGGTTGCAGACTGTAGCTGTATTCTTTATCTGGGCTGGGTATGACAATATTGGGGACCCTACACCAATTAATTTATTCATTTAAATGCCACTATTGAGACACAGAAAGCTTGTGTAATTCCAAACAATCACAGACGCTTTCACACATGGTGGGGGCACGGTCTGACTGAACCAATCACACGCTGGTGTGACGGGGTGTACATCAGAGCAAAGAGAGACAACAGGCCGAGGATGATCCAACAGGTTTACTAACAGGAATACAGGAACAGCACACGACAAGTCCAAATAAAACAGATTCGGGGGCACCTCCCGATAATCCAAAGTGCCAGATCACAACGTAATAGTCCTTTTCAGAGTCCCAGAAATCCCACACAATCCACTGGACGGCGAGGTCTGTCCGCAGAATCAGATCTCGCTCCCTTCCTCTTCAAAAACTCAACTCCCAACTGCATTTAGAAACAGGAGTGAATTGTTTGAGCTCGTGGGCCCGCCCCTCAAGGGTAGGGGTCTATGCAATGGTTGGGCCCACTAGAAGATTCTAGAAGGTTGGCTCCGAGATGTCTACAGGTTTGTGTAGTTGGCGTTATCCACTGCTTACGAAACAATGAGAAGTTCCCCTGGCTGTGTGGACAAGAGATAATTGCATTATGGGCCCAGAGACACAGGAGATGGGGGGAAGGTATGGTTACTTACATCCCAAGACATTTCAAAGTGTTCAGTAAGTACAACCAAAGGAAAGTGACATCACATCCTGACATAGTATTACAGCAAATACAGTGAGAAGGTAAAATACATCATGACAATTCCTTCCCCTCCCAACTTGTGTACGTACTAGGGGCCTCTACCGGTCGCTGGTTAAGTACACGCAGGCATGGCTGACAGGACTCAAGGCTCCTCTTGCCTGGACAGTCCATCTGCATTTTGGTGTTGGCTGCCCCTTCTATATTGTATGGTAAAGTTATAGGGCTGCAGAGCCAGGCTCCATCGCAGTAAGCGTCCATTGTCCCCAGAGACTCTGTTCAGCCAGGTGAGGGGATTGTGATCAGTAACCACAGTGAATTCCCGTCCATACAGATACGGCCGTAGTTTCTTAAGGGCCCACACTACAGCCAGACATTCCTTCTCAACAGACACAAGAACATTGAACCAAGGCACATCTCGCATCAAAAATCAACGCCACTCCATATGGCACATAATATTAAGAAGAAGAAGAAATGGAGCTTACAAGGCTATTGTTGTAAAAATATCCAAATTTTTATTATACAAAATTCATATTATATTAAAATCGTTACGATCAATATAGAAAAAGTACATATACGGTGCTTACATAGACAAAAAGGTGAATTACCACACATAAATGGGAGAGCAAAGGTGATAACACCCCAAATAAGCATAAAGGGACAAAGGGTCATAAGTGAATATAGATGGCTGGCTAGTGACTATGGCGTCTCTGTCTTGATAATAACCATAATTCTATGTAGCCCAATCAGCATAGATCTATAAGGCAGGACAGAGATTTGCCAAATATCAAGCTAAGCATGACAAAAAGTCACAGAATGACCAACAAGTATGGCGCCTTCACCCTGGCTGGACACATAAAGTAGTGTAGCCAAATCGGCATATGTCCGTTTTATGCCGGATAGGGATCGCCGGAAAAAAGCCAGTCACATGAAAAAGACCCTAAGAACCCATAACTTACACATGGTTAAGAAGAGGGGCAAGCACCAGAGCGTCCCAGGACAGTGCCACGAGCCTTCCTTCGCGCGTTTCGCACGGATTACATCTGCTGGCTTCATCAGGGAAGGTGTACGGCAATTGCCGTTCAAGGACCTTATAACGGAAGTCGCTAGACTTCATTGGGCAGCCCATGACCTGGAAAATGCGTCCCAGCCAATCGGATCCCCGCCGACGCGCACGCGCACCGCGCGCCCAACATCACACGCCCCTCGGCCGCCCAATGGGAGAGGGAGCCCGGAGCAGAAGAACACGTGCTCCAAAGCCACCCCCATCCACAGAGGACAGCCAAGGGGCGGGCAAGGAAGGCGAGCGGCGCGCGCGGGTCACGGAAATCAGAGGGCGGGACACAGCTCCCAGCTAGAGTCCGTCAATCAGCCATCAGGTTGCCATGGCGGCGCGCACGCCAAAGCATGGCAAGAGTCCGCACCACGCCCCCGGCAGTCCAGTGAGGGGGGACGCGGCGGACCCCCGGGCCCAGGGGTCCGCAGCATCCGCCCCCACCATGAGGGACACCGGGCTGGCAGCGAGGACACAAACCGCGCGATGGGAGCGCGCACAGCAACCAGAGGGCGGGACAGACTAATAGCTGGAATTGAAAAATGTGAACAATACATAAGTATCCTTGCCATCCTATAGATAAAACCACAGGAAATAAGATAACAATGGCATCAAGCATATTACATAAAACCAGAGGGCAGGAGAATTATTATGAAAGGATCTTCTTAAGATGACAGTACGTCCATATCATAAAGGAATCATATACAAACAATTTCTCCAAGAAAATCGATGTCTGGTCCAAGTCCAAAATGTCAACCACAATGGATAATAACTAGACAAGGTCCTATGAAGGCAAAAGAATTAAATTAGGAACACTGGAAATTAAAAACAGGGCCAAAAAAAGAAAATAAATAAAAAGTAATTAAAAAAATTCTAAATTAAAAAAGAAAGAAAGAATGGTGCAGTACATAATGAGAGCCACTCATAGAAACGGGGCGAAGTTTAGAGCCTCATTGAGGCCCTTTGGTGTAACTGTGTCCAAAATGGTAATCCATTTCAGTTCACGTTGGGCCAAAAGTCTTTTGACATTTCCCCCCCTAATCCCACAATGAATCACGTCGATGCCCCTGACCATAAAGGATCTAGGGTTGCATCCATGGACCAATTTAAAGTGGCGCGGTATAGTTTTTAATTCTGCCACATTGGTCGCTGTGGTTGCCGCCCGAATGTCCCTCACATGCTCCCTTACTCTTACTCTTAATTCCCTTGATGTCATCCCTATATAGATCATATTACAATCACATGTTGCATAATAGATGACGTTGATGGTAGTACAGGAGATATGTTCTCTTATAGGGAAATTTCTTCTCCCATCACTAGTATGGAAAGAAGAGCAGCGAGAGACATTCGGGCAGGAAACACAGCGGCCACAAGGGAAGCAACCTTTAATAGGTCCAGACGAACCAAAAGAACTACTGGTCACTGGTGGTATGTAATGACTTTTGACCAAGTAGTCCTTAAGATTTCTACATCGCCTGGCAGTCATCAAAGGTACAGGGGGCAGACGTGACTTCAAAGTGGGATCGGATTGAAGGATCGGCCAAAATTTAGTCAAAATTTCTCTCATCTCCTGCCATCTAACATTAAATGTTGAGATGAACCTGATATTTTCCACAGGCCTGGTTTCACCTCTCCTCCCGTGAAGCAGATCATCCCTAGACACCGATCTTGCTCTCTGATAAGCTTGTTTCAGGGTACGGTTCCCATACCCTCTGTTTTTGAACCTCATCCTCAAATCATCTGCCTGTTGTTTAAAAACGTTGTCCTGAGAGCAGAGTCGTCTCATCCTGAGATACTGGCCAATTGGGATGGCGCGTACAGTGGAGTTGGTATGGGCCGAAGTGGCATGGAGTAGGGAATTTACAGACGTCGGTTTCCTGTACACATCCGTCTGCAGAGCCCCAAACTCATCTGTAGTGATTTTAATATCTAAAAACTCAACTCCACTGTCGCTAAAACTATATGTCAATTTGATGTTATAATCGTTTGTGTTGAGCTGGTCCATGAAAAGTTTGAGTTGAGAGATGGTACCCTGCCAGATGATCAATAGATCATCAATGTATCTCACCCACATTGACACCATGGGGGCGGCCCATGCACCTCCGTCAACAAACAAACCCCTCTCCCAAAAACCGAGGAAGAGGTTTGCGTACGAAGGCGCACAGGCCGCGCCCATAGCGGTCCCCCGCCTCTGCAGATAGAATCTATCTTTAAAGACGAAGAAGTTGTGGGTGAGTACATAGTCAAGAAGTTCCAGGACCAGCTCACAAATCCGTCCATCCCAATTACTCATACCCAAGAAGAAACGAGCTGCTCTCAGGCCATCGTCATGGCTGATACACGTATATAAAGATTCTATATCAGCCACCACCAAGAGGGTCCCTGGGTCCACATGAACCCCATCAAGTCTATTAAGAACCTCGGTCGTATCCCTAACATAGGATGGAAGGGTCTCCACCAGGGGTTTTAAATAATAGTCAATAAACTGACAGATGGGACTACACAACCCCTCCATCCCTGAAACAATGGGCCGACCGGGTGGATTGATGGGGTCCTTGTGGACCTTGGGTAACAGGTAAAAAGTTGGAATTTTTGGATATTTTACAAATAATCCATCAAAAACCCCCTTGGTAATGATCCCTTGATCTAAGGCATCATTGAGGATGAGGTACAATTGGGCAGAGAATGAGATCAGAGGCGACGAATCCAATCTACTATATGTCTCTCTATCTCTCAGCTGCCTGTGGGCCTCCCTTTCATAAAGATCAACCGGCCAAACCACGACATTACCCCCCTTGTGTGCGGCCTTGAATATGACATCCTTCATATCGCCCAGTTCTTTCAAGGCTCTCCTTTGGACTGCAGTTAAATTGTCCCGTGATCGGCGAGTGGAGATGTCACGAAGATTTTCACTAACCAAACGGGTAAAAATCTCCACCGCCGGGCACAGAGACAAGGGGGGGAAAGTCACGGATCTAGGCCTCAAGGAGGTAGGAAACTCACCTGGCAGCTGAGATGATGGTTCTTCTGAGAGATCCTCCAAAATTTGTGTCGCACTCTGTCCCATAGCAAGATCGGTGTCTCCTGTCGATGATTTAGAATGTAACTTATGAAGGATCAGCTTCCGGGAGAAAAGGTGAAGATCCTTCAGAGCTGTAAACAAATCAAAGGTGTTAGTGGGGGAAAATGTCAAACCCTTACTCAACACCTGTAGTTGAGCCGTAGACAAAGTGTATTTTGACAGGTTAATTACCTGGGGGCCTTCGCCCGAACCAATATCTTTAGGTCTGCCGGCACCCCTCTTTTTAGGTTGACGTAATCTATTATCCCAAGACATTTGGCTCTGATTGCCCCTTCCAGATGTCGTAGTACTGCCGGATAAACCACTTTCTTCGCCTGATGTATAGGAGGAGATGGAACCTGATCTTGATCCCCCAAACCGTGGGCGTTGATATGGTTTAAATCTATCACTACCCCTCCATTTATACATCTTATTCTGACGTCTGTCATCCAGATCTCTCTGTAGTTTCCGTATCTTAGTGTCTTGAACCTCTTTACTCAGTTTCTCAATTTCCAAGTCAAGACCCTCATTAAACTTATTAATTGCTGTAGTTGTCATGTTTTTTTCTATATCGATCTGCAAGGAGTTGATATCACCTTCTAAGGTAGCAAGGGTCTCCTTATTCAACCCAATTAAGAGTTGAAGAAATTGTTTGGAGCAGTCAGAGGCAGCGGTCTCCCATTTGCTTTTAAACTCATCATTTTGGATGGGGAACGAGGGAAAGACTTGAACTCGTAGTCCCCTCGGAATTAAACCGAGTTCCACATATCTCTCCAAGAAGGTACAATTAAGCCAAATCCTCGTCCGTTTCTTGAGTAGCTCCGTAATCTTATTGCACAAATCCCTAGTACATGCACCATTACTTTCCAAAACCCCTGTGGGTTCACCTTTTAGCACCTCGTTAATTTTATTAAGCCACGCCTCCTCGCGGGCTTTAAAGTTCATCATTGTCCGAGACTGTGCTGTGAATAACACAAAAAAGACCATGAGACACAAGAGCATTGAACCAAGGCACATCTCGCATCAAAAATCAACGCCACTCCATATGGCACATAATATTAAGAAGAAGAAGAAATGGAGCTTACAAGGCTATTGTTGTAAAAATATCCAAATTTTTATTATACAAAATTCATATTATATTAAAATCGTTACGATCAATATAGAAAAAGTACATATACGGTGCTTACATAGAGAAAAAGGTGAATTACCAGACATAAATGGGAGAGCAAAGGTGATAACACCCCAAATAAGCATAAAGGGACAAAGGGTCATAAGTGAATATAGATGGCTGGCTAGTGACTATGGCGTCTCTGTCTTGATAATAACCATAATTCTATGTAGCCCAATCAGCATAGATCTATAAGGCAGGACAGAGATTTGCCAAATATCAAGCTAAGCATGACAAAAAGTCACAGAATGACCAACAAGTATGGCGCCTTCACCCTGGCTGGACACATAAAGTAGTGTAGCCAAATCGGCATATGTCCGTTTTATGCCGGATAGGGCAACCTGATGGCTGATTGACGGACTCTAGCTGGGAGCTGTGTCCCGCCCTCTGATTTCCGTGACCCGCGCGCGCCGCTCGCCTTCCTTGCCCGCCCCTTGGCTGTCCTCTGTGGATGGGGGTGGCTTTGGAGCACGTGTTCTTCTGCTCCGGGCTCCCTCTCCCATTGGGCGGCCGAGGGGCGTGTGATGTTGGGCGCGCGGTGCGCGTGCGCGTCGGCGGGGATCCGATTGGCTGGGACGCATTTTCCAGGTCATGGGCTGCCCAATGAAGTCTAGCGACTTCCGTTATAAGGTCCTTGAACGGCAATTGCCGTACACCTTCCCTGATGAAGCCAGCAGATGTAATCCGTGCGAAACGCGCGTAGGAAGGCTCGTGGCACTGTCCTGGGACGCTCTGGTGCTTGCCCCTCTTCTTAACCATGTGTAAGTTATGGGTTCTTAGGGTCTTTTTCATGTGACTGGCTTTTTTCCGGCGATCCCTATCCGGCATAAAACGGACATATGCCGATTTGGCTACACTACTTTATGTGTCCAGCCAGGGTGAAGGCGCCATACTTGTTGGTCATTCTGTGACTTTTTGTCATGCTTAGCTTGATATTTGGCAAATCTCTGTCCTGCCTTATAGATCTATGCTGATTGGGCTACATAGAATTATGGTTATTATCAAGACAGAGACGCCATAGTCACTAGCCAGCCATCTATATTCACTTATGACCCTTTGTCCCTTTATGCTTATTTGGGGTGTTATCACCTTTGCTCTCCCATTTATGTCTGGTAATTCACCTTTTTCTCTATGTAAGCACCGTATATGTACTTTTTCTATATTGATCGTAACGATTTTAATATAATATGAATTTTGTATAATAAAAATTTGGATATTTTTACAACAATAGCCTTGTAAGCTCCATTTCTTCTTCTTCTTAATATTATGTGCCATATGGAGTGGCGTTGATTTTTGATGCGAGATGTGCCTTGGTTCAATGCTCTTGTGTCTCATGGTCTTTTTTGTGTTATTCACAGCACAGTCTCGGACAATGATGAACTTTAAAGCCCGCGAGGAGGCGTGGCTTAATAAAATTAACGAGGTGCTAAAAGGTGAACCCACAGGGGTTTTGGAAAGTAATGATGCATGTACTAGGGATTTGTGCAATAAGATTACGGAGCTACTCAAGAAACGGACGAGGATTTGGCTTAATTGTACCTTCTTGGAGAGATATGTGGAACTCGGTTTAATTCCGAGGGGACTACGAGTTCAAGTCTTTCCCTCGTTCCCCATCCAAAATGATGAGTTTAAAAGCAAATGGGAGACCGCTGCCTCTGACTGCTCCAAACAATTTCTTCAACTCTTAATTGGGTTGAATAAGGAGACCCTTGCTACCTTAGAAGGTGATATCAACTCCTTGCAGATCGATATAGAAAAAAACATGACAACTACAGCAATTAATAAGTTTAATGAGGGTCTTGACTTGGAAATTGAGAAACTGAGTAAAGAGGTTCAAGACACTAAGATACGGAAACTACAGAGAGATCTGGATGACAGACGTCAGAATAAGATGTATAAATGGAGGGGTAGTGATAGATTTAAAACATATCAACGCCCACGGTTTGGGGGATCAAGATCAGGTTCCATCTCCTCCTATACATCAGGCGAAGAAAGTGGTTTATCCGGCAGTACTACGACATCTGGAAGGGGCAATCAGAGCCAAATGTCTTGGGATAATAGATTACGTCAACCTAAAAAGAGGGGTGCCGGCAGACCTAAAGATATTGGTTCGGGCGAAGGCCCCCAGGTAATTAACCTGTCAAAATACACTTTGTCTACGGCTCAACTACAGGTGTTGAGTAAGGGTTTGACATTTTCCCCCACTAACACCTTTGATTTGTTTACAGCTCTGAAGGATCTTCACCTTTTCTCCCGGAAGCTGATCCTTCATAAGTTACATTCTAAATCATCGACAGGAGACACCGATCTTGCTATGGGACAGAGTGCGACACAAATTTTGGAGGATCTCTCAGAAGAACCATCATCTCAGCTGCCAGGTGAGTTTCCTACCTCCTTGAGGCCTAGATCCGTGACTTTCCCCCCCTTGTCTCTGTGCCCGGCGGTGGAGATTTTTACCCGTTTGGTTAGTGAAAATCTTCGTGACATCTCCACTCGCCGATCACGGGACAATTTAACTGCAGTCCAAAGGAGAGCCTTGAAAGAACTGGGCGATATGAAGGATGTCATATTCAAGGCCGCAGACAAGGGGGGTAATGTCGTGGTTTGGCCGGTTGATCTTTATGAAAGGGAGGCCCACAGGCAGCTGAGAGATAGAGAGACATATAGTAGATTGGATTCGTCGCCTCTGATCTCATTCTCTGCCCAATTGTACCTCATCCTCAATGATGCCGTAGATCAAGGGATCATTACCAAGGGGGTTTTTGATGGATTATTTGTAAAATATCCAAAAATTCCAACTTTTTACCTGTTACCCAAGGTCCACAAGGACCCCATCAATCCACCCGGTCGGCCCATTGTTTCAGGGATGGAGGGGTTGTGTAGTCCCATCTGTCAGTTTATTGACTATTATTTAAAACCCCTGGTGGAGACCCTTTCATCCTATGTTAGGGATACGACCGAGGTTCTTAATAGACTTGATGGGGTTCATGTGGACCCAGGGACCCTCTTGGTGGTGGCTGATATAGAATCTTTATATACGTGTATCAGCCATGACGATGGCCTGAGAGCAGCTCGTTTCTTCTTGGGTATGAGTAATTGGGATGGACGGATTTGTGAGCTGGTCCTGGAACTTCTTGACTATGTACTCACCCACAACTTCTTCGTCTTTAAAGATAGATTCTATCTGCAGAGGCGGGGGACCGCTATGGGCGCGGCCTGTGCGCCTTCGTACGCAAACCTCTTCCTCGGTTTTTGGGAGAGGGGTTTGTTTGTTGACGGAGGTGCATGGGCCGCCCCCATGGTGTCAATGTGGGTGAGATACATTGATGATCTATTGATCATCTGGCAGGGTACCATCTCTCAACTCAAACTTTTCATGGACCAGCTCAACACAAACGATTATAACATCAAATTGACATATAGTTTTAGCGACAGTGGAGTTGAGTTTTTAGATATTAAAATCACTACAGATGAGTTTGGGGCTCTGCAGACGGATGTGTACAGGAAACCGACGTCTGTAAATTCCCTACTCCATGCCACTTCGGCCCATACCAACTCCACTGTACGCGCCATCCCAATTGGCCAGTATCTCAGGATGAGACGACTCTGCTCTCAGGACAACGTTTTTAAACAACAGGCAGATGATTTGAGGATGAGGTTCAAAAACAGAGGGTATGGGAACCGTACCCTGAAACAAGCTTATCAGAGAGCAAGATCGGTGTCTAGGGATGATCTGCTTCACGGGAGGAGAGGTGAAACCAGGCCTGTGGAAAATATCAGGTTCATCTCAACATTTAATGTTAGATGGCAGGAGATGAGAGAAATTTTGACTAAATTTTGGCCGATCCTTCAATCCGATCCCACTTTGAAGTCACGTCTGCCCCCTGTACCTTTGATGACTGCCAGGCGATGTAGAAATCTTAAGGACTACTTGGTCAAAAGTCATTACATACCACCAGTGACCAGTAGTTCTTTTGGTTCGTCTGGACCTATTAAAGGTTGCTTCCCTTGTGGCCGCTGTGTTTCCTGCCCGAATGTCTCTCGCTGCTCTTCTTTCCATACTAGTGATGGGAGAAGAAATTTCCCTATAAGAGAACATATCTCCTGTACTACCATCAACGTCATCTATTATGCAACATGTGATTGTAATATGATCTATATAGGGATGACATCAAGGGAATTAAGAGTAAGAGTAAGGGAGCATGTGAGGGACATTCGGGCGGCAACCACAGCGACCAATGTGGCAGAATTAAAAACTATACCGCGCCACTTTAAATTGGTCCATGGATGCAACCCTAGATCCTTTATGGTCAGGGGCATCGACGTGATTCATTGTGGGATTAGGGGGGGGAATGTCAAAAGACTTTTGGCCCGACGGGAACTGAAATGGATTACCATTTTGGACACAGTTACACCAAAGGGCCTCAATGAGGCTCTAAACTTCGCCCCGTTTCTATGAGTGGCTCTCATTATGTACTGCACCATTCTTTCTTTCTTTTTTAATTTAGAATTTTTTTAATTACTTTTTATTTATTTTCTTTTTTTGGCCCTGTTTTTAATTTCCAGTGTTCCTAATTTAATTCTTTTGCCTTCATAGGACCTTGTCTAGTTATTATCCATTGTGGTTGACATTTTGGACTTGGACCAGACATCGATTTTCTTGGAGAAATTGTTTGTATATGATTCCTTTATGATATGGACGTACTGTCATCTTAAGAAGATCCTTTCATAATAATTCTCCTGCCCTCTGGTTTTATGTAATATGCTTGATGCCATTGTTATCTTATTTCCTGTGGTTTTATCTATAGGATGGCAAGGATACTTATGTATTGTTCACATTTTTCAATTCCAGCTATTAGTCTGTCCCGCCCTCTGGTTGCTGTGCGCGCTCCCATCGCGCGGTTTGTGTCCTCGCTGCCAGCCCGGCGTCCCTCATGGTGGGGGCGGATGCTGCGGACCCCTGGGCCCGGGGGTCCGCCGCGTCCCCCCTCACTGGACTGCCGGGGGCGTGGTGCGGACTCTTGCCGTGCTTTGGCGTGCGCGCCGCCATGGCAACCTGATGGCTGATTGACGGACTCTAGCTGGGAGCTGTGTCCCGCCCTCTGATTTCCGTGACCCGCGCGCGCCGCTCGCCTTCCTTGCCCGCCCCTTGGCTGTCCTCTGTGGATGGGGGTGGCTTTGGAGCACGTGTTCTTCTGCTTCGGGCTCCCTCTCCCATTGGGCGGCCGAGGGGCGTGGGATGTTGGGCGCGCGGTGCGCGTGCGCGTCGGCGGGGATCCGATTGGCTGGGACGCATTTTCCAGGTCATGGGCTGCCCAATGAAGTCTAGCGACTTCCGTTATAAGGTCCTTGAATGGCAATTGCCGTACACCTTCCCTGATGAAGCCAGCAGATGTAATCCGTGCGAAACGCGCGTAGGAAGGCTCGTGGCACTGTCCTGGGACGCTCTGGTGCTTGCCCCTCTTCTTAACCATGTGTAAGTTATGGGTTCTTAGGGTCTTTTTCATGTGACTGGCTTTTTTCCGGCGATCCCTATCCGGCATAAAACGGACATATGCCGATTTGGCTACACTACTTTATGTGTCCAGCCAGGGTGAAGGCGCCATACTTGTTGGTCATTCTGTGACTTTTTGTCATGCTTAGCTTGATATTTGGCAAATCTCTGTCCTGCCTTATAGATCTATGCTGATTGGGCTACATAGAATTATGGTTATTATCAAGACAGAGACGCCATAGTCACTAGCCAGCCATCTATATTCACTTATGACCCTTTGTCCCTTTATGCTTATTTGGGGTGTTATCACCTTTGCTCTCCCATTTATGTGTGGTAATTCACCTTTTTCTCTATGTAAGTACCGTATATGTACTTTTTCTATATTGATCGTAACGATTTTAATATAATATGAATTTTGTATAATAAAAATTTGGATATTTTTACAACAATAGCCTTGTAAGCTCCATTTCTTCTTCTTCTTAATATTCCTTCTCAACAGTTGCATAGGCCACTTCTCGGTCCAGCAGTTTCCGGCTGAGATAGGCGATGGGGTGCTCGTCCCCAGCTGCATTCACCTGGCTGAGGACAGCTCCCAGTCCATAAGCAGAGGCATCCGTTTGCACAATGAATCTCCTCTTGTAGTCTGGAGCAGCCAGGACAGGATCGCAGATCAAAGCATCCTTCAGCCGGTTAAAAGCCTCATCACAGGCTGGAGTCCAGATCACCAGCCGGGGCATTGTTTTCTTGGTCAGGTCGGTAAGAGGCTTGGCCACAGTACTGAAATGAGAAACAAATTTTCGGTAATAACTGGCAGTGCCCAGAAAAGCCATAACTTGTTTCTTAGTTTGGGGTACAGGCCAGTCTCTAATAGCCTGGATTTTGGCAGGCTCAGGTCGGAGCTTCCCTCCTCCCACTCTATGTCCTAGGTACTGGACTTCCCCCATCCCCAATTGGCATTTATCGGGTCGAATAGTTAGGCCGGCTGCAAGAATCAGGTCCAAAATAATGGCTACTTGATTCAGATGTTCCTCCCATGTGTGGCTGAAGACGGCGATATCATCCAAGTAGGCACAAGCAAAGTCATCACATCCCCGGAGGATCTGATCCACCATTCTCTGGAAGGTGGCCGGGGCATTTTTCATTCCAAAAGGCATGCTTAGAAATTCATACAGACCAAAGGGGGTTATAAAAGCGGACCGTTCTCTCCCTTCGTCCGTTAGAGGGATCTGCCAGTATCCCTTACTGAGATCCAAGGTAGTGACATATCGGGACCCAGCCAGTCGGTCTAGAAGTTCGTCAATACGAGGCATTGGGTAAGGATCGCTGACGGTATGGTCGTTTAGTCGCCGATAGTCCACACAAAATCGAGTACTCCCATCCTTCTTGGGTACTAACACCACAGGGGAGGCCCAAGGGCTATGGGAGGCCTGGATTACCCCAAGCTGTAACATCTCCTCCAGTTCGTGCTGCATGGTGTTTCGAACTGATTCAGGTACCCGGTAAGGAGCCAGTTGTATGGGACGGATGCCCTGAGTGTCCACATGATGTTGGGTGACGGTGGTTCGACCTGGTTGGGATGAGAAAGCAGCCCGTCTCTGTTGAAGCACTTCCAGCATCTGGATTTTCTGTAAGGAGTCCAGGTAATCTCCCAGGGGAACCTGTTCCACAGTGGATGGGGCTCTCGCTGCTTCCACGAGATCAGGTAGAGAGTCCTCATCCTCTTGACCATCTTCTGAAGCCAACCGACAGCTTGCTATCATTGGAATGTTCCGGTCATGGTACTCCTTAATCATATTCACATGGACAGTCTTTTGCCTTAGCCCCTGATCATCTAAAGCAAGAAGGTAATTGGTATCATTCAGTTTTCTGAGAACCCGGAAGGGACCCTCCCATGTGGTCTGCAGTTTATTCTGCCAATGGGGAACAATCATTAAGACTTGTTGTCCTTCTACAAACTCCCGATAGCGTGCGTTACGGTCATACCATGTCTTCTGTCTGGTTTGAGCCATACGCAAATGACTCTGTGCAAAACTAGCAAGTTGGGCCAAGGTTTCTCGCAGCTTTAGGACATAAGGGACAACAGGGGTTCCTGTATCTTCAACTTGCCCCTCCCAGTATTCCTTGAGCAGGGTTAAGGGTCCTCGGACCTTTCTTCCATAGAGTAGTTCAAAGGGGGAGAACCCAGTGGACTCCTGGGGAACTTCCCGATAGGCAAACAAGAGATGGGGTAGGTACTTCTCCCAGTCTGAATCTCGGTCCGTGAAGGCCCTCAGCATATTCTTCAGAGTGCCGTTGAATCGTTCACAAAGTCCATTTGTTTGGGGATGATACGGGGTCGTTCGGATCGCTCGTACTCCACAGGTGCGCCACAGACACTGGACCAACTCTGACATAAACTGGGAGCCTTGGTCCGACAAGATCTCACTGGGGAATCCTACTCTGGTAAAAATAATAACCAAGGCCTCGGCCACCTTGGCTGCAGAGATACTTGACAAGGCCACGGCTTCTGGATATCGGGTGGCGTAGTCCACAACAGTGAGAATGTACTGCTTTCCAGATTTACTTGGTTTAGCCAGAGGTCCAATGATATCAACAGCTACTCTTTGAAAGGGTTCTTCTATTATAGGGAGCGGTTGCAGGGGTGCCTTTGGGTGATCTCCGGGTCGCCCTCTACGCTGACATATGTCACAAGTTCGGCAGAAATGCGCCACTGCTTGGGAAATCCCCGGCCAATAAAAAGTTTGAGTCAATCGTCTCTCGGTGCGGGTTTTGCCTTGATGGCCAGCCGTAGGAATGTCATGAGCCAGGTGTAATAGGGGAATTCTGTACTTCTGAGGAACAATCAGCTGTTTGCTATAAGTCCAGGGCTTATCTAGGGAGTCGGCATTGGCAACCCGATACAGAAGTCCATTTTCTCTGATAATTCTTTCTCCGTTTTCCCCTAGCTGCCCTATTTCAGCCCGAGTTCTAAAACTAGCAAGGGTGGGGTCAGTCTCTACTTCTTGTCTAAACTGAACTTTATCCCAAGTAACATTCATATTATCCCCACAAGAAGAATCACTCACCGGCTGTAATGGCAGTTCTGGTGGCCTCAGTTCCATGGATGGGTTGTACACGTCCACATGGGCTGCTCTCTTGGCTTGACTTCTGGTTACCGCACCGACAAAGTGGCAATGAAGATTCCCCACATCATTTCCTAGAAGAACGTCTGCAGGGAGGCCGCTCATCACACCGACCACACATTGTTTTGCCCCAAAGCCATAATCCATGGTCACACTCGCTCTTGGAATATATCTCTGGGTACCTCCTGCCAGTTCAATGGCAATTCCTGGTCCCTTTTGAATTGCTTGTGGTTGAATTACTCGGGGATCGGCTATGGTGAGGAAAGCCCCAGTGTCACGGAAGCCAACAACTTTTTGGCCATCCAGCACGACCTCCTGTAGATGTTTGTCCTGAAGATCAGAAGAACAGGTGGCTGGAGCTCGCACCCCATAGACTCCGGGTAGGGGAGCCAGGATATCTGAGTCACTTGGCAAGTCATCAGGCACAGAATCCAGCTCTTCTCCTGGTGAAGGTGTCTGTAGGTAATGAACAGGCAAAGGCGGTCTGTAGCTGTTCTGTCTACGAACACCTGGACATTGGAATTGCATGTGCCCAGGCTGCCCACATCCATAACATCTGCGCTCTGGGATTCTTCCTCCGCGTCGTATTCCCAAAGGTGGAGCATGAGTAATGCGAGGCACAGTCACACGAAGGTCCCCATGAGTTGACGGTCTAGGGTGATGGTGAACATTGGGGCCAGAAGGACCAGGGGCCACCAGCGTTGGGGGGTTGGTGTTTTTTTTTTCACTGGGTAGTAGTTTTTTCCACTGAGGCTTGATGGTGAGAGCCTCATCAGCTAGAGCTGCAGCTTCCTCCACAGTGGCTGGTCTCCTTTCACGCACCCATTCCCGGATCTCAGCGGGGCACTTGAAGTAAAACTGCTCTTTTAGGAGGACCTGGAGGACGGTCTCCAAGGTTAAGGCCTCCTCTGCCTCCAACCAACGATGCCACAGATGTTTGAGTTTGTGGGCATACATCTTGAAGGACACTTCCTCATCACATGCTAGAGTACGGAACTGAGTCCTGTAAGTGTCTGGCGTTACAGCATAATGTTCTAGAATAGTCTGTTTAATATCCGCATACTCACAGTTCCACCGAGGGTCCATAGCTCTATAGGCTGCAGCAGCTCCACCCTCTAAGAGCCCAACCAGATGCCGGACGCGCTCCCTTTCTGGGACTTCCATTAATCGACACTGATGCTCAAAGTCCTGGAAGAAGCCCTCAATGTCACCAGCAGCCTCATTAAACTGCTTGAAGTCTTTGCGGGACACTCTGGGAAGTTCCCTCATGATGGGTGCTGGGGTTACAGTCTGTCTGGAACCTCTCGCGGCTTCCACAGCGAGCTGCTTATCCAGCAATGCCATCTCCTCCATCCTGCGCTCCTTCTCTTCAGCTCCACGCATGGCCTCCCTCTTATCTTCTATGGTGGCCTCATCTCCAAGCAGTGCCATCTTTTCCTTGTACCACACAACCCATTGACTTTTTTGGGTATTCACCTCCGGCTCCCGTCTTTGCTCCCCTTGCTGTGGAAATTGTTCCTCGGTGCCATCTTGCAGGCAAGCGTGTTCCAATGCCTCAATTAGTTGCTCCTTAGAGAGTCCTTTGTAGCCGACACCTAATTCACGGGCCTTTGTTTGTAGACTCGCCACAGTCCAGTTCCTGTATCCTGAGGTTCTGGTTTCAGACGTCGATTGGCTGTTGTCCTCCATTTCTTCTGCTCTGATCCCGCCGCTGCCACCAGTTTGTGACGGGGTGTACATCAGAGCAAAGAGAGACAACAGGCCGAGGATGATCCAACAGGTTTACTAACAGGAATACAGGAACAGCACACGACAAGTCCAAATAAAACAGATTCGGGGGCACCTCCCGATAATCCAAAGTGCCAGATCACAACGTAATAGTCCTTTTCAGAGTCCCAGAAATCCCACACAATCCACTGGACGGCGAGGTCTGTCCGCAGAATCAGATCTCGCTCCCTTCCTCTTCAAAAACTCAACTCCCAACTGCATTTAGAAACAGGAGTGAATTGTTTGAGCTCGTGGGCCCGCCCCTCAAGGGTAGGGGTCTATGCAATGGTTGGGCCCACTAGAAGATTCTAGAAGGTTGGCTCCGAGATGTCTACAGGTTTGTGTAGTTGGCGTTATCCACTGCTTACGAAACAATGAGAAGTTCCCCTGGCTGTGTGGACAAGAGATAATTGCATTATGGGCCCAGAGACACAGGAGATGGGGGGAAGGTATGGTTACTTACATCCCAAGACATTTCAAAGTGTTCAGTAAGTACAACCAAAGGAAAGTGACATCACATCCTGACATAGTATTACAGCAAATACAGTGAGAAGGTAAAATACATCATGACAGCTGGGACTGACGGAGGGCGAGCGGAGCAGTGAATATGTATGAGCGGGTAATGAGTCGACCCAGAAGTAGTGTTATAACCACGTAGGAGACTTGGTAAGTATAGCACTGCAGCTTAATTTCGTATTTTATATTTTTGTTCCCTTATTTTTAGTTATGCGGGTGGCCGAATCTGACCTCTTGCACAGAGTTCCCTGAGAACTCCGTGTTCAAGGTTTGTGAATGGACACTAGGTATCTGGTACTGATCCCGAACTTTACAGTTCGGGTTTGCCCATCATTATCTGATGTCTGTACTGTGTATTTGTTGCCTTTATTATGTATATTCTGTGTGTATTTGATGTGATAATGCATATTTAATGTCTGTATTGTGTTTCAGTTGACTGTAATATGTATTTGATGTCTGTATTTTGTATTTGATTTTGTTATCACTATTGTGTATTTGATGTCTAAAGTGGGTATTTGATGTGAGTATTGTGTATTTTATGTACAGTATATCACAAAAGTGAGTAAACTCACAGTTTTGTATATATATAATTATACCTTTTCATGGAGATATGACACTTTGATACAATGTAAAGTAGTCAGTGTACAGCTTGTGTAACAGTGTAAATTTGGTGTGCCCTCTAAATATCAACACACGGCCATTAATATCTATATCGCTGACAATAAAAGTGAGTAAACCCCTAAGTGAAAATGGCCAAATTGTGCCCAAACGGCAAACAATTTGTGTGCTCACCATTATTTTCAAACACTGCCTTAACTCTCTTGGGCATGTAATTAATTTGGTTGCCAATGATGAAATGCTCTTCCACTTCTCCATGATGTCTGACAGAGGAAGTTCCTCCCTCGTCGCGATGGTTACCCGATACATGTAGGTCGCCGCTACAGGATGTGTATCAGGTAACCATCGCAAAAAGGGACGAACTTCCTCTGTCACATGCTACTCAAAGGCAGCGTGCTGACCAATCAGAGGCAAGCGGCTCCTGCCTTTGACGTCAGCGCTCTGCCAGCGGAAGTTCCGGCATCGGTCGCGATGGTTACCCGATACACATCTTGTACCATAGAACTGCAAGTCCCAGAAGGCCAGCGATGGAATGGAAGGTATGGTGAGCATAATATGTGTGTGTGTGGGTTCGTGTTTGTGTATGTTTGTATGTGTTTGTGTTTGCCTGCCATTGTTTTCAATGGTGTTCGAAGGTTTTCGAAAGTGTTCGACGAACGTTCGACGAACACACCCCAAGTTTGCCGAACCGAACTCGAACACTAGGGTGGTGGCTCATCTCTAGTATAAAAACCTGTATAGGGAATTTTAAGGAGCGCAGGGTACAGCTTCAGGTGATTGTAGGAGGTGACCCATCCCCCTCTCCCTAGTGCAAGGGTTCACTATTTTTAAAGTGTCCCCAGGGTACCCCTGTTTGTTGTTTGTGGCCTGACATCGGTACGTCTTTGCGCAACTGTTACGCAGGTATATTTGGACACACGCCAAATTGATTTCTTTATGGAAAATGAAGTCTGGCTTACCAGCATTGCCTGAACAATGGGACAATACATCAGTTTTAATATGTTTAATCCCCAGATGATATGTCCAAATAAGTTGAATCTGGTGAAAAAGTGACCACCCTACTTGTCTAGGAGTAAGTCATTTAGCAGATTCCAAATATAATAGATTTTTATGATCTGTGAGGATGATGACCAGATGTACTGCCCCCTCCTAAAAATGATGCCTTTCCTTAAATGTCAATTTTATAGCCAGACATTCTCTATTGTTGTTATTATAGATCCTTTAAGTGGGTGACAATATTTGAGGAAAAAGTCTCACGGATGCCATTTACTTGGAGTGACTCCTGTGATAATACAGTCTCTATCCCGACCTCAGATGTATGTACTTGCACAGTAAATGGTTGAGTAATGTTAGGCTGTGAAAGGACTAGAGCAGAAGCAAAACATCTTTAAAGAAACAAATGCCTTATGGGCCTTATTACATCATCTCGAAAAGTCTTTCTTTTTCTTTCTCATATACATTAATGGTTTAGCCACTACCGAAAAACGTTTGATGAACTTATGTTAATAGTTAGTGAAGCAAAGAAACTGCTATAAAACCTTCAGATTTTTAGGAAAATCCCAGTCCAAAACTGACCGGACTTTCTCAAAATCAATACGAAATACAGTAGATGATAATAAATACCCCAAAAATTGAATCTCCTGAACAGCAAACATACAATTCTCTGACTTGACAAACAGGTACCTGGTGTGACTCTGGGTCAGATGAATAAATTAAAATGTCATCCAAATAGATTACCATAAATCTACCAGCAAGATATCGGAAAATGTAATTAATAAAATACTGAAATAAAATAGGTGTTGGACAAACCCAAAGGCATGACAAGGTTTTCATATTGCCCTTCTGGAGTATTAAAGGCCATCTTCCATTCTACCTAAAAAGACCTCAGTGGGTCAAAAAAATTGTGATCTAAAAATGGAGGACATTTATACACCCAAGTTGCTATCCTCCAATTTAGGCACAGATGGGAATTGCTGGTGAGCGGCGACCACTAAACCCGGCGTCTGATGCTGACACTGCAGTATCAGAAAGCACAAATCTGCCACTTCCAGAGACTGATTTTGTAGCTGCTCTGTTATAGGAGCAGCAGGGTCCATCATAGACTCCAAAAAGGTAGGGTCAGAGATAATGTCACATTCCAAGAAGTAACTAAATGACTGATGGTGAAACAGAAGGGAAAGGAATATTGCCACTAGGAATAAACAGGAAGAGCAACCCCTGACACTTACACTAGGCAACCCTGAGCTCCTTGATGTCTCTAGAAAGGTTCCTTCACTCTGTGCAATGATCACATTCTTACCTATGACTTATCCTAAGCTCGACCCTGACTAGTGCACAGAGCATCAAAAACACTAGTCCTGCTGTACAATAAGACACAAAGGTAAGAAAAAGAAAAAAGTAGTTATCAGCTGGTCCACCATCAATGTTCAAAACCAGGTAGAAGGAGAAACATTGCACAGAAATATGCTCCAGTTTGTTACCGGAGAAAGCAAGATCCATGAAGACAAAAGGGCATACAGCAATCCACAATAGTAAAAAATATTTTTTTTATTTAACATATTGAAAACCATAATGAACAAGAAAACATCTTTTTGCGATGAAAACCACACATCAGATGATGCGTTTTGGATAAAAATGGATCCTTAATAGAGTTGAGCAGATCGGTCATAATCCGTGTCCGGCGGATCCGGATCAGGTTGCCGCTGAAGTCCGGAAGAGAGAGAGAGAGAGAGGGAGAGAGAGGGAGAGGGAGAGAGACAGAGAGAGAGGGAGAGAGTGAGGGAGAGAGAGAGGGAGAGAGAGAGAGAGAGAGAGAGAGAGAGAGAGAGAGAGAGAGAGAAAGAGACAGAGAGAGAGGGAGAGAGAGAGAGAGAAAAATAAATAAATAAAAAATACCGGATCCCGGGTACTGGTCGGACTCGGATCGGAACCTCGAACCGTGCGGATCCGGATTTTTCAGATCCGGGTCCGCTCAACACCAATCCTTAATCATATCTTAGTTCAAATAACCAAGACTCCAATCTTAAATACGCTCATTTTAGAAATATGACAAGCCCCACACACAAATGCAGATAATTAGCCACAAATTCTTAAAGGTAAACTAACCCAGATTAGAAGAGTCATATTAGCTAGATGAAGCTGAGCACAGTATAAAAAACGTTTGGATGCTATAAACATATAAGTATATAAATCTATTTTGATGAATCAAACATAAGGTCAAAAATTATCATACAAAAATTACCAACTTTCTGCCAAATTTTTATTCTGATATAAAATGGGAAAATTACATATGATACATTTTTTATGTTTTCAAAGTCCGCAATATAGGGAATAGAAAAAAACAATTTTTTGCAAGCGACTGTTTTGGATATAGGCTAAATTAAAAAGTCATATCTGGTCATATTTTGGACCTTATGATGGGCTCCTCACAGATGTTTATCCTGAAACCCTCTTTGTTATATTTTGCTGCTGATATTGTGCAGTTTATAGAGAAAATACCTTTGATGAATACAGGTTCTTTTGGCTCTAATGAGCTCAATTTTAGGAAGGTTTCTAATAATGTATCGGGGAAGACTACTTTGTGCATGTATTGAAGTGTTTCCACTTAACTACATGAAATCTGGCAACTAGGACTTTTATGTCAATCTTTGCACTAATCAAACGTTTTGCCCGATCTCAGGAAATACTATAGTGTTTGCACTTTCACCTTTGAATAGGGATCTGGCTTTCCATCCAAAGGCCAATAAGTTGCATTCACAAAGTAGCTGGTGGCCGCAAAAGTATGTTGGCAGGAAGATTAAAAAGTTTGGACTAAACGAGAGAAATACAACTGTGCCGCCCCAGCAGCGGATCAAACCGCTCGGATCCAGGGAGGATGATAGTTCGTGGCTCGAGGGTCTCCAGACCCGGGGGCTTAGGGGCCACACTCAAATAGAAAGGGATCATTTACAGGAGATTTGGTATAGTTTGTAATGCCACCCATGGTGTGCGGTAATTGGGAGTACCGCCTCTGCCGTTGGGAGTACCCGGGGTGATGGAGTGGGGCAGCTAGGTGACATTGCCCTTCACAGGTAGGAGTAGGCCCCGGGACTCTGGTTGGTGATGCGGGGACACAGTGCAGGGGTCAGTCGGGTACTCACTCAGCAATGAAGCAGACGCTGACAACAGGGTAAACCAAATCTCTGAACGCCGCTGCCTCTCGTTCCCGCCCCCTACAGTACTGCCGATGGTCCGTAACCTGCCTCCTGGCACTAAGTTTTAGATTGTCCGTTGTGGCCCGGTAGCTTGGAGCTGTCCGGGCCCCACTACCCACTGTGGCTAAGTGGAGGAGCCTGCTTTCAGGGGCTCACACTTGGGATTTCAGTGGGCTGTTTGCTAGGATAGCCCTATCCCCCTCGTTGCGCTAGTGCCCCCGATCTATGAGCTGGTGGGAACAGTCCATAAAGGCCCTGTTCTTCGCAGGTTAATTGCCTGGTCGCCTGAAGCTTCTCCCCGACCTAGGGTTCATGTACCCCGTCGTGCATTCGGCTTCGGACAGGTGATAGGACCAGGCTGCTGACCATCCTCCTTGACGGGTCCCAGGCACCTAGCCTCAATCCCCTGCAAACAAGGGGTCCGACTCCTCTAGGTCCAGACCACCGTCTGCGACCTAGTTTACTTCTCCACTGGGAGCTCCAACTCCCAGATACCTCAGAGCTCCTCACAGCTCGAGGGCTGCCACTCAACTCTACTTGACACCTCCCACCTCCCTATCTGACCCCTAGGTGGGAGGCCCTATTCTTGCTTAAGCAGCCCACTGGTGTGCCTGACAGGTTTGGTGCAAAGTGTATCTAGGATTTGTGAATGCTGGTGGAGGCAGTACTGTAGGATAGAGACCCAGAACCATGGGGGGTTGAATACTGCATGGGAAAGGCAGTTTGTGCAGTACCCTGTGACGACCTGAATAGTCCAGGGGCATCACACAACCAACAACAGAAACGGCATACAAGGATGTTATCAGGATTGTTGAAATCACTGCCAGAGGGACAGATTCAATGGCCAGCAAATCATTGGTTATGGACAGCTGTGGAGCTGTGAAGCAGCCATATATTTCCTTATTTTCTACAACCCTTTTATTTGTCCTTTTTTGTCTTTATGTCATGGACAAACCTTTGTACAGATATTATCTGGTTATCTTCCTTTGATAGCATTTCAGTTCTTGCACGGTTCCATCTGTGTTTTTTAAATTCCACTGTCACTAATATTACTTTCTTGCATCGTGAATCCATCTCACTGCCAGCGTTCAATCATGCACAATCTGCTGCTATCACTTCTGAACTTTCTCTTTTATAAAGAGACATGGCCTGTCACATCTCATCAGGATATCAATACTTTCTGAGTAAGTAAATGAACTGACAAACACGGTGACATTGATCAAATTTTAGCAAATACTTGACAAAGTGTTAAAAAGACTAGTCTTAAAACATAGCCTTGCCTATGTAAACCACATTATGGTTTACGTACTGTATAGTGCATATACAGTATAAAGTATATGCAATAGTGAGCAGAAAATTACAAGAAAATTCATAATTTTACACAAAGCTTTTGAAACCCATGCTGAAAGTCTTATTTGAATCAATTAAAGCAATACACTGTGCTGCACTGCATTCTGGGTAGGTTCTTCCTATTTAAGCTAATAATGCAGTAACTTTATTACATTTACTGAAGTGCAAAAACCACCGAAATATACTCCGCACAATGAATGAGAAGGGAATGTTGAGAGGTCTCTGTTCGGAGGCCTATATAATTGTAACAGTGTATAAGGAAGGCCTAAAATTCAATACATGTGAACAATTCCAAATAAGCAAAGAATGTTAAATTGATTAATATGGACCCATCGTAAATTTTTCCTGCATGGAAAAAGGACCTTATAGAGGACTGATAGGAGTTAATGGAGTTTAAAATATTGATCCCCACAGCTGGTCAATTATGAATTGAACACATCACCAATTTTCTAAGCATATATATCTATATATATATAATTGCCTTTTTCTGTCTGTCTGTCTGTCTGTCTTGCTCCAAAATTGTGTCACCGTGACATTGTGTCACCGTGACAGTGTCGTTAGAGTGACAACTGTCGGATTGGCTGCTGGGCTCGGCCTGGCCCCATCCCCCCACAGATTGGCCGCTCACCTCGGCCTGGCCCTGCCCCCCGCATGGATTAGCCGCTCACCCCGGCCCTCCGCACGCATCGCCCGCTCCAGCGTACACCGGCTCCCAGTACACATGTGCAGGGAGCTGGCATACGCTGACGCCTCGCCCGCTCGTCCCCGCCACACGTTGGCACACTCGGCCCCCCCCCGGCGGACATAACCTTGCAATGCTGGGATCGTGACGGAGCCGGTGTACGCTGGTAACCATGATACACATCGCGTAACTATAGAAAGCGCTTCCCTTAGTTACGCGATGTGTATCACGGTTACCAGCATACACCGGCTCCCGGTACACATGTGCAGGGAGCCGCATACGCTGACACCTCGCCCGCTCAGCCCCGCTCCCGTCACACGTTGCCACACTCGGACCCGCCCCCGGCGGCCCCAGCATGGGGGATGGAGCACGATGGGGGGTGTGCAGCATGGAGGATGGAGCACGATGGGGGGGGTGTGCAGCATGGAGGATGTAGCATGAGGGGGGGTGCGCAGCATGGGAGATGTAGCACGATGGGGGGTGCGCAGCATGGGGGATGGAGCACGATGGGGGGGTGCTCAGCATGGGGGATGGAGCACGATGGGGGGTGCGCAGCATGGGGAATGAAGCACGATGGGGGGTGCACAGCATGGGGGATGGAGCACGATGGGGGTGTGCAGCATGGGGGATGGAACACGATGGGAGGTGCGCAGCATGGGGGATGGAGCACGATGAGGGGTGCGCAGCATGGGGGATGGAGCACGATGAGGGGTGCGCAGCATGGGGGATGGAGCACGATGGGGGTGCGCAGCATGGGGGATGGAGCATGATGGGGATGCGCAGCATGGGGGAAGGAGCACGATGGGGGGTGCGCAGCATGGGGGATGGAGCATGATGGGGGTGCACACCTCCCACCAAAACACACACACACCGCCACATGCGCACCGTACAACACACCACACACACACTGGGAACCACAAACACCGCCCTACACAGACACCCACACACAGACAACGCCGCACACACACAACACACAAACACCGCGGCATACATAAATATATGCACATACCGCGCAACACACATTGCACAAAACATACCTCCCCCCAAAACACACACAGCACCACACACACACAACGCTACACACACGCAGCGCTCCACAAACAACGCAACACACACAATGCAACACACATACAACACACACACACCCCCCACCCAGACAACACCCAGAACATTTACAGTGCCCTACACAAACACTTGGTAACTACACACAACAACATCTATATATATAACACAAATCATACATTAACTACACAATACGTAAATTCTAGAATACCCGATGCGTTAGAATCGGGCCACCTTCTAGTATATATATATATATATATATATATTTATCTAAAGGTGCTTTTGACATGAATTTCTCATCAGATGTCAGTAACAACCCATCTACTCCACACAGCCACAAAAAGATCAACAAAAAAGAGGTCCATAAATTTATGTGTAATAATGAAAAATGACACAGGGATAAAGTATTGAACACACTAAAGGGGGCTTTACACGCTACAACATCGCTAATGCGAACTCGTTGGGAACTTCGTCGCGGAATTGGTGACGCACATTCGGCCGCATTAGCGATGCCGTTGCGTGTAACACCTATGAGCGATTTTGCATCGTTGCAAAAACGTGCAAAATCGCTCATCGTTGACATGGGGGTCCATTCTCAAAAATCGTTACTGCAGCAGTAACGAGGTTGTTCCTCGTTCCTGTGGCAGCACACATCGCTCCGGGTGACACCGCAGGAACAAGGAAGCTCTCCTTACCTTCCTCCCGGCCGCTATGCGGAGGGAAGGAGGTGGGCGGGATGTTACGTCCCGCTCATCTCCGCCCCTCCGCTTCTATTAGGCGGCGGTTCAGTGACGCAGCTATGACGTCGCTGTGACGCTGAACGAACCGCCCCCTTAGAAAGGAGGCGGTTCGCCGGTCACAGCGATGTCGCCGGGCAGGTAAGTATGTGTGACGGGTCTGGGTGATGTTGTGCGGCACGGGCAGCGATTTTCCCGTGTTGCACAACAGATGGGGGCGGGTACGCACGCTAGCGATATCGGTACCGATATCGCAGCGAGTAAAGCGGCCTTTACTCAACTTATTTAATTCTTTGTACACACCTTAGTTGGTCATGACAGCTTCAAGACACCTCCAATATGGGGAAACTATTTGCATGCATTGCTCAGTTGTGATTTTGGCACATTCCTCCACACAAAAACTCTTCAAATACTGAAGGCTCTGTGGACTCCTTCTATGAACTCTGAGCTTTAGTTCCTTCCATACATTTTCTGGTGGATTTAGATGAGGTGATTTGCTGGGCAATTCTAGCAGCTTTAATTCTTTATCTGAAACCAATTGAGAGTTTCATTGTCTGCGTGTTTGTTATCATTGACTTCCTGAACCCAAACACTCATTCTGTTTTCATCAACCAATCATGGTAGATGGTAGCAGATTTTAATCAAAAATGTTTTGGTACATTTGTAAATTTATGCTTCCTTCAATTACATGAGTTTGATGGAGTACGAGCCCTTTATGGGCAAGTAGTCCCTGACTGAGGGCCTAGGTTGGAGGAGAAGGAATGGAGCGGTGTCCGGCAGCTTTTTTGTACCAAGGGGCACATGATTAAAGTTTGTTTAAAAAAAAAAAAAAAAAAAAGAGGAGGGATTGTGGAATGTGGTAGGGGGCGCCCTGGTGTTAATGGGCTGGTTAGGGCTTGGGCCCCTCCCCCTCCCTTGCATGGTGCTCACCCTATAGTTGGTGGTTTATGGTTTAGCCCTTGGGCTTATAGGTTCCCCCACCCCCGTTTTCTTCCTCTTCCGGCATCGGCTGACGAGAGCTCAGCGCGTGTCGTTACCTCTCTCCAGTTATGGCTGACAGGGAGCTTTTGGTGGTGCTGGCTGCACGCCTCCAGTCCGGCGACCCGCACTTCAGGGAGCATCTCCTGAATATCATAGGTGGTGAGGTGAGCGGCGCGCCTGCTTCTAATATACAGCAGACTTTGGTAGAGAGGGGCAGGCGTTCGGCAAGGAGGACACGTCCCCCTCAGCGTTTGAGTCCCAGTTTCCCTGACAGGCGGCGAGGTAATGGGGGAAGTGTGAGACAGCCTCGGGCTTCCTCTGCTTCTTGCGTCGTGGCCACGCCCCCCGGAATCCCGCCCCCTGTGCAGTCTATCCCATACACGTGTGCTGCTGCAGCCCTGGCTTGTAACACTGACAGTATTATTAGCTCACGGGCCACACATAGCACGGAGGAGGCACAAACAGCTGCAGTGCTGGCATTGGGCTCAGTCACTGTTCAGCACATTACTATGGGAAATTCAGCACAGGCAACCTCTTCTGCAAAGGAAACATTAACCCTTCCTCCCACACAGGAGCAAGAAACTGTACAGCAGGGGTCCACAGTGATAACTACTCCAACCCCCCCATCGGCCGAGTTTTACAGCAGAGCAGCCCCAGGCACGGGGTCTCCGGTTCAAGGTGCAGGGGAGCGGAGGTACCGCAGGAGGGATCGCTCCAGGTCTCGCTCTCGCGCCACGGCTCGGGACAGGACACCGGCGTCAAACTGCAGGCGCTGCAGCAGTCACAGATCTAGATCATCAAGAGGAAGCAGCAGGTCCCGTCGCTCACGTTCGTCGAGGTGGAGGTCGCCTTCAAGCAGCTCCGCTAGCTCCGCAGGGTCGGTGCGGAAAGGAAGACACAGGTCGTCGATGTCGGCCAGTGGGCCGTTCCGCGAGGCATCACAAGCCAGCGCGGTGCCGCTTTCCCTGCATGGGCCCACGCCGGTTCCAGCGTCTAGAGATGGTGAGTTTAACTATGCTGGGGCTTGGGGTACGGGGGATAGTGAGGATAGTTTAGCATCAGCGGTGAAAGCGCTGTTAGCAAGGTTAGCCCCCAGTGACCCCCCTCCCCCTGCCCCTTTGGTTTCACAGTCAGAGAGTTTAACCCGGGCTTCAGTTCATAAAGAAGCTTTTTTCTGTGGAATAAGTCCCTTAGGTTCACACTTGGAGGATGACACTAAAGCTAAAATATGGGCGAACCAATATATAGATATTTGGTCTCTGGTGTCTGTTGATCAACACACGATTGACAGAGAGCGGAGACCAAACACGGACAGGTGGATTGACAGAAAACCAAAAGTAGCCAGAACAATGGGTAATTGGTTGCAGGCATTCTCGGTGCTGGGTCACGTAATGGGTCAAAAACACCCAGAGCGCTGTTCCGAGCTTTTTGCGTATATGGATTTGATTTATAACGCTTACAAATCTCACGGCGGTACAGCCTGGCACCGCTATGACGAGGAATTTCGCAGACGCCTCGCATTGCAACCTGAGATAGGTTGGGGAGTAAAAGCAACAGATGTGTGGCTGCGTTTAATGATGTCACAGAGGCCTTTTCAGCCGGCGGCCGCCCCCCCAGCATCCCACGGTCAAGGGGGAGCGGCCGTGCGTAGACCGGGGGCATGCTGGCTGTTTAACGAGGGCCACTGCCGTTTCTTTGGCCTGTGTAAATACAGGCACGAGTGTTCCTCTTGTGGCGGGCAGCATGCCGCGACAAAGTGTACAAAACCTGGCAGACAAGTCCGCCCGGCAGGTGCAGTTGAAGGAAAAGACCCCGGTGAAAGTGGGAGAGATGGGGCCATGGTTAGACCAATACCCCAATAAGTCCGCAGCGGCATGCCTACGAGTAGGATTTACTTACGGTTTCTTTATTCCGTTCGTATTCTCTAGCTGTCCGATGTTTTCAAGGAACCTGAAGTCTGCCGTTCAATACCCCCAGGTGGTAGCAGAAAGATTGCAAAAGAAGTCGCTTTGGGTAGGTTAATGGGACCGTTCAGTTCCCCTCCTTTTTCAAACTTGAGAGTGTCACCCATAGGTGTGGTACCTAAAAAGGAGCTGAACACGTACCGCCTTATCCACCACTTTTCATTCCCGAGGGGTTCTTCAGTGAATGATGGGATAGATAAGGATGAAGTCTCGGTATCATATGTATCATTTGATAGAGCAGTTGCCCTCCTTAGGGAAGCGGGGGAAGGTGCTTACATGGCAAAATCTGACGTTGAATCAGCGTTCCGGCTTCTCCCGGTCCACCCTGACTGTTATCACCTACTCGGCTGTCATTTTGGGGATGCATTCTATTACGATACATGTTTGCCGATGGGTTGCTCCATTTCTTGTTTTTATTTCGAGTTGTTTAGCACTTTTCTGGAGTGGGCTGCTCGCTATGAAGCGGGATCTAGAGCAATCATTCACTACCTGGACGATTTTCTTTTTGTTGCACAGGACAGTTCCAGGTGCAGTTATCTTTTGAATTCTTTTTGCTCCCTAATGCAACGCTTTGGAGTTCCCTTGTCATCAGAAAAGACCGTGGGTCCAGCTCGGTGCCTAACCTTTCTGGGCATCGAGCTGGACTCTGTTCAAATGGTTTTTCGCCTTCCACCCGATAAGATCAGTAAATTGCTGGGTTTGGTCAAGGGCTTTTTGGCGGTTTCCAAGGTCACCTTGAAACAAATGCAGTCACTGTTAGGCATGTTGGTGTTTGCGTGTCGTGTCATGCCTATGGGCAGAGTGTTTTCTCGGCGGTTGTCATTGGCAACGAGAGGGGTGTCCAGGCCTGAGCACCGGATTCGGGTTACTAGAGCAATGAAGGAGGATTTGGAGATATGGCGGGTTTTTCTGGAGAGCTACAACGGCCGTACGTGCTGGCAGGCAGAGGAAGTATCTAACAAGGAATTGGCATTATTTACGGATGCAGCAGGTTCCACTGGGTTTGGCGCCATTTTGGGTAAGGAATGGTGTGCTGCTCGATGGCCCCCTGAGTGGTTGCAAGGTGAGCTGTGTAGAAACCTTGCCTTCCTTGAACTTTTTCCAATTGTGGTGGCCATAGAACTGTGGGGCTTTGAGCTGAGCAACAAGAGGGTATGTTTTTGGTCTGATAATATGTCAGTCGTCCAAATGCTGAACAGTTTGTCATCCAGCTCCTTGCCGGTTTTGTCTTTGTTACGTCATTTGGTTCTTGGCTGCCTTCAACACAACGTGTTTTCTCGTTCTAGGCATATACCAGGTGTTCAAAACCAATGCGCTGATGCTCTTTCTCGTTTCAAATGGCAGGAGTTCCACAGTTTGATGCCGGAAGCATGCAGGGTGGGCAAACCCTGCCCCCAGTTGGTGTGGGACTTGGTAACGAAGGAATGATGTCCCTGGTCAGAGCGTCAGTTGCAGAATCCACCTGGAACTCGTATGGTAAGGCGTGGAGGGAGTGGTATGTCATGGCGGGGGAGAACCCCGAGGTCCTTCCCCCGGTTCGGCTCCGCGAGCTTGTGGTGGGTTTTTTGCTTCATCTCCGGGAAAAAGGCGTTCCATACTCGTCGGCGGTTAAAAAGGTGTCGGGTATTAGCTTTCACCTACGGCTGAGGGGAATGACGGATGTAACAAAGATCTTTCTCGTGCAGCAGGCACTAAAGGGTTGGAGGAAGCAGCATGTGCGGCGTGAGCATCGACGGCCGGTGTCGTATGAGCTGATGGGTCAATTGATCGGGGCTTTGGGATCTGTGTGCACGGACCCTTTTGAAGTGTCGCTTTTTAGTGCGGCTTTTTGTTTAGCCTTTTTCGGCGCGCTGCGGATAGGGGAGTTGGTATCAGTCTCAAAATTGCGTCCTGGTGGCCTTTTGCACAATGACGTAGTTTTAAGCAATGGCACGGTTCAGATGAGAATTCGGCGTTCGAAGACAGACCAAGGAGGCCTGGGTTCTTGGGTAGTTTTGCAACCGGTACGGGGGCATACGTGCCCACTGAGAATAATCACGGAATATTTAGCATGTCGAACTGAGGGTCAGGTCTTTTTATCCCATATTGATGTGTCCCCTTTAACGCGTTTTCAATTCATTTCGGTTTTGCGGAAATGTTTAGCGGTTGTTGGGGTTCCACCAGGAGATTTCGGGACTCATTCATTCAGAATTGGAGCAGCGACAGAAGCGTCCAGAGCAGGGTTGTCGATAGGTAAAGTGAAGCAGATTGGCAGGTGGAAATCGGACTGTGTAAATAGTTATGTTCGTCCGGAACTTTTGATCTAATGGTTTTTCTTCTACAGGTCACCGTCGCCCGAACGTGTGGCTGATTGGCCATTCATACATATTTTGGGCCTCACAAAGAGCGGCGTGCAGACCCGGTGGAAAAGAGCTTGGGCTACGGGACATCGATGTGTATTGGAGAGGGATCCGTGGGCTGGTATGGAACCAGGTGTTGCTAGAGGCAATGGAAATCAGCAGGATTGCACGGCCACCGACCATTTTAGTAATTCATGCTGGCGGTAATGACCTCTGTTTTCTCAAGTTGGCTGAATTGATGACCTTAATGCGGGCAGATCTTGAGAGAATCATCAGTTTTTTCAGCGAGGTCATTTTAGTTTGGTCGGAGTTGATTCCCAGGGTCGTATGGCAGGGTGCAAGGGATGCGGAGGCAATAGAGCGGTCTCGCCGCACGATTAATTGTCGTCTATCACGTTTTGTGCGGTCCAAGTCTGGGGTGGTGATCCGTCATAGGCAACTGGAAGGGGATAATCGGCGGTTAATGGGAACGGATGGTGTCCACCTAAATGAGATAGGTTTGGACATATTTTTGTCAGGCCTTCAGGACGGGGTCGAGCAGGCGCTGTTGTTGTTACGTGGCGGTCGGGGCTTGGTGTAGGGGTACACAAGCCCCTTCATGGCGGTATTTTCAACAGTTAAGGGACCGAGGACGCACATGCCCTCCAGGAGCTGGAGGGGCAACCGTTTCGGTTCAAAGAGAGATGTCACTCACGTTTTGAGTGGAAGTTGGTTAAAACAAGTTTAAGGTTAAAATAAAGCTGTGGCCGACCCCGTCCACTAAAGGTTATGAAGTTGTAGTTGTTATTTCTGCGCCGGGACACATGGGTACGGGTTGTGAGCTTGTTCATGTCATCAGTCTGATGGAGTACGAGCCCTTTATGGGCAAGTAGCCCCTGACTGAGGGCCTAGGTTGGAGCAGAAGGAATGGAGCGGTGTCCGGCAGCTGTTTTGTACCAAGGGGCACATGATTAAAGTTTGTTTAAAAAAAAAAAAGAGGAGGGATTGTGGAATGTGGTAGGGGGCGCCCTGGTGTTAATGGGCTGGTTAGGGCTTGGGCCACTCCCCCTCCCTTGCATGGTGCTCACCCTATAGTTGGTGGTTTATGGTTTAGCCCTTGGGCTTATAGGTTCCCCCACCCCCGTTTTCTTCCTCTTCCGGCATCGGCTGACGAGAGCTCCCCACCCACTTTCCCTGTTTGTGGTTTCAATTTGCTAACGATTATGATACAAGTCACAGCAGGCGGTATTTTCAACAGTTAAGGGACCGAGGACGCACATGCCCTCCAGGAGCTGGAGGGGCAACCGTTTCGGTTCAAAGAGAGATGTCACTCACGTTTTAAGTGGAAGTTGGTTAAAACAAGTTTAAGGTTAAAATAAAGCTGTGGCCGACCCCGTCCACTAAAGGTTATGAAGTTGTAGTTGTTATTTCTGCGCCGGGACACATGGGTACGGGTTGTGAGCTTGTTCATGTCATCAGTCTGCCAGTGCTGTATGCTGAAAAACAATCCCACACTATGACACTCCCACCTCCAAACTTCACTGATGGTATGGTGTTTTGCAGTGATGTGCAGTGCCTTTTGGCCTTCAATAATGGTGTGTATTAATGCATCCAAAGACTTCAATTTTGGTCTCATCTATATTCTCCCAGTATTTCAAAGGCTTGCAATACTCTTGAACATGATTCCTTGCAGCAATGAAGTCTTGCATGGTGAGCGTGCATCCCGGCTATTGAGGTTAAGTGCATTACTTATTAATTTCTTTGAAATATTTGTACCTGTCGAGGTCTTTCTATCACTCTCCACATGTAGTTCTTGGCTCTTGGACAACTCTTCTAATAATTTTTTTCATTCCTCTGTCTGAAATTTTGTAGGAAGCACCTGGTCATGGCTGGTATATGATGAAATGATGTACTTTTAACTTCTCAATTATGACCTCATTAGTGTTCACTGAAACCTTTAGTAGTTTTCAACATTCTTCTGTTCAATCTATGCCATCAGTATGGTTTGCAACAATAAGGTTGAGACACCTTTTATACAGGCAATTAGTTAAACCAGCTGTCAGGGCCTGGGTATACAGGTGCCCGCTGACCTCAGTGCCTACTTTAACTGTATTTAAATTCAAGGGCGCACATCCAGCTGAAATTTATCATGGCACAGAGACCCGCTGGGTGCCTACACTGCAATACACATGGATTTACTTTCCCTAAGCATGTGAATTATGAAGGAAATGGCTTGTTCTAGAAATTTTTAAGGGCTCCATAGCATAGGGGTGAATACTTATGCACATGGCAATTTTATTAATTTTATGCCATAAACTTAATTTTTGTCTACATTTTTCTCATTTTACTTCCCCAAGTTAGACTATTTGGTACTGATGCATCACACACAAATCGGATGAAAAAAAAATTGAAATACAGTTTGTAAAGTAACAAATTAGGTAAAAAGGTAACATTTTTAAACCATATTTCTGCACCCAATCTACACCTCCTGGCAAAAAAGCACATCACTACTGCATCATACTGCATGCGTTTGTGATGCTTTTTTTTGTCAGTAGGTGAAGATTAGGTGAAGAAATACAGTGTAAAAATTTCAGCTCCAAATCTGCATTTTCTGCATCAAACATCTTTTTGCAAAAAACTCACCGTTTTCTGACAGGAAATGCAGGTCTTTGAAGTCTAAGAGAATTCATTGAAGTCACCTGAGGTCAGGTCCCCTACGGTCACAGACGAAGGGCCGTGAGGACCTCCAGCTGTGACCACAAATAATTTGAGTGATGTCACTGATCATTGCAGCTCAGTCTTTGCCTAAACCTTACAGTTTTTGATCATGTTCTATGATCATGCACTGTAACTTCAGTAATGTAGCAGAGCTGGCATCGTCATGGGACCTCATGTGGATTACGTCAGACTTGCAAGGGTGTTTTTGGGGTTAATAAAGTAGTGAAAGAGAGTGCTTTTTGTCTTTTATTCCATATAAAGAATTTTTTCAGTGTTTGTGTTTATTTACTTTCACTAAAAGATTAGTAATGGGGGATCTCATAGACATCTCCCATTACTAAACGAGGGCTTATTGGCAGCTGTAGGCTGTTATTAACCTCTTATCTTCAATTGCCACTGCACCAGGGCAATTGGGAAGAGCCGGGTAAAATGCCGGGACTGTCATATCTAACGAATGTGACAATTCCGGACAGCTGCATGCTGCTCTTTTTAGACTCGGGGAGGCCAATAAGCATGGGTCTCCCTAGCCTGAGAATACCAGCCCTGAGCTGTCAGGCTTTATCATGGCCAAGTATCAAAATTAGAGGGGACCGCATACTGTTTTTAAAATTTACTTATTGGCATGGCTTTGATAAGCAGAGAGAGGATTGTTTTTGCCATCCAAAGATTTATTGATCTTTGCCAAGATCGCCAACTTTTGCTGTAAATGATCGGATTTCCAATCCCGATCCAGCCAAAGATCATATGATTTTAACATTTTACCATCTTTGCCAATCAGGATCCCTCCTCTGTAGTCCACAACTCTGCAGCTGTGTAACTGCATTCTCCAATGCATAATAATTTAAGCACTGCCTGATTGTGTTGACAACTTACACACAGGATGTGGCGTGGCATTTTCATTTTAAAAATCAAGAGATTCATAAAGTGCAGGCGTAGGCCTCTTGCTCTCAGAACCCTGGCACTACAGACAAGAAACAACTTGGAGATCCATCTTGGAGTCTTGAGATTAGAAACCATTCAGGCACACAGCAGGACAGTGGCATCAATTGCTCTCCCATCCATTTCCCCATAGTGTGTTTGCACACCATGGAAGTATGGTTGTGGGCTAGCATTTCCATTTTAAAAATCTAGAGATACGTCACAGACAGGCGTAGGCCTTTTTCTCCCAGAACCCTGGCAATACAGACAAGGCACAACTTGGAGACCCATATTGGAGACTTAATATCTAAAAACCATTCAGGAAGACAGGAGAGTGACATTAATTGCCCCCCATTTCTCCATAGTGTGTTTTGACAGCAGGGAATTATGGTCCATGCAACACACAGAATGTGGGCTTGCATTGTCATTTTAAAACGTGAGCACACAGCGACTGTTCCTTCTGCAGCTGCGTATCAAGGCCGGAATAGTGCCCCAGAAATTTTGGTACAATCAGGTTGACCAATGCAAAGCACATGTGATGTTACCCAGGCATAGTGCCACCATCGGGTTTGCACCACTATCCCACACGGCCCTCCCTGGCTCCATTTTAAAATTTTAATTTTAAAAAGTGAGCACAGAATGACCGTGCATTCTGCCGCAGTGTATCCAGGCCATAATAGTGCCATTGAAATTTCTGTACAATCAGGTTAATCCATACAGTGCATATGTGATGCCACCCAAGTGTAGTGCCTCCACCATTTTCATTTTAAAAATCAAAAGATGCATAAGTGACAGGTGTGGGCCTCTTACTCCTAGAACCTTTGCATTACAGTCGAAAGACAATTTAAATGCCCATCTTGGAGTCTTGAGATTAAAAACCTTTCAGGCACACAGCAGGATAGTGGCATCAATTGTGCCTCCTCTACTTCCCCATAGTATTTTTGCACAGCAATGAATTAGGGTCCATGCAACACACAGGATGTGGGCTGGCATTTTTGTGTATAAAAACAGAGATGCATGAGTGACAAGCATAGGCCTCTTGCTCCCAGAACCCTGGCACTACAGACAAAACACAACTTGGAGACCCATATTGCAGTCTTGATATTTAAAAAAAAATTAAGGCAGACAGCAGGACAGTGGCATCAATTCCCCCCCCCCCCATTTCCTCATAGTGTGTTTCTACAGCAGGAAGGTATGGCCCATCATACATATAGGATGTGTCCTCGGTGTTTCACATGGGTCAAACGCACCAGGCATGGTCACTTCCATAATAGCTGATGGTCTCTCACTCCCCCTGACTGTAGCAGGTAAACAAGGGAAGGTTATACGGTCGGAGACCTGTGTGAGAATAGTTTCAACGGAGACAAAGGAGGAGGAAGAAGCAGCAGATGTGGTTGATATGGCAGCCAGTGGTTGGGTAAGCCATGTAGTCCACATTTTAGAGCAGCAAGATTTAGCATGGCATGGCTGCGATTGCACTGGAAAATCCCACAACCTAAGGGCCTGCGGATTGGCTGCTTTGAAACTTTTCAACAAGCTTTATTCGGGTGACAAACCCGAACAGGAAACAGACATAGAGTCAAAAGTCTGTGTTCGCTGTTCAGTACAGAACAGAAGGTGTTCAGTACGGCCATAGAACTTTACAGTTCAGGTTCGCTCATCCTTAATCATTATGTTAAGGAGCGTTTAGGCATGTGCGTGACACATATTTATGTTAAGGTGCACAAAGGAGTTAATTGGAGGTTGATAAAATGATAGCAATTGTTATGATTTTTTGTGACTGTTACAGTTTCCCTTTTACGTATGAAGCAATTCTCTAAACCTGAAAAACTTTTTTCTTGGCTTTCCAAAGAAGAACATAGAATTAAATCATGGTCAAGGACATTGGAACTGACAATGATTTAATTCTCCAGTCCATTCTAATTATATACTGATGGCCCGTCCTTGGAAAAGTAACAGCTTTTATTATGATTTTAATTAAAACTTTATTATTTACAAAGTTTATAAATCAGCTTTTTTGGATAAATGACACTTTGTTTTAATTTTGAAGTTTTCACAACTTTCTATCCAGTTCAATGACCATGAATAATGATTATTACATAATGTTTATCAATCTCAGTTTATACACTGCAGTATCATAAATCACAGTATAGCACTAACTCCAGATAACATTTACAAAAACCTCAGTGTACTATGAATTAATTATAATATATACATGCTATATACATATATATTTATATAAAAATACAGGCGCATACACAGTTAGGTCCAGAAATATTTGGACAATGACACAATTTTCGCGAGTTGGGCTCTGCATGCCACCACATTGGATTTGAAATGAAATCTCTACAACAGAATTCAAGTGCAGATTGTAACGTTTAATTTGAAGGTTTGAACAAAAATATCTGATAGAAATTGTAGGAATTGTACACATTTCTTTACAAACACTCCACATTTTAGGAGGTCAAAAGTAATTGGACAAATAAACCAAACCCAAACAAAATATTTTTATTTTCAATATTTTGTTGCGAATCCTTTGGAGGCAATCACTGCCTTAAGTCTGGAACCCATGGACATCACCAAACGCTGGGTTTCCTCCTTCTTAATGCTTTGCCAGGCCTTTACAGCTGCAGCCTTCAGGTCTTGCTTGCTTGTGGGTCTTTCCGTCTTAAGTCTGGATTTGAGCAAGTGAAATGCATGCTCAATTGGGTTAAGATCTGGTGATTGACTTGGCCATTGCAGAATGTTCCACTTTTTTGCACTCATGAACTCCTGGGTAGCTTTGGCTGTATGCTTGGGGTCATTGTCCATCTGTACTATGAAGCGCCGTCCGATCAACTTTGCGGCATTTGGCTGAATCTGGGCTGAAAGTATATCCCGGTACACTTCAGAATTCATCCGGCTACTCTTGTCTGCTGTTATGTCATCAATAAACACAAGTGACCCAGTGCCATTGAAAGCCATGCATGCCCATGCCATCACGTTGCCTCCACCATGTTTTACAGAGGATGTGGTGTGCCTTGGATCATGTGCCGTTCCCTTTCTTCTCCAAACTTTTTTCTTCCCATCATTCTGGTACAGGTTGATCTTTGTCTCATCTGTCCATAGAATACTTTTCCAGAACTGAGCTGGCTTCATGAGGTGTTTTTCAGCAAATTTAACTCTGGCCTGTCTATTTTTGGAATTGATGAATGGTTTGCATCTAGATGTGAACCCTTTGTATTTACTTTCATGGAGTCTTCTCTTTACTGTTGACTTAGAGACAGATACACCTACTTCACTGAGAGTGTTCTGGACTTCAGTTGATGTTGTGAACGGGTTCTTCTTCACCAAAGAAAGTATGCGGCGATCATCCACCACTGTTGTCATCCGTGGACGCCCAGGCCTTTTTGAGTTCCCAAGCTCACCAGTCAATTCCTTTTTTCTCAGAATGTACCCGACTGTTGATTTTGCTACTCCAAGCATGTCTGCTATCTCTCTGATGGATTTTTTCTTTTTTTTCAGCCTCAGGATGTTCTGCTTCACCTCAATTGAGAGTTCATTAGACCGCATGTTGTCTGGTCACAGCAACAGCTTCCAAATGCAAAACCACACACCTGTAATCAACCCCAGACCTTTTAACTACTTCATTGATTACAGGTTAACGAGGGAGACACCTTCAGAGTTAATTGCAGCCCTTAGAGTCCCTTGTCCAATTACTTTTGGTCCCTTGAAAAAGAGGAGGCTATGCATTACAGAGCTATGATTCCTAAACCCTTTCTCCGATTTGAATGTGAAAACTCTCATATTGCAGCTGGGAGTGTGCACTTTCAGCCCATATTATATATATATAATTGTATTTCTGAACATGTTTTTGTAAACAGCCAAAATAACAAAACTTGTGTCACTGTCCAAATATTTCTGGACCTAACTGTATATATATATATATATATATATATATACTATATACTGTAAGTACATGTTTTAAACACCCCTTTCATGTTGTCTCTGTACTTTTCCGTGTTTTCCGTGCCTCGCTAGATTTAACTTCTGAACATATGAACTGACTTTCACTGCCAATTTGCCGAGCATTGAGTATGATGTTAAGACTACTAAGGATCGCTGAGGTCAGAAACATGTTCCTTTTGTAGTTCCTTCTATACCATGCTCTGAACCATCGTTCATATTTATTTATTTTTCTATTTGGATTGATCGTTAAATCCATTTTTTTATGAATATGACTAGTGCTGGTCTCCTTTGGACTATATACATATTTACTATTGCTGCGTCCGGAAGAGCCCGATCTATAAAGCTGTCACACTAGTTAATCCTTTTCATTGAACACAGTAAAAAAAAAAAAAAGAAACATAGCAAAACTATGTCGTTTGATCATACAGCTGATAAAAAAGAGAAATAAGATCAAAAAGTCATATGTAAATAATAATAGTATCTCTGCAATCGTCATCTTGTTCCGCAAAAAACTAGTCACTATACATCTCCATCAGCAAAAAAGTATAAAAGCATAAAAACTATAGCTCTCTAAATACAGAAATACAAAAACTATTTTTTTCTATAAAAAGAATGAGCAAAGCATAAAAAAAAATATAATATCGTTGTAATCGTACATACCCAAAGAAGAAATCTGACATTACTTTTATGACACGGTGAACAGAAAAGAAAAAAAAACAATAAAAAACACAATTCCTGAATTGCTGTTTCATCCTGATTCTGCCTGATAAAAAGCAGAATAGAAAGCAATCAAAAACTATTATGTGGCCCAAAATGGTTCCATTAAAAACCCCAAATCATTATGCAAAAAACAAGCCCTCACTTGACTCTGTCTATGGTTATCTTGGAAAAAACATTTTTAGGCCCGTTTCACACATCAGTGAAAAACACAGACGTTTTTCACTGGCGTGTAAAACACGCACATGTCCCTGCGTGTGCCGTGAATCTCAGCACACGTGGGTTGTCTAAGTGCAATCCGGGCTCCGTTCTCCGTGGCCCGTGATTGCACTTAGAGATTCACTCACCTGCGCCCGCTCCCGCTCTCCATGGTGCTGATCGCTCCCGCGACGCAGCATCCGGCCGGCGGTGACCCCCGCAGCAGCTGCTTCCGGGTCGGCTGTGTCGCGCATAATGAATATGCGCAACAGTAATCAGCCGGCTTAGAAGCAGCAGGGAGAACGGGCTGCAGAGGACATCGCTGGACGCCGGGTGAGTTAAAATGTTTTTTATTTTAAAAGCACGTTTTTTTCTGGCACGTGTTTCACGGACCACACCACTGCGTGGTCCGTGGAACATCAGTGATGCCAGAAAAAAATGGACATGTCTCCGTGCAGCAATCACGCACACGCGGGTACGCTGCATGGAGACACGTGCAGTGAAAAATCACTGACGTGTGAGCAGACCCATTCATTATAATGGGTCTGCGTATGTCAGTGATTCTGGTACGTTTAAAAAAAAGCACAAACGTACCAGAATCACTGACGTGTGAAAGGGGCCTTAGTGTAGTAGCAGCCAAACCTAAAAGAAAGATATAAATATGATACTGCTGTAATTGTACTCACTTGAGGAATAAAGCCGCCTTATCACATATAAAAATACTTATACGTACAAATAAATAAAGCCAATACTTCAACTGATGTTAATTTGTTCATTCTGCCTCCCAAAGAATGCAGAAATACGAGGCTCACATTTATCCTAAACTTATCGTTGAGAAGTTTAAATTTAAATTAAATTTAAATCTCTGAAAAATGTGATTTAGATGAAATTTCATTACAATGAGGAAATAGACAGAAATTTCATTGCAATGAGGTAGATGGAGTCACTTTTAACTCAAATCTGGCCTGTGGACCTGCAGTGTCCATCTTTTACATGTCTTTTTAAGCCTGCAGAAAAGTGCAGTTAACAACAATTTTGTGAATGTGTGAAAGGAAGAACACCACTAAACAGAGTCCAAATGGAGTCTGGAGTAAAGGCCGCTTTACAAGCAATGATATCGCTAACGAGATGTCATTGGGGTCACGGAATTCGTGACGTACATCCGGCCTCGTTAGTGATGTTGTTGCATGTGAAACGCACGAACGACCGTTAATGATCAAAATTACTTATCTTATCATTGATCGTTGACGCAACGTTCTATTCGCAATTATCATTGCTGTTGCAGGACACAGGTTGTTCGTCGTTCCTGCGGCAGCATACATCGCTACGTGTGACACCGCAGGAACGAGGACCATCACCGTACCTGCAGCCGCTGGCAATGAGTAAGGAAGGAGGTGGGCGGGATGTTCATCTCCGCCCCTCTGCTTCTATTGGGCGGCCGCTTAGTGACGCCACACGAAACACCCCCTTAGAAAGGAGGAGGTTCGCCGGCAAAAGCGACGTCGCTAGGCAGGTAAGTACGTGTGACAGGTGTAAGCGATGTTGTGCGCTACGGGCAGTGATTTGCCCGTGACGCACAAATGACGGGGGCGGGTACGTTTGCTAGTGATCTCGCTAGCAAGATCGCAGCGTATAAAGCGGCCTTAACTCTGCTGTCTCATTAGTGAATGGATTCATTGAGAGTTTCACCCTAATCATGTATTTTGGAGATGTTGATGGAAACTCTAAAGTTGGTGCTCAGAATAAAGGAAAGGATAAATATGAGCTGATCCTAAATGTTATACTGCAAATTGTCACCATTAGCATTCAAGACAATCAATAAAAAAGTCCTTATTCAGGTCTGTCATCTGTTAATGGAAATATAAGGGGCTTCCACATTACTTGTAGCACAAAGGCCTTGGAATAAAGCTATGACTCCCCTCACAAAAAAATCCAGAAAAATCTGCACTCTCATATTCAAATGCCCACCACTCTTCTGAGCACCACAATGTGCTAAAACCACAGTTAACGTCCACATTTGTAGCATTGTTTAGTGAGGTAAGCACGCCTACTTTATGGAGTGTGTTTCCCGTTGCACAATGTCACATTGAATTTTGCTCAAAACTTGCAGAGTGTCATAGCAGCATCAGATGCTGTTCCCTCAACAGATTCTGACACTCCACACTATGGTTTCTCTGGTGTTTTTGTGTTACACAGGCAAGGTCAGCTGTTTACCAGCTGTGTGTTCATTACTGGTCAGGCTAGCAAAAGTTAAATTCTGCTAGTCTACTGGTTACCTCTGGGATCACGTTTATCGCAGTTACTCCCCCGCCTTTTTTAAGATGGTGAAATCTGTCTTCCCAGCTTTGCTGTGTAGGTCTCTTGTGCTGTTGTGTCCTAGTCCTACTGGTGATTATATTGCGTGATGCTTGGAGATGTAGAATCCTCTCGTCATCTTGCTGTTTCCTCCCTGCTCCTATTTTCCTTCTTCTTATTCTTTTATACCTTTGTGAGAGCGTGCTGTGAGATAGAGTTTTGGGTTCCCATGTTTGTCTACCTCCATTGTTTTTATAAAATTCCTGACATAACGTTCCCCCAGGGTAGAGCGGGAGGGGGTATAAGAACAGGGCTGGTCAGGAGCAGGGTCAAGTTGGCAGCTCAGACATCCAGAGCTTCAGAGCTAACTTTGAGATGAGGGATAGCTAGGGCTCCCATAGTCCGAGGGCCATTCTAGTAGCCCTGGTCTCCTTCTCTCCTTCTTCACTGTGACATTGCAGTCAGTCCATACTTACATTTTTTACATAGATCCAGTTGCAGCACTTTGAAGGCAGTTGCAGTTCTTGTCCCTCCTGGTGTCTAAAGTAAATGGTGCAGTACAGCAACAAGCACAGCCTGCCACTCCAGTACAATCTGCGTTGGTTGCCAAACCCAAACTGCCCCTTCCAGAGAGATTTTCTGGGGAGCGCAGCCAGTTTGTTTTCTACTCCTCTAGTAGTGAGGCGCAGCAGGTGGGAATTTTTGTCTTGCTCCTGAGTGGGGACCCACAAGCATCGTTTTTTCCATGCCCCCTGAGTGACCTGTGTTTGTTTTGGTGGGTGGTAGAGATGAGCGAACCGGTCGTGGTTCGGCTCGAGTTTGGTTCGTCGAACGGAGGTCCCGTTCGAGTTCGGTTCGTCGAACGTTCGACGAACCAAACTCAAACCTATAGGATATAATGGGAGGCAATCACAAACACATAAAAATGCATGATAAATGTACACAAACAGTTAATAAACATTGCCATAACACTTACCGGTCCCCGCGATCCCTCCTGCACTCTGTCTCCTGCCGCTATTCCATCCGATGATCGCTGAATCCTCCCGGTGACTATCACTGCCAGCAGTGATGCAAGACCTATCGTGACGTCAAAATAGCCATGTGACCAGTCACGTGGCTATTATCTCATTGGCTACAGACTGGTCACATGACTATGACGCGTCATGTAGGACCTGCAAGTGCATCTCTCCGGTACACGGTGCACATTTGTGTATCGCCGTGTACCGGCGACATGCTCTAGCACACGGTCGACTCCCCGTTCCGTTAGGGACTGGCTGACAAAGCTGGTCATTAACGGAGATCACCGTTGCTATAGCAACGCAGTTAGCGGTGACGTCACCGCTAACCGCGGCTCCGGGAGCACCGTTGCTATGGTAACGCGTCAGTCAGCGTTAACGCTGACAGCCAGCAGCACTGATCACTCACAGAGTGAAGGCTGCACGGGGAGCAGCAGCGTCTTCCCCCATGCAGCAGTGATGGAGCAGAGCTGCATTTGTTGAACGAAAAAGACAGAAGACCATGGATCGTGGAGGGCTGACAGGGGGTAATAAAGATGGAGTCTCTAATGTGTCTGTGTATTTATTTCTATTAAAGTATTTTTTCTCTGTGTGGTGTTTTTTTTTAACCCTTTATTGGAGATTCTTAATGGCCGGGTCAAACGTGCCTGACATTAAGAATCTCTGGCTTAATACTGGCTAGTAAAACAAAGCCAGTATTAACTCATGATTACCCAACAAGCCACCCGGCTCCAGGGCTGTTTGAAGAGTTGGATACAGCGCCAGATGATGGCGCTTCTATGAGAGCGCCATTTTCTGGGGCGGCTGCGGACTGCAATTCGCAGCAGAGGCGCCCAGAAACCTTGGGCTAACCTGTGCTGCAGATTCTAATCCCCAGCTGCCTAGTTGTACCTGGCTGGACACAAAAATGGGGCGAAGCCCACGTCATTTGTTTTTTAATTATTTCATGAAATAAGTGAAATAATTAAAAAAAACGGGCTTCCCTATATTTTTGGTTCCCAGCCGGGTACAAATAGGCAACTGGGGGTTGGAGGCAGCCCGCGGCTGCCTGCTGTACCTGGCTAGCATACAAAAATATGGCGAAGCCCACGTCATTTTTTTGGTGGGCAAAAAACTTCTGCATACAGTCCTGGATGGATATACCAAGTAGTCTACAGACAATTGTTAGCGCTTGACCCCAATAACCATTAAATCTGCAGCTAGGTTTGTAGGCAAAAAATCCCCTTTAATTTGCCTGGAATCAGAAATGAATTTTAATTGAGATTTTTTAAAATAAAAAATCCCCAATAAACCAGCGCTGATAAGAGGTTTTTTTTTTATTAATATTTTATACTTTTTATTGCTATCCTTGTTTTAGACACAAATTTATTCAAAACAATTCACACAATAGAACAAGGAAAAAGAAAGAAGAATAAACCACATATGGTAGAAATAAAAATAAAAGTAAAAATAAAGAATAAGTAATTGATAATGCAGAAAACAGATAACAGGTGTCTGGTTGCAGTACCCCGGCCGGTAGTAGAACAATTATTAAATCTAGTATAGTATATTAAGTGATGCTTCAAGGCATATGATATTTAATGCCAATTGAAACTATCACTGCAATATGATTTTTCAGATACCCGGAGAGTTTTTTTCAATCCATAAGCAAAAAGGTTTTTAATAGAGGCTTAAATTATAAGCAGCAATTTCAGCGTTCCAAGTGACTTTAAATGAATTTGAAGAAACTGCACTTCAGGATTGTAGTGAGGATGAGGTGCCCCAGCTCATCAAGTGTTTACCTCATCCTCACTACAATCCTGAAGTGCAGTTTCTTCAAATTCATTTAAAGGCACTTGGAACGCTGAAATTGCTGCCTGAACTTGACTGCAGGTAAACTCCTATTGGAACACTTGATGAGCTGGGGCACCTCATCCTCACTACAATCCTGAAGTGCAGTTTCTTCAAATTCATTTAAAGGCACTTGGAACGCTGAAATTGCTGCCTGAACTTGACTATTTGTACCCGGCTGGGAACCAAAAATAAAGGGAAGCCCTTTTTTTATTATTTAATGAATTTCATGAAATAATTAAAAAACAAATGACGTAGGCTTCGCCCCATTTTTGTGTCCAGCCAGGTACAACTAGGCAGCTGGGGATTGGAATCCGCAGCACAGGTTGGCCTGAGCTTTCTGGGCCCCACTGCTGCGAATTGCAGTCTGCAGCCGCCTCAGAAAATGGCATTTTCATAGAAGCGCCATCTTCTGGCGCTGTATCCAACTCTTCCAGCACCTGCCTGCTATACCTGGCTAGCATACAAAAATATGGCGAAGCTCACGTCCTTTTTTTGTAGTTTTTTGGCAAAAAAAATAAAAAATGCTTCCCTGGATTTTACATTGCCAGTGAAGGTAACACCAAGCAGTGGGGGTTAGCAGCCAGTAGCTGCTTGGATTACACTTAGCTAGCAATACAAAAAATGCAGTGGGAGCCCATATATATTTTTTTTAATTATTTATTTAAAAAACTAAATACAAAATGGGCTTCCCTGTAATTTGATTGCTGGACATCACAGTGCTGTAAAAATAAATCTTTAAAAAAAATGACGTAGCGCTCCGCGGTATTTTTGATTCTCAGCGCAGATAAAGCAGAGAGCTATGGGTTGCCACCCCCATGGCATGACGTTGGGTCCCCCCATTTTTGATAGCCAGCTAGAGTAAAGCAGACGGCTGTAGCCTGAAAACCACAGCTGGCAGCTTTACCGTGGTTGGGGATCCAATGTGAAGGTCCCCCCAGGCTCTTTTTTTATAATTATTTTATAAATATTAATAATTACACAAAAAAAGTAGGGTCCCCCCCCCAAATTGGATCACCAGCCAAGGTAAAGCGGACAGCTGTGGTCTGGTATTCTCACGGTGGGAAGGTCCATAGTTATTGGGCCTTCACAGCCTAAAAATAGCAGGCCGCAGGCACCCCAGACGTGGCACATCCACTAGATGCGCCAATCCTGTCGCTTCACCCCAGCTCATCCCGTGCCCCGGTGCAGTGGCAAACGGGGTAATAAATCGGGTTGATACTAGCTGTAAGGTCACCTGACATCAAGCCCAGCAGTTTGTGTTGTCATGGCGTCTATTAGATACCCAACATCATAAACTGTCAGTACTAACAAAAAAAAAATAGACAAAAGAAATTTATTTGAAAAAACAGTCCCCAAAACATTTCCTCTTTCACCAATTTATTGTAAGAAAAAAAATAAAGGGGTCCCATGACGACTCTGGACTGTCTAGAATATGGGGGGGAGACACTCAGGGAATGTATCCCCCATTTTCTAGGAGTGCAGACCCTTCATGTGAGGAGTGTGGGTGCAATGAATCTGCACTCACTCTCCCCGGGTCCACAGCAGCAGAGTCCATGTCGTAATGGTTGCTACCAAAGCTGCAATGCCCTGCTCATGAGGTAAGGGCATGCCTAATCAGGAGAACTATTCTACATTTTCAAATATTGGTATTTGCTGATATTATTGCTATTCCACCTACTATATATTGGGGATAGGATCTTGGAGATGGAATACCCCTTTAAGTCCAGTTATCCAGCTGAATGAATACTTAACAACAGAGCTCGCTATTTAGATGTGTTTTCTTGTGGCGTATAACGGACTCTCATGTTTGGTAGTCGTTCAGCAGGGAAACTATAAAAGCAAATCCCTACATTTGGAAATGTAGTATATAGCTCTCCTGATCAATTATGTTCCTTACCTCATGAGCAGGGCATTGCAGTAATAATAATAATTTATTCATTTATATAGCATTATTAATTCCATAGCGCTGTATGTCTTTGGAGTGTGGGAGGAAACTGGAGTACCCGGAGGAAACCCATGCAAATATGGGGAGAACATACAAACTCCTTGCAGATGGTGTCCTTGGTGAGAATTGAACCCAGGACCTCAGCGCTGCAAGACTGCAGTGCTAACCACTGAGCCACAGTGCCCCCCATTTAGCTTACAGATGCATAACCACCACTCACTGTGTCTGAACACAGGAAGCTGAGCTGACAGCCGCTCTGTGTATGCGGCAGCGTCTATTGTGAAGGAGAGGGCCGTGGGACACCGGGGAACACCGGTGGGGTTATAGGGGGTGACCTGGCAGGGCCTGGGGAGGAGTTTTCTGTCGCATGTGTCATGGCACATGCGACAGAAATCAGAGGAGTAGGGTGAATGTGGCCGGCGCGCTGCTGTGCGCGCGGCCATCTTGGATTTCTGGGAGGGCATCAGGGGGGACACCTTGGCGACACCGGGGGACCGGGGAGGAGATTTATCATGTTTGTTCATGCCAGATGGGAGACAAATAATTTTTTACCGGCGCTGTCATTTACTGTAACGTGATTATCGGTGTACGGTGTATACCTGTGATCACGTGAGCGGGGACCGGAAAAACCGTCCTGAATCATGATCTCCAGGGTCTCAGCTAGCCCTGAAACCCTGGAGATTTTCTGACGCCGGGGGGCGTTATTCACTTATTTCTGCCTGCTGTTTATAAACGGCAGATCAGAATAAGGCTACATTAACACGACCGATCCATTTTTGCGGTCTGCAAAAAACAGTCCGTTTTTTTTCATGGGTGCATCCATGTGGCATCCGTTTCCGTTCCGTAGACGGTCCGTATGTCATCTGTTTGTCATCCGTGTGCCTTCCGTTTTTTTTGTGTACTGCAAAAAAACTGAAGGAGGGTAAATGCATAAATTTACCCAGGATCCATAGCTTCATCCTACATGAGGCGGTCACATGTTCACTCCAGTGCCATTTTCTACTGCTTTTCAAAGCGTAGAGCGCTCTGGTGATTTTCTTGTGCTTGTGCACTTCATATCAGTCTTTTCTGTCATTATAATAGCAGAAAGACACATAATGTCCCACTCTCCTGCATTTTGTAATTTTGCACCCTTTGGTGCCTTTCATGTGGCACTAAGGGGTGCTTAGCTTTGTATTTAGCCAAAAAAATGAAAAAAAAAATGACGTAGGGTTCCCCCTATTTTTGTAGCCAGCTAGGGTAAAGCAGACGGCTGCAGCCTGCAGACTACAGCTGGCAACCTCACCTTGGCTGGTAATACAAAACTGAGGGCACCCCACGCTGTTATTTTAAATTAAATAAATAGTTAAAAAAAAAAAACATGTAGGGGTCCCCCCAAAATTGGATCACCAGCCAAGGTAAAGCAGACAGCTGGGGTCTGATATTCCCAGACTAGGGAGGTCCATGGTTATTGGACTCTCCCCAGCCTAAAAATAGCAGGCCACAGCCGCCCCAGAAGTGGCACATCCATTAGATGTGCCAATCCTGGTGCTTCGCCCCAGCTCATCCCGCGCCCTGGTGCGGTGGCAAACGGGGTTATATATGGGGTTAATACCAGATGTGTAATGTCACCTGGCATCAAGCCCTGGGGTTGGTGAGGTCAGGCATCTATCAGATACCCGACATCACCAACCCAGTCAGTAATAAAAAAAAATAGACGACAAACACATTTTTATTTGAAAAATTACTCCCCAATACATTCCCTCTTTAACCAATTTATTAGAAAGAAAAACAAATCCAGGTCTGGTGTAATCCAAGGGGTTGCCATGACGATCCACACTGTCCCAGTCAATGAAGAGCAGGATGTTCCCCATTGGCTGGGAGAGCAGTGCAGTGACCTGAGCTAACATCAATGGGTCAGCACAGGTCACTGCAGGGGATGACAAGTGCTGCTGTCAGCGAGGTACATTACCTGCGCTGATCTCCTGCACTGCTGACAGCACCTGTCACTGAGTTCAATGACCTTCACAGCCAAGTATCGCGAGAGGCCCGTGACGTCCCCGCTAGTCAGTCTCGGGTCGGAAGCGAGAGAAGGTGATGTGACAAGCGGCGGCCATGGAGGACAGTGACAGCGCTGAGGTCGGGACTTCATCACTGTAGGTAAGCCGAGCGGGACCATGTGTGCAGAGTGCCAGGAGGACATCAGTGTCGTGGACTGCATGACTGGGGACGTGTGTGTGTATGTATGTGTACATGCCGCGTGCAGGAGGGGGCGGAGCGAGGTGAGCGGGGAAGTGTGGGCTTCCTGCACGTAACTAGGATAAACATCGGGTTACTAACCAAAGCGCTTTGCTTGGATACCCGATGTTTATCTTGGTTACCAGCTTCTGGTAGGCTGCCAGCGATGGCTCCTGCACACTGTAGCTGTAAAAAGCCCTGCTTTTTTCTGCTAGAACCGTTCTCGAACGTATCTAGAACTATCGAGCTTTAGCAAAAAGCTTGATTTCTAGTTCTATCTAGAACAGCCCCCAAAATCACTCGAGCCGCGAACTGGAGAACCTCGAACTGCGAACCATGCTCAACTCTAGTGGGTGGCTTTATCTATGATGACCCAAATCCTCTAAAATACAACTTGCCTAATAATTTTGCACACAGTGTATGTATTTCCTCCACCATGGTGTCTCAGTGTGTAATACCTGTTAGGGTTAAAATAAGGGGCCAGAACATCCCTGTAAAGGTCTTTTTGATAGTGGTTCTGGGGCAAACAATTTATGAACAGTTTGTTTGCTCCTCAGAGTTAAAAGTATGAGTTATCTGGTCTGGTCTCGAGTTTTGCCATTGACTAATCATATCTCTCCAAAGGGTTTTTTTATGGAGCTTTACAGGATCTAGAACGCCACATAGGGTTACTCCATTTGGAGCACATATCGCGTTATGTGGTCATCTTCCTACACATATAGTGTTAGTCTTCCCTTGGCTTACATTACATAACCCTAGTGTTGATTGGAAAACCCAGGGCATAATTAAATATAGCTTTCACCCACCTTACCTCTCCTGGAAGTGCTCTGTATATGGCTGGCTGTATATGAGCGGATCCAATCCCAATCATTGACTTCTATTGGGATTCAGGTCAAGTTCAAACCTGAATTGAACTTTATTTAAAGTCCGGATGAAACTGGTAAATCCAAACTTTTACGGGTAGGCTAATCTTTAGCTTTGAGTAGAGATGAATGAACCCGACTTTCTGTGTTCCATACCGAACAAAGACTTTAAAAAAAACAAACAGATTTGTCAGGTGGTTTACGTATGCAAACCACTCAAATAACCAACACTGTGCTCAGGTACGCTCGGTGCTCAACGCAGTGAGAACTGCTTGCAATATTCGATCGGCTCGCACTGGGGGTAACAACAGCGTGATTGGATGTAGTGTGCACCAAACAAAATGGAAAACCCCTGCCCACCTGCTCCCGGACGTGATCTGTTTATATCTGGCTGCATGTGGGTGGATACCTGAACATCACATTAATGACTTCCATGGGAAGTCAGGTCAAGTCTAAAGGCTGCTTTACACACAGCAACTTCGCTAGCGATGTCACTGGTGAAAGCACCCGCCCCCTTCGGTTGTGCATCACGGGCAAATTGCTGCCCGTGGTGCACAATATCGCTAGACTCTGTCGCACGGACTTACCTGCCTAGCGACTTCACTGTGGCCGGCAAACTTCCTCCTTTCTAAGGGGCCGGTTCGTACGGCGTCACAGCGACGTCACATGGCAGGCTTCCAATAGAAGCGGAGGGGCGGAGAGCAGCCGCATTATCGACACACCTACCTCGTTGCCGGAGGACGCAGGTAAGCTGTTGTTCGTCGTTCCCAGGGTATCACACGTAGCGATGTGTGCTGCCTCAGGAACGATAAACAACCTGAGCCCACAACGACCAATGAGATTTTGAAAATGAACGACGTGTCAACGATCATCGATTAGGTGAGTATTTTTGATCGTTAACACTCGCTAAGAGCTGTTACACGCAACGACGTCGCTAACGACGCTGGGTGTGCGTCACGAATTCCGTGACCCCGACGACATATCGTTAGATATGTCATTGCATGTAAAGCCCCCTTAAGTCCCAATCTGAACTTTACCAAAAATGTGTCTATACCCACTGAACTGAACTACCATGGGTCTGCTCATCTCTAGTTTAAAGCACTTTGAAGTATGTGTAGCACCCCACTGTGGAGGTGGTTAACCTCCTCGTTACCGGGCCATTGAGGGTCGCGTCAGGCGACGTCATGGGTGGCCTTGCCCGGTTCCATTGCCCGGAGACGTACAGTAAATGGTGGGGAAAGTGGGGTGAAGGGGAAAGATTGTCGGGACTCCACGTGTGATAGCCACCGCTGCAGAATTCCTCACCGGGGCAGGGGTTATGGCAACCGGGATGGTGTCGCTCCTCACAGGCGGAGTGGGCCCAGAGTGCATGATGGGGTTAGCGGTGCCTTGGAAGCACCACAGCGCAGACCGACACCGTCGCTAATCAGAGTCTGAGTCAGAAACTGCAGTTCCAGGTTCTTTTTACTCACTGATTTAAAGCTGCGCCAAGGTGCTGGTCTCTTCTATCATTGGCTCCGGGTAATCCTAACCAAGTGAGGGGCCACCACTGATGTTTGAGGAGAGAGTGAGAGTGTGTCCTTTCCTTAGGGTGTTCCCTTTCAAAGGTAGGAATCCTGGCTGAGCTCCGGCTCCAAGCCCCGTTCCCTGTGTAGATCAAAGAGTTCCAAAGGTATCTTGTCAGAACTATGGTCTCGACTTGTCTGTCTGTGTGAGTGTGTTGCGCCTACCTTTACCCCCCAATGGTGCTTACCTCCTGGTGGTTGCCCTAGCAGCTGGAAAGTCCCATGTCTCTGAATGGCCACTCCCCGTCTGCCCCAAGACAGCTCCCCAGTAGGAAGCACCTGACTGTATGTAAGGCGAAATGTGGAAACAGCGATGATTAACCCCACCTTACCTGAGATGGATTCCACACCTTAACTGAGGTGCAGTACCCTGTGGCGACCAGTGCCTCAGGGGCGCCACATATGCAGTTTTCAAAATGGTGTCAGTTTTGGGCATTTCTTGTCACATAAGACCCTGAAAGTAATTTCAAATTTGATGCGGCCCTTAAAATATTAGCTTTTTAAGTTTTGTTGAAAAAATGATAAATTGCTTATACACTTTTAACCGTCCTAACTTCCTAACAAAAAAATGATGTTTAAAAAATGGTGCTTATGTAAAGTAAGCCTGTGGCAAATGTTATTTATTCATTATTTTCTGTGATATATCTATCTAGTTTAAGGGCTAGAGTTGAGCGATGTTCGAGGTTCGCCAATTTCATGTTCGAGTGATTTTGGGGGGTGCTCGAACACGAGCTTTTTGCTAAAAGCTCGACAGTTCGAGTTAGGTTCGAGAATGGTTTGATCAACATAAACGTGGCTTTTCACAGTAAGGCTATGTGCACATGTTGCTATCTGCATGCGTCCTGCGTCCCCAGCACAATCCCTCTCCCCTTCCTACTCACTGACCACGGGTGCCTCGCTCCACGTCTGTCACAAATCTGCGGTGTCTTTTCCTCTTTAGAAAATGGCTTCCGCTTCATTAGTCAATTAGTTATTCCATGCTTTCCCTGCCCACCGGCGCCTATGATTGGTTGCAGTCAGACAACGTCCCCAAGCTGAGTGACAGTTGTCTCACTGCAACCATTCACAGCCGCCGGCGGGCGGGTCTATATCATGCAGTAAAATAAATAAATAAAAAAAATGCGGTTCCCCCATATTTGATTCCAGCCAGGATAAAGCCGCACGGCTGGAGGCTGGTATTGTCAGGATGGGGAGCACCACGGTATGGGGAGCCCTCCACCCTGACAATATCACCCAGCAGCCGGCTGGAATAGCCACATTCAGTAGATGCGACAGTCCCGGACTCTACCCAGCTCATCCCGAATTGCCCTGGTGCGGTGGCAATCGAGGTAATAATGGGGTTGATCATGCCAGGCGTCTCCCCGAGACACCTTCTATAATCAACCTGAAAGTGAAAGTAAATAAACACACCCCGAAAAATCCTTTATTTGGAAAAAAAGACAAAAAAACACCCTGTTACACCCCTTTATTAATCCTCAAATACCCCTCCAGGTCCGACGTAATCCATACGACACTGTCAGCGTCACGTGTTCAGCAGAGACTTCAGCAATGCAGAAGTCAAAATTACCAAATCTGCCTATCTTTACCATTAGAAGCAGTAGCTGAGTGGATAGAGTGCTAACATAAGAAGCATTAGGTCGTGAGTTCTAGTCCCTGTAAATAATTTTTTTTTAATTTAAAATTATATTTATAATATATTTATAATATATTTATAATTATAATTTAATTATGCACTGAGTGAGGGGCGGACATCAGCTGTGAGCTCTCTCTCTCTCTATCTCTCTCTCCTTTCTCTCTCTTCTTTCTTTCTCTCTCTCCTTTCTCTCTCTCCTTTCTTTCTCTCCTTTCTTGCTCTCTCTCCTTTCTCTCTCTTCTTTCTTTCTCTCCTTTCTCTCTCTCCCCTTTCTCTCTCTCTCCTCTCTCTTTCCTTTCTTTCTCTCTTTCTCTTTCTCTCTCTCTCCTTTCTCTCTCTCTCCTTTTTTTCTCTCTCCTTTCTCTGTCTCTCTCCTTTCTCTGTCTCTCTCCTTTCTCTCTCCTTTCCCTCTCTCCTTTCTTTTTCTCCTTTCTCTCTCTCTCCTTTCTTTCTCTTTCACCTTTCTCTCTCAATCCTTTCTCTCTCTCCTTTCTCCTTTCTTTCTCTCCTTTCTCTCTCTCCTTTCTCTCTCTCCTTTCTCTCTCTCTCTCCTTTCTCTCTCCTTTCTTTCTCTCCTTTCTTTCTCTCTCTTTCCTTTCTCTCTCTCCTTTCTTTCTCTCTCTCTCTCTCTTTCTCTCTCTCCTTTCTCTCTCTCCTTTCTTTCTCTCTATATTTCTCTCTCTCTTTCTCTCCTTTGTCTCTCTCCTTTGTCTCTCTCCTTTGTCTCTCTACTTTCTTTCTCTCCTTTCTCTCTCTCTTCTTTCTCTCTTTCTCTCTTCTTTCTCTCTCTCTCTTCTTTCTCTCTTTCTTCTTTCTCTCTTTCTCTCTCTTCTTTCTCTCTTTCTCTCTCTTTCTTCTTTCTCTCTCTCTCTCTTTCTCTCTCTTTTCTTTCTCTCTCTCTCTTTCTCAGACCTGGCGATGATCAGCTAATGCGGTCACTTGACGGAATCTACTGACACTATAAGTCAAGCGGTGAGGCCGACTTTTTACCGCCCTGCCGGCTAAACTATTAGCTAATGCCGTCGGACAGGAGTGTGCACTAAAGTGTGTAGCTGTTTTTTTTTTTTTCCACTGATGCATCAGCTGATTGTATAAAAGCCGTTTATACAATCAGCTGCTGTGTCATGTGATCCAGGCCCTTGAACCTGACACATCATCTGATCGCTTTGCCTTCCAGCAAACCAATCAGATGATATTGGATCCGGATTGGATGGCGTGGGACCCTTGACCCAGGATTACTGTGGAGGGGGTTCTTTATTTCAATAAAGATGGAGTCACTAAGTGTGTTGTGTTTTATTTATAATAAAAATATTTTTCTGTGTATTGTGTTTTTTTTATTGGTACTAGAAATTCATGGTGGCCATGTCTAATATTGGTGTGACGACATGAATTTCGGGCTTAGGGCCAGTTGATAATATACAGCTAGCCCCAACCCCATTATTACCCAGCAAGCCACCTGTCACTAGGGCAGCTGGAGAGTTGGATACAGCGCCAGAAGATGGCGCTTCCATGAAAGCGCCCTTTTCTGGGGCGGCTGTGGACTGCAATTCGCAGCAGAGGGGCCCAGAAAGCTCAGGCCAACCTGTGCTGTGAATTTCAATCCCCATCTGCCTAGTTGTACCTGGCTGGACACAAAAATATGGCGAAGCCTACGTCATTTGTTTTCTAATTATTTCATGTAATAAGTAAAATAATTAAAAAAAGGGCATCCAGTCTCAAAATCACTTGGATCCTTTGAAATGTTCCAAAGTTATTACTACATAAAGTGACACAGGTCAGGATTGTAATATGTGGCCTGGTCAGGAGTGTGAGAACAGGCTGGATGGTGAATTAAAGTATTAACACATGTGGAACTACTTTTCTTTCACAGTAGTGCTCGATCTACCAAAATGTCTATCTCCTATTTCTTAAATTTCCTCCTTTGAGTCAAAGCAGGAAGATGTCACAACTGGCATGGACTCATGCAGTTTGAGTCAGTGTCTTTTGCATTGCTACTGTGCTGCTATAACAGTTAATCTTTATGGATTCCACAATTAGAATTCCAACAATGACATTTCTGTCTTTCTTGTCCCCACAGGCTGGGATCATATAGTGTTTGCTATAATGGTCAGCGCCTCTTCTGGGGCTTATTTCCTAACTCCTGCATAATGGAAAAGGTGCCATTGACTATAATGATGCGGTTTTGTGCAGGGTCAGACGTAAGCACCAATGAAGCCACTGAGCGCAGTGGCAAATCGTATGTGTATGTGTCGCGGGCGGAGGAGGGGACGCTGCGCTCACCTACTGCTCAGGTCCGGCTGCTGCTGCTGCTCAGTGGTGGCTCGAGCAGTGGGCTGGATCCTGGGGACTCGAGCGGCGTTCCTCGCCCGTCAGTGAAAGGGGGTGGTTTGGTTTAGGGATATTGTCCGTGACGCCACCCACGGTTGTGGTGAGGTTAGTGACACCACCGCTGCTCTGGACGGGGATCCCGGGAGCGGTGACAGGGAGCAGCTTAGATGTTGGTTCTCCCCTCCGTGGGTAGGGGGTCAGCTGTCCCGGGGCCCGTGAGGGAGGTAGGGATGGTTGGCAGGCGGGTTATGGGGCCTGGTGAGGTGCAGGGTTGCGGGGGCAGTGCTGTGCCGCACAGCACGCTGGTACTCACTCAGCCAGTAATTCACACAGAGTCTCTGGTCAAACAAACGGCTGGATGGACGGGTCCCACAGGCGGCTGCGGTTGTTCTCCTCCCGGCAGGTTGATGGTGACTGCCTTTCCCTGCACCTGTGTAGTGTGTATGGTTCCAATGGGTTCCCACCGGTAACCCGCTCCCCAGCTTGGATGGGTGCTGAGGGAGCCCCTTTTGCCCGCAAGCTCTGGCCCTGGAAACTGTAGCCTTGGCGGTGACTGTGTTTCCCTCTACGGTGGGAGCTGTTGCCTTCAATCGGGTCTTGGCTGCTGGGAAACCCCGGAGGTTCCCTTCGCTAACGGATTTGACCAATTTGCGGCGACTCCAAGCCTCGCCGGGGTCCGTAACCCTGCCGGATGGTGCTGGCTTCTCTTTGCTCGCCGGTCCGGTACCGCCGGGCCACCGCCCGTCCACGGTCCTTACGGTTCACTCTGATTAGCCTCTCCTGCAGACGGTCACCACCGTCTGCCAACCTTGCTGTTTGTGCCCGGGCCACACACCCAGACACGGTCAGACAGTTGCTCTCTTGCAACTTCACTCCTCTCACTTTCCAACTCTAAACTCATCTGCCTCCTTTTCCCGCCTCCAGGACTGTGAACTCCTCGGTGGGCGGGACCAACCGCCTGGCCCACCCCCTGGTGTGCACATCAGCCCCTGGAGGAAGGCAACAAGGATTTTGTGTTTGTTTTCGGTGTGCCTAACCGGGATGTAGGGTGTGTTGGTGGTGTGCTGTGATGACCTGGCTTGTCCAGGGTGCCACATTCCCCCTTAGTAAAATGCAGACCGTCCGCGGGCTGCCCGTCCATCACCGGTTTTATTTTGAACTGTAAAGATAGAAAAACGGTAAAACATTTAAAACATAAGCATTTTTCATTCTTCCCACATCGGGAGGCACATTTCTTAAACGTTACTAAATGGTACAGCTTCTGCTCTCTCCCACCCAAGCAACCTCACCCTGATGCTGCCCCTAAGCAAATGGGCAGCACCCCTTGACCCCAGTCCAGCACCAAGTTGCCCGAGCGGGTTCTGTCTCTTTCAGGGGACCAACGTCCATGGAGACCCCTGAACCCCCAGAGGATTGCCACCGGTTACGGTAGTGGCGGGCCTGGGCCATCACTTTCCTCCAGGCCCATCCTCCAAATCAGCCTCTCCGGAGACGGTAACGGTTTTAAGCCAACATTTTTATTTACATGCCACTAAGTTTGTGGTTGCCCTGCCAGTTCTCGGGCTTGTCCGTAGCAGTTTCTACGCAACGGTTGTAGAAAGTCCCTATGGGGACAACAGTGCTTCGTAGCCAACGGGCTACCACAAACAAAACTGTAGGGTCCCAACGGAGACTTACCGTAGGGACCCAACGGGGACTGTCAGCTGGGTCCCAGGGGCCATCCACAACACCTGGCTCCGGTACAGCTTCCTCCTGCAGCTTTATCACAGTCCACCATCGAACAGCACGAGCCCCCAACGCCACCCTCACACAGGGGTGACATTGTCCCACAGGACTCCATTTTCAGCTGCCGATGATGCGGGTACGACTGCTCCTCCAACCGGACTCCTTAGACTTGAGGGCCGTCTGGAACGTCAGTAGAATCCCAATGGGGATCGACAGCAAGGTAACCGGGAACCGCTACCATGTTCTAACTTTTCTTCCTTAATCAGCAATCCCGCGGCACAGCTGCCTTTGCTGCCGCTCCCGGTGTGGAGCACCTTCTGCTGGCTCTGGTTCAAGCGGTGTGGGGGATGGGCCCAGCCAGAGTCCCTCCATGCCAGCTACGACCGGTACCTTCGGTAATGAGGGACCCTGCTGTGACATGGCCTGCTCTGCCTCCTGGCAGCTGCATCCCCGCCGTGCCTCAGCCGAGGCCCGGTGTTTGGGAGCGGTCGACGGGACTTGCGGTGGTGGCCTCTGGTTGAGGGTCACCTCCGCTGCAGCCGGGCGGACTGCCGGGGCCGTCGTCATCTCTGTCGCAGTCGGGATGAAAGCTGGGACGGGTGCCAGAGCAGTGGTAAAGGTAAGGCCCGGGGGCCGCAGGTCTAGGCCCTTTCCCACAGATGCTGCGGGCTCCATTACCGATGGCAGGGGTAACGGGTCGGTCGGGGCGTTGGCCATGGGCATGGGCAGTGAGGGAGGTAGCATGGTGGACGGCAGCAGGCCGGGCCCCTCAGCCATATCGACCGATCCCTCTGGGACATAGGGGCGTGGGGCGCTTACCCGCTCCTCTGAGACCACCTCCACTTCGGATGCCCAAACGGTTGTGGCCAGGCCCTTCATCTCTGACGTCCACTTCGCCAGCATGAAGTGGACTTGGGCCGGGAGCTCCTGGCACATCTCGCTTCTGGATCCAGGAACGTGTTTCAGCAGAGTCCTGGCGTCCCTGCACGCTGCAGCGCTAGTTACATGCAGCTGCGACCACCGCTCCTCCAGCGGCTCCGTCGGGCGCGGACATCTTGTTTCCGTCCCTCTTAGCCTTTTTTTTCGGCTCCTCCTCTACAGGGGCGGGGTTTTGGCTTTTGCGCCTCTACTGCTCGAGGAGACGCTCGAGCGGGGATTTTTCGCGCCCAAAATGGTGGCTTCTCGAAATTTTCAGCCGTCCGGCGGTCACAAGGAGCATCTCTACCAGACGGCAGAGCGGTAAGATCCTGTTCGTGATGCCAAGTTGTCGCGGGCGGAGGAGGGGACGCTGCGCTCACCCACTGCTTGGGTCCGGCTGCTGCTGCTGCTGCTCGGTGGTGGCTCGAGCGGTGGGCTGGATCCTGGGGACTCGAGCGGCGTTCCTTGCCCGTGAGTGAAAGGGGGTGGTTTGGTTTAGGGATATTGTCCGTGACGCCACCCACGGTTGTGGTGAGGTTAGTGACACCACCGCTGCTCTGGACGGGGATCCCGGGAGCGGTGACAGGGAGCAGCTTAGATGTTGGCTCTCCCCTCCGTGGGTAAGGGGTCGGCTGTCCCGGGGCCCGGTGAGGGAGGTAGGGATGGTTGGCAGGCGGGTTACGGGGCCTGGTGAGGTGCAGGGTCGCGGGGGCAGCGCTGTGCCGCACGGCACGGTGGTACTCACTCAGCCAGTAATTCACACAGAGTCTCTGGTCAAACAAACGGCTGGATGGACGGGTCCCACAGGCGGCTGCGGTTGTTCTCCTCCCGGCAGGTTGATGGTGACTGCCTTTCCCTGCACCTGTGTAGTGTGTACGGTTCCAATGGGTTCCCACCGGTAACCCGCTCCCCAGCTTGGATGGGTGCTGAGGGAGCCCCTTTTGCCCGCAGGCTCTGGCCCTGGGAACTGTAGCCTTGGCGGTGACTGTGTTTCCCTCTACGGTGTGAGCTGTTGCCTTCAATCAGGTCTTGGCTGCTGGGAAACCCCGGAGGTTCCCTTCGCTAACGGATTTGACCAATTTGCGGCGACTCCAAGCCTGGCCGGGGTCCGTAACCCTGCCGGATGGTGCTGGCTTCTCTTTGCTCGCCGGTCCGGTACCGCCGGGCCACCACCCGTCCACGGTCCTTACGGTTCACTCTGATTAGCCTCTCCTGCAGACGGTCACCACCGTCTGCCAACCTTGCTGTTTGTGCCCGGGCCACACACCCGGACACGGTCAGACAGTTGCTCTCTTGCAACTTCACTCCTCTCACTTTCCAACTCTAAACTCATCTACCTCCTTTTCCTGCCTCCAGGACTGTGAACTCCTCGGTGGGCGGGACCAACCGCCTGGCCCACCCCCTGGTGTGGACATCAGCCCCTGGAGGAAGGCAACAAGGATTTTGTGTTTGGCTTCGGTGTGTCTAACTGGGGTGTAGAGTGTGTCGATGTTGTGCTGTGACGACCTGGCTTGTCCAGGGCGCCACATATGTGAAGAGTTCTAATGTATATACATGCCATGTAATACCTTGCTCATAGTTTCTCATTATAAAAAAAAGCATACATATACATATTTGTTTTATTGTTTACTTCTATGTAATAGTACAGTTTACTGTGCCATAGCATAGCATGCTGTAAATAGTACTCTCTTTTGGCCTTCTTTGTCTATATAGAAATATAGGAATATGATTGGCTTCTATTCCAGAACCTTTTGGCTAATATACAGTATAAGGCCTGTGCCACACACACATGAAAATCACGCACGTGCCGTGAGACACGTATTTTCCCTGAGTGTTGCGTTTGGTAAGCACGTGTCTCCGGTACGTGCGGGCCATGTGTGTTCTCCATATGCTATCCGCATTAACACACGGAGAACTGGTAATTTGCATACTCACGTGGTCCTTCCTGCTGTCCGTGGTGGTGATCTTCAGTCTCCGGTCCTGCCGACTCCCCGCTGCTGCTGCTTCCAGCCGCAGTGAAGTGAATATGCAATGAGCATAATGAGCGGCGGTCGGCAGCAAGTGACAGCAGCGGCAGAGACAGGAGGGCAGGAGAAGGTGAGTAAAGATTTATTATTTTTTTCTCTGACATGTGAGTTTTCTCTGGCGCGTGTCACACGGGACCGCATCCACACTACATCTGTGTGGTACGGGTGCGGGCCGTGTGACACCCGTAATGCCGGAGAAAAACGGACATGTCAGCGTGAGGAACACACGGACACACGTAAGTATGGAACGGACACACGTTCCATTCCAAAATACTTACGTGTGTCCAAACAATTAGGAATACATAGGTCCACGTGTGCCCGTGTCTCCGGTACGTGAGAAAACTGTCAAACACATACCGGAGGCACGAAAGTGTGACAGAGGCCTAAAGTTAACAGAGTGTTACACACATCCATTAACTTCTTAATGATATATGACTAGTAATGAGTGAGCACTAAAATGCTCAGGTTCTCGTTACTTGAATCGTGCATGTTCGACTGCTTGCGTGCTCATCTCGAATAGCAAGTATATTGGAAGTCAGTAAGAAACCAGCATTTTTCTGGTAAACCCTCCCAGGAGAGCTGGGAATGGGGACAAATGCTGAAATGGATGGAAACTGGTCTCAAATTTAATGGGGACAGCACGGCAAACATGCCTTAATGCATTTCTGACTTCCAGGTCACTGCTGGGAACAATGTTACAGGTATTTTACAAGTAAAAATAAAAGTTACAAAACTGAAGATAAAATGGAAAAATGTTAGAAACATTTATTTCCGTATAATGAGTCGTGTATAAGGCAAATTAAAATTGAGGCCATGTTCACTCGTAGCGTTCTTTAAAAAAATGCATCAGTTTTCCATTTTAGTCTCAGTTTTTCCATTTTAGGAAAAAAGCAATCGTGTGCATTCGATTTCTGAAATCTCATAGCTTTTGCTGGTACTGTAAAAATCAGCTTTTAATTTGCATAAACCTCAATAAAACCACTGCAAAAAAATGCAGCAAAAATGCATTGTGAACAAAGCCTTACTACCCGGGCTACCAGATGAACATAAAATCAAATCAAATGTTCCTTTTTTCCTCATGTATTTCCATTCACCCCTTCCCACTCAAAAAAGGGTATACAGTTCATGGTTTCTTCTTTTTCTTGTCTTCCTCCACCATATCAACAAGGTCATCATGTGGCCGTTGCTCCAAATTTTTAGCCGGTCATTAAGCTGCCTGCACTCATAATTTGTATCGTCTACAGATATGAGCCAAATCTGAGACTTGCAGACCACAGTCACTGCTCCCTCCCTGCTTAAGTTGATGCCGTGGGTATTTAGTGCTGCTGGGGCATAATAAAAACTCATTGGGGCATCCGTTTGATTACTAAAAATACTGACATTCTGATTGTTCTCCATTGGGCCAGACTTCTTAATCTCACTGGATGAAGCAGAGCGGAACATAAAGCCAAATCAAATGTTGTTTTGTTCTGGTGCATTCCCAAGCACCCATGCACCCATTCTCCAGCAGAAAAGAGTATACAGTTCATAGTTTCTTCTTTTCTTGTCCTTCTCTTCCTTTTCCTCCATATCAACAGGATCAACATCCATCCCTCACTCCCAATTTTTAAATTGCCAATCGGCAGCCATCACTCATAATTATTGTAGGGCCATCAGGTGGCCCTCACTCATACATTTTGGATGGCCATGAAGCAGCCCTCGCTCATAAACCTTGGAAGGCCATCAGGCAGCCCTCACTCATCAAATCTGGAGGGCCATCAGGTAGCCCTCACTCATATTTTTTGGAGGTCTATATGGCGGCTTTCACTCATACATTTTGAAGGACAATTAAGCGTCCCTGAACTAATTTTTATTTAGGACTACATATTTTGTTTTTTAAAGAAAACTACAGTTTGCAGGCGGCAGCACAAAAAAATGTTCATCCATGAGACCCAGCTTCCTGTCCCACTTTGCAGGAGGGCGAACACTCTTGAAGTCAGAACACTGTGAACAGGTGGTTGATTGGATGGGCACAAAATATTTCTAGTTTCTATCCAAGCACCACCCTTTCTACCATATGGTCCAGTCTCAATAGCCTAGAGTCTGTACCACATAATCCACACCCTAATTCACCTTCCTCAAACCATTGCAAGTCACAGGAGATGAGTGAGGAACTATTTACATTTCAATTTATTGACTTTTCTGGCCTCTTGCTCTGCACGTTTCAAGAGAGACATAAGGAGATCAAATGTAGTGATGTCCAAACAACAGCAATTTGTGTCTTAGGAGGTGGATTATAATACACTGTTGCCAACAAGGGATGTTGTTAATACAACAAGTCAGGAGGAAGATGTGCAGAGTGCAGAAATGGAAAGTGAGGTGATGGACGATAAAGTCACTAACCCAGCCTGGCAAGGTGTCATGTAGAGAAAGGACAGCAGCACAGAGGGATAGAGATCAGCAGCACTGCAACAGGTAGGAAGAGGCAGTGGGGTAGATAGAGGGAGAAGGCGGGCAACTGTTCCTCAAATCACCCAAACGTGGCAAGTTCCCTAAGGGTTAGTTGTTTCCCAGTCTGGCGCATTTTTAAGAAATTGTGGGCACAAAAGCATGGTCATTTACAACCTGTGCCATACCAAGATCACCAGAGGCCTGACCACTCTCAGACTAAAGCGGGATTTGCACGCTACAATATATCTTACGAGATGTCGGCGGGGTCACGTCATAAGTAACGCACATCCGGCATCGTTAGTGATGTCGCTGCGTGTGACACCTACGTGCGACCCAGATTGTGCGCAAAAACGTTGATCGCATACACGTCGTTCATTTTCTAAAAATTGTTCGTCTTTTTGAACGAAACCTGTATAATGATACGTGTGACACCCTACAAACGACGAGCCTCATCGTTCTTATGTACGTCATATGCGACGCGGGCGTGTCTCTCCATGCCATGCCTCACACCCACCGCTATGATTGGTGGTATCAACTGCGTAACTAATTGTCCTTCGTGCTTTATAAGGCGTACGCAACTCGTGTAATGTTAATCATTTCTCCCTATCTGTGGTCCGGTAGATCTAACGAGATATTGATCGATGTGGCATCATATAGAATATGCATGTGTGACAGCTCAGAGACGACCTATGTATGAACTCTGCAGATCGTATATATGACCTGGGCGTGTCGCATCGCATACAAGATCGCATATGAAATCGTAGCGTGTAAAGCAGCCTTAACACCAGCATGCTCAGATACATGCCATCAAAGCACCTGACAAGGTGAGCAGAACGCATAGGTCCACAATCAGTGTTTATCGGATGACACCACTACCTCTTCCCCAACATTCTTGACATCCCCTGGGAAGGACGCAGGGTGCAGATTCCTCCTGCCCTGCACCTATTGTTGCATATTCTCAAGCACCATCAGAAACATTGTTTAATACTTTGACCCAGGGCAGCGTTCAGCTATCCCTAGCTTAGGCCCTTGGAACGCAAACACAAATACCCAGACAGCCACCCATTCACAGGCCCAAACACTAAATGGGAACATTTTCAGAGTGCTTAACTTGGATATGTTGCAATTTAGTCTTGGAACACTGAGGCTTTCTTCAACCTCATGGCAGCGGCTGTTTCTTGGTACTCATTCCCAAGCCCCTACTATTTTTCCCAACCCACAATGCAAGAAGAGTTTTCCATATCACCTTCCTGAGGTGGAGAAGGCTAGTAATATGGTGCAATACCAGAAGGCCCCAATTGAACAATTAGTACAAAAATTTCCCATCTGACAAAGATGGCAACAGAGGTCATAGTTCCTTGGACAACCAATTAGGAGCGACAAGAGGGACAAACACCATGTCCAACAGAGGCAAAGCAACACTATAAAAGGTCTGGAACAGTTTCATTAGGCCTTCAAAGCACTCAGGGACTGATCTGCAGGGTAGTCTCACAATGAGGGAAAAGGTTTGCAAGATGGTGGAGTACCTAGCTGAATATACTAGCATCCTCCGTAATTCCTCTGTGCAGTGCAACTATTGGATATCCAACTGGACATGTGGCATGAAAAGTCCCTCTACATGGAGAAGCTGGAATGCCTTGCTTCTAGCATTTTGTCAAAGAGGGTTTTTAGTGCCGCTGGTTGTATAACTGATAGGCGCATCCGCCTGTCAACTGAAAATTCTGACAACTTGACTCTAATCAAAATGAACAAGGCCTGCATTAGTCCAGATTTCTCAACCCCAGCGGATGACAGTAGCGGAACATAAAACTAATTCAAATGTTCCTTCTTTTTTTCTGGTGTATTACCATGCACTCTTTCCCACCTAAACGGGTATACGGTTCATATTTTTTTTTTCTTGTCCTCCTCCTCCTCCATCATGCAGCCCTGGATCCAAATTTTTTAAAGGCCACCGTCTATAGGCAACTAGGGGTCCTGCACTTGTCATTTTCTTCAAATCAGGGTCATTTTCAAGAATGTGCCAATTTCTATTCAGGGAGTCCAGTGGAGCACATTTTTGTCCTCCAAAACACTGTGACGTTAACACTGAAAAAACCCCACTAATAATAGATTCGTGTTCAGCTTCAAATTTGGCCCCCTGGATAGCACCATAAGAAAAGCCCTGAATAGAAATTGGCACATTCTTGAAAATGACCCTGATTTGAAGAAAATGACAAGTGCAGGACCCCTAGTTGCCTATAGACGGTGCCACAATCTGAGAGACCTGCTGGTGAGGAACAGGTTAACCAGTTCATCCACGTGGTTAGAAAAGCATTCCCCAGTGGGTAATTACCGTTGTGGTCAATGTAAATTTTTTAAACTTCACCTCACCGGCACTTCTCTCCAGATTGGTTCTAATTAACAGCAGGTCAGACAGTTTATATCCTGTAAGACTAAGTACGTTGTGTACATTGTATATTGCCCATGTGGGAGATTCTACATTGGGAAAACGATTAGATATATGTATATACGCTTCAGGGAACATTATAATTCCATTACCACGGGCAAGGGTTCCCCGAGATTAATAGAACATATACGTACAGTACACGAAGGTAACCCCGACACCCAGCGTTTTGCTGGTCTGGTACAGACCTCTTTGCCCCCCCAGGGGGAGATCTCCATAAATTATTATTGCAAAAGGAGGCTAAACTTATAATAAAATTTGGAGCACAGGGTAATCTGGGACTGAATGACCGCAACGATTTAGCAGTGTTTTTATAAATTGGAGCAGAAAAATTAGCCTGCTAAAATATTTTATATTATCATGCTATGCCCATATCACTTTTTGTTCCTTTTTATTTTAGGTACTTTGATTTTATTTGCACAGTGATGCCCAGTAGGCACGATTTCTTAAAATGTTGAACAGTAATTATATGTATGTAAATTACTGTTTGGTGGTGATTCCTCTGTTTTTAACATGTGGTGACGTGACCTGGATGCACTCCCCTTTTTAAGGAGTGTACGATCGCCCCCCACATGTAGACCCATCGAAGCCTGATTGGCAGGCGAAACAGCCGTCGTCCTCCTGGAGGGACTCGCATCCAGGTTATCTCCCGCTTATTTTACCTGCACTGATGGAGAAAATTCCTAAATAAATTTTTCTGGCACAGAAGCTGTATGCAGTCAGGTTTCCTTCTTTTTCATATAGACTATATTATGCAGTAAAATAAATAAACGATTAAAAAAAAACCCTGTGGTCCCCCCCAATTTTGATACCAGCCAAGATAAAGCCACACGACTTGAGGCTGGTATTGTCAGGATGGGAAGTGCCACGTTATGGGGAGCCCACCACCCTAACAATATCAGCCAGCAGCCGCCAGGAATTGCTGCATCCATCAGATGCGACAGTCCCGGGACTCTAGCCGGCTCACCCCGAATTGCCCTGGTGCGGTGGCAATTGGGGTAATAAGGAGTTAAATGGCAGCTTATAGCAACCACTAAGTCCTATGTTAATCATGGCAGCCGTCTCACCGAGATACCTTCCATGATTAACCTGTAAGTAAAAGTAAATAAACACACACAACGAAAAATCCTTTATTTGGAATAAAAGACAAAAAAAACCTTCTTTTATCACTTTATTAATTCCCAAACACCCATCCAGGTCCAAAGTAATCCACACGACGCTTTCAGCTCTGCTACATGAAGCTGACAGGGAGCACCGTAGAACACGATTTCTCTGTGTCAGCTCCACGCAGCAACTGAAGTGAGCTGCGCTGTCACCGGAGATATCACTCAGGTAGTGCCGGTGTGTGCGAGGATAATGATGAGTGCGGTAGTGCCGGGGTGTGTGCAGGGACGATAATTAGTGCGGTAGTGCCAGGGTGATTGCGGGGACAATGAGGTGTGCGGTAGTGCTGGGGTTTGTGCAGGGATGATGATGAGTGCGGTAGTGCAGAAATGTGTGCGGGGATGATGATGCGTGCGGTAGTGCCGGGGTGTGTGCGGTGATGATGATGAGTGCAGTAGTGCCGGGGTGTGTGCGGTGATGATGATGAGTGCGTTAGTGCCTGCGTGTGTGCGAGAATAATGATAAGTGTGGTAGTGCCGGGGTGTCTGCAGGGGCGATGATGTGTGTCGTAGTGCTGGGGTGTGTGCGGGGATGATGATGGGTAGTGTCGGGGTGTGTGCGGTGATGATGATGAGTGCAGTAGTGGCGGGGTTCGACAAACACACCCGACGTTCGACAAACCGAACCGAACTCGAACACTAGAGGGGTGCCTTATCACTAATTAGCAGCACAAAGACCAAAGGTAACCCTGAAGGAACTGCATAGTTTCCAAACAGAGACTGGAGTATCTGTCAATGCGGCCACAATAAGCCGTACAACCCATAAAGCTGGCCTTTATGGAAAAGTAGCCAGAAAAAGCCTTTAATTACAGCCAAAAATTGGAAATCTCTTTTTGATTTTGTCAAAAGATATGTGGTAGACTCCCCAAATGTATGGAGGAAATTGGTCTGTTCAGATGAGACCAAAATTGAACTTTTTGACCATGAATGTAAACGCTATGTCTAGCTCTGAACCAACACAGCTCATCATCGCAAGAACAACATCCCCACAGTGAAACATGGTAGTGGCAACCTCATGCTGTGGGGATGTTTTTGGCAGCAGGAACAGGGAAACTTATCCAAGTAAAGGGAAATATGGCTAGTACAAAAAACAGGGATATTCTTGAGCAACACCTGTTTCCGTCTGTCAGTGATTTAAGACTGTGATGGAGTTTGACCTTCCAACAAGATAAAGACCGAAACCATACTGCTAAAGCAACGCACGAGAAGTTTAAGTGGAAACATGTAAGTGTATAGGATGGGCCTAGTCAAAGCCCAGAACTTAATCCAATTGAGAATCTCTGATCAGACTTGAAGATTGCTGTTCACCAGAAGAAACTATTTAACTTGATGAAGCTGCAGCAGTTTTGCCTTGAGAAAGGGGTAAAAATCCCCAACTACAAAATGTGGAAGCTCATAGAGACTTATCCAAAGTGACTTTCAACTGTAATTGCCACAAAAGGAAGCTCTACAAAGCACCAACTTTAGGGGTGGTGATTAGGTATGCACACTTAAGTTCTTATTTATTTTGTCCTATTTGTTGTTTTTTCCATAGTAAAATGAAAATCCAATGTTCATAGTTGAAGGCATGTTCTTTACATGAACTGATGCAAATGTGCAAAATAAAAAAACAGTGAAATTCCAGGTTGTAATGTAGCAAAACCCGAAAAATGCCAATGGGGTTGAATACTTTCACAAGGCACTGTAAAAAGTAGAAAAATTAGTAACATAACCTTGCTTCCCCCACAACGATCAGGTGTTCATAGTACTGCCTCTTTGGTTGTCTATAAATGTCTGGTGTGGCCAGGTTATGTTACTAGTATGGACAATGCATCCTTGTGCATAGTTTGCCAGTGGCCAGTAGTGCTGATGTTTTAAGGCTATATGCACACGCTGCAGTTTTTATCCCGTTGTTTGGTGTAGTTTTGTTGTCCGAACTCTCTCACTTTTGACTTCCCAGCAAAGTCTATGAGAAGTCATATTTCTGTGCGCACGTTGCAGTTTATTTGTCAGCAGTTTTTTTTTTACAAAATTTTGTGACAAAAAGCAGCATGTTAATTTTTCTTGCATGGTTGTCAACTTTTGTCACCCATTGAAATCAATAACGGGATAAAAAGTGCAAGGTTACAAATTGTTTGCAAAATCACAATTTTGAGGAGGAAAAAAACTGGCACTATTCCCAGCTGTGAATCAAGCAGAATAATGCAGCCCTGCTGCTGTTGTGTGGACCCGCTTACCCGTTGCGTTATGTTACACTGTCCAAACAAGTTGCCAAGGTGAATTCACTTCATGTGGTGCACTGTAAAGGTCCAGGATAAGTGAACTTCAAAAACATAAGAAAAAGCAGGCAACTCACTGGTCTGTGGAAAACATTCAGAGGAATTTTAATCTTCATGCATGTAGGGGTGGGGTAGGGGCCTGACACAGGTGCTTCTATGGCTTAACCACTGTTTTGTACTGACAGGTGAGTTGCCTGCTTTTTCTTATGTTTTTGAAGTTACAAATTGTTTGCGATTTGCATATGACTTAAGTGAGCTGTGCGATCACTGGTGACATCACTAAGGTTATTTCAAGTCACAGCTGGAGTCCTCCATCTGTGCTCGCAAATCAGGCCGTGACTGAAGAAAGAACTGCAGGTGGAGGACTCACCTGAGTGACGTCACCACTGATCGCATGGCTCACTTCAGTCATGGCCTGAACTTCACAGCGGTGAACCCGTGACATCACTGCTGTGACACATGCGGTATTGTAGGTCCGCAACTGTGACATTAAGAAGATTCACCCGAGTTCATTCTGATTGCACGGCTCTGTGTGCACTCGCAGCGGACAGGCACTCGCTGCGACAGGACAGGGATATAGAAGAGCTGAATTGCCATGAGACTATGTGTGGATTTTGTCAGACCTGCAGGGGTGTTTGGGGGTTAATAAAGAGAGGGCTTTTTGTATTTTATTTCAAACAAAGGATTTTTAGGGTGTTTGTGTTCATTTACTTTCACTTACAGATTAGTGATGGGGGCGGGGTCCCATGGACAACTGCCATCACTAATCTAGGACTTAGTGGCAGCTATGGGCTGCTATTAACTCCTTATTACCTCGATTGCCACCACACCAGGGCAATTGGGAAGAGCTGGGTCCAGTGCGGAATTGATGCATCTTATGGATGCGCCATTTCTGGGGCTGCTACTGTTAGGCTGGAAAGAGCCAAATAATGATGGCCCGTCCCACCCTAATAATATCAGCTCCCAGTTGTCTGCTGTACCATTTCTGGTTTTAGAAAAATGGGGGGACCCCACATATTTTTTTTTTTAAATAAATCAAATAATTAATAAAAATAGTTTAGGATCCCCTCTAATTTTTCATAACTAGCCAAGGTACAGCAAACAGCTGAGGGCTGCAGCCTGCAGCTGTTGCTTTTCCTTTGCTGGATATGAAAAACAGGGGGAATGTAATTTTATTACACCAAAAAATAAAAAAAAAACAGCTGGTCAAGCTAACTATCCCATTTTTGAGCTATTCGGTTATTTATTTCTATCAATTCTCTGTGTTCTTTCTTATTATCTATTCTATTTGTTCTTTCTTTTTATCTATTCTATGTTTTATCTATCTATCTATCTATCCTTTATCTATCTATTTATCTATCAATCTATTTATTCTAGCTATCTATCAATGCAGCATGCGCATATAGCCTAATGAAGATCTGCCGAATAGTGGGATGAATTATTTTCTTTTAATTTCCCATTTTTAGAGATGCAATTTTTGACAGTTTTCAGTGGCTAAAAATAAAAAAGTCTTTATTTTATATATTCAATATTTGATTACAGTAATATAAGTAAAGCTTAGGTCTTAATAACATCATAGTTTTAAGTAATAGTCTGCAATTGTTAAAAAAATGTGAAAATTTAATTTAGCAGATGGGAGAATAATTCTTTTTTTTGCTGTTTTTTTAGTTCCAAAATTGCCTTAATTTACAAAATTTAGGTAAAAGTGATGTCATGATTTTAGTTTTGATTCTATTTTTTTATGAGCTCTCAAAATCTAATACATGCCGTGAAGTGAAAGGGTGGGAAAATAGCTGAATAGACTTCCATAGCACTGATAATAATTATGGGATTACAATTCAGTGCGATAGCAATCAGATGCCATCCTTTGTTATTAAAATGTCATATGGATTTGTAGGATTATGTATAATCCTACACAATATTAATATCAGGTGTAATATCTCTATCCAGAAAAGCAGGATCAAACTGTAGAGCAAGACGCATGATACATTATGGAAATGACTTGTGTAATTCTATATTATCTAAATATATCCAAAACCATGTACCAATGACATCTGGGCAGCGATGAACAGTGTTATCTGGCCAAGTCTTTGTATTCTAATCTTTCATGACCTTTCAATTCTAAATATCTGTCATTAATTTAAAGATTGTTTCTGATTTCTTTCTAAAGGACATGGGTGAAAAAAAGACCATGAGACATTGTTGCAAATTCTACTATAGATAGATAAGAGACAGCTAGAGTTTAGTGAATCATCTGAAATTCACAAAATTTGACAGTTTAAAAGAATGTTCTTAAAAAATGTGATTTGTGTAGAATAAATTTGCTGCAAATTGATAAACTGAAAAGCCTCTATTTGACCGGAAAATAAGAATGTAAAATTCTTGAGTTCTTACGGCAGTTCTTTGAGCCCATTTTCATCAATTTAATGCCAATACACAAATTTTCACTGCTTCTCTTGCCCACCCTCTGTACCAGTGTCTGTGATTGGTTGCAGACTGCTATACACAACTCCCACCCTGAGTCCACATTGGGGATTAATTTCAGTCAGGTTGCTGTATGGTAGTGTAAAAATAAATAATTAAATAAAATTATGTGGACTCCTGCCATATTTTGATAGCCAGCAAAGCTAAAATCAAATCTACAGGCTGCAGCCCCCACCAGTGAACTTTACAATGGATGGATTTCAAAATAGAGGGGATACTACTCTGTTTTTTTAAAAAAGGATCACATTAGATGTTCCAATCCTGGTGCTTAACCAGGCTCATCCCAATTGCCGTGGTGTGGTGACATTCAAAAAATGACAGCTGTCATTAAGCCCTGGATTAGTAATGGGAGGTATCTATGAGACACCCTCCTTACTAACCCTGAAATTGAAAATAAATAAAATACAAACACTGAAAAATCCTGGATTTTAACTAAAATACACACACCCTTTTTCACCCGTTTATTGACCACAAAAAGAACTTTGCAGATCTGACAAAATCCATATGCAGTTCTATGAAAATCTTCAGCTATGCTTCCTCCAGATACTGCAGAGAAGGAAAACATGTTTGCTCTCTGCAGGCTCTGGAAACCACCAAAAGCTGAGGGGGACAAAGCTGTGAACAAATGACGTCACTCAGTTCACTGTAGGCCACACCCGGGTTCCCACGGTGTGACCTTAAGTGAAGTGACTGCCGGACTGTGGGACTGCTGTGACCCGCAGTCTGATGGTCCTGCAGTCAGGTCACCTGACTTTTGCAGAAGGTAAATGGGGACATTACTGAAGGAAATTTAATCCTCTCATGGTTGCTGTGTGAACACCTATCTCTGCTGTCCAAAGACATGAGAGATTCTACTCTATATCAAGGGATGGTACTACTCAAAAAAATATGTATGCACCCTCTCTTACAAGTTAATAAAAACATGATTTTACAATTATTGTCATCCCCTTTCCCTTTCTGTAGAACCTTAACTCCCATCATGTGCTGATAGATAAATTGCATCAGAACTTGTTGGGAGTAACATTTTTTTTCCACAGATTTAATTCAAGAAACTTAACGGGGTAGTCTGGGAGATAAAAAATGATTGTAATGGCCATGCTCTCATAAGCTAAAAAGTTGACCCATAGTGCTGTGCCTCACACTCAACGTACCTGAAAAATTGTTTAAGAGGTCCTAAAGACGTTAAGCGTGAATTTACACATAGTAGCAGCATGTGAAACTGATGAAGGTCTAATACTGTAACAAAACGTCTGTTTGTTTAATTTTCACTGAATTTTCTGCATAAATAAATGCACCTTTTGCATTCATCTTGGAGTGCCCAGCTTTACTTATCTTCTGGATTTGGACCCTTCCAGTGCACCCCGACTTATACCAGGAATGTCATGATATCTCATTTGCTCTAAGAATATGTCATGCAACAATCGTAGGGGGTGCGTTTTGACCAATTGAGGTCTGATGCACAACGAAAAACATACCTAAAAAACACCATAGAAAAGGGGAACACAATAACAATGGTGGGCCCTGGCACTAGTGAGAGGGTAGATGGGTACCTCCTAACCTCACCTGCAGCAGATGTCCCTACTCTCCTAGCCAGTCCCTATACAGTCTCTGCAACTGTCAAAGAGCAGCACCCTGGGTCCCTCCGAAAACCCTATAGATGACCTGACTAGTGAGAGGCGAGTGAGGTTAACTAGACCCACTGCTACACTAAGGAGACAAGAGGGTAGGAGAGACAAACAGGGAATAAAGAACCTAAATGGAAAGGAAACAACTTCTTGAAGAACCACAGCAGCCTCCTTCCACAAAGTCGGCTTTCATACAAATGGTTTGTATAGTCAGCAAAGCTTGCTGGAAGACCTGGCTATTTAAGTACAAGGGGGTGAGTCTACCTTAGCTGCAGGAGAGCTGCTGAAAGAAAACTGACATTTAACTGCTTCCATGCCAAAGGAAATGAAACAACATTTAAATGCAGAGTCCTGGATAGAGACATGTGGCTCCAGTCTTCTTGCTGCCACTAGTCTCCAAAAACAGGGAGATGATTGTGACAGAATACAATAAATGTATTAATCATAGATTTGTAGGTATATTTAGCTATTTTTGCTAACTCTCCAAGAAAGAAGTGCTAGAGTATAGCACTTTTTATTAAATGTGAGCTCATTTTGATTTATTCTTTAGGTCAGTTTTCCCCAAAATCAGTCCTCATGAGCCACCAACAAATCAAGTTTTCAGGATTTCCTTAGTATTGCCCAGGTGATATTTCCATCACCTATACAACAATAAAGAAATAATGAAAACATGATCAACATATTGTGGCTTCATAGGTCAAGAGTTGGGAAATGCTGTTGTATACATTAATAAATTGTCATATTGTATTGTTTTAATAAAATAATCTGCATTATTACAGCTCAAAGTTTAACTTTTATCATGAATATCCTTAAATATTCTCACATTACTTTTTTCTTTGGTTGCAAATATATCTGACCTTCTGTACTTCAGTTATCATGCTTTTTTAAATCTTACGTTTTCATTGCCCTTTTACATAAGCATCTGACATGTTAGAATAAAGCAGATTGTGTGCTAGAATAGATACGTGGATATACAGATTGGGATGATGCAATATAAATAATGACTCACCAGTCTAAAAGATGTAGAATTTTAAATGCATACATGGGCAGCAATGATATGATTATTCACAATTGTTTTATTAAAGCCTAAATATAAACTGCCTCTAGTTATAATTTTGTCTTTAGAAGTTTTTAGTGTGTCCTAATTTTAAGTTTTCTTTCAGACTATTTGACAAGCTTAGTTAGTACTCTTCTGGAGTCGTGACCTCTACCTCTTTCACGCAAGAATGTTCTTTTTTTTTTTAAATTAATTTTTTTTACCCAAATAAATTTTAGTATCTTTGAAGTAAAAGGAAGAATTAGTCAAGGATCTAGTTATCTAGTTTTTCATTTTCCCAAGCGTTTTCCAGCACCAAAGTTCATGGAAATAAATAGTCCACGTTTTCATGTTCTCCCTTTTTTTATCCCCCATTCTCACCTATAAAGAGCTAGAAAGAATACTAGAATTTAAAGGATTATTCCCATCTCCATGATCCTATCCCAATACGTAGTAGGTGTAATATTGAGAATATTAGCAAATACCTCTAATTATAAATGTAGTCTAGGTTTCCCGTTAAAGGGAACCTGTCACCAGATTTGGTGACTATAAATTGCGGCCACCAGCATTGGGCTCTTATATATAGTATTCTAACATGCTGTATATTAGAGCCCAGGCCACTGTGTAGAGCGTAAAAATGACTTTATAATATTCACCGAAACGGTGGGTACGGTGCAGATGGGTCAGATGGCCGTCTCCGTTGTCCGGGTGCGGCGCCACCTCTTTCGGCCATCTTTGTCCTCCTTCTTCTGAAGCCTGTGTACATGACGCATCCTACGTCATCCACACTAGCCGGCATTGAGGTCTTGCTCACGCGCACTACAAAACTTTGATCTTCCCTGCTCAGGGCAGATCAAAGTGTGCCTGTGCAGGACCTCAATGTCGGCCTGTGTGCATGATATAGGATGTGGGCTTCTGACTGTCCCTGTATGGTACACAGATGGAGTATGGCTTGGCAGCCCGCCTGATCTAATAGTATGGGCGTCACCTAATAGGCTGCGGGCTTGTGACTGTGCATCTGCATGTGTGAACAGCTCTATATTCAAGTCATCAGTGTGCAGTTTTACCATCCAGCAATTGCCCCCTCCATTTTTTGGAAGTGTGCGTTTTATTTGCTTCTCCTGCACCTGTGATGCCTCCAATTAGTGGGGGCTTGTTGTATCCTGATAGAGTGCTAGTTTTTGGCCTGGGCGATGTACAAACTGCAGCCCATCTTTGCTGTAAGTAATGCTACATTTTTGGAGGATATTTATTCCTCTTTTTGTTGGTATTTTTATATTTAGTGTACGAACCTACAAGCATGAGCTTACCGTGACGAGGGTTGTAGGCTTCCATTTTATAGCCATAATACCAACTAAAACCTCATATTTTTTTGTACAGGATACAGCCAGGACCCTTTCTGTTAGGCCTTGCATATTATAGTTCCTGTCCCTTTATGGTACACAGATGAAGTATGGTTTGGCAGCCCGCCTGATCTAATAGTATGGGCGTCACCTAATAGGCTGCGGGCTTGTGACTGTGCATCTGCATTTGTGAACAGTGCTCTATGCAAGCCATCAGTGTGCAGTGTTATCATCCAGCAATTGTGCCCTCCATTTTTTTGAAGTGTGTGTGTGTGATTTGCTCCTCCTTCACCTGTGATGCCTCCACTTAGTGGGGACTTAGCTGTATCCTGCTGGAGTACTAGTGTTTGGCCTGGGCAATGTACACACTGCAGCCCATATTTGCTGTAAGTAATAATTTTTAGAAGATATTTATTCCTCTTTTGTTGCTATTTTTTATTTTAAGATATAATTGTGGGAAGCAACTAACAGAATGGTTTTGAGCAGCGAGAAATGCAAAGTCCTACTTCTGGACAAAAAAAAACCATACAAAATGGGAGAATTAGGTTTAAGCAACAGCATGTGTAAAAAAGACTTGGATATACTAATAGATCACAGACCGAACATGAATCAACAGTGTGATGCAGCACCAAAAAAGGTAAACTCAATTCTGGGATGTTGTCAGGTTTCCGGGTTTTCCAGTCCTCTTTTGAAAGAGCTTGCCCTCGGTTAACATGGAGTTTTATGTTCTGTTGCCCTACTTCCTGTCCAGCTGCTTAAAAGGCCGCCTCTAAGCCTAGTCCAGTGCCTGAGTATACTGCTTGCTGTGTGCTCCTGCTTTGCTGCTGCTGCTACTTGATTACCTTTGGATCCTCCTGAAAATCTACCGACCGACTCTGGACCACACCCGGTTTCTTCAAACTGTGCCCGGACTCCGTCTGCCGTCTTTGGTCAGCACGTCTGCCCGGTTTCTTCCGGTTCATAACCATTCTGGACTTTCATCCCGTACGGACACTTCTGGACTTTACCGCTTGCCCCTTGTGTCCCGGCTGCGGCGCATTTAGGCCTTCCGGGGTTGATTGCCGGACAGTCCCTGTATAGGGGTTCGCTCTGGTGGTCTCCCTGGGGGAGTCCGGTGCGTGGCCCCGGGAATCCCCTTCGCTCCGTTTCGGAAAGGTATTTTCATGTGTTTGTTATACTGTGTATTTCCGTTGTGTATCTACCGTGGTTACATATCATAAACATCTTGTACCACAAACTCGTCTCTGGCTGTCATTGCCCTAACGCTATCGAAATCCTCAAAACATACAATAGTATTACAGATGTATTACCAGAAGCATACAGTCCAGATCACATGAAGTTATTAGTGCCTTCTACTCTACTTTGGTCAGACCTCATCTGGAATACTGGAGCATGTTCAAACAAGAACAACCAGAATGGTGACCAGTCTGCAAACCATGTCCAATGAGGAACGATTACAGGGCTTGGGAATGTTTAGCTTGCAAGAGAGAAGACTGAAAAGACACTTCATAACTGTCTACAAATATCTCAAGGGCTGTTACACTGTAGAGGGATCAACTTTATTTTCATTTGCACAAGGAAAGACTAGAAGTAATTGGATGAAACTGAATTTGAGGAGACACAGATTAGATATTAGAAAAAAACCTTTTTGACAGTGAGGGTGATCAACAAGTGGAACAGGCTGCCACTAGAGGCAGTCAGTCCCTCTTCAATGGAAGTCTTCAAAAAGAGACTGGACAAACATCTGTGTGGGATGATTTAATGAATCCTACTTTGAGCAGGTGGCTGGTTTAAATGACCAATGAGGTAACTTCCAACTCTACCATTCTATGATTCTATGACATGTTTAGGTAGAAAAAAGAAAAAGAGCAGGGTAGAAAAAAGAGAGAGAAACACACTAAGATACAGTGTGTGAAATAAGTATTGAACACGTCACCAATCTTCTAAGTAAATATATTTCCAATTGTGTTATTGACATGAATTCCTCACCAGATGTCAGGAAGAAACATCAAGTTCGCACAGGCAAATCAAGTTATAGATTTCCATACATTTAGTAATGTGTAGTAATGAGAAATCAGACAGGGAAAAAGCTTTGAACACATGAAGAAAGAGAGATGTATTGAAATTTATGTAATACTTTTCAGTAGTACCGAGGTCCCCAACTCTAGTCCTCAAGGCCCACCAACAGTGCAGGTTTTTGGGATTTCCTTAGTATTGCACAGGTGTTAATGTGCAGTGCAATGCTAAGGAAATCGTGAAAACATGCACTGTTGGTGGACCTTGAGGACTGGAGTTGGGGAACCCTGCTTTAGTACAAAAGCCTTAATTGGTGATGACAGCTTTAAGACACCTCTTGTATGGAGAAACTAGTTGTGTGCATTGCTCAGGTGTGGTTTTGGACCATTATTACACACAAATACTCTAAAAACCATGAAGATTCTGTGGGCTACTTCTATGGACTCTGAGCTTCAGTTCCTTCCATAACTTTTTCTTTTTTTATTGGATTCAGGTCAGCTGATTGGCTGGGCCATTCTAGCAGCTTTATTTTCTTCCTCTGAAACCAATTGAGCGTTTCCTTGAATGTGTGTTTGGTATCAATGCCTTGCTGAAATGTCCACATTCGTATCATCTTCACGGCTGCTAATAAGTCCTTGGCTTTACCCAGAAAAAAACAAGATAGGATGATGAAACTTTACATTTAGTCCACATACTCTTAACTGATGTCAACACACTTCTTATATCAGTATTCAAAGTTCTCTAAGCCTAGCAAAAAGAAGGATTTTAGTTGTGCCTAAAATCAGGCATCCATAGCAGCCATGGCATCAGAAATGGTGTGAAGTTTGGTACCCTTGAGGTGTTTCTTCAGGTTTATAAACAAATGATAGTCAGAAGTAGCTAGATCTGGTGAATAAAGTGGGTGGTCAACCAGCTGGAAGCCCAGCTCTGCCAGTCTTGCCATGGTCACTTGTGCAGTGTGAGCGGAGGCGTTGTCTTGCAGGAACAAGATTCCTTTGGACAGTGACATGATCAGTACTTATGTCACCTCCTGAACATCCATAAGACAATGTTAGTATAATTTGACATTTAATCCTGTCTTCCATGTAAAATCTTGTAAAATTCAGGAAAATGCTTCAGTCAAAGGAAATCACCCAAACTATATCACTTTCAATAGGTTCTTTTGAATGGCCAATATGTAATTCCTTATACTGCGCATAAGGAAAAATAGTAGACTGAAGCAATCTCAATTCACAAATGTTAAACTAATAAAGAAAAGTGTAACATATTGTTGCATAATATTAAGTGAAAGAATAATAGAAATGTACTTGTCTAAAGTGGCTCCTCACATTTGTATGACTATATTTATTATTCATTTTTCCACATTGGATTACATTCTGCTTTAGAAATGCAGAAATACTATATGAATAGTGTTCCTCCGTGGTCCCCACATAGCTTTCTCATGAGCCAGATCAGACACCCCCATACTTTGCACTGACGAGGGGCAAGCACCCCAAAACACCGCGTCTGCAAATTGGGATTCTGATCTGGCTTATATATCCTGAGTCATATTGCAAAGGATTGTTAAAAATCCACTTGTGACTTTTAGGATCGCTACTTCCAATAGGTGGCGCTGTGCTAGAGTTTGACTCCTTTACTGGAGAGACAATTTGTATATGTACAGCACAAGATACTAGAGAGTCATGGTAAGCTCTCCATGGTGCTGAAGCTCTCCAAGAATGTGTTCAAGACATTACATTTTAGTATAATGTCAGCTGCAATATAAAAAATTATATTGTATGCCATATGTTAATCTTTAAACAAAATTGGTGAATTCTAGAGTGTATTTTGTGGATTGTTGAGAATACAGCACAACAGTATGGGAATAGGAGAAGGCAAGACAGAAAATACTCCTAAAACATAACTTTTAATATAGTGAAATCTAAAAAGACCATCGGTCACATAAAATCGTGATCATAAAAACAATCACATGTCACTGGGTCACAAAATTCAAGCATGCTCAATAATATGTGAGGCACAGATTGTACAATTTCCCAGAGGCTATTGAACTATGGGTAATTTCTATAGCACTCTTTAATATACTCCACAGTATCTCTTATGGGGAACCGCCCCTCAGCAGAAAACCGGGATTTTTTCAGAGGAAGAAAAAAAATCTTTTTGAAGTGAGAAATCAGGGAGAAACTACATACATCATTAAGACCATCAGACACCATTTTCAAGATATGATCGTCTGTTTCATGATATATAGAGATCTCACAAGATCGTTGATTTATCTACTGATCCATAGTACAGGGCATTCACATCATGGTCGACCCTTCTACCAATATAGTCACTACCTGCCCCCTTTTTCTAGGAAGCGGTCACATAGGATGATCAGATTTATCTTATCACATGAAGTGCAGATCCAAATAAATCACCCCCGACGCATTTCATAACCAATAATACTCATCAGAGGAGTTCTTGTACTGATAATCGCTGTATTCGTTCAGCAACATAGATTCTGCCTAAGACATGGGCCAAAACCCCATGAGAGATACTGTGGAGTATATTACATGTGACCGATGGTCTTTTTAGATTTCCCTATATTAAAAGTCATGTTTTAGGAGTATTTTCTGTTTTGCTTTCTCCTAAACCCATACTGCTGTGCTGTATTTTGATTGTGGGTTGTTCTGTATTGATAAGGTATCCGGCTGATTATTATGGATTGTTGAGAACTAAAGTAATATTTTATTGTCAGAAAAGTTTTTGATTTCTTAATTTCACTTTGTCTAAAGATGAACTCTGAGCTTTAGCTCCTTACATACATTTTCTATTGGATTCAGGTCAGGTGATTGGCTGGGCCATTCTAGCAGCTTTATTTTCTTTCTCTGAAACCAATTGAGAGCTTACTTGGCTGTGTGTTTGGGATTATTGTCTTGCTGAGATATCCACCCTTGTTTTATCTCATCATTCTGACGATTACAACAGATTTTATCAAGAATATCTCTTTACATTTGTCCACTTATACTCCCTTCAGTTATATGAAATTATCCAGTACCATATGCTGAAAAACAGCCCCACACTATGATGTTCCTACCTACAAACGTCACTGTTAAAATGTTTCTTTTAGAGTGATGATATGCAGTGCCTTTTGGCCTCCAAACATGGTGTGTATTATGCCATCCAAAAAGATCAATTTTGGTCTCCTCTGACCAGAGTATATCCTCCCAGGATTTCACAGGCTTCTCTAATTGTTGTTGAGCAAACTTTAACTCCTTCACCACCTAACAATTTTCCGTTTTTATTTTTTCCTCTCCTTCTTCAAAGAGCCATAGCTTTTTTACTTTTTTCATCAATATAGCCATATGGTGCTTGTTTTTTGCAGTGCGAGTTGTATTGTTAAATGATAACATTCTTTTTGCCCCATATTGTATTGGTAAAAGGGAAACATATTCCAAGTGCGGTGAAATTACAAAAAATATTGCAAATCCACAGTAGTTTTTTATTTTTTCATTTACCATGTTCCCTATATGGTAAAACTGACCTGGCAATATGATTCCCCAGGTCAGTATGAGTTTGTAAATATCACATTTGTAAAGTTTTACTTTTATCTAAGTGGTGAAAAAAAAATCAGAGATTTGTCAAAAATATACTTCTGCTTTTGTTGCCATTTTCCAACACCTGTAGAGTTCTCATTTTTGTGTAAGGCCTTACATTTTGTGTTGTGAGCTGACATTTTTAATTATACATTTTTGGGTAGATGTGATGTTTTGATCGACTGTTATTGCATTTTAGTGCAATGTTGCTGTGAACAAAAAAGCGCAATTATTGTGTTTTGATTTTTTTTTCTTGCTACGTCCTTTACCGATCAGATTAATTGATTTCATATTTTGATAGATCGGGCATTTCTGAACGCTGCAATACCAAATATGGGTATTTATTATTATTATTATTATTATTATTATCATTAATATTGTTTTATTTTCAATTCATCAAAAGCGGGGGATTTCAAGTTTTAGGGGTTTTTTATTTTTTACATATTTAAAAAAACAAAACAAAAAAAAAACAAAAAACTTTTTATTAATTTTACTAGTCCCCTTAGTGGACTTTACGTCTGCACTATCTGATCAATTCTGCTGTTCAGAGTGATTCTTCAACATCACTCTGATCAGCAGAAATGCTGATCTCCTGTGATTGCCGACACTCTGTTGGCACTCACAGGAGACATGTTATGACAGTGAGAGGGGTCATCAGCTGACCCCAGGCTGTAATGATAACCCATCAGCGCTCCAAGATCGCATCACGGGCCACTGATGGTGGAGGAAATTTGTGCGATCCCCACAGCATGTGTTAGATCACGCTGTAAGAGTTTGACAGTGCAATCTAACATTTACACATCTTGACATGCTATAAATGAGGGTTTTAATGGTTATCTGAGGAATGTTCTGCCACACTGCGTACACTTGGCCATGCAAATCATTCTGTTCCTCTGCTTTCAGCTATCCTTGTAATTACCAACCAAGGATATTCCAGGTGTATTCAATCAGAGAAAAGTCCAGAAATGTAGCAGATCATGGTTACACAGTTCAGCCACACATGCTGCTCACAGTAGCATGAGCAACTGTGAGAAGCTTCTGTGACTTAAAAATACTACATGGCTTAGATATGTGTGGCCTGGTGTTGTCATGTCAAAAATTTGCTACTGGAACACTGTGACTTTCCCTCATGATGGCCTCTTGATGGTGTTGCTCATCTGATCTCCACAGCAATCTGTAGCTATCATTGCATTCAAAACAATACGCTAAATAGGATGGATTCTAGCGTCCATTAATGTTTTTTTACCACCGTGATAGATTTTGAGAACTGTGATGTGATGTCAATGGAACAACAGTTACTGAACATATGGCTTAGGCTTGGTATGTGATGTCTTATTTTACTTGCAGAGCAGAATGGATATCTTTTATCTATGAGATCAAATGGAAAGCAAAACACCAGTCCTAGTCCTGAGATTATGGTGTGGGTTGTCATAATGTACATAATGTTTTCATTCCAGGTGTACTAACAGTTCAATGTTATAATGATTAGGTTGTGGAACGAATGGTATATCCATTTCTCTGGAATGTCCCAGGATATATTTTTCAACAAAAATACCAGGCTGAATATTATGTGTATTACTTTGAGCAGCCTGCATGGCCGAAATGAGGCCTGCAGCAATTCTGGACTTGTCTTCCTTCAAGCATATTTGGGTTGTCAGTGATCTACAAATGCAAAGAGAGCTGCCAGCAGCAGATCTTGATGATTTGAAGGCCCAAGTGTATTTAACTTTGCAGAAAGTGTCTCAGGCAATCATGTATAACTTCATTGATATTATGCCAGCGACTGTAAGTGCATGTATTTCTGAGTGCGGCGCTCATAATCTATACTGAATCAATAGAAATATTTTAGATTTCTTTTCCATGTTTTCATTGTATGCATATCATCAACTAATCTATCGATCTGTGATTTTCATTATGCCATGAGATTTCCTTCTTGTTGATACAATTTCAGGAGTGTCTATGATGTGAATACTGTACGAGTATAATGAAATAGGAGAGTATGAGAGAAACAAGTGTAAATGGAGAAATCATCTCCATATTTATGGTTGAGACTATGTGAAGCAGCACAGCACTGGGCCCGTGATATGAACAAAAATCTTAACTAGGGGAATATATAAACTGTTGACTTTTATTAGTTTGCTTCATTGTGCAACAGTCACAAATCGCTTATCACAATAAGCATAATGTGCGTTTTAAAGTGACAGTAACCAAAGTGTGTTGTGCACCACTATATCTTCAGTGATATTCAGTAAAGTTGAACAATTAAATGGTCTGTAATTATCTTATTTTTATTACTTAAGACCCCAACATCACAAAATGATACAGTCATATGAAAAAGATTGGGCACCCCTATTAATGTTAACCTTTTTTCATTATAACAAATTGGGTTGTTGCAGCATCTATTTCAGTTTCATATATCTAATAACTGATGGACTGAGTAATATTTCTGGATTGAAATGAGGTTTATTGTACTAACAGAAAATGTGCAATCCGCATTTAAACAAAATTTGACCGGTGCAACGGTATGGGCACCCTTATCAATTTCTTGATTTGAACACTCCTAACTACTTTTTACTGACTTACTAAAGCACTAAATTGGTTTTGTAACCTCATTGAGCTTTGAACTTCATAGACAGGCATATCCAATCATGAGAAAAGGTATTTAAGGTGGCCACTTGCAAGTTGTTCTCCTATTTGAATCTCCTATGAAGAGTGGCATCATGGGCTCCTCAAAACAACTCTCACATGATCTGAAAACAAAGATTATTCAACATAGTTGTTCAGGAGAAGGAAACAAAAAGTTGTCTCAGAGATTTAAACAATTAGTTTCCACTATGAAGAACATAGTAAGGAAATGGAAGAACACGGGTACAGTTCTTGTTAAGCCCAGAAGTGGCAGGCCAACAAAAATATCAGAAAGGCAGAGAAGAAGAATGGTGAGAACAGTCAAGGACAATCCATAGACCACCTCCAAAGACCTGCAGCATCATCTTGCTGCAGATGGTGTCAATGTGCATCGGTCAACAATACAGTGCACGTTGCACAAGGAGAAGCTGTATGGGAGAGTGATGCAAAAGAAGCCGTTTCTGCAAGCACACCACAAACGGAGTCGCCTGAGGTATGCAAAAGCACATTTGGACAAGCCAGTTACATTTTGGAAGAAGGTCCTGTGGACTGATGAGACAAAGATTGAGTTGTTTGGTCATACAAAAAGGCGTTATGCATGGAGGCAAAAAAACACGGCATTCCAAGAAAAGCACTCGCTACCCACAGTAAAATTTGGTTGAGGTTCCATCATGCTTTGGGGCTGTGTGGTCAATGCCGGCACCGGGAATCTTGTTAAAGTTGAGGGTCGCATGGATTCAACTCAGTATCAGCAGATTCTTGACAATAATGTGCAAGAATCAGTGACAAAGTTGAAGTTACACAGGGGAAGGATATTTCAGCAAGACAATGATCCAAAACCCCGCTCCAAATCTACTCAGGCATTCATGCAGAGGAACAATTAGAATGTTCTGGAATGGCCATCCCAGTCCCCAGACCTGAATATCATTGAAAATCTGTGGGATGATTTGAAGCCTACTGTCCATGCCCGGCGACCATCAAACTTAACTGAGCTGGAATTGTTTTGTAAACAGGAATGGTCAAATATACCTTCATCCAGGATCCAGGAACTCATTAAAACCTACAGGAAGCGACTAGAGGCTGTTATTTTTGCAAAAGGAGGATCTACAAAATATTAATGTCACTTTTATGTTGAGGTGCCCATACTTTTGCACTGGTCAAATTTTGTTTAAATGCGGATTGCACATTTTCTGTTAGTACAATAAACCTCATTTCAATCCAGAAATATTACTCAGTCCATCAGTTATTAGATATATGAAACTGAAATAGCTGTTGCAAAAACCAAAATTGTTATAAAGAAAAAAGGTTAACATTAATAGGGGTGTCCAAACTTTTTCATATGACTGTATCTAATTCAGACAACTGGACTAAGTGTACTAAGGAATTTTTTAAGAGAATGATGGAAGGAGATTGTAGAAACAAAGTACATCTATTGGTATATTATTAGCGCTGTAATGACCGCAAATATGTATTACAACAGAGGCTAAGAGGCCTTATTCCTTGCTACCATTTTAAAATGGTGATAAGTAATAAGTGTACAGCGCCCCTAATGGGCAAAAATCCATCAAGCGACAGTTGTATATGACAGCTGACAGCCGCGGGCACCGGCAGTGCAAAAACAAATTATTTTTGTAAAATATAGGGTTTTTTTGTGCAAAAATATCAAAACTTAAAAAAACTATATAAATCTTGTATAACAATAATCAACCTGACCAGTAAAATAAATTGGTCTTGTTACTTTTCTTGCAAGGCGAACTGCTCAAAAAATAAAAATAAAAACAATAAGTGAATTGCTAGTTTTTGTTCACTCAGCATCTTAAAAATCTGAATAAAACGTGATTAAAAAAGGTGATATATCACAACATGGTACCAATAAAATATTCAACTCATCACACAAAAAATAAGCACCTGCATAATTCTATTGACCAAAAAATGGAAAACTTACAGCTCTCAGAACATGGTGTTGAAAAAACTATTTATTATAAAAAAAGTATTTTTACTGTGTGATAGTAGCAAAACATAAAAAAAATATACATCTGGTATTGTTGTAAGCGCACCAACCCCTTTAATAATAAATCCATTTTATCACTAATACTGCGGTTGAACTGTGCAAAAATAAAACTGATAACTATTCTTATACTGCTGTACAGCATTTAGGGTACTGCCATGTTCAATAAAAACTACATAACAAATGATGTGGTCAATCTTCTCCTATTAACCCTAGTGTAAATTATAAATTTGGTGTTAAAATTTCTAAATATTGTAAAGCTTAGGTTAAATATTCTCAGTACCCTCCGTGAGTGGTCTACTATAGTTTCCAAAATGGGATCACTTGTGGGGGTTTCTGCTGTTTTGGCATGGCAGGGTTTTTGCAAATGCAACATGTCATTCACAATTTATTCAAGAGAAATCTACACTCCAAAAATCAAATAGCATTCTTTCCTTTTCAACTCCTGTCAAGTGCCCAAACAGCAGTTATTAACCCCACATGGGGTATCATTGCATTCAGGATAACTTACATAACAAATTTTGAGGTCTGCTTTGTCTTTTCATCCATTGTAAAAATTACAATTATTATCATTAATATTGTTTTATTTTCAATTCATCAAAAAGCGGGTGATTTCAAGCTTTAGTTTTTTTTTATTTTTTACATAATTAAAAAAAAAAAAAGACAACTTTTTATTGATTTTACTAGTCCCCTTAGGGGACTTTACGTCTGCACTATCTGATCAATTCTACTGTTCAGAGTGATTCTTCAACATCGCTGTGATCAGCAGAAATGCTGATCTCCTGTGATTGCCGACACTCTGTTGGCATTCACAGGAGACATGTTATGACAGTGACAGGGGTCATCAGCTGACCCCAGGCTGTAATGATAACCCATCAGCGCTTCAAGATCGCATCACGGGCCACTGATGTTGGAGGGAATTTGTGCGATCCCCACAGCGTGTGTTAGATCACGCTGTAGGAGTTTGACAGTGCAATCTAACATTTACACATCTTGACATGCTATGAATGAGGGTTTTAATGGTTATCTGAGGAATGTTCTGCCACACTGCGTACACTTGGCCATGCAAATCATTCTGTTCCCCTGCTTTCAGCTCTCCTTGTAATTACCAAGCAAGGATATTCCAGGTGTATTCAATCAGAGAAAAGTCCAGAAATGTAGCAGATCATGGTTATACAGTTCAGCCACACAATCTTCTCACAGTAGCATGAGCAACTGTGAGAAGCTTCTGTGACTTAAAAATACTACATGGCTTAGATATGTGTGGCCTGGTGTTGTCATGTCAAAAATTTGCTACTGGAACACTGTGACTTTCCCTCATGATGGCCTCTTGATGGTGTTGCTCATCTGATCTCCACAGCAATCTGTAGCTATCATTGCAATCAAAACAATAAGCTAAATAGGATGAATTCTAGCGTCCATTAATGTTTTTTTACCACCGTGATAGATTTTGAGAACTGTGATGTGATTAGAGATGAGCGAACCGGTCGCGGTTCGGCTCGAGGTCGGTTCGCCGAACGGAGCTCCCGTTTGAGTTCGGTTCGTCGAACGTTCGACGAACCGAACTCGAACCAATAGGCTATAATGGGAGGCAATCACAAACACATAAAAACGCATTATAAATGTACACATACAGTTAATAAACATTGCCATAACACTTACCGGTCCCCGTGATCCCTCCTGCACTCTGTCTTCTGCAGCTATTCCATTCGATGATCGCTGAATCCTCCCGGTGACCGGCACTGCCAGCAGTGATGCAGGACCTATAGTGACGTCAAAATAGCCATGTGACCAGTCACGTGGCTATTATCTCATTGGCTACAGACTGGTCACATGACTATTACGCGTCATGTAGGACCTGCGAGTGCATCTCTCCGGTACACGGTGCACATTTGTGTATCGCCGTGTATCGGCGACATGCTGTAGCACACGGTCGACTCCCCGTTCCGTTAGGGACCGGCTGACACAGCCGGTCATTAACGGAGATCACCGTTGCCATAGCAACGCAGTTAGCGGTGACGTCTCCGCTAACCGTGGCTCCGGGAATCACATGATCGGAGCCCTGTTGCTATGGTAACGCGTCTGTCAACGCCAGCAGCACTGATCTCTCACTCCGTGAAGGCTGCACGCTGCTTTCCGTGCACCCTTCACAGAGTGATTTCTGCACGGGAAGCAGCGACTTCCCCCATGCAGCAGTGATGGAGCAGAGCTGCATTTGTTGAACGAGAAAGACAGAAGACCATGGATCGTGGAGGGCTGACAGGGGGTAATAAAGATGGAGTCTCTAATGTGTCTGTGTATTTATTTCTATTAAAGTATTTTTTCTCTGTGTGGTGTCTTTTCTTTAACCCTTTATTGGAGATTCTTAATGGCTGGGTCAAACGTGCCTGACATTAAGAATCTCTGGCTTAATACTAGCTAGTAAAACAAAGCAAGTATTAACTCATGATTACCCAACAAGCCACCCGGCTCCAGGGCTGTTGGAAGAGTTGGATACAGCGCCAGATGATGGCGCTTCTATTAAAGCACCATTTTCTAGGGCGGCTGCAGATTGCAATTCGCAGCAGAGGCGCCCAGAAACCTCGGGCTAACCTGTGCTGCGGATTCCAATCCCCAGCTGTCTAGTTGTACCTGGCTGGACACAAAAATGGGGCGAAGCCCACGTCATTTGTTTTTTAATTATTTCATGAAATAAGTGAAATAATTAAAAAAAACGGGCTTCCTTATATTTTTGGTTCCCAGCCGGGTACAAATAGGCAACTGGGGGTTGGAGGCAGCCCGTGGCTATGGGTTGCCACCCCCATCTGCCTGCCGTTACCTTGGTTGGCAATCAAAATACAGGGAAGCCCATTAATTTTTTCTATTTAAAAATTAGTTAAAAAAAAAATGACGTTGGGTCCCCCCATTTTTGATAGCCAGCTAGGGTAAAGTAGACGGCTGTAGCCTGAAAACCACAGCTGGCAGCTTTACCGTGGTTGGGGATCCAATGTGGAGGTCCCCCCAGGCTCTTTTTTTATAATTATTTTATAAATATTAATAATTACACAAAAAAAGTAGGGTCCCCCCCAAATTGGATCACCAGCCAAGGTAAAGCGGACAGCTGTGGTCTGGTATTCTCAGGGTGGGAAGTTCCATAGTTATTGGGCCTTCACAGCCTAAAAATAGCAGGCCGCAGGCACCCCAGATGTGGCGCATCAAATAGATGCGCCAATCCTGGCGCTTCACCCCAGCTCATCCCGTGCCCTGGTGCAGTGGCAAACGGGGTAATAAATCGGGTTGATACTAGTTGTAAGGTCACCTGACATCAAGCCCAGCAGTTTGTGATGTCATGGCATCTATTAGATACCCAACATCATAAACTGTCAGTACTAACAAAAAAAAAATCGACAAAAGAAATTTATTTGAAAAAACAGTCCCCAAAACATTCCCTCTTTCACCAATTTATTGTAAGAAAAAAATAAAGGGGTCCCACGACAACTCTGGACCATCTAGAATATGGGGAGGAGACACTCAGGGAACGTATCCCCCATTTTCTAGGAGTGCAGACCCTTCATGTGAGGAGTGTGGGTGCAATGAATCTGCACTCACTCTCCCCGGGTCCACAGCAGCAGAGTCCATGTCGTAATGGTTGCTACCAAAGCTGCAATGCCCTGCTCATGAGGTAAGGGCATGCCTAATCAGGCATTTCCAAATATTGGTATTTGCTGATATTATTGCTATTCCACCTACTATATATTGGGGATAGCATCTTGGAGATGGAATACCCCTTTAAGTCCAGTTATCCAGCTGAATGAATACTTAACAACAGAGCTCGCTATTTAGATGTGTTTTCTTGTGGCGTATAACGGACTCTCATGTTTGGTAGTCATTCAGCAGGGCAACTATAAAAGCAAATCCCTCCATTTGGAAATGTAGTATAGCTCTCCTGATCAATTATGTTCCTTACCTCATGAGCAGGGCATTGCAGTAATAATAATAATTTATTCATTTATATAGCGTTATTAATTCCATAGCGCTGTATGTCTTTGGAGTGTGGGAGGAAACCGGAGGAAACCCACACAAACACGGAGAGAACATACAAACACCTTGCAGATGGTGTCCTTGGTGAGAATTGAACCCAGGACCTCAGCGCTGCAAGACTGCAGTGCTAACCACTGAGCCACCGTGCCGCCCATTTAGCTTACAGATGCATAACCACCACTCACTGTGTCTGAACACAGGAAGCTGAGCTGACAGCCGCTCTGTGCATGCGGCAGCGTCTATTGTGAAGGAGAGGGCAACGGGGGATTAACGCTGCACAGGTACCGTGGGACACCGGGGAACACCGGTGGGGTTATAGGGGGTGACCTGGCAGGGCCTGTGGAGGAGTTTTCTGTTGCATGTGTCATGGCACATGCGACAGAAATCAGAGGAGTAGGGTGAATGCGGCTGGCGCGCTGCTGTGCGCGCGGCCATCTTGGATTTCTGGGAGGGCATCAGGGGGGGCACTTTGGCGACACCGGGGGACCGGAGGGGACCGGGGGAGGAGATTTATCATGTTTGTTCATGCCAGATGGGAGATAAATAATTTTTTAACGGCGCTGTCATTTACTGTAACGTGATCATCGGTGTACGGTGTATACCTGTGATCACGTGAGCGGGGACCGGAAAAACCGTCCTGAATCATGATCTCCAGGGTCTCAGCTAGCCCTGAAACCCCGAAGATTTTCTGATGCTGGGGGGCGCTATTCACTTATTTCTGCCTGCTGTTTATAAACGGCAGATCAGAATAAGGCTACATTAACACGACCGATCCATTTTTGCGGTCTGCAAAAAGCAGTCCGTTTTTTTTCACGGGTGCATCCGTGTGGCATCCGTTTCCGTTCCGTAGACGGTCCGTATGTCATCTGTTTGTCATCCATATGCCTTCCATTTTTTTTGTGTACTGCAAAAAAACTGAAGGAGGGTAAATGCATAAATTTACCCAGGATCCATAGCTTCGTCCTACATGAGGCGGTCACATGTTCACTCCAGTGCCATTTTCTACTGCTTTTCACAGCGTAGAGCTCTCTGGTGATTTTCTTGTGCTTGTGCACTTCATATCTGTCTTTTCTGTCATTATAATGGCAGAAAGACACATAATGTCCCACTCTCCTGCATTTTGTAATTTTGCACCCTTTGGTGCCTTTCATGTGGCACTAAGGGGTGCTTAGCTTTGTATTTAGCCAAAAAAATGAAAAAAAAAATTACGTAGGGTTCCCCCAAGTTTTGTAGCCAGCTAGGGTAACTAGGGTAAAGCAGACGGCTGCAGCCTGCAGACCACAGCTGGCAGCTTCACTTTGGCTGGTAATCCAAAACTGAGGGCACCCCACGCTGTTATTTTAAATTAAATAAATAATTAAAAAAAAAAACATAGGGGTCCCCCCAAAATTGGATCACCAGCCAAGGTAAAGCAGACAGCTGGGGTCTGATATTCTCAGACTACGAAGGTCCATGGTTATTGGACTCTCCCCAGCCTAAAAATAGCAGGCCGCAGCCGCCCCAGAAGTGGCGCATCCATTAGATGTGCCAATCCTGGTGCTTCGCCCCAGCTCATCCCGCACCCTGGTGCGGTGGCAAATGGGGTAATATATGGGGTTAATACCAGATGTGTAATGTCTCCTGGCATCAAGCCCTGGGGTTGGTGAGGTCAGGCGTCTATCAGATACCCGACATCACCAACCCAGTCAGTAATAAAAAAAAATAGACGACAAACACATTTTTATTTGAAAAAACACTCCCCAAAACATTCCCTCTTTAACCAATTTATTAGAAAGAAAAACAAATCCAGGTCTGGTGTAATCCAAGGGGTTGCCATGACGATCCACACTGTCCCAGTCAATGAAGAGCAGGATGTTCCCCATTGGCTGGGAGAGCAATGCAGTGACCTGAGCTAACATCAATGGGTCAGCCCAGGTCACTGCAGGGCATAACAATTGCTGCTGTCAAGAGCGAGGTACATTACCTGCGCTGATCTTCAGCACACTGACAGCACCTGTCACTGAGTTCAATGACCGCCGCCTTCACAGCCAAGTATCGCGAGAGGCCCGTGACGTCACCGCTAGTCAGTCTCGGGTCGCAAGCGAGAGAAGGTGATGTGACAAGCGGCGGCCATGGAGGACAGTGACAGCGCTGAGGTCGGGACTTCATCACCGCAGGTAAGCCGAGCGGGACCATGTGTGCAGAGTGCAGTGTGCAGAGTGTGTGTGTGTGTGTGTGTGTGTGTGTACACATACATGCCGCGTGCAGGAGGGGGCGGAGCGAGCTGAGCGGGGAAGTGTGGGCTTCCTGCACTTCCTGCACGTAACTAGGATAAACATCGGGTTACTAACCAAAGCGCTTTGGTTGGATACCCGATGTTTATCTTGGTTACCAGCTTCTGGCAGGCTGCCAGCGATGGCTCCTGCACACTGTAGCTGTAAAAAGCCCTGCTTTTTGCTGCTAGAACCGTTCTCGAACGTATCTAGAACTATCGAACTTTAGCAAAAAGCTCGAGTTCTAGTTCGATCTAGAACAGCCCCCAAAATCACTCGAACCGTGAACTGGAGAACCGCGAACCGCGCTCAACTCTAGATGTGATGTCAATGGAACAACATTTACTGAACATATGGCTTAGGCTTGGTATGTGATGTCTTATTTTACTTTCAGAGCAGAATGGATATCTTTTATCTATGAGATCAAATGGAAAGCAAAACACCAGTCCTAGTCCTGAGATTATGGTGTGGGTTGTCATAATGTACATAATGTTTTCATTCCATGTGTACTAACAGTTCAATGTTATATTGATTAGGTTGTGGAACGAATGGTATAGCCATTTCTCTGGAATGTCCCAGGGTATATTTTTCAACAAAAATACCAGGCTGAATATTATGTGTATTACTTTGAGCAGCCTGCATGGCCGAAATGAGGCCTGCAGCAATTCTGGACTTGTCTTCCTTCAAGCATATTTGGGTTGTCAGTGATCTACAAATGCAAAGAGAGCTGCCAGCAGCAGATCTTGATGATTTGAAGGCCCAAGTGTATTTAACTTTGCAGAAAGTGTCTCAGGCAATCATGTATAACTTCATTGATATTATGCCAGCGACTGTAAGTGCATGTATTTCTGAGTGCGGAGCTCATAATCTATACTGAATCAATAGAAATATTTTAGATTTCTTTTGCATGTTTTCATTGTATGCATATCATCAACTAATCTATCGATCTGTGATTTTCATTATGCCATGAGATTTCCTTCTTGTTGATACAATTTCAGGAGTGTCTATGATGTGAATACTGTACGAGTATAATGAAATAGGAGAGTATGAGAGAAACAAGGTATAAATGGAGAAATCATCTCCATATTTATGGTTGAGACTATGTGAAGCAGCACAGCACTGGGCCCGTGATATGAACAAAAATCTTAACTAGGGGAATATATAAACTGTTGACTTTTATTAGTTTGGTTCATTGTGCAACAGTCACAAATCGCTTATCACAATAAGCATAATGTGCCTTTTAAAGTGACAGTAACCAAAGTGTGTTGTGCACCACTATATCTTCAGTGATATTCAGTAAAGTTGAACAATTAAATGGTCTGTAATTATCTTATTTTTATTACTTAAGACCCCAACATCACAAAATGATACAGTCATATGAAAAAGATTGGGTACCCCTATTAATGTTAACCTTTTTTCTTTATAACAAATTGGGTTTTTGCAACATCTATTTCAGTTTCATATATCTAATAACTGATGGACTGAGTAATATTTCTGGATTGAAATGAGGTTTATTGTACAGAAAATGTATAATCCGCATTTAAACAAAATTTGACCGGTGCAAAAGTATGGGCACCCTTATCAATTTCTTGATTTGAACACTCCTAACTACTTTTTACTGACTTACTAAAGCACTAAATTGGTTTTGTAACCTCATTGAGCTTTGAACTTCATAGGCAGGCATATCCAATCATGAGAAAAAGTATTTAAGGTGACCACTTGCAAGTTGTTCTCCTATTTGAATCTCCTATGAAGAGTGGCATCATGGGCTCCTCAAAACAACTCTCACATGATCTGAAAACAAAGATTATTCAACATAGTTGTTCAGGAGAAAGATACAAAAAGTTGTCTCAGAGATTTAAACAATTAGTTTCCACTGTGAAGAACATAGTAAGGAAATGGAAGAACACGGGTACAGTTCTTGTTAAGCCCAGAAGTGGCAGGCCAACAAAAATATCAGAAAGGCAGAGAAGACGAATGGTGAGAACAGTCAAGGACAATCCATAGACCACCTCCAAAGACCTGCAGCATCATCTTTCTGCAAATGGTGTCAATGTGCATCGGTCAACAATACAGTGCACGTTGCACAAGGAGAAGCTGTATGGGAGAGTGATGCAAAAGAAGCCGTTTCTGCAAGCACACCACAAACAGAGTTGCCTGAGGTATGCAAAAGCACATTTGGACAAGCCAGTTACATTTTGGAAGAAAGTCCTGTGGACTTATGAGACAAAGATTGAGTTGTTTGGTCATACAAAAAGGCGTTATGCATGGAGGCAAAAAACCACGGCATTCCAAGAAAAGCACTCGCTACCCACAGTAAAATTTGGTTGAGGTTCCATCATGCTTTGGGGCTGTGTGGCCAATGCCGGCACCGGGAATCTTGTTAAAGTTGAGGGTCGCATGGATTCAACTCAGTATCAGCAGATTCTTGACAATAATGTGCAAGAATCAGTGACAAAGTTGAAGTTACGCAAGGGAAGGATATTTCAGCAAGACAATAATCCAAAACACCGCCCCAAATCTACTCAGGCATTCATGCAGAGGAACAATTAGAATGTTCTGGAATGGCCATCCCAGTCCCTAGACCTGAATATCATTGAAAATCTGTGGGATGATTTGAAGCCTACTGTCCATGCCCGGCAACCATCAAACTTAACTGAGCTGGAATTGTTTTGTAAACAGGAATGGTCAAATATACCTTCATCCAGGATCCAGGAACTCATTAAAAGCTACAGGAAGCGACTACAGGCTGTTATTTTTGCAAAAGGAGGATCTACAAAATATTAATGTCACTTTTATGTTGAGGTGCCCATACTTTTGCACCGGTGAAATTTTGTTTAAATGCGGATTGCACATTTTCTGTTAGTACAATAAACCTCATTTCAATCCAGAAATATTACTCAGTCCATCAGTTATTAGATATATGAAACTGAAATAGCTGTTGCAAAAACCAAAATTGTTATAAAGAAAAAAGGTTAACATTAATAGGGGTGCCCAAACTTTTTCATATGACTGTATCTAATTCAGACAACTGGACTAAGTGTACTAAGGAATTTTTTAAGAGAATGATGGAAGGAGATTGTAGAAACAAAGTACATCTATTGGTATATTATTAGCGCTGTAATGACCGCAAATATGTATTACAACAGAGGCTAAGAGGCCTTATTCCTTGCTACCATTTTAAAATGGTGATAAGTAACAAGTGTACAGCGCCCCTAATGGGCAAAAATCCATCAAGCGACAGTTGTATATGACAGTTGACAGCCGCGGGCACCGGCAGTGCAAAAACAAATTATTTTTGTAAAATATAGGGTTTTTTTGTGCAAAAATATCAAAACTTAAAAAAATTATATAAATCTTGTATAACAATAATCAACCTGACCAGTAAAATAAATTGGTCTTGTTACTTTTCTTGCAAGGCGAACTGCTCAAAAAATAAAAATAAAAACAATAAGTGAATTGCTAGTTTTTGTTCACTCAGCATCTTAAAAATCTGAATAAAACGTGATCAAAAAAGGTGATATATCACAACATGGTACCAATAAAATATTCAACTCATCACACAAAAAATAAGCACCTGCATAATTCTATTGACCAAAAAATGGAAAACTTACAGCTCTCAGAACATGGTGTTGAAAAAACTATTTATTATAAAAAAGTATTTTTACTGTGTGATAGTAGCAAAACATAAAAAAATATACACCTGGTATTGTTGTAAGCGCACCAACCCCTTTAATAATAAATCCATCTTACCACTAATACTGCGGTTGAACTGTGCAAAAATAAAACTGATAACTATACTTATACTGCTGTACAGCATTTAGGGTACTGCCATGTTCAATAAAAACTACATAACAGATGATGTGGTCAATCTTCTCCTATTAACCCTAGTGTAAATTATAAATTTGGTGTTAAAATTTCTAAATATTGTGAAGCTTAGGTTAAATATTCTCAGTACCCTCCGTGAGTGGTCTACTATAGTTTCCAAAATGGGATCACTTGTGGGGGTTTCTGCTGTTTTGGCATGGCAGGGTTTTTGCAAATGCAACATGTCATTCACAATTTATTCAAGAGAAATCTACACTCCAAAAATCAAATAGCATTCTTTCCTTTTCAACTCCTTTCAAGTGCCCAAACAGCAGTTATTAACCACACATGGGGTATCATTGCATTCAGGTTAACTTACATAACAAATTTTGAGGTCTGCTTTGTCTTTTCATCCATTGTAAAAATTACAAATTTAGAGCTAAAACAACATTTCAGCAAAAAAAGTTTTTATTTTTACATCCCCATTTTAAAATGTTCTGTGAAGCACCTACAGGTTTAACATGCTCAACACAACCCAAGATAAATCCCTTGATGGGTCTAGTTTCCAAAATGGGGTAATTTGTGAGGATTTCTGCTATTTTGGTTCTTTTGGGCCATGCAAATGAGATATTGTGTCTGCAATCAATTAAAAGTAAATTTCCATTCTATATGACGTTTCATCCATTCTTAGCCCTGCTTTGGGGTTTTACTATACCCAGAAGAAAGTGGCTAATAAATTTTTTGTTTTAATTTTTTATGTTACCTCTTACTAAAGTGATAAATTCAGGGCTATAGCAAACTTTTTCTGGGAAAAAAAGATTGAAACATTGAATTTAACACTAGAAGTCCCAGAAATTTCGAGCTCCCCCCTGAAATGCCGAAAGAGGGTCAAATGACCAAATACAATAAACTGAAAAGAACTAACTAGAAACTAAATGGCTAAACTCAATGGAAAACAACAACCTCCTGTGGTGCGACAGTAATGGCCTTAATTACAGAACAAAAGACGGTGATTATAGGATGTTAGCTAAATTCCTTCAGGTCATTTGATCCGTCTGTGGGTTTCAAAGGTAGAAATGTTAAATGACCCCTCTCTGGGAATTCTAGTGTTAATGACCTAATGTTATCAAATTCAGTGTAATACCTATGGGTTCAAAATGCTCATCTTACCCCTGGATAAAATCTGTGACGGTCTGGTTTCCAAAATGTGGTCACATCTGGGAGGTTTCTGCTGTTTAGGTACCTTAGGGGCCCTGGAAATTCAACATGGTGCCCACAATCTATTTCAGCCAAATTTGTGTTCCAAAATTCAAATGGTGCTTCTTATGTTCTGAGCCCGGCTGTTTGTCCAAGCAGAGGTTTTTGATCACATGTGGGGTATCAGCGCACTCAGAATAAACTGTGTAACAAATTTTGGGGTCTAATTTGTCATATTTATTCTTGCAAAAGTGATTAAATTGGGACTACAGCAAAATTTTAGGGGCAAAAGGAATGTATTTTTTTTCATTCCACTTTTCTATTAATTCCTGTGTAGTACGTGAAGGGTTACAAAATTTCCTGACAGCAGCTTTAAAATATTTGACGGATGCAGATTTTTAACTACTATCACTTTTGGAGACTTTCCAGCATATAGGCCCATCAAGTCCGTTTAAATCTGAATAGGTCCCTAAGGGAACAGGTTTTGTAAATTTCTTGAAAAATTGCTGCTAAACTTTTAACCTTTCTAACATTCTCATAAAATGAAATGTTTGAAAAATGAGGCAGAAATAAAGTAGGTATATGAGAAATGTTATTTGATAATTATTTTGTACAAATTGGTTTAAGGATATAAAAGTAGAAAGTTTGAAAATTGCAACTTCTTAAAAAAAAAAACAAAGTCCCTCAAATTCATTTTTTTCCACAAATAAATGCAAAAAAAAGTCTTAAATTTACCACTCCCGCGAAGTACAGTGTGTCATTAAAAAACAATCTCAGAATCACTGGGATATATTGAAACATTCTAGAGTTATTACACATAAATGGACACTGCTCAGATTTCTAAAATGTATCCTGGTCATTAAGGTCAAAATTGGTTTGGTCACTAAGGGGTTAACACTCCTTTGCACCTATAGTATTAGCGAGCACATGTAACATAAATGATTAATAGATAAAAATTACAAATCCTTAGCCGCAGAGTTTGGACATTAAAAAGCTCACTCAATCCCCATTAGCTTCATGCTGAGTGATTTCTTATGAGATGTGATAAAAAAGGATTTTTTATAAACAGGGATGTAGCGATGAATGAGTCATGCAGATGATGTATCAGACTCGCTGTGAAATGCTACAATCTGCCAATTTAGGTGGGCGAGCTATTATATACTAATGAAGTGGTAGATCTAGGAATTCAGGGCGAAAAAAGATTCTAAATTAAACAAACTTTTGTAACATTTCACGTACCAGATAGTAAGAAAATGGTGAGAAGAGAAACATGTTGCTTATTATTAATTATAGACTGTCAGATGAAGAAACTATAGAAAGAACCTGTAGGCAAAGTCTTAAGCGGGGTTTACACGCTGCGACATTGCTTGCATCGGCTAACGATGTCGAGCGCGATAGCACTTGCCCCGTCGTACGTGCGATATTGTGTGATCGCTGCCATAGCGAACATTATCACTACAGCAGCGTCACACGCACATACCTGCTCTGTGACGTTGCTCTGGCCGGCAACCGCCTCCTTTAGAAGGGAGCAGTTCATGCGGCGTCACAGCGACGTCACACAGCAGGCATCCAATAGAAGCAGAGGGGCGGAGATGAGCGGGACGTAACATCTCGCCCACCTCCTTCCTTCCGCATTGCTGGTGGAGGCAGGTAAGGAGATGTTCGGCGCTCTTGCGGTGTCACACACAGCGATGTGTGGTGCCGCAGGAACGAGGAACAACATCGCTAATAAGCAGAAAACAATTTTTTGTTTCAGGACGACCTCTCTGCGGCAAACGATTTTGACCGCTTTTGCAATCGTCGCTCAAAAGTGTCACACGCTGCGATGTCGTTAATGAAACCGGATGTGCGTTACAAACACCGTGACCCCGACAATAATTCATTAATGATATCGTAGCGTGTAAACCCCCGCTTTAGAGCTGTGAAGTTAAAGAGGTTGTACGGTCTAAAACGACATGTCTGCAGTCACTCTATGTGTCCCTTTATGTGTCACGCTATGTGACTGCAGACTTGTGAATCCTCACGTTGCTCGCACGCTGCGCTGTAAGGATTCTCTGATGTCAGCGCAGGAAAGCAGTCACATGACCACAAGTTTGCAACATGCATACTCATGTACAGAATCCAACTAGCCTGTTTCTGACTTCATGCAAAACACTTTAATTGAGCATGCCGGATTCACAAGTCTGCAGTCACAGAATAAGAACCATACTCACATGTGCAAGGTTAACTTCAAAATCGTAAGAAATGTTGTCAATTATTTTCTAAATGAGAAATGTTACTATATCTGCAACTGAACTGTGAAGTTTTAAAAGTGTATCTACAGTATAAGTGCATGACTTTATGTTGCCAAGTGTTGCAGGCAAGTTTGTTCCATGTGTTAACTATGGCTATGGCACATATGACAATGGTTGCTGAACCCTGTTGTAAAGTGATTAAGTGATAGATTATAACTTGCTAGATACTGGTTTCCTACTGCTAGAACCCCTACTGTTTCTTATAGGGGGCTCTAAAGTGGCCTGTTTGAATCTGGTGATGGTCTTACATGTGGGCCATTGTATATTCCTTGTCTATGGGACAGAAGGAGATAGTTCTACTCTCGTTAGTAACTGAATAGATAAAAAATGTAGTTGACATGCACATACTAAACCATCATTCCATTCAAACAGAGTGGATTATAGTCCCCTGCTTGGGTTAATGGTGAGTTCCTATGACTGTACTCCTTATTAGTCATGAGCCCTTGCGGTTATATCACCTGCAATCCGCAAGTTATCATCTATTCTTTTTTTTTTGTTGGTTATAGGTTTCAAAGATGGGTATAACCCTTTAAAGACAATCTGTCACCAGGTCAAAATTTGCCAGTTTTTGCTCCTATTTTATTTCACCTGCTTGCCTAAGTATTCAGTTATTTTTAACCTGCCATACAGATTTATAGATATGGGCATTCTTATTTATTGCTAACTTTTATGATTTTTGGCAAGATGCTACTGCTCACAGAATTATCTTCTGCATTGTAACTAGAGTTGAGCGCGGTTCTAGGTTCGTAGTTCTCCAGTTCGCGGCTCGAGTGATTTTGGGGGCTGTTCGAGATCAAACTAGAACTCGAGCTTTTTTGCAAAAGCTCGATAGTTCTAGATACGTTCGAGAACGGTTCTAGCAGCAAAAAGCAGGGCTTTTTACAGCTACAGTGTGCAGGAGCCATCGCTAGGCAGCCTGCCACAAGCTGGTAACCAAGATAAACATCGGGTATCCAAGCAAAGCGCTTTGGTTAGTAACCCGATGTTTATCCTAGTTACATGCAGGAAGCCCACACTTCCCCACTCAGCTCGTTCCGCCCCCTCCTGCCCGCGGCATGTACACATACATACATACACACACACACACACACACACACACTCTGCACACTGCACACATGGTCCCGCTCGGCTTACCTGCGGTGATGAAGTCCCGCCATCCCGACCTCAGCGCTGTCACTGTCCTCCATGGCCGCCGCTTGTCACATCACCTCTCGCTTCCGACCCGAGACTGACTAGCGGTGACGTCACGGGCCTCTCGCGATACTTGGTGTGAAGGCGCCGGTCATTGAACTCAGTGACAGGTGCTGTCAGTGTGCTGGAGATCAGCGCAGGTAATGTACCTCGCTGACAGCAGCACTTGTCATGCCCTGCAGTGACCTGGGCTGACCCATTGATGTTAGCTCAGGTCACTGCATTGCTCTCCCAGCCAATGGGGAACATTCTGCTCTTCATTGACTGGGACAGTGTGGATCGTCATGGCAACCCCTTGGATTACACCAGACCTGGATTTTTTTTTCTTTCTAATAAATTGGTTAAAGAGGGAATGTTTTGGGGAGTGTTTTTTCAAATAAAAATGTGTTTGTCGTCTATTTTTTTTTATTACTGACTGGGTTGGTGATGTCGGGTATCTGATAGACGCCTGACCTCACCAACCCCAGGGCTTGATGCCAGGTGACATTACACATCTGGTATTAACCCCATATATTACCCCGTTTGCCACCGCACCAGGGCGAGGGATGAGCTGGGGCAAAGCACCAGGATTGGCGCATCTAATGGATGCGCCACTTCTGGGGCGGCTGCGGCCTGTTATTTTTAGGCTGGGGAGAGTCCAATAACCATGGACCTCCCTAGTCTGAGAATATCAGACCCCAGCTGTCTGCCTTACCTTGGCTGGTGATCCAATATTGGGGGGACCCCTACGTGTTTTTTTTTTTTAATTATTTATTTAATTTAAAATAACAGCGTGGGGTGCCCTCAGTTTTGGATTACCAGCCAAGGGGAGGTTGCCAGCTGTGGTCTGCAGGCTGCAGCCGTCTGCTTTACCCTAGCTGGCTACAAAACTAGGGAGAACCCTACGTCATTTTTTTTTTTCATTTTTTTGGCTAAATACAAAGCTAAGCACCCCTTAGTGCCACATGAAAGACACAAAAGGGTGCAAAATTACAAAATGCAGGAGAGTGGGACATTATGTGTCTTTCTGCCATTATAATGACAGAAAAGACTGATATGAAGTGCACAAGCACAAGAAAATCCCCAGAGCGCTCTACGCTGTGAAAAGCAGTAGAAAATGGCACTGGAGTGAACATGTGACCGCCTCATGTAGGATGAAGCTATGGATCCTTGGTAAATTTATGAATTTACCCTCCTTCAGTTTTTTTGCAGTACACAAAAAAAACGGAAGGCACACGGATGACAAACAGATGACATACGGACCGTCTACGGAATGGAAACAGATGCCACACGGATGCACCCGTGAAAAAAAAAAGACTGTTTTTTGCAGACCGCAAAAATGGATCGGTCGTGTTAATGTAGCCTTATTCTGATCTGCCGTTTATAAACAGCAGGCAGAAATAAGTGAATAACGCCCCCCGGCGTCAGAAAATCTCCGGGGTTTCAGGGCTTGCTGAGACCCTGGAGATCATGATTCAGGATGGTTTTTCCGGTCCCCGCTCACGTGATTACAGGTATACACCGTACACCGATGATCATGTTACAGTAAATGACAGCGCCGGTAAAAAATTATTTATCTCCCATCTGGCATGAACAAACACTTCTCCACTTCTTCTCCACTTCTCCATTTTTTTCTCCACTTTTTCTCCACTTTTTCTCCATTTTTTCTCCACTTTTTCTCCACTTTTTCTCCACTTTTTCTTCATTTTTTTCTCCAATTTTTCTCCACTTTTTCTCCATTTTTTCTCCACTTTTTCTCCACTTTTTCTACATTTTTTCTCCACTTTTTCTCCACTTTTTCTCCACTTTTTCTCCACTTTTTCTCCATTTTTTTCTCCACTTTTTCTCCACTTTTTCTACATTTTTTCTCCACTTTTTCTCCACTTTTTCTCCACTTTTTCTCCACTTTTTCTCCATTTTTTTCTCCACTTTTTCTCCACTTTTTCTCCACTTTTTCCTCCACTTTCTCTACATTTTTTTCTCCACTTTTTCTCCACTATTTCTCCACTTTTTCTTCATTTTTTTCTCCATTTTTTTCTCCACTTTTTCTCCACTTTTTCTCCATTTTTTCTCCACTATTTCTCCTCTTTTTCTACATTTTTTCCTCCACTTTTTCTCCACTTTTTCTCCACTTTTTCTCCACTTTTTCTCCACTTTTTCTCCATTTTTTCTCTACTTTTTCTCCACTTTTTCTCCACTTTTCTCTCGATTTTTCTCAACTTTTTCTCCACTTTTTCTCCACTTTTTCTCCATTTTTTCTCCACTTTTTCTCCACTTTTTCTCCACTTTATCTCCATTTTTTTCTCCACTTTTTCTTGATTTTTTCTCCGTTCTTTTTCTATGGTCGGTCTACCCATTAGCTCTACCATGCATAGTGTAGCTCTACACCTACTGCACATGTTATTGACATCTCTTTCGTACCAGAGCTGTCTAAGCCTACTCTGACCCCATATTTGTCATTACTATATTGTTTTTGTACTGTATTATGACATTTGTATCATGTGTTTCATTTCTTGCTGTGTTGCAATTTTTTTGCTGCATCCCAATTGTATCTCTACATTGTTCAAGTTTATGTTATTGTTCTCTCACTCTTATGTGATACTGATTATTGTCATTTTTCAGGATTACATGCAGATAAGTCCAATCTGACGAAGGCTCAGGCCGAAACGTCATTTGTAACTTGTTTTGGGCAAAAACCTATGCTTATGAAAAAATTTTTTTTCTTAATACGGACCAATAAAGAGTGATTTTGCATTACTATCCGTTGTGACTTACTGACTTAGTCTGGGAGACTTAGAGTGCTGAGGTTACTCACTAATTTTATCTATTATTACCTCTGAGCACCTATATACCAGTGAGCAGAGCTTCCTCTACAGTAGTTCTCCTGATTAGGCATGCCCTTACCTCATGACCAGGGCATTGCAGCTTTGGTAGCAACCATTACGACATGGACTCTGCTGCTGTGGACCTGGGGAGAGTGAGTGCAGATTCATTGCACCCACACTCCTCACATGAAGGGTCCGCACTCCTAGAAAATGGGGGATACGTTCCCTGAGTGTCTCCCCCCCATATTCTAGACGGTCCAGAGTCGTCGTGGGACCCCTTTATTTTTTTTCTTACAATAAATTGGTGAAAGAGGAAATGTTTTGGGGACTGTTTTTTCAAATAAATTTCTTTTGTCGATTTTTTTTTTTTTTGTTAGTACTGACAGTTTATGATGTTGGGTATCTAATAGACGCCATGACATCACAAACTGCTGGGCTTGATCTCAGGTGACTTTACAGCTAGTATCAACCCGATTTATTACCCCGTTTGCCACTGCACCAGGGCACGGGATGAGCTGGGGTGAAGCGCCAGGATTGGCGCATCTAGTGGATGTGCCACGTCTGGGGTGCCTGCGGCCTGCTATTTTTAGGCTGTGAAGGCCCAATAACTATGGACCTTCCCACCCTGAGAATACCAGACCACAGCTGTCCGCTTTACCTTGGCTGGTGATCCAAATTGGGGGGGACCCTACTTTTTTTGTGTAATTATTAATATGTATAAAATAATTATAAAAAAAAGAGCCTGGGGGGACCTCCACATTGGATCCCCAACCACGGTAAAGCTGCCAGCTGTGGTTTTCAGGCTACAGCCGTCTGCTTTACCCTAGCTGGCTATCAAAAATGGGGGGACCCAATGTCATTTTTTTTTTTAACTATTTTTTAAATAGAAAAAATTAATGGGCTTCCCTGTATTTTGATTGCCAACCAAGGTAACGGCAGGCAGATGGGGGTGGCAACCCATAGCTGTCTGCTTTATCTGCACTGAGAATCAAAAATACCGCGGAGCGCTACGTCATTTTTTTTAAAGATTTATTTTTACAGCACTGTGATGTCCAGCAATCAAAATACAGGTAAGCCCATTTTGTTTTTAGTTATTTAAATAAATAATTAAAAAAAAATATATGGGCTTCCGCTGCATTTTTTGTATTGCTAGCTAAGGGTAATCCAAGCAGCTACTGGCTGCTAATCCCCACTGCTTGGTGTTACCTTCACTGGCAATGGAAAATCCAGGGAAGAATTTTTTATTTTTTTTGCCAAAAAACTACAAAAAAAGGACGTGAGCTTCGCCATATTTTTGTTTACTAGCCAGGTATAGCAGGCAGGTGCTGGAAGAGTTGGATACAGCGCCAGAAGATGGCGCTTCTATGAAAATGCCATTTTCTGAGGCGGCTGCAGACTGCAATTTGCAGCAGTGGGGCCCACAAAGCTCAGGCCAACCTGTGCTGCGGATTCCAATCCCCAGCTGCCTAGTTGTACCTGGCTGGACACAAAAATGGGGCGAAGCCTACTATATTTGTTTTCTAATTATTTCATGAAATTCATGAAATAATAAAAAAAGGGCTTCCCTTTATTTTTGTTTCCCAGCCGGGTACAAATAGACAACTGGGGGTTGGAGGCAGCCGTACCTGCCTGCTGTACCTGGCTAGCATACAAAAATATGGCGAAGCCCACATAATTGCTTCAGGGGGCAAAAAACTTCTGCATACAGTCCTGGATGGAGTATGCTGAGCCTTGTAGTTCTGCAGCTGCTGTCTGTCTGTATGGAGAAGAGCAGACAGCAGCTGCAGAACTACAAGGCTCAGCATACTTCATCCAGGACTGTATGCAGAAGTTTTTTGCCCACCAAAAAAATGACGTGGGCTTCACCATATTTTTGTATGCTAGCCAGGTACAGCAGGCAGCCACGGGCTGCCTCCAACCCCCAGTTGCCTATTTGTACCCGGCTGGGAACCAAAAATATAGGGAAGCCCGTTTTTTTTAATTATTTCACTTATTTCATGAAATAATTAAAAAACAAATGACGTGGGCTTCGCCCCATTTTTGTGTCCAGCCAGGTACAACTAGGCAGCTGGGGATTGGAATCCGCAGCACAGGTTAGCCCGAGGTTTCTGGGCGCCTCTGCTGCGAATTTCAGTCCGCAGCCGTCCCAGAAAATGGCGCTCTCATAGAAGCGCCATCATCTGGCGCTGTATCCAACTCTTCCAACAGCCCTGGAGCCGGGTGGCTTGTTGGGTAATCATGAGTTAATACTGGCTTTGTTTTACTAGCCAGTATTAAGCCAGAGATTCTTAATGTCAGGCACGTTTGACCCGGCCATTAAGAATCTCCAATAAAGGGTTAAAAAAAAGACACCACACAGAGAAAAAATACTTTAATAGAAATAAATACACAGACACATTAGAGACTCCATCTTTATTACCCCCTGTCAGCCCAATAAATCCCCAATAAACCTTAATGAGCTGGGGCACCTAAACCTCACTACAATTCTTACTAGTGTAGTAGTAGTGACGATTGTAGTGAGGATGAGGTGCCCCAGCCCATCACTTGATGAGCTGGGGCACCTCATCCTCACTACAATCCTCACTAGTGTAGTAGTAGTAGTGACGATTGTAGTGAGGATGAGGTGCCCCAGCCCATCACTTGATGAGCTGGGGCACCTCATCCTCACTACAATCCTCACTACAATCGGGAAGCAGCGTGCAGCCTTCACTCCGTGAGTGATCAGTGCTGCTAGCGGTAACAGCGGTAACGCTGACAGACGCGTTACCATAGCAACGGTGCTCCCGGAGCCGCGGTTAGCGGTGACATCATCGCTAACTGCGTTGCTATGGCAACGGTGATCTCCGTTAATGACCGGCTGTGTCAGCCGGTCCCTAACGGAATGGGGAGTCGACCGTGTGCTAGAGCATATCGCCGGTACACGGCGATACACAAATGTGCACCGTGTACCGGAGAGATGCACTCGCAGGTCCTACATGACGCGTCATAGTCATGTGACCAGTCTGTAACCAATGAGATAATAGCCACGTGACTGGTCATATGGCTATTTTGACGTCACGATAGGTCCTGCTTCTCTGCTGGCAGTGCCGGTCACCAGGAGGATTCAGCGATCATCGGATGGAATAGCGGCAGGAGACAGAGTGCAGAAGGGATTGCTGGGACCGGTAAGTGTTATGGCAATGTTTATTTACTGTATGTGTACATTTATAATGCCTTTTTATGTGTTTGTGATTGCCTCCCATTATAGCCTATTGGTTCGAGTTCGGTTCGTCGAACGTTTGACGACCTGAACTCGAACGGGAGCTCCGTTCGGCGAACCGCCTCAAGCCGAACCGCGACCGGTTCGCTCATCTCTAATTGTAACACCAGTGTCCCTAAACTGCCCTACTGCTTCCTCATGCCGCATCCGGCGATCATTCTCCTCCCCACTCCTCTTGCCTGCTCCATCCAGGGAGCTTTCTCTGTCCCAGGGTCTGCTCATGTTTTTATGGTCTTCTCGCAGGATCCTTATGGCACACACGCTCCTGCTACTGTCCTCTTAAAGGGACAACACGTGCACCCTAAAGTTTCCCCAGCATATTGCTGGGAGTCTCTGGTAATTTAAGGCACCTTCGCAAAGTAGGGAGGTGCTGAGCAATTAGGTTCCTAGTTTGTTCTATCCCGCTAGCTTCTACAGTTGTCCTGTCATTCTTTAGTATCAATTCCTGCTAATTACTCAGACTTAGTCCTGCCAATCTCTATTATTGATTCCTGCCAGTTGTTCACACTTCATACTAGCCACCCGTATCTGAATCCTTGACCCTCCGATCAGCTGCTGCAGTACCAGGGACTGCCATGGAGTGGTACCTGGTGTCTACTAGTAGACCAGGCCATCCTCACCATCAGAGACTTTGGTGATTATGCACTTAGTCATGCCCCTTCAGAGTAAGTCCAATCGTGCCGCAGTGGGTTCACACCAGCCAGTTTGACAGGCATATATTTAGACAGCTCTACTTTATTACCCAGTGAGAAGTGCCTTTCTTTGTAAAGACCATAAAAAAAATAGATGAAAAAGCTCATATAGTTCCTCTGACAGATTGAAAAAAAATGGAACACTCAATCGGAGCAATGATAATAAGATAAGACTAAAACCCTGGCTAATTTTCATCTGATGACAGGTCCTGTTGAAAACGTCAGCAAACGTATCACTTAAGAAGGACCTTTCACTAGTTTTTGCATATTAAGCTGGCAGATTCAAAGGCCTAATTCATCTAAACTATCACACCAGAATTCTGACATACAAGCCTTGAAAAATCACAAAATTTAGGCACACTCAGATTTGCACCTAAATTTTGCAATTGTTCCCATTTTCATTAAAGTTCCTCCTAGATTGGAAAAATGCACAGAGCTAGGGTGAGACAAGGGGTCGTGGGGGTAGTATAGCACAACTCATTTAATACTTGACAAGCTGTGGTATTTAAAGGAGTTTTCCAACATAAACTCCCAAAAATGTTTTAAGCTAATCTGTGCTGTATTGGCATATAAAACACTCCTACATTATTATTTTTTTGGTTCTGACTTTTGTTCTTTTTGAATTATCACTTTATTCCTTGCAGACACTTTATTTACCTGCATCTCAAGCAAACTTGACTTTTTCCTTTTCTTGGTTGCCAAACCCCACAGTCAGAGCTGGCACCACCCGGTCTCACTGTCCAGCCCTGCCCTCTGCACACTCATTGTCTGTCAGTAGTCTGCCCAGCACTGACCTCTAGCAGAGGACCATATGGGCACATATAATGTAATAATGTCCCCCATCCTTGTGCCCATATTGTAATAAATGTGCCCATGCTATAGTAATGTGCCCCATCCTTCTGCTCATCCTGTAGTAATGTCTCTTTTCCTGGTCCTCTTCTTGTAGCAATGTTCCATCCTGTAGAATTGTCCCCTAGTGTGACATTCTTCACACATGCAAAAAAAAAAAACCAATGACAAATCCTTCTCACCTGTCCTCATTCCTTCGGTGTCCTGTCTGCTTTTTGCGGTCGCAGCCTCTTTGATGAATGCTGCCAGTACAGGGGCTGCTGCTGACAGCGCTTTATATCAGATTACTGATTTCCAGGTGGTGTGTAGGAATGCGCTCTGTATACAGCTTCTCCAGTGATCAGCTACTGACCTCTGATTGGCCAGTGGCTGATCATTGCAGTAGCTGTATACAGTGTTCGAGTCTGAGCAGCGTCGGGGAGTCTGTCCTCTGATATTAAGCACTAAGTGCGCGGCCCCAGCACAGGCAGTGATCAGCAAGGGGGCAACGGGTCTGCACACCGCAAGCAGCATCAGGGGTCACATCTGACAGTGCTTTATATCAGAGAACAGGTTCTCGGGCGCTGCACAGGGACGAGTGCACAGGGACGAGCTCTGTATACAGCTTCTCCAGTGATCCGCTGCTGCCTCTGATTGGCCGGTGGCTGATCATTGCATTAGCTGTGTACAGAGCTTGGCCCTGCACAGCATCCGGAAATCTGTCCTCTGATATAAAGCGCTGTTTGCGGCCCCCAGTACAGGCAGCAACCAGCAAGGGGGCCTGGGCCTGTGCACTGCAAGTAGCATCAGGGACCACATGCAGCCTACCGGCAGCGTCTTTGAGGCCACTGCACTACAGATTGTGTGGGAGGTTGCGGGGGAAGGTGTGCGGGGACTCCACACATGGTACCCTCCCAGTATGGCGGCAACATGAAGTCGGCTGTGAAGCCCGTCAACAACGCTCTGTTATTGTGACGTCACATGAAGCAGCAAAATCACGGCAGGAGCTATCACATGACCGCTCTGAGCCAAGGGAGAGCGGCTGACTGCAGGGCAGGTAGGTAGTTACCTGCACCAATGTAGCCCAATAGTGAAATGACAAAAAAAGGCAAAAATGGCTGGCTAACCCCTTTATTGCCTCAGAAATCTTACTCCACTACCTGACTACATTTAGATTTTTGGCATAGTGCGCATAGGGTCACACCACTCAACAGACACTCTAGATTCATGAAGAAAGGGGCACCTCTTCATGAATAAGGAGCATCTGCCCCCAGCACAAGGTGTCATCAAGACTGGTGAGAACAAATATAGTCTTGATGAACTGGGCCCACTGTTTTCATTTTTTAATTGATCTTATCAATTGCAGACACATTAAGTTGTCCCAGAAAATTAGAAGAACATGCTAGCTAGTGTGAGATGTTAATATTGAAAGCCTGGTTCTCAGCCTTGATCACTGCATATACTGTGTAGAGTACAACAGAGCTCTGTCATTACAAAAACTGCCAGCTTTCATCTCAGGACAGTGAGTGTGGGGGAAGGTAGTACAGCTCAACCATGTGTCTTTACAAACACCAATTTCAGAGGTCATCTCACACTGCTGACAGTTGAGCTGTACTTCCCTCTCTTCACATTGACTGTCTTGAGAGTGTAAAGCTGGAAGGGTTAGTAATGACAGTCAGCTCATGAGCATGTTCTTTTAACATTCTGGGGGCATATTCTTCTTTTGACTACATTAAGTTGAGGAATGATTAGCATGAGCAGTAAAAGTACATGATTCCAGGAAAGAATCTCTGGTAATGCTACAATGGGCTTGTAACAACCCTGAACTATCGGGTCTTAACAGGGTATTGCACAATCTGCCCTCCCGTTCAGTATCCACCTCCTTCTTGGTTTCGGGTCCCTAACTATATGGTGTTGCCTACATCAGCCAATTAAATCCTAGATACACCCTGCACCACACCCACCAAACACGCCAGTGGATGGCTTGAGTGGAATAGTCGCCCACCTTCAAGATCCGATCCCACCCGCTCCAAAATTGGGGTACTAGCGCAACGAGGGGGATAGGACTTTCAACTCAAAACGGTCCAGAAAATCCCAAGCGTGAACCCTGAGAGCAAGCTCCCACGCTTAGCCATAGTGGGGAGCGGGACCCGGCAAGTTTCACACTACCGGGACCACCAAAGAAGTAAACTCAGTGCCAGAAGGCAGGTTACGGATCATCCGGCAACACCATTGTTGACGGGACCCAAACTAAGCTCCCTTCAGTGGCAGCGATGTCCAGAACTTTGGTTTATCCAGTTGTCGGTGTCATCTTATTGGACTGAGTGAGTACGCAAGTGACCCCCTTCGCATCCAACGGCACTCCCCTCACCATCACCAAGTCCCGGGGTATTTCCCCTACACGTGGAGGTTCACAACACCTGGCTGCCACTTTCCATCATCCTCGGGTACTCCCATCTGCACTGGTGGTGCTCCTAGTTACCACATACCACGGGTGGCGTCATGAACTTTAATACATCCCCTGTAAATAACCCCCTTCATTTGAGTGGCCACACAACCCCTGGGTCCGGAGACCCTTGAGCCACCGCGGATCCGGATTCGAGCAGCTCGGCTGCTGCCACGGGGGCGGCACAGGCTTATCTTAAATTTGGATCTATACATTAAAAGATACTAAGCCTGATGAAGAGACCTGCGTAGTCTCGAAAGCTTACTATTATTACCATGTTTTCAGTTACCCATTAAAACGTATCAACCACTGAGGACTCTCGGTTCTTTTAAACAATTTTTTTTACATTAAAAGAAGCAGAGGTGGAAATTAAAAACCTAGCATTTTATTAGTCAGCACTGCAGTCATTATTCTATGATGGTACAGTTTATTATGCTAAAACTGATGAAAGGTCTTCTTTAAAACTCTAAAGTGGCGATTTTTTTAAAGTGTCTTCACCAGAAAACTGAGATAAAATATTTAGAAAGAAAGTTGTGACTTTTGATACTGACAGTTTAAAGCAGCTCCATCCAATTGGCAAAGCTGGTTAAGAGCCGCGAGGCATATCTATGTTTGCCGATTGAATTTATCAACAGTCTAGGCATTTGTTATGCCAGAAAGGTACGTACTCCAGACCTTGATTGGAGTAACATGCACTCAATTCATTAAGTATCATGCCTTTTTTAAATCCATTCCTGTTTGACACTCATTTAGGGTCCTCTCAAAACGGATGAGTGCAATGTGAGAAAAATGTCACATTGCATTCAGACCAATGTTAATCAATGAGGCAGAGCAGATCTGCAAATTTTTCCTAAGCTCAAATCGGACTGAAGAAAAAAAATCGCAGCATGTGATTGCACTCGTCTGTTGGACACGACTTGTTAATGAAAGGCAATGTGTGTGAGGAAAAACTGACTTTGCACACATGTCAATGTGGTGCCATGTGATGTCCATTTTTTACAAATAAATTACCACGTAGCATAGAACATTGTAAATGGTCTTGTAAATGACTGTAGAACAATAGTTGCGGAGAAATAACATTTATTGCATATGGATACTAGGTGAGAAAAAAATAAGGTGCTCGCATGACATAATACCAAACGGATTTCATTCATCCAACTTTTCTGGATGGGGTTGAGCTCATGTCCTGTGGTCATCCATTAGAACGGATCCTGCAAAGATACGTTAGTAAAATGATTTCTGCCGAATCCATTTTTTTAACATGTGAGTCTATGGAGAATGGATCAGTTAACAGATTGCATTTTAAACTGATCCTGTAAGAAAAGAATGAATCCGTTACAAATGCAAGAAAAACAGATGGCTAAATAGTAATTCATTAACAGATTCGTTCACCATAGACTTCAACATTAAAAAATGGATCTGGTAGACATCAGTTATTTAACAATGAACAAAAAGTTGTGTTTACAGAACTTTTTTCCCTACGAATCTCTGCATGATGACTTCTAATTGATGCTTACATGTGAACTCAGCCTTAGAATGGGACTGAATTCTTATATGCCAGTATGAGAGTACTACAAGGATATTTTCAAATGACCAGATATAATTCATTGTTATGGATCCAGCAACAATTCATTGTCAAAAAAGTTGTGCAAGCACAATTAGCTAATTAGCCACCATATTACCGGCATGTGCGCTTTGAAACAGCAAGATTCCTGACTGATATACAATTTATTTGGTAGAGGACAGCTCTCAGCTCTTAAATGACAAGTCCCTATTCCTGTCATATGGTGTGGTCTGATTGAGGACAGTCCCTGATGAATCTCCAACTGATCCCTCTTGGGGGAGAATTGCGTCGGGCAATGAGCTGCTGAGTGTAGCTAAGTACTGGCCATTGGGCTTTGTTTTTTATTATCAGTTATGATGGATACTATTGCACACATATAAAAGAATGTTTTTCTCTATTCTAACCCTGATGATAGCTAATTGAGCTGAGAGGTTAGTTGTCCATAATCTATATTTATCTTGATCAGTGGTATTTATTTTAAAAATCATTTATAACTGGTCACTGGATATTGGGACTATTATTATAGTGGAAAATCCATCTAAGGAAATATAAGCTGGTCTAAACGAATGTGGAACACCCATTATAATTTTTGTAAGTCCCTCATTTAGATCAGCAGCACTATAATATCTAGTATAGGGTCAGAAGGGCTAGTCATCGTTGAGAGGGGGTGCCACTGCGTTATATTTAGGGTGCTAACCTCCACGGTCAGGAAGGGAGATATCAGGATTTCTTGCCCTGGGCCCTTTCCCTGATTTACATGTGAGGCAACCTGGTTTTACTTGCACACTGATATTTTGTTTAATAAAGTTTGACATTTTAATTGGGGTGTTCTTTTCACTTTTTGTGTCATGGCTGTGATTGGCCACTGTAAAAACGGAAGCAAAAGGGTTAAAGCAGTATATACTTATCGAGTATCCCCTCAGCTGCGTCGCTACTTCTGGTGCTGATAATTATCCCTCATTCATAGTCACTGCTTTCCCCTTCCACTAGTATCTCTGATTGGCTGCAGTCAAACACCGTCCCCAGACAGCGTCTGTGATTGGTAGGAACAATGAACAAATTAAAAAAAATTGGCATAGGGTCCCCCCATCTATTGATACCAGCATAGATAAAGCCGATAAAGCTGCAACCCGCAGCTTGTGTATCAAAATAGGAGGAACTGCATGCAGCTTTTTAAAATTATTTAAATAAATATTTTTTTAAAAAAAACGGTCTCTCATAATTTTGATACCCAGCCATGATAAAGCCTGACAGCTGGGGGCTGGTATTCTCAGGCTGGGGCGACCCATGATTATTGAGCCCCCAGCCTAAAAATAGCAGCCTGCAGTCACCCAGGATTGCCTCATCGATTACATGTGATAATCCCAGCACTTTACTCGGCTCTTCCGGATTGCCCTGGTGCAGTGGCAATTGAGGTAATAAGGGGTTAATAGCAGCTCACAGCTACCACTTAGCCCTACATTAGTAATGGGAGGCATCTATGAGACCCCTCAATACTAATCTGTAAGTAAAAGTAAATAAACACAAACACTGAAAAAATCAGTTTTTTTTAACTAAAATACAAAAAACACCCTCTATCACCACTTTATTAACCTTAAAAACATTGGCACTCAAAGTGGCCTGGCTGGATGCCGATGAGCTTAAAAGGGAGCGTTGGGAGGGGGAATGGATAGAGAAGAGATCAGGGAAGGATAAAGATAGGAACATATAAAAATTTCAACAAACAATACTTATAATTGAAAAATGTTATAAATTTTTATTTTTAAAAAATACTTAAAATAACTAAAACGAGAAAAAACTTTTCTTAAAAGATACAGTCTGAGGAAGCTGAGTAGGATGGCATGGGGAGCTGCAGGTAGAATGAAGGTTCCGCATAGAACCCGTCAGGTAAATATAAAAATGTAAGGGGTCGAGGGGTACAAATTGAGTCAGTTACCTTTAGAAAGATGTATTAAATGTTTTTAATGTTGTTGGGGACTTGTCAAACCGATAAAATGAAAGTCCTGTAAATCTAATATATAAAGCTCAGTGTATGTGTGTGCGTATGTATGTATGTATGTATGTATGTGTGTATGTATGTGTGTATGTCCGCTAAAGGGATCTGCACCGTCGCATTTACAATCACAAAATTTTGCACAGACACCCCATGTGACTCAGGGAACATCATAGACTATGTTTTGACAGGAAAATTTAACCTCACACTTTACACTTACTCGCTAAAAAACCTGCCTCCATTAAAGTGAATGGAGCTGGGAGCTACAGGTCATTAATAGGAGCTGTGATTGGTTGTTATAGGAACAAAATACATTGTTAGTATAAGAAGCTTATGTGTGAGGTAATATGATGTCAGTGGGGAGACGGATTGAGAGACAGAGAGAGACAGACAGAGGAAGAGAGACAGACAGGGGCAGACAGACATAGACTGAGAGACAGACAGAGAGAGACAGACAGACAGGCACACAGGGACAGAGACAGAAAGAGAAAGAGACAGACTGAGAGAGACAAACCAAACAGACTGAGAGATAGAGAAATAGACAGAGAGATAAAGAAATAGACAGACAAGGAAAGAGACACAGACACACAGAGACAGACACACAGAGTGATAGAGAGAGACAGACAGACAGAGAGACTGCTACAGAGACAGTTAGACAATGATAGAGACCGACAGACCCACTCACAGAGACAGACACAGACAGGCAAAGACACAGACAGACATACAGATAGACAGATAGACAGTCAAATAGACACAGACAGACAGAGACAGACAGACAGAGAGAGACAGACAAAGAGATACAGAGACAGACAGGGAAAGAGACAGACAGAGAGAGAGACAAAGACATACAGAGACAGGCAGGTAAAGACAGATAGAGACAGACAGAATCAGACAGAGAAAGAGACAGACAGACAGAGACTGAAAGGCCAAGAGACAGATAGACAGAGACAGACAGACAGAGACAGAAGCAGACAGGGAAAGAGACAGACAGACAGACAGACAGAGACAGACAGAAGCAGACAGGGAAAGAGACACACAGACAGAGAGACACAGACAGAGAGACACAGACAGAAAGAGACAGAAAGAAGCAGACAGGGAAAGAGACAGACAGAGAGATAGAGAGACAGACAGACAGAGAGAGACAGAAGCAGACAGGGAGACAAATAGACAGATATAGAAACAGACAGAGACTGGGAGAGAGACACCGTAACAAATACTATCCCGGCCAACGCCCGAATACCACCGCTAGTGAATAAATAAATTGTAAACACTGATGAATGTAAAAAATATAGGAATAAAATGAGTGCAATTTTTTACCTTTGTTGATTAAACTTCACAGGTAATTGACTGTAAAAGATGATCCAGAGGTGGTAGATGATGGGAGTCCTCCTGATAAGACAAGAGTATGATAAGTGGGCTGCTGTTAATATTAAGCTGAAAAAATGAGGGATAAATTAAATAAATAAATAACTAGTCTGACTTGTTATAAGGGTTTGTGTACCGCCCCGCGCTCGGCTGCAACCGAGCCGCTCGGATCCGGGCTCGTTGGTGGGTGGCTCGAGCGCCTCCGGACCCGGGGTCACTTCGCTCTGAAAGGGATTGCTGGCGCTTTTGGTGGGGGTTAGGTGGGTGCATGGCCAGAGCCGCGCTTGAGTTTGTGACACCACCCACGGGATGTGGTGAAGGTGTAGACACCACCGCTGCAGTTATGGGGCACCCGGCGGAGATGGTAGTGCAGCAAGATGTTAACCCCTCCGTGGGCAGGGGTAATGTCCCCCGGGACCCATTGGGGGGTAGCTGGGCGGTGCAGGGCGGTGCGTCCAGGGGACCCCTGACCCGGAGGGTTGTCACCAGTTCCAATGGTGACGGGACCTCGGCCTCCTCTGCTGCAGGCCTTTCCTCCAACCAGCCTCTCCGGAGACTGTAGGACGGGAAAGGTGGTCCGGGACTATTTACAAACCCAAAAGTTATTGGGTGGCTGCAAGTTCTTGGCCATGTTCATTTTAAAATGGGGTAAACAGCGGGAATCAAACAAAGTCCCAACGGGGACGGGCAGTATGGTAGCCGGGAACCGCTACCTTGCTCAACTGTCTTAGAATCAAGTGAGAGTCTCGGGTGATTGACATTCATTCATACATCTATTTACACAATCAACATGTTGCAACCCTAGATGGCAGTTTCCCTGTATCTAAGCGGGGGCTGACCTAGATTAGGGCGCGTGGACCTCCTAGGCCTAACGCTTTCTGGTGGAGGCAATGGGGGAGCGGGGATAGCCGGTCCCTCTTCCCGAGTGTCAGGTATGGCGGGTAGAGACCTGCGGGGGCATGGTGTAGGTGGGTGACTCACTGGCGGGCATCTCCGGCTCCATTTCTTCCACTGGTTGTGGGAACATTATCACAGGAACAATCACCGCGCCGTTCTGTGTAGGCCAGTCAGCTGGAAAGTCACGCATCACTGTATGGATCACCCCTTTTTTCTCCTCCAAACACTGCGTAGGCACAGGGACCTCATCTACCAGTCTCAGGGGACCCGGGCATCTCTTCAGGTGATCCCTGGAAACAGTGGCCGTAGTTTTCCCCTGGTCGCGACTAATCAAGTAGATCTTCTCGTTCTCCCATCCAGTTGGCTGTATGACGTAGGGGGTCCTCTCCCACTGATCGTCGAGCTTATGTGTTCCCCTTTTGTGCTTCAGCACCACATCCCAAAAGGGGCAGCCTGAGCCTGCTCTTGCTTTTCTCGATTTTGACGCAGATTCCTTTCCACGTACTCTTGGATCCGTCGGTACTGTGCCTGTCGCTTGGCATTTCAGTTGCCAGTGGGAGGGAGAGTTTCGGGCACTTCTATGTCCATTTCCAGGGTGCACTTGGTGGAGCTGCGGTCGATGTTATTGTACATGTCTACCAAATCAGGCAGTTTCTCCGCCCACAGATTCCGTTCTTCCAGGAGTAATGTCTTGAGGAAGTTAAGGACCAGATGGTTCATTTTCTCGCACATCCCATTAGTTTGGGCATGATAGGGCGTGGTCCGGATCATCTTGCACCAGTACAAGTGGCAGAACTCCTGGAACACATATGCTTCAAAGGCCGGGCCCTGATCTGTGAGCACCTTCTCGGGGTAGTCTTGCGGCCGGCAAAAGTAGGCCTGGAAAGCTCTGGCTGCGGTGTGGCCTGTCAAATCTTTGACGGGAACAACCACCATGAATCTTGAGTAGTGGTCGACAATGGTCAGGGCATAGGTGTACCCGCTTTGGCTGGGTGTAAGCTTGACGTGGTCCAAGGCGACCAACTCTAACGGCTGGTAGGTGAAAATTGGCTGTAACGTGGCCTTCTGGCTGGTGTCGTCCCGTTTTCTCAGCGTACAGGGATCACACTCTCGGCACCAGGCCTCCATGGACTCTCGCATCCCACTCCAGTAAAACCGCTCCCGCAGCAGCAGCTCCAGCTTCTTCCAGCCGAAGTGTCCTGTGCCCTCATGGTAGGCCTGCAGGACCTTGGGTACGCATGCCTGGGGCACCACCAGCTGGCGAACTTTCTCATTAGTCTTCGGGTAGATCAACCCCCTATACAGCTTCCCTTGATGCAGGTACAGATGGTCTCTCTCTTTCCACAACCGCTGCGCTTCGGAGGGGGCTGTGGGGTTCATCCTGAAAGAACCCTAGGCAATCATTGTTTTGACCAGCTGAACTGCAGGTTCCTGATCCTGGGCTTCTTGCCACCCCTGGCTGGGCAGCGGGTCAGGGTTCGCCTGCAGTTAGCTAACGCAGGGCTTCTCACCCCGTGGCCGATGGAATGCGGGTAGCTCGATCTCCTCCAGGCTGTCTTCCTCCATCCCTTCATCGGCAAGTGTGGCATCCGAGACAGCGCATCCGCGTTGGTGTTCTTGCGTCTAGCCCTGTACTTGATGGTGAAGTCGTAATTGGACAGTCGAGCCATCCACCGCTGCTCCAGTGCGCCCAGCTTAGCCGTATCCAGATGTGTTAATGAGTTGTTGTCCTTTTAGGCAGTGAACTTTGCCGCCATGAGGTAATGTTTAAACCTTTCCATTATCGCCCACACGAGGGCCAAGAACTCGAGCTTGAAGGAACTGTAATTCTCGGGGTTCCTCTCTGTTGGTCGGAGCTTGCTGCTGGCGTAGGCGATTACCTTCATCCATCCATCTTGTACCTGGTTCAGGACCGCACCCAGGCCCACATTGCTGGCGTCGGTGTAAAGGGTGAACGGGAGGCCGTAATCAGGATAAGCCAAGATTTCTTCCCCTGTCAGGGCCGACTTCAGCTGCTGGAAGGACTCTTCGTGCTTCTCACCCCAGACAAACGGGGGTCTATGAGATCCCACGAGGAGGTTTTGCATAGGCATAGGCGCAGCCATCTTCATGTACCCCTTACTAAAACGGCGGTAGTAGCCTACTGGGCCCAGGAACTGCCTCACCTCCTTCACCTTGGTTGGTTGCGGCCAGCTCTGGATAGCGGTAATCTTCTCAGGATCCAGGGCTACACTTTCTGCACTCAGGAACTGCACTTTGGGTTTCAACAGATGGCACTTAGAGGGTTTTAGCTTCATCCCGTACTTGGCGAGGGCCGCAAACACTTCTGCCAGATGCTCCAGGTGGGCTTCATACGTCTTGGAATACACAATCACGTCGTCCAAGTACAGCAGAGCAGTCTCGAAGTTGAGATGCCCCAAACAGCCCTCCATGAGCCTCTGGAAGGTCCCCGGGGCATTGCACAGCCCGAATGGCATACTGTTGAACTCGCAGAGTCCCATGGGGGTAGCAAACGTAGTCTTCTCACGGTCTTCCTGTGCAACCGCCACCTGCCAGTAGCCACTAGTAAGGTCAGGGGTAGAGAAATAATTAGCAGTATTCAGCGCAGCAAGCAACTCTTCAATGCGGGAAAGAGGGTAGGCATCTTTATGCGTTATCTGGTTGATCTTACGGTAATCCACACACATTCTCATGGTACCATCCGTCTTCTTCACCAGCACCAATGAAGCTGCCAAGGGACTACAACTATCCCGGATGACCCCTGCCTCCTTCATGTTCCTCAACATGTCTTTGACGCACTGGTAGTGTGCAGGTGGGATTGGCATGTACCTCTCTTTAATGGGTGGATGCATACCCATGGGGATATGGTGTTGAACCCCTCCCAAAATCTAGCGGGTGCTTGCTGAAAACCTGCCCGTACTCCTGCACTACCCTGTATACCCCTTCCTTGTGGTGCATGGGTGTAGCCTCGGTGCCGACATGCAACTCCCGGCACCACTCCTCTAATTGTTCGGGTTGAAGGTCACTGCCTGAGTGTGGTGTAGTGGTTGTATCGGGGGTTGTTTCGTGAATAGCATGTGCGTCTTTGGTGAACAACTTGGCTATGGTGGCGTAGCGGGGAAGCCTGACCTCTTCCTCTCCACAATTCAGCACTCTCACGAGCACTCTCTACTTTTTGACATCAATCACCCCCCTGGCTGCCATTACTGTGGGCCAGTGCTCCGAAGTCAAAGGCTCTACCATTGCCGGGAAATCCTGTCCTTGGGGTCCTACTGCCGCCCTACACCAAATCATCATCTCACTCCGCAGCGGCACCACCAAAGGCGCAGCGTCCATCACTCGCACACCACCAATCTCTCCACCTGTCATGTTCACCTGCTGTCACTGCAGGAGGGCCCGGATTTCATGCTGCATGCCCTCTGCCGACCCCCTCCCGCAGTGGCAGACAATTGTTGCAACAGACTCAACACCTCCCCCATACAGTGCTCAATCACGTTGGTCCCGAGGACCACCTTCGGGTTACGGTCACTGGAGTCATTCAGCACCACAATCATCCCTTGATGTCTTAGCTCTGTTCATCCCACAGTCAGGGTCACCTCCTTGAAGACATCATAGTCGTTACCTGTAATCCGGTGTCAAGCAGGGCCATGGTCAGGACACTATGTACCGCCAGGGAGATGATGGGGCGGCCTCCAATGTACCGATCCCGCCAATCAGCTGGGCCTTGAGGATCTACTCCTGAGGATTGGCCCTTGGCCTCAGGGGTTGCTCGTTTAACGGACACCGTCTGGAGTAATGGCACGTCTTGTTACACTTGTAGCAGACAAGCGGTCCATTCCGTGGGTCGTTGTTCCTCCACTGCTGCATCCAAGGGACGTCCTCCGGGCTGTCGGCGAGCTGGATCTTCTCCGCCGGCTTGACTCTCGTCGGTAGCTGGAGAGTGGCGAGGATCCGGGTGACGTCCTCATTCAGGCACCGGACCTGCGATGTCAGATCTTCCGGAGCTCCGGTGGCTGCAGCAAAGGCTGGCAGGGCCAGCAAGGGGGGCGCTACTGAAACGGGAGCGGTATCAACTGGCCAAGATGGCGTATCGGGGGCGCTGGCTTCTGATGTTTGTAGGGCCTTGATGGCCAGCTCCTTCAGCACTGCAAAGTCCAGGTCGCCGTGCTCCAAAGACCTCAGCTGCAGTTGTTTGCGATCTTCGGTGGACCCCAGTCCCTGCAGGAACTGCTTCACTAGCATCTTGTTTCTATCAGTCTCATTGATGGGGTCCACCCACTTGCGTGTACGCAAGGCTGTATGGAGCCGCAATGCATAGTCTCATACTGTCCTTTGGTTGCTGCCGACAATGTTAAAGCAACATCCGTAACTCCGCTTCCGTGCAGGTCTCGAAGGCGACTTGGAGTTTATAAAAAATGGCAGTTACCGAGGCCCGGTCCGCGTCTGCCCCAGTCGCCACCTCCTGCTCGGCCGCGCCGGTCAGCTGCCCTAGCACTACCGCTGCACGCTCCTTGCCAGTTATGGCATACAAATCGAGAATCATGCATATCTTTTTCCAGAACACCTGCAAGGCGTCAGGCTTCCCATCGTACTGGGGTATCCAGGCAGCGCCGAACACGTAGGGCAAGGAGATTGGCATTACCTGGGTGACCGTCAGAGCCGCGGCCTCCCCCGCTCCTGCGACTGGAGCGAGCGCCGCCACATTCCCATCGTCGGGCACACCTGGCTAGTTCAGGGCTTCACATTTGTATAGTGGGCTTCAGGTATGCAACACAAGCTGGGTCACGTGGCGTTTTCTAGATTGTTCAGCTCAGTTAGGTTCATGTGGCATTTTCTAGTTTCTAGTTTCTAGTTCAGCACCAAACTGACCTGAACAATCTAGAAAATGCCATGTGACCCAGCTTGTGTTACATACCCACAGCCCTTGAAAGAGGTGCTTAGACAATGTGTTCCTAATGTTGCTAGTTCTCAGATCCCTTTGTGCTGCCACTGCTGTTATTGCATTGTGTGCTGTATTGTTGATGCTCCTCTGGGTTCCAATGAATGACAACTCCGCTGCTGCAACTATCCATACCTAGTATTTTTGCTGCTGCATTTGTCCACATTGGCAGCTCCTATGATACTGGCCAACACTGCTGCAACAACCCATCTTGGTTACTTGTGCTGCAACTACCCATCTCAGCCACTGCTGCTGCATCTACCCTTCTTGGCTGAGCCTATGATACCGGCTGCTGCTGCTCCTACTATCACAGATTATTTTGGTAAATACCCATGGTGTCAGCTTCTGGGGCACCGTGATCCCTTGGGGCTGCCCTTGTCGGCTGTCTACCTGTGTGTTAGTCTATCTTCACATCCAGTGGCTCTAGCGAGGACTCAGTAGCTGTTCAGGTAAGTTCCTTCAGGTCAGCGATTGGTGCCTTTGGCCCACTGAATCCACTTACCCTTTGCTCGCCCAGCAAGCCCTACACCTACCAACATGGAAAAAGTAAACAATGCTATACGAATGTGTTAATTAAACAATCCCCTACCAATTCAACATAAGCAAGCTGAACTTTGTGATCCTTAAAAAACACTGCAAGAGATAAGCAGTAGGACAAACCTAGTGAACCAGTACTGTCATTCAAGGAAGATAGCCTGCCCCCAGCAACAAGGAAGTAAGGAGACTGGAGATCAATGTTCTGCTGAAGATAGAAGTTGACAATGACCCTTTAACATGTCTTTTGATTCTGTAATTTCCATATTTCTATGATTTTGCTTTGTGGGGTTGCAATTTCACAGTCGATGAATGCATAATGTACAGAACACCTTGGAAATTTGCATTTCAGTGTCAAATACAAAATAAATAAGAGATGTTTTACATTTTATTAATTACAAAAAGTTTCAGTGAGTCATAATCATTAGCAACATATATAAAAGAAAATATCAGACAAGTATTGCCAATGAGTGTTGAAAACAGGAGCAAAGTCAATAGACACATTGTAGTATATTGCCTGATGAAGTCATTGAAGGGATTTATGTTTCTCCCAAGATCTTGCTGTACACTGAGGAAAGGAGGGCAGGTAGGGGTTAAATCCCAGCACTACAGGTTATGATGAACTACAACTAACAAAAACAAAAATTCCTAAAAGATACAAATTTTATTAAATACAGTATTAAATACTCAATAAGTGAATGTGAGAAAAGCACTCCAAAAAACAAACGGGGGGATCACAAAAGTGAGATAAGCAAAGATCTAGGTAAACCTAAAGGGCCCTACCGTTGCCTCTCCGGTCTCACCCTGCCTTGCCGTGGAGGTTGGCACCCAATAAAGAGCAATTGTGGCCCCCACTCACCAATGATTCACCCTTAAAGACCCTGATGAGTCCTTAAACTAGATCCTATCAAAAATTATCCACAAATACCAAGTCTGATCAAATAGGTTTTAATAACCAAGCTCAAAGGTGATAACAACGGTGGTATACACTAATAATATGCCATGCTGAATCCTGATAGATACTGCATGAAACAAATGAATCAAAATGCCAGGGCTACTGGTGTGCTCCACAGCACCCCACAGAAATTAACTGAAGAGCCCACAATTACAGGTTTCAAAACCAAAGCTGTAGATCAGACAAAAAATAAAGAGAAAACCCAAAACACTTCCTTTATAGATCTCATCATTCACAAGACGGCCTCAACGCGTTTCTCCTGTGCTTCAGGTTCATCAGGAGGCCTGATTGCGGGTATAGATGTCCCTAGATGGTGTGGATACGGCTGGATAGATGTTAACCTTAGTCTGTCAGCCTGGGAGAGACTGAGATTACCAGGGTACTATCTCTTATAGTCCTTTAGAGGATAAGTGCTTATCTTCAGCAGGGTCCTTTCTCTCTCTTGCCTGTAAACTGTAAGCTCTTATGCTTATGTAAGCTGGGTCCTCTATGTGTTCTGTACCCCACATGTACTTTGAAAGAAATTACAAGCTTTCCAGTATTGAGAATGACATGAATTTTTTCACCATGACATGAGTCAAAATTTGTCAAAATCAGCTAATTCAAACTTCATAATCGCTCATCTTTCATGATAATGCAACGATGCGAAGCTACCAATGAGTACTGTAGAGAGGGACAACTTGTTAAAGAGTCAAGCAAGGTTATAGCCATGGAACTTCCCTAAAGCGGCCTTTACATGCAACAACATCGCTAATGAGATGTTGTTGGGGTCACGGAATTCATGACGCACATTCGGCCTTGTTAGCGATGTCGTTGCGAGTGAAACGCATGAACAACCGTTGATCGTTAACACGTCGTTCTAATCCCAATTATCATTGCTGTTGCAGGATGCCGGTTGCTCGTCGTTCCTGCGGCAGCACACATTGCTACCTGTGACACCTCAGGAACGAGGAACATCACTGTACCTGCGGCCGCCCGCAATGAGGAAGGAAGGAATGGAGGTGGTTCGCCGGCCACAGCGACGTCGCTAGGCAGGTAAGTATGTGTGACGGGGACTAGCGATGTTGTGCGCCACGGGCAGTGATTTTCCCATGACACACAAACCGACGGGGCGGGTGCTTTCACCAGCGACATCGCTAGAGATGTTGCTGTGTGTAAAGCCCGCTTAAGTGTAAAATATAATCATTTGTTCTGCATGATTATTGCGCTAGAATAAGCAGATGAAAATTATATCAAGTCCGCGTCTGACGACTTGCTAGTATGTGCATACTGTACTTTGTCTTCAATAGGTTAGAAAGTACACATAAGAAAGGGATATAACATTCATGTTTCAATGTTTCATGGCTGCAAAATTAGAAACACAGTCTCATTTTATTGAAGCTGTGAAAAGTACAGTGGGCCAAGAACTGAGACACCTTGCACGGTACGTAATGTATCACAAATATTACAGTAAAATATTAATACTGTTCTCAAGTGTACTGAAGAAGATCACAATGTACAGCTCAAGTCATACGGAAAGTCACGGCGTTCTGTGTCTTCACATAGGACAATTCTGCTAGAATATAAAGATATGTCCGCATATCTTTGGAGCATATTGAGCTGCATGACATTTCAGAAAGGTTAAAATTGTAAATAGTAATTGTTATTTTCCAAAAAACGTGCTGTAAAGCATTGTCTAGGAAAGCTGAGATCCTTGTATTTGCTGTGACCTACACACTGCAAACATGTCCTTTGCTCAGAAATGTGCCGTGATCGGCTCTGTCTGGAGCTGCGTAAGAACGGTTCAATTTTATTTTTATTTCCAAGGTCCTAGATTGTCGTGATGACTATGTGGTGACTGCTTTGAGGTAATGGAATTCTTAGAAGAGCAAATATATTAATCAATAATAACAATAATAAAGATCATAATAGTAATTATGCATCTTTTCCTCATGTGCATCAAAGGGAGCAATAAAAAAAAAAATCATTGATAAGAAACACGATTTCACTTTTGGAGATTTGCTTCTTGGCATTTTGTCTGCAAAATTCATTTCTATAATAGTTGTTTCATATAAAGCTATTAGTATGAGTGGAATTATCTGCAAAATATCCAGTCATTAAGTTTAAAGGGATTCAGTATACGGACTGCAGGAAGATCAGCGAACCAGGAAGAATGTGCCCATTACTAGATAAACTGATGTTTTCTTTAAGATGATGGAATAGTTCTTAATAAATACTGCATATAGACTGTGCTGCCGGCCAGCCTGCTATGTCCTCAGTGCATAAAGCCTAGAACAGAAGCTTTAACGTGGCCAGGTTACTTTATTATGCATGCATTGTAGATACACTGGGCCTCATGCGGGGAAAATAGTGCAGAACAAAACTGGAAGCTACTACAGATGAATTAATTTTTAAAATCTACTCTGAATGTATTTCGTTGACGGATATATTCTTCATCACAGAGTCATAGTTTCTAGTAAATAAAACAACTTAAACTGTAAAATTTGACCCGTCATTTCAATTTGAATCATAATTATTTGCTATGAATTAAATGTGATCTCTCCAGGTCTAAGAGCATAAAAGTTAAAAAAAAATAAAAAAAAAGGTTAAAAATAAATAAAAAATAACTATACTCACTTTGCTTTGACCCTCATCTGCCCAGCGGTGCAGCTCCTCTCCACTGCTGTTGCATCACTGGCTATATCTCAAACAACATCATAATGTCTGAGTGATTGTACAAATGTGTTGTAATGTTATGACGTTCTGAGGATAAGGATCTGAAGATCCTGGACTATGGCAGACTGGACCATAGTAGATGCCTGCAAACTAGACCAGAGCAGACAAGTCCTCCACAACAGCACAGGTAAGTGTAATGCAGCAAGGGGCATTAGTCATGGGTAAGGGTTGCAGTCCTCAACCTACCCTGGCCCACTACAGACAGGGGGATAGAGTGGTGTGAAATGGGTGTGAAGGTGGTATCTGCTTGCAGTTGGACATCCCGAACTTCAGCTGGCCTTTCTTGATGCCACTCACACCGTGCGGCACCACATGCAGCGTTACCAAAGATGAGTCCACAACCAGTTAAAACTTCAATGGCCGTATTGATACTGAAAACATAGTTTCCATCTACTAGTTACAGGCTTGACACTGCATTCTTCAACAGACATTAACTTCAGATTACAAACCGCATCCTGCGTTACAGACACCAATGATGTTGAGGACAGGCCCTTCATAGAGATGAGCTTGTACCATAATTATTCATAATCGCTACACTCGTAACGAATACTTTCTAATATTTGTATATTTGTTACAAATAGCGAGTACAATGCAAGTCAATGGGAAATGTGAGTAATTTTCTGCTGGCCTCAACAGAAGTCTGGGGGTTAGAGAAAAAGGCTGAAATGGATAGAAAAGGGATGAAGGTGAATAGAAAGTGCCTGGAGAATATGCCTGCATGCATTTCTGACTCACAGTTGGTTCCTGGGAATGAGGATGTCCCAATATTATGCCACTTATTCTTTCTCTCTCTCTGTCTCTCGGTCTCTTTCTCTGAGGTTCATACTCATTGATCAAGGCACGGTGCAACTGTCACACTGCTCCCGCTGCCTCTCTTCTTCTTCCATACCCGCTCATTAGCCTCATTACATATTCACTGCACCCACTCATTAGGCTCATACATATTCACTGCTTTCCCATAGCCATGGTTGGTTGCAGTCAGACCTGCCTCCACACTGAGTGATAAGGGTGCTTTACATGCTGCGACATCGCTACCAATATATCGTCGCGGTCACGTTGTTACTGACGTACATCCGGCGCCGGTAGCGACATCGCAGCGTGTGACACCAATGAACGACGATCAACGGTCGCAAAATCATTCAAAAACGGTGATCGTTAACACGTCGCTCATTTCCTTAATATCGCTACCACTACAGGTACGATGTTGTTCGTCGTTCCAGCGGCAGCACACATCGCTATGTGTGACACCGCAGGAGCGACGAATATCTCCTTACCTACATCCACCGGCAATGCAGAAGGAAGGAGGTGGGCGGGATGTTACGTCCCGCTCATCTCCGCCCCTCCACTTCTATTGGCCGGCCACTTAGTGACGCTGCAGTGACGTCGCTATGATGCTGAACGCACCTCCCCCTTGAGGGGAGGAATGTTCGGCAGTCACAGCGACGTCGCTGAACAGGTATATGCATGTGACACTGACGTAGTGATAATGTTTGCTTCGGCAGTGATCACCAAATGTCGCACGTACAACGGGGGCAGGTCGCTAGCGATGTCGCATCGTGTAAAGCACCCTATAGCTGAGTGACTGCAACCAATCACAGCCACCGGTGGGCAGGTCTAAATCATACAATAAAATAAATAATTAAAACAAAACTACGTGCAGTCCCCCAATTTTGATACCCCAGATAAAGCCTCACAGTTGAGGGCTGGTATTCTCAGGCTGAGGAGACCCACATTGCTTGGAGCCCCCCAGCCTAAAACTATCAGCCAGCAGCTGCCTGGAATTTCTGCATCCATTAGATTTCTTTTTACTTACAGGATTAGTGATGGGGGGTCTCATAGAAGAACCCTTCCCATCACAAACTTTGAATCAAATAAAAATGTTAAACTAATAATTAAAGAATGTAAGTTCCAAATAGTAACAATAAAAAGTAAAAAAAAATAAGCCCTAATATGACTACATTGACAGTAAACAAAACGTTATGGCTCCCAGGATGTAGTTATTTCAAAACTTACTTTTCCATAAAATATTTTGTCATTAAGCAAAAATACTGAGAAAAATGTAAAATATATACCTACTTGATCTTACTGAATTACTACCATCTAGTAGGAGTTACTTTGCTATTGAATGAACACAGTAAACTGCTTAAAAAGATATTGTATCTGCTGCTGCACCATCATAATACACCAGCTAAAGAGCTAAATTTATTGGTATATGGAATATGTACTTTCTCTAGCAGACCTAATGGACTTCTGGGACAGCAGATTACACCAGTGCCAAGAACTAGGCCAGTTGAACATGGATGTACTCTCATGTCCAGCATGCATGCTCAAGAGGACCAGAATAACCACCACATGGTCACACAACCCCTGCATGTCCACTGTGTTTAATAGTGTATTGCTGGAAGGGCTATCCCTACACCACCAGAAATCTCTTTGTTTGCCTCAATATATTTTATACTGTGCAATTGCTGCCACTGCCAATTCTGCTGCTTCTGCCGCTAGATGCGCACACACATCTCCTGCTTGTCCATTTTGTTTTATAGCTATACTGATGCTTTGAAATGTACCATCCTCAGGGTACAAAAACATGAATCTAATCCTAAAATAGAGATAGGTTTTTCATTTCTTGTTGATAAACTATTTCTTTTTAAAATAGAAAAGTAAAAAAGATTACCTATGAATAAGGACCAAATATTTACGGTCTGAAATGCGTAAGTTACTTGAATCCTTTCCATTTTTAATATTACCATTTTATTTTTAATTGATTTTCAATTTTACAAATATTTTTGGAACTCTTGGCATGGCTAAGATGGGCAATGGAAATCACTGTTAAAAAAGGAATCAAAATGGTTAAAGCAGGACATAGCAATCTCCACGGTGCAGCTGTAATATTGTTTATATACCCTGTAATATACCCTCATGTATATTCACTGCTTCCTCCACCCACCATCTGTGAGAGTATCTGTGATTTTCTGAGTCAGTCTGCTTGCATGTCGGCGTCTCTGATTGGTTGCCCTCACAGTAGATCTCTGTCTGCCCGAGTAAAGTGTAAAAATAAATAAATAAAACAAACCAGATACAGGGTCCCCCAATTTTAGATATCCAGCGCAGATAAAGCCTACGGCTACATGCTGCAGCCCCAGCTATGCATGATATCTTGGTTGTTTTATCAAAATAGGAGGGACTCATGCGGCTTTTTTTTTTACTATTTATATAAATAATTTTAAAAAAAGCTGCATGTGGTTCCCAATTTTGATACTCAGCCAAGATAAAGATGACAGCTGAGTGATAGTATTCTCAGACTGGGGAGGCTTATTGAACCCACTACAGCCTAAAAATAGCAGCGTGCAGACGCCCAGAAGTGTCGCATCCATTAGATGTGACAATCCTGGCACTTTACCCAGCTCATCCTGATTGCCTGGTACAGTGGCAATCGGGGAAATATAAGGGGTAAATAAAAGCTCAAAGCTTCCACTAAGCCATAGATTAGTAATGGGGAGGGTCCATGACACCTTCAATTACTAATCCTCTAAGTGAAAAGAAATAAACGCAAACACTGATAAAATTCTATATCTAATATATAAAGCTGAATGTGTGTGTGTGTATTTATGTATGTATGTATGTGTGTATGTCCGGGATTGGCATCTGCACCGTCGCAGCTACAGCCACAAAATTTTGCACACTCACACGTCTGGACCCCGAGAGCGTCATAGGCTATGTTTTCAGGGGAAATTTTAACCTCGCGCTTTACAGTTATTTGCCAAATAACCTGCCTCCATTAAAGTGAATGGAGCTGGGAGCCACAGTGCAGCCAGAACTTCAGAAGAATGCGCAGCCACGCCATTCTACACACCTCTCCATTTTTGCTACGCAATTTTAATTGCAAACAGTGCTGACACTTTTAGGGGCATAGTCATATTGTCTGGGATACTGACTTAGGGTTCCTCTTCTGTCTTGCAAAGTACACCAAGTGTGCATTCTACACACCTCTCCATTTTTGCTACGCAATTTTAATTGCAAACAGTGCTGACACTTTTAGGGGCATAGTAAAATTGTCTGGGATACTAACTTAGGGTTTCTCTCCTGTCAAGCAAGGTAAACTAAGTGTGCATTCTACACACCTCAACATTTTTGCTACGCAATTTTAATTGCAAACAGTGCTGACACTTTTGGGGGCGTAGTAAAATTGTCTGGGATACTAACTTAGGGTTCCTCTACTTCAAGCAAGGTACACCAAGTGTGCATTCTATACACCTCTCCATTTTTGCTACGCAATTTTTAACTGCAGGTAGTCCAGCCAATCTGTGACGAATGTGCAGGCATGGATATAATGTTGCCTTCATCCAAAGGTGGTTCTCTCGATGTCTGAGAGAGTTCAACACCAGCAGCTGTTTCCACCTCAAAAGCAACTGACGACCTGCCAATCATACTGCCTGTTGCGGGTGAAGGGGTGGAAGATCAGCGGCAAAAAGCATGTGTGACTGCTGTCCCAACAGTCACAGAGGATGAAGAGCACGCAGATGCCATTGATGGGGCAGACGGTGGTTGCAGAGCCCCGCTAGGCCGCATTGTAGCACAGTGAACTTCCCATTGCGACTTATGCTTCATTTAAAGTTGTGTACAGGGTGGGCTCCCCAGTGTACACCAAAACCACACACTAGGAAAAGGACTCTAGGCAGTTGGGTTGATAAATGATTGTTTCAAGGGCGCTTTACATGCTACAATATATCTTACGATGTATCGGCGGGGTCACGTCGTAAGTGACGCACATCCGGTATCGTAAGTTACATAGTAGCATGTAACAGCTACGTGCACTTGCAATTGAACGGTAAACCATTCATCGCATGCACGTCGTTCATTTCCTAAAAATTGAACATCAGGTTATTCATCGTACTCGGGGTAGCACACATCGCAGTGTGTGACACCTCGGGAACGATGAACAGATCTTACCTACGTCCTGCGGCTCCCGCCGGCAATGCGGAAGGAAGGAGGGGGGTGGGATGTTTACGTACCTGGTAATCCCTCTGCGTAGCATTAGTACTTGTGTGTGTGTGTCTGTGTGTTTGTGTGTGTGCGAACACGACTTACCAGTGGCGCATCACAAGAGCTTAAAACTTATCTACCTAAACATAGACAAAATCCATTAACCCCCATTAATACCCTTGTTAGCTGAAGCCTCACAGATAAGGCAGATGAAAACAGTGGTAAGTCAAACCAACAGCTCAGCAACACAGTCCTGGAAATCTTGTAAAGCAACAGTCAATGCAAACATGTGTTGCTGTCCCTCTAGGATTTTAACTGTAACTGACAAATTGACAGAGCAGAGGCAGCAAGTCTTATTGTCTATATAGTCGGCCTAAGCAGAACAGATATGTGTTTTGTTAACAAAACAAAGTGTTGCGCGCACCCATTACTGTCTGGGCCCAGCCTACCGTACCCGGGTACTGTGGTGTCCAGTTGCCATAAATACAGAGTTTACGCTCCTCTCACGGTAAACAGTATAGACAGCAACGGAAGAATGTTGGTCTCCGACACAGGATGCTGCTCACAGGCATTACGGTCCTCCTCACCAAACTACAACACGAGTCTCCTCATAATCCACCAAAGGGTTTCCGTGGTGGCTCCTTGCTGTAACACACACCTTTAGCTTTTCCTTCAGTTCACAGAGAGCACCTCCTCTAGTCTCCAAGTCCACAGCTAAAGACCGTTTTGCTATTGCTATAGAGACCAAACAGTCAAAGGCAGATGCAAAACAGCAGCCCCTTGTGGGTAGTCAGCAACAATACATACAATGAAGGGCAAATAAGCATCTTGCATTCACAGTGGATAAAGGTCATCAATACACCCTCACCATATCACTTCATATCCATGTGATGGTTCATGGGCGAAGTACTCTAAGTAGTGATTTTTTTGGCCTCTACTTAGAGATTAGTGACAAATCTTACAGATGACATGAGTAAAGATGAGCGGAGTTAGAGGTTCGAGGTTTGCCAATTTCATGTTTGAGTGATTTTGTGGGGTGCTCGAGATCAATCTCGAACTCGAGCTTTTTGCTTTTGAGATTGGTGACAAATCTTACAGATGACATGACTTGGGTGATCTTTTGCGATATAAAAAAAGCCCCAGGCTAGGCAAGGCTTACAGCCTATGCAACCTGCAGAGACACCACGACTTCTGCTCAGAGGCAGAGTTGTGGCTGAGGATTCAGTTGTAGACGTGCTTCCAGTACTTTGTCTCTGTCCAGGAAGACGCAACTTAACCTCGTCGTCACTAGCATCCTCCTTCACCTCCTCTGCTGACCTCTACGACTGGCTGATTGTGGTTTGACAGTAAGTGGGGTCTCCAATCTCATCATCACCCTGTGTGTTTTCACTCCCCTCATCCTGACTCCTCCGAGCCAACCTCTTCCTGCCCTGACCGAATAGTAAAGTTGTCGTTCCAATCAGGTATCTGAGTCTCATCAGCATGTTCCCCATTGTCTCCACCAGGAGCATTTATACTTTGGGAATGAGGGTGTACATTATGCTCAGAACCTTCTTCATCAGGGCCTGGATCCGACTCACAAAGCTTCTGGGCATCAGAGAACATCATTTCCTTGTCTGGACTCACTGCAGCTTTGGAGCAGACTTCTGTTCCGAGGCTATAGTGCAGGGTTGGGCAATTAATTTTCCCATGGGGCCGCATGAGAAATTGGGATGGTTTTAGAGGGCCAGACTAATATAATAAACTCAGTTCTACCCAATACTGTATATAGCATATATACTAACCCTCCATAAACAAACAGTAAGTTAAACAACACAAAGATTCAATGAAAATATGGAGGTCAGTAGGAGCATACATACTGGCCCTGATGGCCAGTGGGGAGCATACATACTGTCCCTGGTGGCCAGTGGGGAGCATACATATTGGCCCTGGTAGCCAGTGGGGAGCATACATACTGGCCCTGGTGGCTAGTGGAGAGCATACATACTGGCCCTGGTAGCCAGTGGAGAGTATACATACTGGCCCTGGTGGCCAGTGGACAGCATTCATACTGGCCCTGGTGGCCAGTGGAGAGCATACATACTGGCCCTGGTGGCCAGTAGAGAGCATACATACTGGTCCTGGTGACCAGTGGAGAGCATAAATACTGGCCCTGGTGGCCAGTGGAGACCATACATACTTGCCCTGGTGGCCAGTGGGGAGCATACATACTGGCGCTGAGGGCACAGTTAGGCAGCACTGCAGCAGTAGAGCCTGAGGCCTCCTCTGGCTGCCTTCTGAGTCCCCTGTCTGCTTCTTCTATTGCAGGCACAGGGGGGACATGAGAAGACACAAGTGCAGCTCTCCCCTCCTGCATGCACTCTGCTCTCTGCATGCTGCTACTGGTGTACTTACCTCTAGAGTTGAGCGCGGTTCGCGGTTCGAGGTTCTCCAGTTCGCGGCTCGAGTGATTTTGGGGGCCGTTCTAGATCGAACTAGAACTCGAGCTTTTTGCAAAAGCTCGATAGTTCTAGATACGTTCGAGAACGGTTCTAGCAGCAAAAAAAACAGCTAATTCCTAGCTGGCTTTCCGCTGCAATAGTGTAAGTCACTCTGTGACTCACACTATTATGACATTTCAGTGTATAGTGTGCGGGAACAGCGCATTCAGATCACTGCTGTTTGGATAATGGCGATCGCCATTTTTTTTTTTTTCCTTGTCTTCCTTCCCTAAGCGCGCGCGTGTAGTGGGGAGGGCCAGCATGTCAGCCAATCCCAGACACACACACAGCTAAGTGGACTTTTAGCCAGAGAAGCAAGGGCATGTGTGATAGGATGTCCATGTCACATGTCCCTGAATTATAAAACCGGACATTTTCCTCCAGCACGCCATTATCTGCCTTCTGCGTCCTTGGTGTCAGACATCACTGGTGCAGCTCCTATCGCCGATACTGCTGTATACGCTCCATACACAGAGCTGTACAGCATAGGGATAGCACTTTCTATCAGTCCTTTTAAGGGCTCATACCGGCAGGGTCAGAGCCATAGGTGACAGGTCCTGAAAACAGAGTTTAACAGCTACACAAGATGACAGCATCTGTGTAGCTAAGGTCAGGGATTTCCTCGCTGCATTTCCCCATTAGGAGGGATAGAAAGGCAGGCTTCCTTTCTTCTACCCAGAGACCCACAACCCTGGCACTGTACCCTCCTGCCCTTTGCACACTCAAACTCATTGTTACTAAGCCATTATACTAGCAAACACTGAGTGTACTTAGTGGCATCCTTAACGTGGCTGTTGGACTGCTGTATTGCCCCAGTAGTGCAAAGATATTTGCAGCACGTCTGCCTGCATTGCACACTCAAACTCATTGTAGCTAAGCCATTATACTAGCAAACACTGAGTGAACCTAGTGGCATCCTAAACATGGCTATTGGACTTCTGTATAGTCCCACTAGTGCAAAGATATTTGCAGCACCTCTGCCTGCATTGCACACTCAAAATCAATTGTTACTAAGCCATTATACTAGCAAACACTGAGTGAACCTAGTGGCATCCTAAACGTGGCTATTGGACTTCTGTATATTCCCACTAGTGCAAAGATATTTGCAGCACCTCTGCCTGCATTGCACACTCAAACTCATTGTTACTAAGCCATTATACTAGCAAACACTGATTGAACCTAGTGGCATCCTAAACGTGGCTATTGGACTTCTGTATAGTCCCACTAGTGCAAAGATATTTGCAGCACCTCTGCCTGCATTGCACACTCCAACTCATTGTTACTAAGCCATTATACTAGCAAACACTGAGTGAACTTAGTGGCATCCTTAACGTGGCTGTTGGACTGCTGTATTGCCCCAGTAGTGCAAAGATATTTGCAGCACGTCTGCCTGCATTGCACACTAAAACTCATTGTAGCTAAGCCATTATACTAGCAAACACTGAGTGAACCTAGTGGCATCCTAAACGTGGCTATTGGACTTCTGTATAGTCTCACTAGTGCAAAGATATTTGCAGCACCTCTGCCTGCATTGCACACTCAAACTCATTGTTACTAAGCCATTATACTAGCAAACACTGATTGAACCTAGTGGCATCCTAAACGTGGCTATTGGACTACTGTATAGTCCCACTAGTGCAAAGATATTTGCAGCACCTCTGCCTGCATTGCACACTCCAACTCATTGTTACTAAGCCATTATACTAGAAAACACTGAGTGAACTTATTGGCATCCTTAACGTGGCTGTTTGACTGCTGTAATGCCCCAGTAGTGCAAAGATATTTGCAGCACGTCTGCCTGCATTGCACACTCAAACTCATTGTAGCTAAGCCATTATACTAGCAAACACTGAGTGAACCTAGTGGCATCCTAAACGTGGCTATTGGACTTCTGTATAGTCCCACTAGTGCAAAGATATTTGCAGCACCTCTGCCTGCATTGCACACTCAAACTCATTGTTACTAAGCCATTATACTAGGAAACAATGATTGAACCTAGTGGCATCCTAAACGTGGCTATTGGACTTCTGTATAGTCCCACTAGTGCAAAGATATTTGCAGCACCTCTGCCTGCATTGCACACTCAAAATCAATTGTTACTAAGCCATTATACTAGCAAACACTGAGTGAACCTAGTGGCATCCTAAACGTGGCTATTGGACTTCTGTATATTCCCACTAGTGCAAAGATATTTGCAGCACCTCTGCCTGCATTGCACACTCAAACTCATTGTTACTAAGCCATTATACTAGCAAACACTGAGTGAACTTAGTGGCATCCTTAACGTGGCTGTTGGACTGCTGTATTGCCCCAGTAGTGCAAAGATATTTGCAGCACGTCTGCCTGCATTGCACACTAAAACTCATTGTAGCTAAGCCATTATACTAGCAAACACTGAGTGAACCTAGTGGCATCCTAAACGTGGCTATTGGACTTCTGTATAGTCTCACTAGTGCAAAGATATTTGCAGAACCTCTGCCTGCATTGCACTCTCAAACTCATTGTTACTAAGCCATTATACTAGCAAACACTGATTGAACCTAGTGGCATCCTAAACGTGGCTATTGGACTACTGTATAGTCCCACTAGTGCAAAGATATTTGCAGCACCTCTGCCTGCATTGCACACTCCAACTCATTGTTACTAAGCCATTATACTAGCAAACACTGAGTGAACTTATTGGCATCCTTAACGTGGCTGTTGGACTGCTGTATTGCCCCAGTAGTGCAAAGATATTTGCAGCACGTCTGCCTGCATTGCACACTCAAACTCATTGTAGCTAAGCCATTATACTAGCAAACACTGAGTGAACCTAGTGGCATCCTAAACGTGGCTATTGGACTTCTGTATAGTCCCACTAGTGCAAAGATATTTGCAGCACCTCTGCCTGCATTGCACACTCAAACTCATTGTTACTAAGCCATTATACTAGGAAACACTGACTGAACCTAGTGGCATCCTAAACGTGGCTATTGGACTTCTGTATAGTCCCACTAGTGCAAAGATATTTGCAGCACCTCTGCCTGCATTGCACACTCCAACTCATTGTTACTAAGCCATTATACTAGCAAACACTGAGTGAACTTAATGGCATCCTTAACGTGGCTGTTGGACTGCTGTATTGCCCCAGTAGTGCAAAGATATTTGCAGCACGTCTGCCTGCATTGCACACTCAAACTCATTGTAGCTAAGCCATTATACTAGCAAACACTGAGTGAACTTAGTGGCATCCTTAACGTGGCTGTTGGACTGCTGCATTGCCCCAGTTGTGCAAAGATATTTGCAGCACGTCTGCCTGCATTGCACACTCAAACTCATTGTAGCTAAGCCATTATACTAGCAAACACTGAGTGAACCTAGTGGCATCCTAAACGTGGCTATTGGACTTCTGTATAGTCCTACAAGTGCATAGATATTTGCAGCACCTCTGCCTGCATTGCACACTCAAACTTATTGTTACTAAGCCACTATACTAGCAAACACTGAGTGAACCTAGTGGCATCCTAAACGTGGCTATTGGACTTCTGTATAGTCCCACTAGTGCAAAGATATTTGCAGCACCTCTGCCTGCATTGCACACTCAAACTCATTGTTACTAAGCCATTATACTAGCAAACACTGAGTGAACCTAGTGGCATCCTAAACGTGGCTATTGGACTTCTGTATATTCCCACTAGTGCAAAGATATTTGCAGCACCTTTGCCTGCATTGCACACTCAAACTCATTGTTACTAAGCCATTATACTAGCAAACACTGATTGAACCTAGTGGCATCCTAAACGTGGCTATTGGACTTCTGTATAGTCCCACTAGTGCAAAGATATTTGCAGCACCTCTGCCTGCATTGCACACTCCAACACATTGTTACTAAGCCATTATACTAGCAAACACTGAGTGAACTTAGTGGCATCCTTAACGTGGCTGTTGGACTGCTGTATTGCCCCAGTAGTGCAAAGATATTTGCAGCACGTCTGCCTGCATTGCACACTAAAACTCATTGTAGCTAAGCCATTATACTAGCAAACACTGAGTGAACCTAGTGGCATCCTAAACGTGGCTATTGGACTTCTGTATAGTCTCACTAGTGCAAAGATATTTGCAGCACCTCTGCCTGCATTGCACACTCAAACTCATTGTTACTAAGCCATTATACTAGCAAACACTGATTGAACCTAGTGGCATCCTAAACGTGGCTATTGGACTACTGTATAGTCCCACTAGTGCAAAGATATTTGCAGCACCTCTGCCTGCATTGCACACTCCAACTCATTGTTACTAAGCCATTATACTAGCAAACACTGAGTGAACTTATTGGCATCCTTAACGTGGCTGTTGGACTGCTGTATTGCCCCAGTAGTGCAAAGATATTTGCAGCACGTCTGCCTGCATTGCACACTCAAACTCATTGTAGCTAAGCCATTATACTAGCAAACACTGAGTGAACCTAGTGGCATCCTAAACGTGGCTATTGGACTTCTGTATAGTCCCACTAGTGCAAAGATATTTGCAGCACCTCTGGCTGCATTGCACACTCAAAGTCATTGTTACTAAGCCATTATACTAGGAAACAATGATTGAACCTAGTGGCATCCTAAACGTGGCTATTGGACTTCTGTATAGTCCCACTAGTGCAAAGATATTTGCAGCACCTCTGCCTGCATTGCACACTCAAAATCAATTGTTACTAAGCCATTATACTAGCAAACACTGAGTGAACCTAGTGGCATCCTAAACGTGGCTATTGGACTTCTGTATATTCCCACTAGTGCAAAGATATTTGCAGCACCTCTGCCTGCATTGCACACTCAAACTCATTGTTACTAAGCCATTATACTAGCAAACACTGATTGAACCTAGTGGCATCCTAAACGTGGCTATTGGACTTCTGTATAGTCCCACTAGTGCAAAGATATTTGCAGCACCTCTGCCTGCATTGCACAGTCCAACTCATTGTTACTAAGCCATTATACTAGCAAACACTGAGTGAACTTAGTGGCATCCTTAACGTGGCTGTTGGACTGCTGTATTGCCCCAGTAGTGCAAAGATATTTGCAGCACGTCTGCCTGCATTGCACACTAAAACTCATTGTAGCTAAGCCATTATACTAGCAAACACTGAGTGAACCTAGTGGCATCCTAAACGTGGCTATTGGACTTCTGTATAGTCTCACTAGTGCAAAGATATTTGCAGCACCTCTGCCTGCATTGCACTCTCAAACTCATTGTTACTAAGCCATTATACTAGCAAACACTGATTGAACCTAGTGGCATCCTAAACGTGGCTATTGGACTACTGTATAGTCCCACTAGTGCAAAGATATTTGCAGCACCTCTCCCTGCATTGCACACTCCAACTCATTGTTACTAAGCCATTATACTAGCAAACACTGAGTGAACTTATTGGCATCCTTAACGTGGCTGTTGGACTGCTGTATTGCCCCAGTAGTGCAAAGATATTTGCAGCACCTCTCCCTGCATTGCACACTCAAACTCATTGTAGCTAAGCCATTATACTAGAAAACACTGAGTGAACCTATTGGCATCCTAAACGTGGCTATTGGACTTCTGTATAGTCCCACTAGTGCAAAGATATTTGCAGCACCTCTGCCTGCATTGCACACTCAAACTCATTGTTACTAAGCCATTATACTAGGAAACACTGATTGAACCTAGTGGCATCCTAAACGTGGCTATTGGACTTCTGTATAGTCCCACTAGTGCAAAGATATTTGCAGCACCTCTGCCTGCATTGCACACTCCAACTCATTGTTACTAAGCCATTATACTAGCAAACACTGAGTGAACTTAATGGCATCCTTAACGTGGCTGTTGGACTGCTGTATTGCCCCAGTAGTGCAAAGATATTTGCAGCACGTCTGCCTGCATTGCACACTCAAACTCATTGTAGCTAAGCCATTATACTAGCAAACACTGAGTGTACCTAGTGTCATCCTAAACGTGGCTATTGGACTTCTGTATAGTCCCACTAGTGCATAGATATTTGCAGCACCTCTGCCTGCATTGCACACTCAAACTCATTGTTGCTAAGCCATTATACTAGCAAACACTGAGTGAACCTAGTGGCATCCTAAACGTGGCTATTGGACTTCTGTATAGTCCCACTAGTGCAAAGATATTTGCAGCACGTCTGCCTGCATTGCACACTCAAACTCATTGTAGCTAAGCCATTATACTAGCAAACACTGAGTGAACCTAGTGGCATCCTTAACGTGGCTGTTGGACTGCTGTATTGCCCCAGTAGTGCAATGATATTTGCAGCACGTCTGCCTGCATTGCACACTCAAACTCATTGTTACTTACTAAGACGTTATAATACCAAAAACTGAATAAACTTAGTGGCATACAAGAAGTGGCTGTTGTACTCCATTAGTGCCCCACTGGTGCCAAGCTATTTCTAGCACCTGTGCAGGACACCCTCCTGCTTTGTTTTTAATAAGCTATAATGATAGCAAAAAATACTGCCATTTAGTGGCATCATAGAACTGGCTGTTGTATTCCATTAGTGCCCCACTGGTGCCAAGCTATTTCTAGAACCTGTGCAGGACACCCTCCTGCTCTGTTTTTAATAAGCTATAATGATAACAAAAAATACTGCCATTTAGTGGCATCATAGAACTGGCTGTTGTATTCCATTAGTGCCCCACTGGTGCCAAGCTATTTCTAGCACCTGTGCAGGACACCCTCCTGCTCTGTTTTTAATAAGCTATAATGATAGCAAAAAATACTGCCATTTAGTGGCATCATAGAACTGGCTGTTGTATTCCATTAGTGCCCCACTGGTGCTAAGCTATTTATAGCACCTGTGCAGGACACCCTCCTGCTCTGTTTTTAATAAGCTATAATGATAGCAAAAAATACTGCCATTTAGTGGCATCATAGAACTGGCTGTTGTATTCCATTTGTGCCCCACTGGTGCCAAGCTATTTCTAGCACCTGTGCAGGACACCCTCCTGCTCTGTTTTTAATAAGCTATAATGATAGCAAAAAATACTGCCATTTAGTGGCATACAAAAAGTGGCTGTTGGACTCCTTTATTGTGCCACTTGTGCCAAGCAATCTCAAGCACCTCTGCATTCTACCCTCATGCACATTTAGCTATGCTAATTTTATAGCAAACTCAGGGAATTCCTTGCTGCATTTGATCGTTTTCCCTTTTCTATATATAATTATCTGGTACCCACAGAACACGGCCACTGTACCCATCTGTCCACTTTTGCCACGCTATTTAATTTGCCCAAAGAGCTGACTCTTTTTCTGCCATCCTAAAATTGTCTGGAATACTAAGTTAGTGTTCCTTTGCTGCCAAGCAAGGTACAACACATGTGCATTCTACACTCCTTTCCATTTCTGGAATGCAATTATTAACTGCAGGTAGTCCAGCCAATCTGTGACGAAGGTGCAGGCGTGGATATAATGTAGCCTGCATCCAATGATGGTTCTCTCGATGTCTGACAGCTCAACAATACCTTCTGTTTCCACTTCCAAAACAAGTGATAACCTGCCAATCACACTCCCTGTTGCGGGTAAAGGAGTGGAAGTTCAGTGTGAAAAACCATGTGTGACTGCTGTCCCCACAGTCACAGAGGATGAAGAGCACGCAGATGCACTTGATGGGGCAGGCGGTGGTTGCACAGGCACGCTAGGCCGCATTGTAGCACAGTGAAATTCACATTGCGACTTATGCTTCATTTTAAGTTGTGTACAGGGTGGGCTCCCCAGTATGCAGCAAAACCAGGCAACAGGAAAAGGACTCTAGGCAGTTGGGTTGATAAATGATTGTTTAACTTTACCAAAACAAACAATAAGAACCATGCATACAATTTAAATAATTGAACAATCTATTCTGTTGCCTACTACCTGCTAATCCCTCTGTGTAGCAGTAATTGTGTGTTTGTGCGTGTGTGTGTGTGTGTGTGTGTTTGAACACGACTTACCAGTGGCGCATCACAAGAGCTTACAAGTTATCTACCTAAACATAGTCAAAACACATTACCCCCCCTGAATACCCAAGTTAGCTGAAGCCTCACAGATAATGCAGATGATAACAGTGTGAATGCAAACCACACAGCTCTGCAACACAGTCATGGAAATCTTGAAAAGCAACAGTCAATGCAAACATGTGTTGCTGTCCCTCTATGATTTAAACTTTATGTGACAATTTGACAGTGCAGAGGCAGCAAGTCTTATTGTCTATATAGTCGGCCTACCCAGAACAGATATGTGTTTTGCTAATAAAACAAAGTGTTGCGTGCCCGCATTATTGTCTGGGCACAGCCTACCGTACCCGGATACTCTGATGTCCAGTTGCCAGAAATACAGACTTTACGCTCCTCTCAAACAGTATAGACAGCACTGTAAGAATGTTGGTCTGTGGCACAGGATGCTGCTCACTGGCATTACGGGGCTCATCATCAAAGTACAACATGACTTCCCTCACAATTGAATGAAGTGTTTCCGCGGTGGCTCCTTGCTGTAACACACACCTTTAGCTTTTCCTTCTGTTCATAGACAGCTTCTCCAAGTCCACATCCGAAGAGCAATTTGATATTGCTATAGTGACCAAACAAAGGCAGATCCAAAAAAACAGCAGCCCCTTGTGTGTAGTCTGCAACAATGCATGCAATGGCAAAAAAGCATGTTGCATTGACAGTGGCTAAAGCTGAGCAATACACCTTCACGCTATCAATTCATATCCATGTGACACTTCATGGAGGAACTACTCAAAGGTGTGAGTTTTTGCCTTCTACTTACAGATTGTTGACAAATCTTACAGATTCCATGACTTGGGTGATCCTTTGCGATGTCCAAAAATTTACAGGCTAGGCAAGGCTTACAGCCCATGCGACCTGCATAGCCAACACGACTTCTGCTCAGAGTCAAAGTTGTGGTCCAGGATTCAGTTGTTGACGTGCTTCCAGTACTTTGTCTCTGGCCAGGAAGACGCAACGTAACCTCGTCGTCAGTAGCATCCTCCTCCACCTCCTCTGCTGACCTCATCGACTGGCTGACTTTGGTTTGACAGTAAGTGTGGTCTCCAACCTCATCAATAACCCTGTGTGTTTTCATTCCCCTCGTCCTGAGTCCTCCGAGACAACCTCTTCCTGCCCTGACCGAATAGTAAAGTTGTCATTCCAATCAGGTATCTGTGCTCCTCATCATGTTCCCCATTGTCTCCACCAGGAGGATTTACTTTTTGGAAATGAGGGTGTAGATTAGGCTCAGCACCTTCTTCATCGGGGCCTGGATCCCACTCACAAAGCTTCTGGCCATCTGCGCAGATCATTTCCCCTGTCTCATGGAACTCGCTACCTCAACACGCCAGATTATCTGCTACACCTGCAAGCTTCAAACTGAATCTGAAAACTCATCTGTTCAGAAATGACTATAACCTTCAATGACACCACCACCATACGTACTTGACGCTCAACCTACACCACTCCTGCTGTCTCCTCCCAAAAATCCTTTAGAATGTAATCCCGCAAGGGCAGGGCCCTCTTCCCTCTGTACCAGTCTGTCTATAGTTACTTGTATATGTATTCTGTATGTAACCCCCTTCTCATGTACAGCACCATGGAATCAATGGTGCTCTATAAATCAATAATAATAAAAATAATAATAACTTCCTTGTCTGTACTCATTGCAGCTTTGGAGCAGACCTCTGATTCCCAGGCTATAGTGCGACTGAACAGCTATGCAAACTCAATTATCTCTGTTACCCCATACTCAGCAGGGCTGGTGGAAACTTGAGAGCTGTTAGGAAGCAAGTGCGATTGGATTGACACCACAGAGGAATGGAGTATTTGGGATCTTGAAATTGGGGTGGAGGAGAGGCCACTTTATGGAGCACTTCAAATCCATTGAAGCAGCTGCTGTTTTGGCCTCATCTACATTTGTTAGCGATGGTTGTGTCCGTGAAAAAAAGGATCATATCAGATTATCCATGGGAAGAAGTACACCTGTTCTTTTGGATGGTATTTGTTGTTACAAAACCTGTAACCTGAAGCCTGCTGTGGTTTCATTTGCGCACAGGCGTCAGCTGCCATTTAGGGCTGTGCCTTGGGTTGTACAGCTGGCTGCTTTCGCCTCCACGTCTAAGTGTGGAGAGGCAGCTAGTGCGCATGCGTGTGCCGATTTACCCCAGCCGCAGCCTAACTACAGTGTTTCGCCTAGTGAGTATGCTCAGCCTGACTGTGCCATTGCTGAGGCTAAGTCTTCATTTCGGGATACAGCGCATGCTCCCACACTTAGTGCGAAAAGCCTCTTTGCACAGGTACTTGCACTCCGTGCCGGGTCTAGGTCCTGTGTTGTGCCTAGACACCATAAAGCTGATAGTCTTTTTTCAGACACTGTATTTCATGCTACTGAGCATGCTCAGGCACTTACTGCATCAGAGACTATGTCCGGTAATGAACTCTTTGGCCCTGCCCCTGCTGTGGGGGTCCCATATAGACCACAGGGCATCAGGTGTCCTGACGATGTGGCCAGGCCACTCCCAAATGGCTTGCAGAGGCCCGCCCCTATGACTTGTCACCGCATTATTGATGGTCAGACGATGACTGGTGAGGTGTTTGGGTCATGGCAGCCATGAGGTCATCATTGAAGTTGCGGTTCCAAATAGGACGCTAGTTATGCCACTCATGACGTGTCACTCTGCTTTTGACTCCAGGAGGTGCATTGTGGTTCACCCTGGTTTGGGGCGGACCCAGGTTATAAAAGGGGCTGGAGCCAACAAGGAGGTGCGCAGTCTTCTATTATGCTCCGAAAGAGCACACCTCCATGTGTTGAACCCATTGCGGCTTTAGGCCAGAGGTAGGCAGGGATAGGGTGTCGATGCAGGCCACCACCACAGTTGGTAACGCAGAACGGTTAAGACCAGCTCCTGTCCTACCAGTGCTGCTTGTGCAGCCCAGTGGCATTAACAGGCCTGCTGCTGCTGATGCACCTGCTGTCCACAGGTGTGGCCCCTACGCACACGGTCAGCGTACTCAATGGCCCCTGTGTTGTTAACAGGGAGTTCCTGGGCTGGGTGGGCATGTGGACCCTGTGACGCTAACAAGGCTCCCAGTCTCCAGATCCAAATGGCGTCTAACTCGGTTCAGGCTACTATTAGTTTCATAGCCACACGGCTCTGTATCCTCCACCAAACCTTCCAGTTGCCAACCTCTCCTTTTCCATCTGGGAGCACGGTGGACACTGACTGCTGATGGGGATATCTACCTTTCTCTTTCTTTTCTTAATAATTTTCGGTATATAGCGGTAACATAGTATATACCACCTTAACCAAATCTGCCAGTCCCACTGTAACAGATGGTGTTTCTTCAGCAAATGTTACTGTTGCTTAACCACCAAATCCACGGACAAAAACTTTTTTCCCCATTCCAACACACCTGTTCCCCTTTCCACCAGCATCTGTCCTTTTTCAACTCATTTTGGTATATGACCAAAAGTGCAACTCTGCAGGGACACCGCACTCAACGCCATCTCAGCACAGCAGCCAGCCCTCGGTCCCTCAGATGTGGACAAGTAAAAGACCATTTCCTCCTATCCATGACAAAGCGTTGAGATTCACTCTGTGCAGCACTGGTGTTTAGTGGAAAAGCAGATCTAAGATTGCGTACCACCTTCTGCAGATACTCCTGTATACGTGCGTCCATTTCTATGGCAGGAATTATTTTGCCAAATTTTGTCTTGTACCGGGGATCTAACAGTGTGGCAACCCAGTAGTCAGGATTACTTTGAATTCGCACAATCCAAGGGTCATGTTGTAGGTAGTGCAGCAAGAAGGCGCTCATGTGTCTTGTGCATCCAGGAGGACCAAGTCCTTGGTGTGTTGGTGGCAGAGAAGTGAGAATCGTGCCTCCTTCCTCTGCCCTCTCCCCACAACCTCGCACAACCGAAATGTGAGCAAGCTCTCACTCATCTGCTGAGTCTTCCATGCCCATAGCCAGTTCGTCCTCCATTTCTTCATGGGCTCCTGCACCTTCTTCAACACTTTTTGCTGATACTATGCGCCCTTGTTAATCCCTCTCCCTCACCATGACTGCCGCCTAGGTGCCGCTGACCATCTGGACCTCGTAGATCTTGTTATCCCTTCCGCATATGACTCCTCCTGTACTTCCTCCCCTTCCTCTTGTCCCAACACCTGACTCCGAATAATAATTACAGTGTGCTCCATCATGTAGATGACCAGAATTGTCACGCTGAGAATGGCATCGCCAGTGATAAACATCTTCGTCGACATTTGTAAACTGTGTAGAAGGGTGCATAGGTCCTTGATCTGACACCACTCCAGCAGCGTGATCTGCACCACCTCTGGATCAAGTTATCCCAGGCTATATGTCATAACGTATTGCAGCAGGGTTCGGCGGTGCTGCCACAAACGCTGCAACATGTGCAGATTCAAATTCCTGCGTGTGGGCACATCGCATTTCAGGCGTTTAACCAGCAGACCTAAAGACTTCTGTTGCGACGAAAGTTGTTGAGCTGCTGTGTGCGCACGATGGAAGTGAGCACATAGCGATCGTGCCCGCTGTACAAGGCCATGTAGGCCGGGATGGTGTTTTAAAAATTGCTGGAGAATTAGGTTCAACCCGTGAGCCATACAAGGCCCGTGTGTCACATTGCCATGACGATGGCCCGCAGCCAGGTTTGCATCATTGCCGCACATGGCTGTTAAGTCACCAACGGAGTCCGCTCCGTCAATTTGCACTCCGGTCGCCAGGTGACAACGTGTTCCTTTCATGCATAGTGCTGATGATGGGAGAGGAGTCGATGCCAGCGGCGCAGGTGGACGCAGATTATGCTCACCCACTGGGCTGCATTACCTTGACAGATGCAGAATCTCTGGCTGAATGTAGCTGGTGGGTATCTCACAGATGAAGTACTATCATTCAGCTACAACCAATGGGAAGACACCACACCCTTTTTTATGCCCATCCTGTCTGCAGACCACTGCCAGACATAGCTATGAACCTCTGGTTACTTTTACCCCCAGTTCAGTTTTATGATTTTGTGTGCTTGTTACCTGACTACTTTTCCTGCTTGCTGTTTATGTACCTTGTTGGCCGATCCGCATTTCACCTCTGCTTGTTTTCTGATTAAGTCCTGGCCGTCCCATTCTGTTCCTGTTCCTCAATTAATGTTTTGACCCTGCCTGACTACTATTCTCTGGAACTGCAGCCTTCCACAGGTATTGATCACCTTGGGCCCTGTGTAATTCCTAATCCCTGTATAGGGGTTAAAGGGTTTCAGGGTTCTAGGGGTCCTGCTTGGTGAGTGGCTTCCCTCTAGCCTATCATTTACAGCCCATCTGAGTGTGTGGATCAAGGAAGGCGTTACACCGTGCTCTCTGCAGAAGGCCATGTGGGCCAGGATAGTGCTTTAAAAATTGCTGGACAACCAGGTTCAACACGTGAGCCACACAAGGCACGTGTGTCACATTGTCACAGTAAAGGGCCGCACCCATGTTTGCATCATTGTCGCACCCGGCCTTCCCTGGCTGCTGGTTGAGTAGAGACAACCATTGATGAAACTCGGTCTCCAGAGCTAACCGTCCACAACTTCTCAGTGGTGTGACTCACATTTCCCATACATTTCAAAGTAAACCTTTGACCGCCTGATGGCATTGAGCTCTGCTGCCAGCATAGTAAGGAGGTGTGTGGTATTCCTTGTGCGCAGTTACAAGGAAGGGTGGCCTGACCACACAGGGTTTGGGCCAAGGTGGAGGACCCACACGAGGTTGAAGAGGCAGAAGCAGTGTATTAACTTCTACATACAGAGGAAGGATTGATACAACTCATGGGGACAGCAAGACTTGTACAGCAGACCCTTCTCCATCTCTCCCCACAGTAACCCATTGCCCAGTTAGCGACATGTAACGCCCCTGTCCATGCTTACTGGGCCAATTATCTGTGGTGAAATGCACCCTGTCACACAGAGTTTCTCAAGGAATCAGTGATGATTAGTGCGACATGCTGGTGTAGCGCGTGCACGCCTTTGTTGGAGAAGGAGTGGCGCCTGGGCATCGGCTCTTGGGGCACTGCGATGGACATAAGGTCTCGAAAATCCTCGGTTAAAAAGGTTGGAAAGGCAGCATTTTGGTAGCCAACAGTTTCCAGATGCTGAAAGTCAACCTCTAAGCCATGTCATGCCCTTCTATAAGCATGTAAACACAGCGAGGGGACTCCAACCACAGTCTCCCTCGTTTCCACTAACTGGGCCACACACACCCCACTTGACTGGCATCAGCTGACCCCCATTTTCAAGCTTACAAAGATGCTTTGCATGAAGCACTATCAAAAATACGCGTGCCTTTCGCCTCCCCTGGATGACCCAGGGGAAGAAAAGTCCTCTGAGAGCCATGACTTGTTCATCTTGGTTCTTTTTTCAAAAGCGAGGGGACTCCAACCACAGTCTCCCTCGTTTCCACTAACTGAGCCACACACACCCCACTTGACTGGCATCAGTTGACCCCCTTTTTCAAGCTTACAAAGATGCTTTGCATGAAGCACTATCAAAAATACGCGTGCCTTTCGCCTCCCCTGGATGACCTAGGGGAAGAAAAGTCCTCTGAGAGCCATGACTTGTTCATCTTGGTTCTTTTTTCAAAAGCGAGGGGACTCCAACCACAGTCTCCCTCGTTTCCACTAACTGGGCCACACACCCCCCACTTGACTGGCATCAGTTGACCCCCATTTCCAAGCTTACAAAGATGCTTTGCATGAAGCACTATCAAAAATACGCGTGCCTTTCGCCTCCCCTGGATGACCCAGGGGAAGAAAAGTCCTCTGAGAGCCATGACTTGTTCATCTTGGTTCTTTTTTCAAAAGCGAGGGGACTCCAACCACAGTCTCCCTCGTTTCCACTAACTGGGCCACACACACCCCACTTGACTGGCATCAGTTGACCCCCATTTTCAAGCTTACAAAGATGCTTTGCATGAAGCACTATCAAAAATACGCGTGCCTTTCACCTCCCCTGGATGACCCAGGGAAAGAAAAGTCCTCTGAGAGCCATGACTTGTTCATCTTGGTTCTTTTTTCAAAAGCGAGGGGACTCCAACCACAGTCTCCCTCGTTTCCACTCACTGGGCCACACACACCCCACGTGACTGGCATCAGTTGACCCCCATTTTCAAGCTTACAAAGATGCTTTGCATGAAGCACTCTCAAAAATACACATGCCTTTCGCCTCCCCTGGATGACCCAGGGGAAGAAAAGTCCTCTGAGAGCCATGTCCACATTGTCAGTGGACAGACACGTGTGCTTATCTGCCAGCAGACCCCCAGCAGCACTGAAGACAGGTTCCGAGAGAACGCTGGCTGCAGGACACGACAAGATCCCCAAGGCGCACGTGGCAAGTTCAGGCAATTTATCCAGATTGGAAGCCTAAAATGAGCAGGGCTCAAGTTGCACAGTAATGGCATCGACGTTTCCTTGCATATACTCATATATCTGTGTGTCCTCCTCTTTTTCCTTGTCCTGCTCTTTTGTTTTCGCATGAGTATATGTCCTTGTCACTTTCCCATGTGTTTGTGTTGTGTTGTGAGTTGTTTGTCACCTTTTGGACACCTTTGAGGGTGTTTTCTAGGTGTTTTTATGGGTTTGTGAATGCCTGCCATTGTTTCCTATGCGGTTCAAGTTCGGTTCGTCGAACGTTCGACGAACCGAACTCGAATGGGACCTCCGTTCGGCGAACCGACCTCGAGCCGAACCGGGACCGGTTCGCTCATCTCTACTTACCTCAATTGCAGAACAGACGTTTTTGAAGTGGCCGCTGTGGAGATGAGCCGGTCACATGTGATGATCCTGAGTAGAAGGGGCAGGCAAAGGGGGCGTGGCCAGCATCAACAGCAGAAGAAGGGGACAAGGAAGACATCCGAGGAGTGTGTGTGTCCAGCATTCAGAGCGGGCGTGGACGAAAGCAAAATGGGCGTGGCTAGCAGCGTGGACGCCATGGAAGGCATCCAGAGACTGTGACCAGCATCCAGAGGGGGCATAAATGGCAGCAAGAGAGGGTGTGACCGGCAGAGGGGGGGCGTGGCAGCTGCTTATCACTGCACTGCGGGATACATAGCTTCTGTCAGCGAGAGCGGGGCTGAGGTTTAAAATCGTAGATCAGGCCGGTCACAGTAGTAGGCGGGCCACATCCGGCCCGCTGGCCGCCCCTTTCCCAGGTCTGCTATAGTGTGACTGAACAGCTCTGCAGACTCAACCATCTCTATTACCCGATACTCAGCAGGGCTGGTGGAAACTTGAGAGCTGGTAGGAAGCAAGTGCGATTGGGTTGACACCACAGAGGAATGGAGTATTTTGGATATTGAAGTTGAGGTGGAGTAGAGGCCACTTGATGGAGCACTTGAGATCCATTGAAGCATCTGCTCTTTTGGTGCCTTATCTAAATTTGGTAGCGATGGTCGTGTCTGTGAAAAAATGGATCATATCAGATTATCCACGGGAAGAAGTACACCTCTTATTTTGGCTGGTGGTTGGTGTTACGAATCGGTGCCGCCGTAGACGCAACCAGCCTGCTGCGATTCCAGTTGCGCCCAGGTGTCAGCTGCCATTTTTGGCCGTGATTCGTGTCATCCAGCTGGCTGCTTCCTCCTCCATGTCTAAGTGTGGAGAGACGGTTAGTTCGCATGCGTGTGCCGATTTACCCCAGACACAGCCGAAGTCCAGTGTTTCTCCTAGTGAGCATGCTCAGCATGACTGTGCCATTCCTGACGTTAAGTCCTCAGTTTGTGCTACTGAGCATGCTCCCACACTTAGTAAGAAAAGCCTCTTTGCACAAGTACTTGGACTCCGTGTCGTGTCTAAGTCCTGCGTTGTGCCTACAAAGCATGCAGAAGCTGATAGTCTGTTTTCTGAGGCTGTTGTTCAGGCTACTGAGCATGCTCAGGCACTTAGTGCATCAGAGGCTAGGTACGTTAAGGAACTCACTGGCCATGTCCGTGAGATGGCAGTCCCTGATAGTCCAGAGGGCATCAGGTGTTCTGATGATGTGGCCACTCCGGACTGGCTCGCAGAGGCCCGCCCCTATGATTTGGCACCTCATCATTGTTCGTCAGATGATGACTGGTGAGGTTTTTGGGGCGTGACTGCCATGAGGTCATCATTGAAGTGGCAGTTCCAGATAAGCTGCTGGTTATGTTGCATTGTGGTCCACCCTGGGTTGGGGCGGACCCCAGGTTATAAAAGCGGCTGTAGACAACAAGGAGGCGCGCAGTCATCTATTATGCTCAGACAGAGAACACCTCCATGTGTTGAACCGATTGCGGCTTTAGGCCAGAGGTAGGCAGGGATAGGGCGTCGGTGCTGGACGCCACCACACTTGGTAACACAGAACGGTTAGGACCAGCTCCTGTCCTGCTAGTGCAGCACAGTGGCATTAACTGGGCTGCTGCAGCTGCACCTGCTGTCCACAGGTGTGACCCTACGCACACGGACAGCGTACCCAATGACCCCTGTGTTGTTAACAGGGAGTTCCTAGCCTGGGTGTGTGGACCCTGTGACGCTAACAGGGTTCTGAGTCTCCAGATCCAAGAGTCGTCTAACTTGGTTCAGGCTACTATTAGTTTCAGAGCCACCCAGCTCTGTATCCTCCGCCTAACCTTCAGGTTGCCAGCATCTCCTTTCCATCTGGGAGCACGGTGGACCCTGACTGGTGATTGGGATATATACCACTTTATCCAAATCTGCCAGACCCCCGGTAACAGATGGTGTTTCTTCAGCAGATGTTACTGTTGCTTAACCACCAAACCCACGGACACAAACTTTTTTCCCCACTCCAACACACCTGTTCCCCTTTCCACCCTCATCTGTCCTTTTTCCACTCATTTTGTATATGACCAAATTTGCAATTCTGCAGAGACACCCTTCTCAACACCGTCTCAGCACAGCAGCCAGCCCTCGGTCCCTCAGATGTGGACAAGTAAAAGATTATTTCCTCCTAGCAATGACAAAGTGTTGAGGTTGACCTTCAGCATCTGCAAGCTGTTGGCTACAGAAATGCTGCCTTTCCACCCTTTTGACACAGAGAATTTTCGAAACATTATGCCCATCGCAGTGCCCCAAGAGCAGATGCCCAGTCGCCACTCCTTCTCCAAGAAAGGTGTGCCTGAGCTGCACCAGCATGTCGCACAAAACATCACCGCTTCCTTGAGAAACTCTGTGTGTGACAGGGTGCATTTTAACACAGATACTTGGACCAGTAAGCATGGACAGGGGCGTTACATGTCGCTGACTGGGCACTGGGTAACTATGGTAAGAGATGGAGAAGGGTCTGCTGTAGAAGTCTTTCTGTCCCCACGAGTTGTGTGTCAATCCTTCCTCTGTATGTAGACATTCCTCCACTGCTTCTGCCTCCTCAACCTCATCTAGGTCCTCAACCTCCGCTCAAAACCTGTCTGGTAAGGCCACCCACGTTGTAACTGTGCCTAAGGAATCCCGCACGCCTCCTTACTATGCTGGCAGCAGAGCTCAACGCCATCATGCGGTCAAATCTTTACTTTGAAATGTATGCGAAATGTGAGTCACACCGCTGAGGACTTGTGGACGGTTAGCTCTGGAGACCGAGTTTCATCAATGGTTGTCTCCACTCAACCAGCAGCCAGGGAAGGCCGTGTGCGACAATGATGCAAACCTGGGTGCGGCCCTTCACTGTGACAATGTTACACATGTGCCTTGTATGGCTCACGTGTTCATACTGGTTATCCAGCAATTTTTAAACCACTATCCCGGCCTGCATGGCCTTCTGCAGAGGGCACGGTGCAATGCCTGCCTGGATCCACACACTCAGACGGGCTGTAAAGGATAGGCTAGAGGGAAGCCACTCACCAAGCTCCACCCCTAGAACTCTGAAACCCTTTAACCCCTATCCAGGGATTTTGAATTACACAGGGCCCAAGGTGATCAATACCTGTGGAAGGCTGCAGTCCGAGAGAGTAGTAGTCAGGCAGGGTCAAACCATGAATTGAGGAACAGGAACAGAATCGGACGGCCAGGACTTAATCAGAAAACAAGCAGAAGTCAAATGCGGATCGGGCAACGAGGTACATAAACAGCAGGAACCAGAAGTTCAGAACTGTGTCTGGCAGTGGTCAGCAAACAGGAAGGGCCTAAAAAAGGGTGTGGTGTCTTCCCATTGGTTGTAGCTGAATGATGGTACTTCAGCTGTGAGACAACCATCACCTACAGTCAGCCAGTGGTACTGCAGATCTCAAGGTAACCCAGCCCAGTGGATGAGCGGAACCTGCGGCCGCTGGCGCCGCTTGCATTGACTCCTCTCCCATCACCAGCACTATCTACCAAAGGAACATGGTGTCACCTGGCGATCGGAGTACAACACACGTGCCTTGTATGGCTCACGTGTTGAACCTGGATGTCCAGCAAATTTTATACCACTCTCCCGGCCTACATGGCCTTCTGCAGAGGGCACGCTTGCTATGTGCTCACTTCCACTGTTCACACCCAGCAGCTGAAGAACTTGCATCGCTCCATAAGTCTTTCAGTCTGCCTGTTCACCGCCTGAAATGCGATGTGCCGACATGCAGGAATTTGAATCTGCACATGTTGCAGCATCTGTGGCAGTACCGGCGAGCCCTGCTGCAATACGTTATGACTTATAGCCTAGGCTAACGAGATCCAGAGGTGGGGAAGATCACGATTCTGGAGTGGTCTCAGATCAAGGACCTATGCACCCTTCTTCACAGTGTACAAATGGCGACGAAGATGTTTAGCGCTGACGATGCCATCAGCATGACAATTCCGGTCATCTACATTCTGAAGCACACTGTAAACAGTATTCAGAGTCAGGTGGTGGGACAAGAGGAAGGGGAGGAAGTACAGGATGAGTCATATGCGGAAGGGATAACAAGATTTACAAGGTCCAGACGGTCAGCAGGCATGGGACGGTGGGGGAGAGGGATTAACAAGGGTGCATAGTAGCAGCCAAACTATTGAGGAAGGTGCAGGAGCCCAGGAAGAAATGGAGAACAAACTGGCGATGGGCATGGAAGACTCAGTAGATGAGGGAGAGCTTGATCACATTTCTCTTGTGCAAGGTTGGTGGGAGAGGACAGAGGAAGGAAGCATGATTCTCACCTCGCCGTCACCAACACAGCAAGGACTTGGTCCTCCTGAATGTGTAAGACACATGAGCACCTTCTTGCTGCACCACCTACAACATGACCCTTGGATTGTCAGAATTAGAAGTAATGCTGACTACTGGGTTGCCACCTTGTTAGATCTCCGGTACAAGACTAAATTTGGCGAAATAAGTACTGCCATAGAAATGGACGCACGTATGCAGGAGTACCAGCAGAAGCTGGTACGCAATCTTAGATATGCTTTTCCACTAAACACCAGTGCTGCACAGAATGAATCTCTTAGGCATGTCATGCTCTTCTAAAATCATGTAAAACACAGCAAGGGGACTCCAACCACAGTCTCCCTCTTTTCTAAAAATTGGGCCACACACACCACTTCACTGGCATCAGTTGTCCCCTAGTTGCAAACTTAAAAAGTTGATTTGCATGAAGCACTATCAAAAATCCACCAGCCTTTTGTCTCCCTTGGATGACACAGGGATAGAAAAGTCCTCTCTGATCCATGACTTCTTTATCTTGATGAACGTTAGTCTGTCCACATTGTCACTGGACAGACGCGTGCGCTTATCTGTCAGTACACACCCAGCAGCACTGAAGACATGTTCCGAGAGAACGCTGGCTGCGGGACATGACAAGATCCTCAAGGCGTAAATAGTGAGCTCAGGCAATTTATCCAGATTGGAAGCCCAAAATGCAAGGCTCAAGTTGCACAGTAATGGCATCAATGTTCACTTGCAGATACTCCTATATCTGTGTCTAATCCTCTTTTTACTCGTCCAGCTCTTTTGTTTTCGCATGAGTATATGTACTTGTCACTTTTCCATGTGTTTGTGGTGTCTTGTGAGTTGTTTGTCACCTTTTGGACACCTTAGAAGGTGTTTTCTATGTGTTTGTATGTGTTTGTGTTTGCCTGCCATTGTTGTCAATGGGGTTCGAATGGGTTCGTCAAACGTTCGCCGAACTGAGCCACCGTTCATCGAACCAAACCGAACTCGAACTATAGGGGGGTGGCTCAACACTAGTCTGTACTCTCACTGGTGACTTGTGCAAACACAAAACTGTATTCTTGTCTTGAAGGTCTATGCCTCTTTTAACCCCTTCACAAGATATGATGTACATTTACATCCTATGTCTTGTCCTTGAATTTAATGTGGGCTTTGATGGATTTTGGGATATGGAACTGTGTGAGGACTTGCTTTTGTACCCAGAGCAGATGTTTTTATTGATATTATTTTGGCGATCTGTAGTTTTGAGGGCCTGCACCAAATATGGCGGGTTCTCAGATATGTCATTCATGAATGATCAGATACAAAGAGTCGGCTACCTTCAGTGAGTAATGGGAGCCGGCACCCCAGTGAGATCTGCTTGCAGTTCTCTGACTTTCTGTCATTGGAGATAAAAACAATGTGTTTGGAAGCAGTATGTAAAAATTAAAACAAAATGAAAAAACATCCATACTTCCTTGCAAATACTCTGTTTATGGCTGGCTGTATGTGGATGGAGAGCCAAATTGCCCAATCATTGACTTCCATTATACTTGTTACTCAAGTTGAAGGCTGTCAGTCCGACTGACCTACTCAACTTGAGTAAAGAGCAGTTAAGAAATAGTTATAACATTTTATTCTGCTGTTGTGGTGGTCGAAAAACTACAATTCTGGCATTTTAATTTCTCTTCACATTATGCTATTTACAGATGAGATTCATTTATTTTATATTTTTATAGATCAGACATTTCAAAATGCAGCAATGCCATATATGTGTATTTTTTTAATTGTTTTATTTTTAGTGGGGCAATAGGTGGTAATTTAAACTTTTTGGGTTTTTTTCATATTTTTAAAACTTCTTTTTTCTTTTTACAGATTTTACTTTTCCCCTTTGGGGGCTTGAAGTTGTGATCATCCAAATGCTTGTGCTATACATGCCATTCTTTATCCACAGTACCGGTGCGGCCTCCCCTTTGAGGTGTATACCCATTGTTAATGTAGACTTGTAGAGTCTCTAGCCAATGTTTTTTTACAGAGCTAAAAAAACTTGGAGTGCTACACAACTTTTCCCGGCACTTAAAGGCATAGCAGTACTTGCAATTCATAATGAACCAATGTTGTAATTGGAAGTATTTAAAACGTCAGAAAGTAGGCAAATTTGATTTTCAAAAGATTCCAACATCTCTACATTGAATGGATTAATTTATCTTCAGTATCTATCTTTTCTACAATAAAGAGCACAAAAGCATAACCTCTATATTCTTATACTAAATTCAAAAAGTAAAGAGAAAAAACATTAATGAGTAAAAATTAAGCAGATACAGTATACTAAAAAAAGTAATATGACTTTCCTCGTAAGGATACGTCTTATGTTGAGATTGTCATTTTACAGGAGTCACATCAGAGAGTAAGTTCCCATGACCTATAAAACTAGAATCTTCATCTTTTGTGCTTGGCATAAACCATACATTAACATTCCCCTGAGATTTCCTAATGGAAATAAGGAAGTCAACAGCCTGAAAAGATCTTGCCAACCCTTATCCCCAGTGACAGTAAAATGGAAAACACAACAGCCCGGTGGATTTCAGATAATTATGACAATGCTTAAACACTGAATGATGTTTAAAAAGCTGGAACGAAGCTGCACAAAATATACAAGTCATGTTCTGTTGTTAATATATTATCAGTATACAATTCTAGCATATTGTAACACCTGATTTCTTTTTAGTTTGTTGATTTAAATTAAATTAAAAGCATACATTTTATGTCATAGTATTAGTAAATTCTGTATTTTTAGTTACAGCATGGATTACCCTAGACAGATAGTAACTGTGATGACTTAGTGAGTGGCCACTTGTGTGTGGGGGGGGGTGAACTGTTCTTAATTAGGCCAGACGTAGGGATCTGTGTTTGTTAAATCAAGAGAGGTTAGTAATTGTCTCTTCCCAGACTGATCGGAGCCGTATTTTTTGCAAATGTGTATTCCCTCAGCCCTTCTGACTACGTAATTCAGGTGAAAATTAGGCATTTAGGTTGAACTTATGACCAATAAGACAGCAGCCAGGAATTGGTCCAATGGAAAGGCCACAACATCGTGGAGGATGACAAAGACACTGACAAGGGTGACACAAAGGAATTAAACTTCTTGCCAGATCAAGGATCTTATGGCAGTCAGTCTGCAATCAACAACCCAGTCTAAGCAACCTGACTCAAGGAGTTGTTAGCCGCAATTAGGCGCAAAACTTTATGCGAGGAAAGGGCTTGTGATCTGCATTCAGTTTTGTAAGTTCCAGTTTGCGTACTAATAGCTACTCGAGCAGGACAATCCCCCTACCCAGCAAAAGCTCCAGTAGGAAAAAGGTTTACAAACAGGGCCTGTGACTTGCCCAATCCCCGTCATTATTATATGTGTGGGTGTCTTTGACATATGGGCAAAGATTTCCCTGAAGTTGGGGACTCAGGCCTGGAGCAAGCCTGCTGGCAGCACAGCCAGTCAACTTCTGCTGAGACAAGCCATTGGGGTCTGACAGATACTATCCCCAGTATACACCAGCAGAGGATGAAGTGATACACCTGGTTGGATACCCTAAACCAGCCAACCTCAATCGACCCATGTCTGGAGCCCACCTGATGGTCGAGCCAGTTAATGTCTGTCAAGACAAGCCATCTGAGTCTGATGGATACTACCCGTGGGATACACCAGTCGTGGAGGAAGTGATCTATCTGGTCAAAAACCCAACTCTTGCCAACCTCCATTGCCCCATTAGCCCGTCGAGGTAGGTGACATACAGGCTCATGGACCTCAAGACACCGAGTCTTTTGTCACCCTTTTTAGACCAGGTATTGTTCCCCCAGGCTGCCAAGTGACCACCTCCCTAGCAATGAGCCATTGCTTGGACATCCCTCTGGCACATGTGCAGCTGGACTGGAGACCAACCAGGGAGAGGTTGAAGTGAGGCTCATGGACGGTATCCCCATAACTGTTACTTTGGGGAATGACCCAGGACAAGAACTATCTAGCCAGTTTGTAACAGCTATCATTTGTAGCCAAGCCAAGCTGTATCTTGAGGCAGATTCTTCTGCTACCTTTTCCATGGATAACCCAAATCCCCAGGCTCCATCTTTCTCCTCTGAGCTGATTACAGAGTACACATGAGCAGGCTATGGCAATTGTTTGGGGGGAGATTGATCATAATGAGTTTGGGGAAGACCAACTCACGGACCCCACCTTAGAGCTTGTTCACAGTGCGACTGATCAGCCTGGGGGAGGAAATCAGGGGGAGGTGTATAGATAGAAGCCTCTGTTGCTGACCTCATCACCAAAGGGGCAAAGATTATTGAAATTTTGGCATACCATCCCAAGAAGAGAACAGGGATGATTGGAGGCATATCACGAGTGGTCGCCTGTTACATCTCGTGGCTCTCCTGAGGCAAGGACTGAGGCAGTCTCCCATTCCTTGCCTGCCACGAGCACTCCTGCTCAGCAGCGCCGAAGGTCTGCCAGACTGCGCAGTGTGCAGGAGATACCTTCTCAGAGAGGCAGCAGAAGGGTGACACCTAGTGGTTCTCCTGTTACAAGGAGTGAAGCGGTCTCCCATTCCTGGCCTGCCGCAGACTCTCCTGCTCAGCGGCCCCGAAGGTCTGCGAGGCTGCGCAATGTGCAGAGGTTTACTGCTCAGGGAAGCAGTGAGATTCCCGTTATCTCTGCACATTGTGAGACCGAGGATCCCGCCTCTATTTCCCAGAGGCAGGAGGGTGAGCATGTGCAATGCGTGGTGGGTCCTGATTCGCTCACTGACGTCACACGGCTTGATGACAAGGCTGGTGACGTGGTCAATCCTGACTGGCCAGGCTGGGACGTCGTGGACCCTGATTGGGTCAAGTCCGTCATCTCCGCCTCGCGCCCGCCCTCGGGTGGAGCTGCACCTCCTTAAAAGCTCCCCCTGCCATCATGGCGGCGCGCGACCGTCCTTCTATGTTTGGATGTCTGGCAGCGTGCTGCCACGCCACTGCTCAGGCATTACTGTCTCTTGTGGGCTTGGCCCTTGCTGCTCCGGCAGTACCTCGTTTTGCAGGCCGTGTTCCTGCCTTGCTGCTCCGGCAGTACCCCCGTCAACAGGCCGTGTTCCTGTCCCAGGTGAGCTCCTCAAGTCTCCATTGGACTCACCTGCTTATTGAAAGCACACGTGCGTGGGCACCTCTGTGCTACCCTCGTGCCATATTCTCGTGACTTCCACTGGCACACGTGCGTGGGCACCTCTGTGCTTCCCCGTGCAACAGGTACACCGAGACGTGAGATCTGTGCCATACAACCCTCACGGGTTAGGGCAGATCGGTGTACATAGATCGTCTGTGACATTCCAGATGATCGCTAGCAGCAACCCGCTCACTCTTCACCCACCATAGCGGCGGTCCCTTACACCGCACAGTGGACCTTGACTGGCGGAAGCAGTCCATTTCCCATCTTGGCACGCTTCCCCGGGTCCCCCTCGTAACATTACGGTCGCGCCAAAGGTCTGGCTATGGCTGAAGAGCAGCAGCAGTTGCTGCGTTATGTGCAGCAGTTGGAGTCACGATTGGCAGCAGTGGAGCAGTCTTCCTCCGATAAGACTACTCTGACGACAGTCGCCACCCAGGCGGCTACCCAGGCTGTGCTATTGGGCGGAAGGTCTCCTCGCCTTGCGTTTCCAGAGCGCTTTAGCGGCAACAGCTCTGAGTGCCGTGGTTTTATAAACCAGGTTACCACCTACTTAGAGCTGTCCGCGACTCTTTACGCTACCGAGAAGGCGAAGGTAGCCTTCGTCCAGTCCCTGCTCACAGGGAGAGCGCTGAAGTGGTCCACGCCGTTGTGGGAGCGCGGAGATCGTGTGGTGAATAACTTAGCAGCTTATCTTGGGGCCATGAGAATGGTGTTCCTCGGGCCTCAAGTCACCCACGATTCCGCGCTGCGCCTCCTACGACTTCGGCAAGGGTCTGCTTCAGTCGGGGACTTTGCTGTACACTTTAGGACACTGGCCGCAGAGCTGGACTGGCCGGATAAGGTCCTTGTCCCTGTGTTTTGGGAGGGCCTGGCAGGGTTTGTCAAAGACGCACTGGCCACACGTGAGGTGCCTGCCACTTTAGAGTCCTTGATTCAGGTTGCCTCTCGCATAGACATCCGCCAGGCGGAGCGAAGGCTCGAGGTCTCTTCAGCACCCACGTCTTCTCGGCCTAAAAATCGTCTGACTCCCGTCTTCCATCAGACAGGTCCCCCAGCCAGTCCTGTAGGCGACTCCGTGGAGTCAATGGAGGTGTCCAAGGTGGTCTCCTCTGCCCCAGGTTCTCGGTCTTGTGTCATCTGCTTTTCCTGTGAGCAGAGGGGACACATAGCTACCCGATGTCCCAAACCGTCGGGAAAAGACAGCGTCTAGTTTCTATCAGAGGGGGGACTCTAGACGCTACTTCTCCCTCTAGGTTGACTATCAGCGCCCAGTTGCAGTTCGGCACTACTCTCTTCTCTGCCCTGGCTTGCTTGGACTCAGGCGCTGAAGGCAATTTCATCTCGACCTCCCTGGCAACCCGATACTCAGTTCCCCTGGTTCTGTTGCCCAAGCCACTCAGGGTCCGGGTAGTCGACGGGTCCATACTACTCGATCCTATCACCCAGATCACCATCCCTCTCAGGATGGATGTACCACCGGGACACCATGAGCAGGTGTCCTTCCTGGTGCTTCCAGGGGGGACGGATGAGATCCTACTGGGCCTTCCCTGGTTGAGACAGCATGCTCCTATACTCAACTGGGCAACAGGGGAGATCTCATCCTGGGCAGGATCCTGTAGAGAGCACCTCGTGACTACCGAACCACCCGCTACCATTAGGTCGGTTGGGTCCTCAGGGAATACTGAGGGGCCGGGTTTACCGACACCTTATGAGGCCTACAGGGATGTCTTTTCCAAAAGGGCCGCAGATACTCTTCCTCCCCACCGGCCATATGATTGCCGAATAGACCTGAAGCCAGGCTCCGAGCCCCCTAGGGGCAGAGTGTATCCACTCTCTGCTCCAGAGACGGAGGCTATGTCCAAATATATTCAGGACAGCCTGGCGAAGGGGTTCATTCGCAAGTCTATTTCACCGGCTGGTGCAGGGTTCTTTTTTGTGCAGAAGAAGGAAGGGGATCTGCGCCCCTGTATCGATTACAGGGGATTAAATGCAATCACAATCAAGAACAAATACCCTTTGCCCCTCATTACTGAGCTATTTGATTGATTCCGCGGGGCAAAGGTCTTCACAAAGCTGGATCTACGCGGGGCGTATAATCTAGTGCGAGTCCGAAAGGGCGATGAGTGGAAGACCGCCTTTAACACCAGGGACGGTCACTACGAGTATCTAGTAATGCCCTTCGGACTCTGCAATGCCCCCGCCATATTTCAAGACTTTGTGAATGACATTTTCCGGGATTTGTATCTTTCCGTGGTTGCATACCTGGATGACATTCTTATCTTCTCCCCCGATCTTACCACCCATCGGAGGGATGTCATCCGAGTACTTAAGAGGCTCCGCACCCATTCGTTATATGCTAAGCTGGAAAAGTGCGTTTTTGAACAGGAATCCTTGCCGTTCCTGGGGTACATAGTGTCCAGTCAGGGGTTAGCAATGGATCCGGGGAAGTTGGAGACAGTGATGAACTGGCCTGAGCCCCGCTCGCTGAAGGCGATCCAGCAATTCTTGGGGTTTATCAATTATTATCGCCAGTTCATTTCCAACTTCTCGACGGTGGCAGCACCCATCATTGCCCTTACCCGCAAGGGCGCTAATCCCAAAGCATGGACACGGGAAACGGTAGAGGCATTTCACACTCTCAAAACTCACTTCTCCAGAGCTCCCATCCTTCATCGTCCAGACATCTCCAAACCCTTCCTACTGGAGGTAGACGCCTCTTCGGTCGGTGCAGGTGCAGTCCTGTACCAGAAAAACGAACGAGGAAGGAAACATCCGTGTTTCTTTTTCTCCAAGACCTTTTCTCCGGCCGAGAGGAACTACTCCATAGGGGATAGGGAGTTACTGGCGATGAAACTAGCATTCCAGGAATGGCGGCATCTCCTGGAGGGTGCGAAGCATCCATTTGAGGTTTTTTCTGACCACAAAAACCTCACATACCTCCAGACAGCACAACGACTGAACCCAAGGCAGGCCCGTTGGTCTTTATTCTTCTCCCGGTTCCGCTTTATTATCCGCCACCTGGCCGGTGAGAAGAACGTACGGGCCGATGCCTTGTCACGTTGTATGGTTGTGTTGGAGGAGGACGAGGAGGAGCCTCGTCTTATACTACCCCCGGACAGTTTGAGGATGGTCACTCCCACTTCTTTGGACCAGGTGCCACCTGGCAAAACCCTCGTTCCCCCTGAACTACGGAACGAGGTGCTATCGTGGGCCCATGCCTCCAAGGTCGGGGGTCACTTCGGGGTCAAAAGGACCAGAGACCTGGTGACCAGGCATTATTGGTGGCCGAGACTACCCCAGGACATACAGGAATATGTGGGAGCCTGTATGTCGTGTGCTCGGAATAAGCCGTCCCGGCAGAGACCGGCAGGTCTTCTTCACCCACTGCCAGTGCCGGATCGTCCCTGGGAAGTGGTAGGGATGGACTTCCTGGGAGATCTGCCCAAATCAGCAGGGCACAGGGTCGTATGGGTCATCACGGACCACTTCTCTAAAATGGTCCACTTGGTGCCTCTCCCACGACTCCCGACGTCACGTGCTCTCGCCACCTTGTTCATTCGGCATGTATTTAGGTTGCATGGCATGCCTGACAAGGTGGTGAGCGACCGGGGTCCCCAGTTCGCGTCTCGCTTCTGGAGAGAGCTCTGTAAGCTCCTGCAGATAGAGCTGAACATCTCCTCCGCATACCATCCCGAGACCAATGGACTAGTGGAGAGGACTAATCAGACCTTGGTAACTTACCTCCGCCATTTTATATCCGCGCACCACGACAACTGGGATAACCTCCTTCCTTGGGCCGAATTTGCCATTAACAATTCGGTCCATGAATCCTCTGGCCAGACTCCGTTCCTACTCAATAACGGACAACATCCCAGAATCCCGGTTCCGATGCCCATTACGTCACCCGATACTAGAGTGGAGGATTGGGCTACCAAGGCCCGGGAGATCTGGGATGACACCCAAGAGGCTCTTAAAAGGGCTAAAGACCGGATGGTGACAACGGCTGATGTTCGCCGCCGCCCTGCACCATCCTTCGCCCCTGGTGACCTAGTATGGCTGTCCTCTAAGAATGTTAACCTACGGGTACAGGCAGCCAAATTCGCCCCTAGGTATCTGGGTCCGTTTAAAGTACTACAGCAGGTAAACCCAGTGGCATACCGACTCCAGCTCCCTCCACGCTGGGCTATAGCCAACACCTTTCACGTGTCCCTCCTGAAACCCGTACGACTTAATAAATTCTCGGGGTCCCTGCCGGCTCAAACCGACTCCCCGTCCGACGACCCTGAGGTGGCAAAACTTGTGGAGACAAAAGTCATACAGGGCAAGAGGTACTACCTCGTGGAGTGGGCCGGCCGTGGTCCGGAGCATAGATCCTGGGAGTTGGAGGATCATATCCGCGCCCCGGGTTTGATAGCGGCCTTCGAGCACGGACGGGGGGGGGGCCTAGATGGGGGGGTAATGTTACATCTCGTGGCTCTCCTGAGGCAAGGACTGAGGCAGTCTCCCATTCCTTGCCTGCCACGAGCACTCCTGCTCAGCAGCGCCGAAGGTCTGCCAGACTGCGCAGTGTGCAGGAGATACCTTCTCAGAGAGGCAGCAGAAGGGTGACACCTAGTGGTTCTCCTGTTACAAGGAGTGAAGCGGTCTCCCATTCCTGGCCTGCCGCAGACTCTCCTGCTCAGCGGCCCCGAAGGTCTGCGAGGCTGCGCAATGTGCAGAGGTTTACTGCTCAGGGAAGCAGTGAGATTCCCGTTATCTCTGCACATTGTGAGACCGAGGATCCCGCCTCTATTTCCCAGAGGCAGGAGGGTGAGCATGTGCAATGCGTGGTGGGTCCTGATTCGCTAACTGACGTCACACGGCTTGATGACAAGGCTGGTGACGTGGTCAATCCTGACTGGCAAGGCTGGGACGTCGTGGACCCTGATTGGGTCAAGTCCGTCATCTCCGCCTCGCGCCCGCCCTCGGGTGGAGCTGCACCTCCTTAAAAGCTCCCCCTGCCATCATGGCGGCGCGCGACCGTCCTTCTATGTTTGGATGTCTGGCAGCGTGCTGCCATGCCACTGCTCAGGCATTACTGTCTCTTGTGGGCTTGGCCCTTGCTGCTCCGGCAGTACCTCGTTTTGCAGGCCGTGTTCCTGCCTTGCTGCTCCGGCAGTACCCCCGTCAACAGGCCGTGTTCCTGTCCCAGGTGAGCTCCTCAAGTCTCCATTGGACTCACCTGCTTATTGAAAGCACACGTGCGTGGGCACCTCTGTGCTACCCTCGTGCCATATTCTCGTGACTTCCACTGGCACACGTGCGTGGGCACCTCTGTGCTTCCCCGTGCAACAGGTACACCGAGACGTGAGATCTGTGCCATACAACCCTCACGGGTTAGGGCAGATCGGTGTACATAGATCGTCTGTGACATTCCAGACGATCGCTAGCAGCAACCCGCTCACTCTTCACCCACCATAGCGGCGGTCCCTTACACCGCACAGTGGACCTTGACCGGCGGAAGCAGTCCATTTCCCATCTTGGCACGCTTCCCCGGGTCCCCCTCGTAACAGTCGCCCCATCAAATGTGACCCTTTCCAGGATCTAGCAGTTTTCTTAATTAAAAAGGGGGAGGAATGTGATGACACAGTGTATTGCCACTTGTATTTAGCGGTGACGTGTTCTTAATTAGGCCAGACGTATGGATCCTTTGTTTGTTAAATCAAAAGAAGTTAGTCATTGACTCTTGATAGACTGATGAGTGCCCTATTGTCTGTAAATGTGTATTCCCTCAGACCTTTTGATTACATACTGCAGAGGAAAGTTATGCAGTTGGATTGATCTTGAAACCTATAAGGGAACAGCCATCTCCACCAATCCTGTAAAAAAACTGAGTGGTATAAGAGGGCCTTCCTTCTTTCACCAGAGATAGATTCTACATTACCCCAGCTGAGGAGCTTCATTTTCTGTTGGAGGAAACACAGAATTGCTCCAATTGGAGTGTTCTATATGACCTCAGCTAAGGAGCTATAGTTCCAACTGAAGGAACACAGAACTGCTTCACTGCTCAATGCAGAGCTCACAAATTTGCTTGGAGAAGCCAAGTTGGGACAACTTGGATGTCTGGCTACATATCTTGCTATCCTTGGTCAGCTTCCTAAGATTGCCACTATCTCTTCTCAGTGGGTGTCTGACAAAAGCAGGGTGCTGCTGGACTGGATAGTTGAACCTGGAAGCCCAAAAGTCATGAAGATTCTAATCCCTGGTGGGCTAGTGGAACGGTGATACCATGTTGTACCATCTTGTGTTCTTGCTGGGAATGTTCACTATATCTTTGCCTGTTGGTGAACTAAGGCGGGCTTTGCACGTTGTGACATCGCAAGCCGATACTGCGATGTCGCACGCGATAGTCCCCGCCCCCGTCACAGGTACGATATCTTGTGATAGTTGGCGTAGCAAAAATTATCGCTACGCCAGCTTCACATGCACTCACCTGCCCTGCGACCGTCGCTCTGGCCGGCAACCCACCTCCTTCCTAAGGGGGCGGGTCGTGCGGCGTCATAGCGACGTCACACGGCAGGTGGCCAATAGCGGCGGAGGGGCAGAGATGAGCAGGATGTAAACATCCCGCCCACCTCCTTCCTTCGTATAGCCGCCGGCGGCAGGTAAGGAGATGTTCCTCGCTCCTGCGGCTTCATACACAGCAATGTGTGCTGCCGCAGGAACTAGGAACAGCATCGTACCTGTCGCGGCAGCGTAATTATGAAAAAGTCGGAGCCTGCACCGATGATACGATAACAACGCTTTGGCGCTCGTTAATCATATCATCTAGGATTTACACACAACGATGTCGAAAGTGACGCCGGATGTGCGTCACTTTCCATTTGACCCCACCGACATCGCACGTGCGATGTTGCAATGTGCAAAGCCGCCCTAATACATTTTTACCAATGTGTGGGTCCCACACCCTGTTTTGTCTGAGTAGTGTTCTGCCCACAATGAAAGAGTGCTGCATTTAGTAAGATGATTGCTGGTCCGTGCGGTATTTCTGAACACAGCCAGGTCAGCAGATGAGAGCAACCACTGACTCTCGTGTCACAACAGTAGCCCCAGTCTAAGATATGTCCAGTCACCTTCTACAGACTTTCGGTTGATATAAAAGGGTTATTCCCAAAATCACAATTTGGCCTTAAAAAAATCTACACGAATACCTATTTATTTGTGCCAATATGACTCATTTGCTCTGTTTTGTATCTATGGCCCCCCAAAAGATTCACTTACAGGTTATATTTACCCTTCAGCTGCCATTGGAACTATCCTGTTGTAGTTCCAGTGCTCATGCTCAATCATGTGCAGTATGGTCTCTTTCAGCTGGCTTCCTGTCAGTATAGCACTAGTCAAACTTTGGCACTGAGATAAAATGTATTCTACTATTATAGAATACAATCTAGTCCTCTATGTACTCTGCTCCTGTACAGTACCCTGCATTACAGATTATGTATTTTGCAATCTACCACAGTTTAGCTGCTTGTGTGGTTTTATATGATTATTAGATGAATTCTTTCAGACCTCAACTCTGCAATCCTACACAATGGAGCTTATAATTTCTAGTCAGTGTACAGTTTAACTGTGTTTGTTACCTGCTGATGACAGATCAATAACATGAAACTGTATTTGTAACTCTTTTGGTGCATGTTTTCTTTTTTTTTTTCAATACAATGGTAAACAAGGGAAAGCTTTGGAGGGTGTTTATTTAATTTTTTTTTTTTTTTTGCATTGTTGGGTTAGTAATGGGGGTGTCTGACAAGCTAACATCACACAGCTTACATGAACCTCACAAACTGTTACGAACCAGCGCCGCCATAGCCGCAAGCAGCCTGCTGCGGTTCCTGTTGCGCCCAGGCGCCGGCTGCTGTTCTTGGCCGTGCCTCGGGTCGTCCAGTTGGCTGTTCCTTCCACCACGTCTAAGTGTGGAGAGGCGGCTAGTGCGCATGCGTGCGCTGATTTACCCCAGCCAGAGTTTTAGCCCGGTGTTTTGCCTAGTGAGCATGCTCAGCCTGATTGTGATATGTCTGAGACTAAGTCCTCAGTTCAGGCTACTGAGCATGCTCCCACAATTAACCCTAACAGCCTCTTTGCACAGGCACTCGGACTTCGTGCTGTGTCGAAGTTCTGGGATGTGCCTACTGAGCATGCTCAAACTGATAGTCTGCTTTCTGAGCCTGTTGCTCAGGCTACTGGGCATGCTCAGGCACTTAGTGCACCAGAGGCTAGGTCCGGTAGGGACGTCACTGAGCATGTCCGTGAGGTGGCAGGCCCTGATAGGGCAGAGGGTGTCAGGTGTCCTGATGACGTGGCAACTCCAAACTGGCTCGCAGAGGCCCGCCCCTATGATCTGGCACCTCAGTATTGGTCGTCAGACGATGACTAATGAAGTGTTTGGGGCGTGGCTGCCATGAAGTCATCAATGACGTGGCGGTTCCGGATAGGTCGCATGTGACGTCACTGATGACATAGCACTCTGCCATTGGACCTTGGTGGTTCCACCCTGGGTTTGGGGCGGACCCAGGTTATAAAAGGGGCTGGAGACAACATAGAGGTGTGCAGTCTTCACTTTTGCTCAGTCAGAGCACACCTCCATGTTAGAGCCTCATTGCGGCATAAGCCTATGTTGGGAAGCGGTAGGTAGGGTTAGGCGAACGGTGCCTGTCACGCCAAGATTCGTGGCTCGGCACATCAGGGTCAGGCGCCATGCTTCCCTCCTGCCGTTCCAGTCTTGCTATAGCAGCCCAGTGGCGTTAACTGGGCTGCGGCTGCTGTGCTTCCTGTACGATTGTGCCCCCTACGCACACGAACAACGCACCTGCTGCGCCACCTGTCCGATTGTGCCTCCTACGCACACGGACAATGCACCTGCTGCGCCACCTGTCCGATTGTGCCTCCTACGCACACGGACAACGCACCTGCTGCGCCACCTGTCCGATTGTGCCCCCTACGCGCACGGACAGCGTACCCCAGGACCCCTGTGGAGTTAACAGGGTGTTCCTTATCCTCCTCGGCTTCCGGTCAACGCTACTGGTGTACCCATCTGGCCTGACGTGTCCTACACACACGTGGCCAGTCGAGAGGTGGCCAGAAACGCTAATCGGAGGACCGCTTGGCCTGACGTGTCCTACACACGTGGCTGACAGGGCGCTTTCGTGGCGGTCTTCCGGTCAACGCTACCTGGTTACCACCCGGCCTGACGTGTTTCCTGCACACGTGGTTGGTGTAGCGCTAGGTGCACCAAAACGCTAATCGGGTTGTCGTCCGGTCTGACGTGTCCCAGCACACGTGACCGGTTCCCAGAGTTCCTGGGTTATCTCAGAGCCATCCAGCTCTATAGTCTTCGCCTAACCCTCAGGTGCCAGCAGCTCCTTTGTCATCTGGAGCACGGTGGGCCCCGACTGGTGATTAGGATATACACCCCCTGGTCCTAATCTGCCGGTCCCCCCGTAACAGTAAGACTGCGCCAGGGTCTGGCTGGCATGGCGGAGATGGAGCAGCTACGTCAGTTCATGCTGCAGCTTGATGCCAGAGTGAGGTCTCTGGAGAAGTCTGCTCTTGCTGCTGATATGGATGATGTGGTGGCTCAAGCGGCTGCAATGGTGTCAGTCACCAAGCCTACTCCAACCCTCCCTCACCTCTCGCTGCCCAACAAGTTTACGGGGAGCAGCAAGGCATGTAGGGCATTCCTGAACCAGTGCTCAGTCCATCTAGAGCTGTTGGCTGCACGGTTTCCTACAGAGAGGTCAAAGGTGGGGTTTATCATCTCCTTACTCTCTGATAGAGCACTGGAGTGGGCTACACCATTCTGGGAGAGGAATGACCCTGTAGTACAGGACTCTAAGGAGTTTTTGGAGTCCTTGCGACAAGTGTTCCTGGGGCCTCAGGTCACTCACGACTCGGCCCTACAGCTACTGACTTTGGAGCAGGGGCGTACCTCCTCAAGTCAATATGCTGTGAGTTTCAGGACACTTGCTGCAGAACTGGGGTGGTCAGAGAGGACTCTCATTCCACTGTTCTGGAGGGGATTAGCCTCGCATGTGAAGGACGCATTAGCGTCGCGTGAGGTACCAACTACCCTTGAGGGCCTCATGACTCTGGCTACCCGCATTGACCTGCGGACCGCCGAACGTCAGATGGAGCGCAGGTCAGAGGGTCGTTCAGCCACTGTAGTGGTCTCTCCTACTGCACCTCCCTTAGAGGACATCTCTGTCCCTATGGACATCGCTAGGGTTGGTGTTGCTAGGTCTTCGAGTCACAAGGGCATTTCCTGTTTCGCTTGTGGGCAGTATGGTCATTATGCCAACCGTTGCCCAAAGCGTCAGGGTAAGCGACCGCGATTGGTGACCATAGCTGAAGGTAGACTGGACTCTGCATCATCCATTAGGGTGACGTTTCCCGCGTCCATTTCCTTTAAGGGGCCAACATGGTCCACAAGGGCAAGTGTGGACACAGGTGCTGGGGATAGTTTCATCTCCTCCTCTTTTGCCCGGCGGCATGCCATCCAACTGGTGCAAATGCCAAGGCCAGTGAGAGTCCGTGTATTGGATGGGTCCTTGTTGCCCAAGGTAATTCACCAGCGGACAGTGCCCATTACCCTTGCCATGTCATCTGGGCATAGGGAGACCATTTCATTTCTGGTTCTCCCTAAGGGTGCAGATGATATTCTGCTGGGTATTCCTTGGTTGAAGCAACATTCCCCACATATCGACTGGTCGTCTGGGGTGATTACGCGGTGGAGCGAGTCTTGTAGCTCCCACTGCATGTCTCCATCTTCCGCCCGTCGCTCAGTGGTATCTGTGGCGACTATAGACCATTCGAGTGGGAGGGCCGCTAGAGGGGGGGTACTGTTACGAACCGGCGCCGTCATAGCCGCAAGCAGCCTGCTGCGGTTCCTGTTGCGCCCAGGCGCTGGCTGCCGTTCTTGGCCGTGCCTCGGGTCGTCCAGTTGGCTGTTCTTTCCACCACGTCTAAGTGTGGAGAGGCGGCTAGTGCGCATGCGTGCGCTGATTTACCCCAGCCAGAGTTTAAGCCCGGTGTTTTGCCTAGTGAGCATGCTCAGCCTGATTGTGTTATGTCTGAGACTAAGTCCTCAGTTCAGGCTACTGAGCATGCTCCCACAATTAACCCTAACAGCCTCTTTGCACAGGCACTTGGACTTCGTGCTGTGTCGAAGTTCTGGGATGTGCCTACTGAGCATGCTCAAACTGATAGTCTGCTTTCTGAGCCTGTTGCTCAGGCTACTGGGCATGCTCAGGCACTTAGTGCACCAGAGGCTAGGTCCGGTAAGGACCTCACTGAGCATGTCCGTGAGGTGGCAGGCCCTGATAGGGCAGAGGGTGTCAGGTGTCCTGATGACGTGGCAACTCCGGACTGGCTCGCAGAGGCCCGCCCCTATGATCTGGCACCTCAGTATTAGTCGTCAGACGATGACTGGTGAAGTGTTTGGGGCGTGGCTGCCATGAAGTCATCAATGACGTGGCGGTTCCGGATAGGTCGCATGTGACGTCACTGATGACATGGCACTCTGCTATTGGACCTTGTTGGTTCCACCCTGGGTTTGGGGCGGACCCAGGTTATAAAAGGGGCTGGAGACAACATGGAGGTGCGCAGTCTTCACTTTTGCTCAGTCAGAGCACACCTCCATGTTAGAGCCTCATTTCGGCATAAGCCTATGTTGGGAAGCGGTAGGTAGGGTTAGGCGAATGGTGCCTGTCACGCCAAGATTCGTGGCTCGGCACATCAGGGTCAGGCGCCGTGCTTCCCTCCTGCCGTTCCAGTCTTGCTATAGCAGCCCAGTGGCATTAACTGGGCTGCGGCTGCTGTGCTTCCTGTCCGATTGTGCCCCCTACGCACATGGACAACGCACCTGCTGCGCCACCTGTCCGATTGTGCCTCCTACGCACACGGACAACGCACCTGCTGTGCCCCTGTCCGATTGTGCCTCCTACGCACACGGACAACGCACCTGCTGCGCCACCTGTCCGGTTGTGCCCCCTACGCACACGGACAACGCACCTGCTGCGCCACCTGTCCGGTTGTGCCCCCTACGCGCACGGACAGCGTACCCCAGGACCCCTGTGGAGTTAACAGGGTGTTACTTATCCTCCTCGGCTTTCCAGTCAACGCTACTGGTGTACCCATCTGGCCTGACGTGTCCTACACACACGTGGCCAGTCGAGAGGTGGCCAGAAACGCTAATCGGAGGACCGCTCGGCCTGACGTGTCCTACACACGTGGCCGACAGGGCGCTTTCATGGCGGTCTTCCGGTCAACGCTACCTGGTTACCACCCGGCCTGACATGTTTCCTGCACACGTGGTTGGTGTAGCGCTAGGTGCACCAAAACGCTAATCGGGTTGTCGTCCGGTCTGACGTGTCCCAGCACACGTGACCGGTTCCCAGAGTTCCTGGGTTATCTCAGAGCCATTCAGCTCTATAGTCTTCGCATAACCCTCAGGTGCCAGCAGCTCCTTTGTCATCTGGAGCACGGTGGGCCCCGACTGGTGATTAGGATATATACCCCCTGGTCCTAATCTGCCGGTCCCCCTGTAACACAAACCATTACACCGATTGGCACCGAACAAGGCCTATCAGGAAGAGCCGAGGTGAAGCACCAGAATTGGTGCATCTTATGTGATGCACCAATTTTGGGGTGGCTGATGGCTGGTATTTTTAGGCGAGAATGGGCAGAATAGCCATGGTCCTTCCCAGCCTGATAATATTATCCCACAGCTGTATGCTTTACTTTTTCTATCTATCTATCTATCTATCTGTCTGTCTGTCTGTCTGTCTGTCTGTCTTTCATCTTTGCAGATATTTAACAGTTAAAAGTAGATAATTATTTGACTGAATTGTTTGACAGCATACGGATGTCACACAGATTTCATCAGTGTGCTGTACATGTTTTTCATGAATCCATAAACTTCTATTGAATCTTTTCAACCATGCTGATAGTAAAAAATGGACGTCGCCGTATGGATCACACTTACACATGGTCTGTGTGAAAAAAATTGATGTGTGAAAATCAACACTTATTTTAATAAAAAGAAAAAAAAGACACATGGTCTCTATTTTTGTCTTAAATTGGTCATAATCAAGAAAAGGGTGTTGCATGTGTGGCGCACCTGAGATTTCAGTCGCCACAGGGTACTGCACCTCGGCTGAGGTGCAGTATTCATTCCGGGTACAAAGGAGGTCATTGCCGGTAACCACCACAATCCACACAACACACAGTCATTTGCCCTCTCACTGGAACTGGATTAGGGTAGGGACCTGGGGGATGGCCATCACCAAAGTAGTGGACCTCCTGCCCACTAGTTTAGCTACCCGGGGGGTGGAGCTAGACTCTGGGAAGTAAGGCGAGACACACACACACAGACAGACAGACACGGACTGGAGACAAGTGAGGGATGGAGGAGAAGACAGTCGCTGAGCTGCGCCATAACTCCCTCAGGACCGAGCGCAGACAACAGGGTGCAGAGCTCTAGGCTGTGTGGGTACTGCAAGTCACACCAGCAGAATCTGCTGGGCAGGAGATTGAAAGTCTCTTGGCCCACAAAAAGTGCCCAGGGCACAGCAGCATATTAGAGCCAGGAGCCATGACCAGTAATGGACTCGCACTGCCTGCCATATGGGCGAGAACCAGAGCCAATACAAGGCAGAGGGTCAACTTCAAGAATAACTTCAAGCCACAGGAACCCATACAATACAGTGCAAGTAGGAAGGACTCAAAGAGGGAAGCACCGGCTCTGATCTCCAAACTATCCGGGATCGGCTGGAGCCCATAACGGCGAGTCTCCTCAGTTCAAAGGTGGTGACATATCAGTGAGTAAAGAACTTTGACTGTAACCTCTGTGTCATCCAATCTTTCCCACACCATACCATCGCCTTGGCTGCACAGCAGCAGGGGACTACTACTCCCAACATCCTTGGGGTCTGAGCTCTGCCTGTGGAGAGCTGCACCAGCAGTGGCTCCTACATTAGCTGAAAACCACAGGAGCCGTCACGAGTTCTGCCCTGTAAATTACCCCTCCATCTTTAGTGTAACCGCCGGGGTAACAAAACCGGGCCTGGCCGCTGTGACATCCCAACCCCCATACACCGGCCCGGTCACGAGTAACCCCCCCCAGACCTTGTGGGCGCATCAGATGGCTACTGATAACATCCCCAAAGATCCCAACCTTCTATCTGTTAACCAAAGCCCACAAAGATCCCCTCAAATCACCGGGCCATCCTATCATGTCCGGCATCTAGAGTTTGAGTGATCCAATATATAAACCTATTGAATACTAACTTAAGCCATTAGTTGAGATCTTATCCTTGTATGTCCAAGACATGACGGATGACCTCAATAGGGTTGATTGGATCTTTGTGAATCCAGATGTATTAATAGTGACAGCTGATATTAAATCACTATATACATGCATAACCCATGAAAATAGTCTCAGAGTGATTTGTGTGATTTAGTTCTTGAGCTGCTCCGCTTTGTCCGGACACATAATTTTTTTGTTTCTAAGGATCAATATTATGTACATAAGCATGGCACTACAATAGGAGTGGCCTGTGTGCCCATATACGCTAACCTCTTTCTAGGTTTTTGGGATCGGGTACTATTTGGCGCTGAGGGCACTCAGGCCATGGACCATGTGCAGTGCTGGATGAGATACATTGGTTATTTGCTTATTCTTTGGCAGGGCATGGCGGAGCAGCTCTGACTATTTATGAGGGAATTAAATTGTAATTCCATTAATATTAAACTTACCTATAAATTTCATTGTATGAATATCGACATCCTGGACATCAGTCTGGAGGTCGACTCCAGTCGTGCCATACATACTGACATCTTCATGAAGTCAATTTCTAATAATTCTTTATTACATGACACTTCATCTCACAGTTTGGCTTCCGTTAGGGCGATCTCGATCGGTCAATCCGCAGGATGAGACGGATCTGCTCTACTGAGACCAACTTCAAGAAAGAAGTGAATGATTTAAGAGAGAGGTTTCAGGAGAGGAGTTACTGTTAGTAATGTATAAAGAATGGCTTTAACAGAGCCAACAAAAGTGCAGGGTGTCAATTATTGCAACCAACTAATTGTAGAAAAACGTAAGGGGTGAAAATTAGGTTTATGTCCACTTTAAATCAGGAGTAGGGCACAATGTGTTTAGTTTTACAAAAAAAAAAAAGGTCAATTCTTAAGTTGGAGCCTTCCCTTTGGCGTTACCTCTCTGATGCCCCCTCTATGACGTCAAGAGGATCCAGGAACCTCAGGCACTTATTGGTACATAGTCACTATGTCCCAGGGTCTCCTAATCCCTTTGGATCTAATGGCCACAGAAGAGGATGCTTTCCGTGTGGAGATGGTGTGACATGTGCCAAAATTGGCCAAAGTACTATCTTTGAATCTGCCAATGGGACACAGCATTTCAATATCAACACATGTCGTATACTGTGCTATGTGTATCTGTTCCTCATCTATGTTGATCTTACCTCACGAACGTTACGTGTGAGCACTCGCAAACTCGTTAGGGACGTTTGTGTGGCATAATCTACTACAGACCCCTACTTTCTTAAAACCCTACCCTGGCATTTTAGATTAGTTAAACCCTAAGTCCCTGAGGGTTTTGGGGATTGATGTCGTACACGGTGGCATTAGAGGGGGGCGATTTAAAAAAAACATCTGGCAGAACGAGTAGCCAGATGGTTTGTTTATCTAAGTACCCTTTCTCCACATGGTTTGAACGAGTCATTAAGTTTCTTCTCATTTTGCAGTTACTATTTTATTTAACTAGTTTGTTGTTTCTATCTTCTGTATACAATAGGTATTTGACTAAATCAATTTCTGATATTATCATATTCTTTTCCAGGATTCCATGATCTCCCCTGCCTGTTCCCCTTGTCTGAGCAAACCTCTTCTACTGTGCGGGGCTGCTACAAGCAAGATATGATTTCTTCTTTGTTGTTTATCATATTATCTTTAAAACACTTTATTTGTCCTAATTGTTTATAATACTGTGAGTTATAGACTGAAATATTGACGATATGTGACTTACATATATTCTATATACCCATTGCCTTCTTTTCTATTATGTGCCTGCGCACCCTTGGCCGTGTCCTGGATCTCCGTTGTGACATCTTTCTACTTGGAGCATGAATGATGACAGGGGTGACGTGTCCCTCTTTCTGGCCTCAGATGTGCGCTCTGTGACATGACAATGCTATGATGACTGATGGATGCACACTAACCTCTGGTACCCCATCATGATCAGACGCTTGGACATATGCAGTATGTGAGCAGCGTGATACTTACGGTCAGATAATCTGGCAACAGGACCTTCATAAAGGTCCTGACAGGCTATGGCAAGACATACTTCTGTGACGCCCCTGGACTATCAGGTCGTAACAGAGTATTGCACAATCTGCCCTCCCGTGCAATATTCACCTCCTGCTTGGTTATGGGTCCCCAACTACATGGTGTTGCCTACATCAGCTAATCAAAATCCTAGGTACACTCTGCACCACACCCACCAGACACACCAGTGGATGGCTTGAGTGGAATAGGGTCGCCCACTTGGGGGTTGGTAAGGGGAGGTCAGGAGTGTCAGGAGTAGAGAGAGTAGTGTTGGAAGTGAAGGAGAGAGAAGGTCAGGAGCAGGGCTCCTAGGAAGCTATCTAGGTGGCAGACGGTGATCTGGGCCTAGAGGAGCTGGACCACCGGTTGCAGGAGATCATGGCAAGGGGCACGGAATTGTCGAGGAGGACAGCCGACAGCCGGTGGCCTTGCACCATCACCGGGCTGGGACCAGGACAGGACGGGGTACGTGGACCCTAAGTCAGGGAGTAGCCTTCAAGATCCGCTCTCCACTCCAGAATCGTGGTACTAGCGCAATGAGGGGGATAGGACTTTCCACTCAAACGTTCCATAAAATCCCAAGCGTGAACCCTGAGAGCAAGCTCCCACAATTAGCCATAGTGGGGAGCGGGACCCGGCAAGTTCAATACTACCGGAACCAACAGAGAAGTAAACTTAGCACCAGGAGGCAGGTCATGGATCACCAGGCAGCACCATTGGGGACGGGACCCGAACTAGTTCCCCCTCAGCGGCAGCGATGTCCAGACTTTGGTTTATCCAGTTGTCTGTGTCAGCTTAATGGACTGAGTGAATACGCAAGTGTCCCCTTCGCACCCAATGGCACTTCCCCCTCACCATCACTGAGTCCCGGGGAATTTCCCCTACCCATGGAGGGTTCTAACACCTGGCTGCCCTATTCCATCACCCCCGGGTACTCCCAACTGCAGCGGTGGTATTCCAAATTACCACATACCACGGGTGGCGTCACGAACTCTAACACAATCCCTTGTAAATTCTCCCTTCATTTGAGTGACCACATGACCCCCAGGTCTGGAGACCCCTGGAGCCACCACGGATCTGTATCCAAGCAGCCCGGCTGCTGGCACGGGGGCGGCACACCTCTCCATGAAGAAGCGGGTGTAAGACCCGCAAACTGGTGTCAAGGCTTACGGGTCTCCCACTGTGCCTTTAGCTAACCATTATATAATCTGGTAAGGACTTAGTGGCATGTCTGTGTACTAAGTTTTAGCACTTGCATTTAATTGTAACTTTTATGCACTTTACATACTCTGTCACTGGGTCTGGTCTTTTAATATTTAACTACTAGCCCTGTTTTATCTTGCTTTTATCTGATGTTATAATAAAGATCATTGTTTTGCACATTGAAACTCCTTTTTTGTTTCTTTTGTTTGTTATACCTATTTTAATAAGTATGTCTGTGAACATGTACTCAGTTTATGTGAAAACAGACAACATGTACTCGAAACATAGACAAGTGAAGGGGCCCTAGGTCAAGTCTCCCTGAATTGCTTCCAGAGAACAGTGTGCTGAGTATCATGTCACCATGTCTTGTAGAAGATCTAATGACGCATTACCCTGTATGTTAGGCAATCCTCGCGTGTTGTTTGGCTGTCTAACAGTTATTGAGCAGTGGTGTGCATCCTTGCTCATCACTATTCACCACCGCCATTGGTCTTATTAATGGGCATGCTGATAGACCCATGTAAATGACTTCAGAAGGTCCATTATCTTCTACACTAATATGTATTCAAACAGCAAACAAACCTTTGAAGTAACCCCAAAGCTCTAATTGTAAAAAATAAAATAGAAAATATTTGCCATTTGGAATGTACTGGCTATTTTTTTCCATGGTGGCCTTAGTGATCCAGAGAAAGTTGGATAATAAGATGTTTTAAACATGAAATTAGACTGCGGTTTGCTTTGTATTTTTCTAATTAATGCGACAGTGACAGGGACTGCTTTTCCTTTGAATCTACTAAAATGTCACTTCTTTCCTAATCCCTGATTCTTGACGGCTCCTATGTGATAAATCACAGGCTGACAATTGGAAGTTAATAGCAAGAATTTTAAGTTACCTTCTCCAGAGAGAGTTTACTTGTACAAATTGTGTCACCTCACTAGCTCAATTATTTTATGTAAAGTTCAATATGTTAAAGAAGCAGTGCACTAAAAATACAAAATTGGAATAGATTAAATTTAGTTAAGAAGTCCACATCTTGTTGTAAGTTCTACAGTGTGTTAAAATATTAGGCAAGTGAGTATTTTGGCTATCTCATCAGTTTTGTGCATGGTTTTCCCTTGCTGTATAAAATTGAGTGCATATTGGTTTGACGAATGTCAGGTGATGTGTAATGAGGGAGGGTGATAACTAAGGACATCAACACCCTTTATCCAGGTATGAAGAATTATTAACTTGTTATCCACAGGCAAAGTGACCTAAAAAACAGAGATGCAATTAACTCTGAAGTCAAAAATTGTTACAAGCCCAACAGAGGGATGCAGCACTCTTGAAATTAGTCAACAAAATGTGTTGAGAAAAAAAAGCACATAAACTGCCAGTGTAAAGCATGAGGAAGGGAATGTGAATGAGCAGAGCTGCAGTGTAAAGCATGAGAAAGGGAACGTGAATGAACAGAGCTGCAGTGCAAAGCATGAGAAAGGGAATGTGAATGAGCAGAACTGCAGTATAAAGCATGAGGAAGGAAACATGAATGTGCAGAGCTGCAGTGTAAAGCATGAGGAAGGGAACGTGAATTAGCAGGCCTGCAGTGTAAAGCATGAGGAAGGGAACGTGAATGTGCAGAGCTGCAGTGTAAAGCATGAGGAAGGGAACGTGAATTAGCAGGCCTGCAGTGTAAAGCATGAGGAAGGAAATATAAATGAGGAGAGAGAGAGCGAGAGGAGACCAGGCATGATTCCAGATGATTTCCAACCTTCAACAGGGTGTGCCCATACTGTTTCTTATCAGTTTCCCCTCTTTTACTTTGGTTTGAGAGCTGTTCTGGTGACTACGTAAAAGCCGCGTGCTGCTCTGAGCACGTTATTCCAAGACACCAGAAATGAAGTCATGCACCTTCTACAGGCTGTGCCCATACTGTTTCTGCCTTTTCCAATCCATTTCAGCCTTTTCCAATCCATTTCAGCCTTTTCCTCAGTCATCACAGCTCGCCATTAGGTCCAACGTGAAATTATTCGGGTTTCCCATAGACTTACATTGCGCATTGAATATTCGCGAATAGTCGAATAGTGGCGACCTATTCGTCGGATACTCGCGAAGTCGGATATTTTGGTATTCGATCATCCTTAATTATTAGATAAGATCAACAAAAATGAGTTTAAACTCAGAAATGTTGGTGCCTACTGAAACGTATTTACAGTAAATGCACTCAATACTTGATTGGGGCTCTTTTTGCATGAATTACTGCATCAATGCGGCGTGGCATGGAGGCGATCAGCCTGTGGCACTGCTGAAGTGTTATGGAAGGTTTGATAGCAGCCTTCAGCTCATCTGCATTGTTGGGTCTGGTGTCTCTCATCTTCCTCTTGACAATGATTTCCAAATGAAATGCAAAATTTACTTTCATCTGAAAACAACACCTTGAACCACTTAGGAGTAGTCCAGTTCTTTTTCTACTTGGCCCAGGTAAGACGCTTCTGGTCTGGTTTTGTCTATTGGTAATGAGTGCCTTGACACAAGGAATGTGACACTTGTAGCCCATGTCCTGGATACGTCTGTGTGTGGTTGATCTTGAAGCACTGACTCCAGCAGCAGTTCACTCCTTGTGAATGTTCCCCACATTTTTGAATGGCCTTTTCAAAACAATCCTATCATGGCTGCGGTTATCCCAGTTGCTTGTGAAACGTTTTCTACCACACTTTTTCCTTCCATTCAACTTTTCATTAATATGCTTGGATACAGCACTCTGTAAACATCCAGCTTCTTTAGCAATGATCTTTTGTGGCTTACCCTCCTTGTGGACTGTGTCAATGACTGCCTTCTGGACATCTGTCAAGTCAGCAGTCTTCCTTATGATTGTGTAGGCTACTGAACCAGACTAAGGGACTATTTTAAATGCTTAGGAAGCATTTGCAGGTGTTTTGTGGTAATTATTCTAATATTCGGAGATGACTTTTGGATTTTCATAGGCTGTAAGCCATAATCATCAACATTAACAGAAATAAACATTTGAAATAGATCACTCTGTTTGTAATGACTCTATATATGTGTTTCCCTTTTTGTATTGAATTACGGAAATAAATTAACTTTTGACGATATTCTAATTTATCGAGATGCACTTGTAAGTTGAAACTTCAATATGGGGCCAAGAAATATATATAAATAGGCTTTTTAAAGGTTTTATGGTTTGACAAGATGAAAGTGACTCTTACTGGATTCAATTAATGGGTTTGTTGCTGGATCAATAATGGAGAGAGACTTACACTTTGACTCATGACGTGGTAAGGTTGGGTACTGCTATGGGCTGGTATTATTAAAGATTAACTAGTTGGGATTTTCAGGTTGAAGATAGACTCCAAATCAACTCCCAAAACTACTGCCTGTCTTTAGCACTAGACGTCCCAGAGAGGGGTCCTTTAACATTTCTACCTTTGGAACCCAGAGACGGGTCAAATGACCTGAAGGATTTTAGCTAACATCCTATAATCACCGTCTTTTGTTCTGTAATTAAGGCCATTACTGTCGCACCACAGGAGGTTGTTGTTTTCCATTGAGTTTAGCCATTTAGTTTCTTGTTAGTTACGTCAGTTTGGGCTAAGGGTCACTTGACCCTCTTTCAGGACTTCAGGGGGGAGCTCGAAATTTCTGGGACTTCTAGTGTTAGAAGATATATTCTTCAAGCAGTGTTATAGGAAAAAGTCAGCAGTTTGCAAGAACACTATGTTTAATGCAGGACAATGCTCCACTGCATGCATTAAATTATTCTATTTCTTGGCTAGCATTTTCTTGACCCAGTTTTCCTTATCCTGGACATGTCGGTGAGCACTAAACACCTTGTACTTCTGTGTACTCCAGGGACAGTGCAGTTCTGGATTATGGTAGCACTGGATAATAACAGGATCGTGGTCACTTTATGCTTGATTCTTATCAAATCTTTTCTTCTCCCATCATGCACATCCTCTTTCCCCTCTTCACTAGAGGCATTGGCTTCCAGCTTGATTTGGCTATTGACATCACTCTGTACAATGCATTCATGATGCATTTCATGATACCACAATTTTATGTCATATTACACACAAGTGAAGTCTGAAGTACAGTCCAGCGTGAAGGCTTGGCCTGGAGTGAAGAAGAAAGGGAAAATGAAAGACAAAGTACATCGTACAGTGGACTATGGTGACAATTAGAGATGTTTCTGAGGAATCAAATATAATGAAATTCGCAGTTTCACAGAATTTAAACACTTTGAAATTTGTTTAGCGGTCGCAAAAAAACTTGCCAATTTCCCACACAGCTGAAGAATCTGGCTTGTGTATTTTTGCATGGCCCTTCAGCTATAATGACTAGCGGATCATCATAACTTGTCGATTGGTGGCCAGAAATAGATCAGCGGTTCAGAGTGAAAGATAGTTTTTATGACAGTCATTTTTCTTCTTAAGTGTCACTAGTTAAATCTCTCTTTTCTTTAGTGTGCAACCTCATATGGACAGCAGGGTTGTCTCTTTTTCCCAGGCCAAAAATTCAAATTCAAAAGATCCGCTTATTAGAGATATGTGATTCAAAGGTTAATACCAAACATAGACTTATAAAAAAAATCAGTTCGGGTTTGAATTCGGGTGCTTTACGTATGCAAACCACTCGCACAAACATGGCGGTGGTCGGATATGCTTGGTGCTCAGCTCCTGGTGCCAACATGGCAGATAAAGTGGCATTGGGAGTATAGTAGAATGTCTCAACCCCATCATCATTGCCTTTTCTGGGCTGTGAGATAGGAAAAGAAGAGGAAGTCTGAATTAGACTAACCTCTGTACACTCCTTAGCACTTTGATGGCCAACTTTAAAGCAGGAGGAAGAGAATGTCGACCAAAGCAGAGGATGCACATGAAGGGCAGAAGGAAGTGTGAATATACGTGAGAAATGCATGGTCACTTTTTAATCTATGGGTGATGGGTTCCTTTAACCCCTTCACTCCCAAGCCAGGTTTCACTTTGCTGACCAAGCCATTTTTTTCAATTCTGATGAGTGTGAATTTATGTGGTAATAATTCTTGAATGCTTCAATATAATCCATTCTATAATTGATTCTAAGATTATTTGTTCATAACACATTATACTTCATATTAGTAGTACAGTTTAGTCGATATTATTTTCATTTATTATTGAAAATACTGAACATTTGACAAAAAAATCTGAAAATGTAGCAATATTCAACTTTGAATTCTTATGCTATTAAACCAGATTATATACCACACAAAATAGTTAATTCATATAATTTGCCCCACATCTACATTACATCAGCACTATTTTTGAAAAACATTTTTATTCTTTATGAGGTTAGAAGAGTTAAAGTTAAACGTTTATCAGCAATTTTTCATTTTCCCCCAAAAATTTACGAAAGCAATTTTGTTACAGACCACATCACATTTGAAGTGACTTTGAGGGTCCTATGTGACAGAAAATACTCAAAAGTTACACTATTTTAGAAACTAGACACCTCAAAGTGCTTAAAATCACCTTCAAGAAGTCTATTTATCCTTTAGGTTCTTCACAGGAATTAAAGCAATGTGGAAGAAAAAATACCATTTGTTCAGCAAATGTTCCTGAGCACCACTGTGTCCCATATGTGGGGGAAAACTACTGTTTAGGCACACAACAGGGTTTGGAAGGAAAGGAGCACTATTTGACTTATGGAGCGCAAAATTGGCTGGAATAAATTGCAGCTGCCATATTGTGTTTGCAGAGCCCCAGATGTGACTGCACAGTGGAAACCCCCCACAAGTTACCACATTTTTGAAACCACACCCCACAATGAATTAATTTAGAGGTGTAGTAAAAACTCTGATCCCACAGGTACTTCATAATGTTATAACGTTGAACCGTGAAAATGAAAAAAATACATTTTGCCCACACACATTGCTTTTGCTTCCAATTTTTCATTTCACAGGGTTAACAGGAGAAAACAGACTATACAGGTTGTTGTGTATTTTTTCTTGATTAAGCTGATAAACCATATGTAGTCAAAATGTACTTTTGAGGCACAGTAAAAAGTTAGGAAGGGAAGGAGTGCCATATTGGAGTGCAGATTTTGTTGGAATGGTTTGGGGTGTCATATCTTATTGGTGGAGCCACCGAGGCCCCAGAAAAGCAGAACCCCCTTTGTAAAGGGACCCCAATTTACAAACTACACCCCTCAATGAATTCATCTCGTGGTGCAGTGATCACATTGACACTACATGTGTGTCACAAAATTTTATATCATTGGGCGCTACAGAAAAAAAAAAAATGACCCCAAATATGTTATTTTAGTCCCAGATTTTACATTTTTACACAAGGAAGTTGGTAAAATTGACACTAAAGTTTGTCACACAATTTACGCTAAACGTGAAGTGAGACTCTGAGAGCACAGATTTTCCTATAATACTTTGCATACTCCATATATACAGTAGATCCTCTAAGTGGCAGAAGAGCAGAAACCCCAAAGTGCCCCATTTTGGAAATTACACCCCTCTGGGAATTTATACACAGGGGTATTGACCATTTTGACACCATGGGTATTTTCTAGTCATGAGTAAGCATATTTGCCACTTCTCAATACTCGACCGATCTTCTGGGTGCTCTACTCAATACTCGATCAATCTTCGGGGTGCTCTAGAACATTCATAACTCATCCAACTATGAGGATGGTCATGCGCTATGCTTGAGTCTCCACCCGCAAGATTTGCAGCTGTTTTTCAGCCACTAAATATGTGGGGATTGTCAGCCAATCACAGTAATGCCATAGCCATATTGGCTATTGACTTCACTGTGATTGACAGTCTGAATCACATCATTGGGTGTTGTATTAGATCAGGGGATGTGATTCTCGGCACACTGCAGTTTAGGGAGACTTAGTGTAGGAAGGAAAGCTTAAAATAGAACAGGCATATAGGCAGGGTTTTACACTTGCCCCCTTTAGTTGCTTTCATGTAGCACAAAAGAGTTTTTCAGCCTGGTTTAATTAATACATAAATAAATAATTTAAAGAAATTGTATGGGGTCCCCCCTATTTTTAATAACAATCCATTTTAAAGAAGACAACTGAGGGCTGCTATTTTCAGACAGGGAAGGCCCATGGTTATTTTGCTTTTTCAAGCCTAAAAATAGAAGCCCGCTGCCACCTCAGAGTTGCTGCATGCATAAGTTGTGCCAATTGTGGCTCTTCACCTTGGCTCTTCCCAATTGCCCTGATGCATTTGCAATCAAGATGATACTTTTTAGGGTTGATGTCAACTGGGAGTTGTCAGATGGCATCAAGTCTAGGGGTCAGACAAGACCAATACTAACCCAATAAGGGTACAGTTATAAAAGCACACACATAGGAAAAAAAATGTTTATTTGAAAAAAGATTTCCTCACTCTATCCCTTGTTTACCAATTTATTAAAAAAAACCTCATAAATATCTTTACTTCAACCTTCATGTTTTTGTTTTACTTAAATAAATTGGTGAATGAGGGATAGAGTGTGAGAGTCTTTATTCAAATTAATTATTTTTTCTTGCCTGTGTTCTTTTTTTAACTTTACACTTACTGGGTAAGTAATGGGCTTGTCTGATAGACACATTTTCATTACTTATCCATGGGCTTGATGTCAGCTGACAATTCACACAAAAAATATTATCCCTATTGTAAATGCACCAAGGCAATTGGTAAGAGCCAAGGTGAAGAGCCAGATAGGTGCTTAGCATTAGTGGAGGCTTTCAGATAGTGGGTGGGTGCAGTTACAGTTGCCACTCAAGAAACTCAGAGTGGTCATTGAATCTGTACCATTGCCACCCACATGAATGGAAACTGAACACTGTCGGGAGGAATAAAGTTCAAAGCTCAGGCACCTGGCAGGTTCCAATAGCTATTAACGTGCAAATTAACCCCATATCTTCAGGTTATTAGTGTTTCTTTATGTGACAGGTTCCGTTTAAGGATCCTCACTTTTGCAAAGTGCAAGGAACCTTCAAGGTTCATGATGAGGTAGATGGAATATCAACATGGTTGCATTCCACTAAGTTCCTGTCAGCTTGCTCTTTCATCAATTTTGCATTTAGAAAACATTATATATCTTTATTTTGTCTAATATTCTATACTTTACTATTCGTGACAATAAAAACAAATGCATTACAATCTCAGTAGCTTCAGATTTTGAAATTGCTTTCTATGCTGAAACTCACTGACACTCACTTTGCCATTGTAAAGTTATGATTATTTCCTAACAATATCTGAACCTCTTGACCATGCCAGTAAGTTTTTAGAGACTTGCTGTAATAAGACTGATATACATCATCATATATTATGTTGTTACAGCAATGTCCTTTTCTTTTCTCTCACATAAAATAACTTGTAGTTATAGTAAAGCTATGCTGAATTGCTAAAAATATCATCAAGAAAAATAAAAAAGTAAAATACTTTTTTTTTGCACTTCAAGAGAATGAATTGTCAGCTATTTATCAATAGTTCCTACTCCAATAAATGATACAGTTAAACTGGCCACACACATTAGAGGGCCCTCAATCGAATAATACGTTAGGTAATTGTTAGGCCAACAGCCGCCTCCAGTGTTTTTTATGAGAAAGTGTCATGAGTTTGTCATGGCCTGATGTGATTTTGGGGGGATCTGGAATCAGAAGGTCACAGCATATTGTTGGGAGAAATATGGTGTGCACACGGCCAGTCAAGGAGGTTGAGGTGCAAATGTGAGGACCAAAGTCCAGTAATATAGTCAAGATTATAACATTGCACTCTCAAAAATGAAAAAAGAACAAGGTTTTTTCTTTGCAAATTCTTGTATTTTTTATTTATATAGAAATGTGACAGGGGGACGTTTCGGCCCAATAAGGCCTTTCTCACGCCTAGTCACTAGGATAAAGATGGTAATCAGTTTTATACAATAATATACAATATTTACATATATACAAATAAATAACATAAACACCATGAGAAGTATGGTCTTGATGCATTTGAGACAACGGCAAGAAATAAAAGAGAGAAAGGAATCAGTCTGAGGAAAGAATGAAAGAAGAAAAAGAAAGAACAAAAGGTGGGGAAGAGGGGGGAGGGGGTATAGAGACAAATAGTGTGGGGCCTAGGCATACCTTCAAGTTTTGGAGATTTAGCTTATATGAAGCAGTTTCTGCTAGATGCAGGGGTAAGTGAAATAGAGGAGGTCAACCTCACTTACCCCTGCATCTAGCAGAAACTGCTTCATATAAGCTAAATCTCCAAAACTTGAAGGTATGCCTAGGCCCCACACTATTTGTCTCTATACCCCCTCCCCCCTCTTCCCCACCTTTTGTTCTTTCTTTGTCTTCTTTCATTCTTTCCTCAGACTGATTCCTTTCTCTCTTTTATTTCTTGCCGTTGTCTCAAATGCATCAAGACCATACTTCTCATGGTGTTTATGTTATTTATTTGTATATATGTAAATATTGTATATTATTGTATAAAACTGATTACCATTTTTTCTCTTTATCCTAGTGACTAGGCGTGAGAAAGGCCTTATTGGGCCGAAACGTCCCCCTGTCACATTTCTATATAAATAAAAAATACAAGAATTTGCAAAGAAAAAACCTTGTTCTTTTTTCATTTTTGAGAGTGCAATGTTATAATCTTGACAGCATATTGTTGATCGCAGTTCAGCTTTAGTGCTCGCTCTTCATTTACCCTGAGTTAGAGCATATTTAATTCCATATGGTACTGAAGGGGTTAAGGTTCATTTCTATCCTGCAGTGATCTGACAGATAGTTGTAACCTCAGCTGCAGCCACTCCTTTCTGATATAAACATCCGCTCCTCACTCTTTTCTATGCCGGCTATACCTTATGCCTATGTTGTCCACTTTGAAGGAACCTGTCTCTGGAGAAGCTAATATGTTGCTTTTGTTGCAGATGAGAAGTTCCCGTTGAAGAAGCTGTGGAGAATTATTTGTTGTGTCTTTCTCTACTTTTTTGTCTTTCATTCCTTCTGTTGACTTACTGCAGTGGCAAGATTAGCGATTCGCTGGCCTTCACTAGTCAGGGTGAGTTCAGAGCCAGCAAGGACCTAGGCTCATGATGGCGCTCAGTGGGAAAGGTCCATCTAGGGACATTAGGGAGGGCAGAGATAAGCCTTAGGTGAGTGTTAGGCGGTGACAGCGCTCCTCCAGAGACTTTCATTGTATTGCTACATCCGACAACATATGTGTATACTGATAACAAATGACACCACTGCAAAAGCAACTCACTGTGAGTGTAAATAGCAATATCTATAGAGGTGGAAAACAATAGAGTCAATCGCATTTAAGTGGAAAAAATGTGACTGAAGTTAGCAAGCCACATCACAAAATGTCCTATTCTGGGATGCAAAGCTAAAAACGAATTGAAATGTGTGTTAGTAATAGTATAGTAGAATATCCTGTCTAATGTTCATCCCCACGGGGTTCAACTTCTGGTGTCTAGTTTAAAGATCCAGTATGATTCCCTATTAAGTATTTTACATTAGAAATCATCTAGTCTTCAAGACTTCCTTACTTTTTCAATAGCACAGAAGGACAAATGTGTGGTGTCTTTATCATGTTTCCCAGAAAAAGCTATACAGCCCAGCGATCCCAACAACGATAGGGATCGCTGGTAAGTTGCTAGGAGGTTGCTGGTGAGATGGCACACTGCGACGCTCCAGCGATCCCACCAGCAACCTGACCTGGCAGGGATCGCTGGAGCGTCGCTACACGAGTTGCTGGTGAGCTCACCAGCAACCAGTGACCAGCCCCCAGCGCCGCGTGGAAGATGCTGCGCTTGGTAACTAAGGTAAATATTGGGTAACCAACCCGATATTTACCTTGGTTACCAGTGCACGGAGCTACACGTGCAGAGAGCAGGGAGCAGCGCACACTGAGCGCTGGCTCCCTGCTCTCCTAGTTACAGCACACATCGGGTTAATTAACCCGATGTGTCCTGAAGCTACATGTGCAAAGAGCAGGGAGCAGCGCACAATGCTTAGCGCTGGCTCCCTGCTCTCCTAGCTACAGCACTCATAGGGTTAATTAACCCGATGTGTTCTGCAGCTACATGTGCACAGAGCAGGAGCCGGCACTGACAGTGAGAGCGGCGGAGGCTGGTAACAAAGGTAAATATCGGGTAACCAAGGACAGGGCTTCTTGGTTACCCGATGTTTACATTGGTTACCAGCCTCCGCAGAAGCCGGCTCCTGCTGCCTGCACATTTAGTTGTTGCTGTCTCGCTGTCACACACAGCGATCTGTGCTTCACAGCGGGACAGCAACAACTAAAAAATGGCCCAGGACATTCAGCAACAACCAACGACCTCACAGCAGGGGCCAGGTTGTTGCTGGATGTCACACACAGCAACATCGCTAGCAACATCGCTGCTACGACACAAAAGTTGTTCGTTAGCAGCGATGTTGCTAGCGATGTTGCTTAGTGTGACGGGGCCTTTAAAAAGGACTGTGAAGTCAGATAAGTGTCTGGCTAGCTTTAATCAGGATGGCGCACTTAAAAGTAGGGTGTCACTTTTTATATTTTTGTAATAATAATAGTGATTATGAAATCAAGTATATTTAATACAAAAATAAATTCACTGTTTATTTAGTTTTTATTTAATTCTAGTTTTACTGAAACACTAGGGGCTGTCATCTTGGATTTGCTGTGAGTAACGACAGTTACTCACCTCAAATACGGCAGCGCCCAGGGCATAGAAGACTGTTGTCGGGCTCCGACCCCTATAATTAACACAGAGACAGCTTCTGCTGTGAAATGGATGCTCCCCTTGGGATGCCTATCAATGTCCTTCACAATATTCCTGGCCCTCTGGAGACACCATGACAAGTATCCACTGTGTCTTAATCTATTACAGACCATATCAATTTCCTTGGGCAATGCGATTTGGTCAGAGCAATTTCATTAGTGCGATTAAGCTCACCTACTGGTAGATTTTTTTTATTAAATGTGGAGCATGGCAAGATTGTGCTCTAAGAGTGGAATTAGCATTGGTCGATTTTCGATTTAAGGGGGATTAGGACTGGATAGTTACTGACACCTGTTAATGTGATATCTAAAAATAAAATAGTATATTTATTAAATTGTGTAGTAAATTTTAAGTTGAAGGGGTTATTATTAAGATATTCCTTAACCCCTTCAGCCCCGGGGCACTTTCCGTTTTTGGGTTTTTGTTTTTTGCTCCCCTTCTTCCGAGAGCCGTAACTTTTTTATTTTTCCGTCAATCTTGCCATATGAGGGCTTGTTTTTTGCGGGACAAGTTGTACTTTTAAATGAAACCATAAGTTTTACCATATGGTGTACTGGAAAGCAGCAAAAAAATTCCAAGTGTGGAAAAATTGCAAAAAAAGTGTGATGGCACAATAGTTTTTGGGATGTTTTATTCACGGTGTTCACTATATGGTAAAACTGATGTGTGGGTATGATGCCTGAGGTCGGTGCGAGTTTGTAGACACCAAACATGTATAGGTTTACTTGTATCTAAGGGGTTAAAAAAATTCACAAGTTTGTCCAATAAAAGTGGCGCGCGTTTTGCGCCATTTTCCAAACCCCTCCTTGGTCTGATGAAGCGTTACACCACTAACACGTGAAGCGTGCGTTACCTGCCTTAGGGGGGACTGTTTTTTGGTCCTTGATTCTTGCACTTTGGCACTTTGAAGCAATTTCTGGTGATCCTCTCACTTATACAGCCGCTGGTATGTACTGACGTCCTGACATATTGATGAGTCTAGTGTGCTGTTTTATTTACCCTTGTTTGGACACCAGCTACTGCTCTCTGTTTTCATCTGGCAACAAACTTTGTAATCTGTATGTAAGGATGTAAATAGCCACTGGTATGTACTGACGTCCCGACACATGGATGGGTCTAGTGTGCTGTTCTATTTACTTCTATTTACCTCTGTTTGGACACCAGCTATTGCTCTCTGGTTTCATCTGGCAACAAACCTTGTAATCTGCCTGTAATGATTTACACCTGATTTGTTTTTGTACTTGCCATGTGAATACTATTTACCTTTTTTGGGACACCAGCTATTGCTCTCTGGTTTCATCTGGCAACAAACTTTGTAATCTGTATGTAATGATGTAAATAGCCGCTGGTATGTACTGACGTCCCGACATATGGATGGGCCTAGTGTGCTGTTCTATTTACCTCTGTTTGGACACCAGCTATTGCTCTCTGGTTTCATCTGGCAACAAACCTTGTAATCTGTATGTAATGATTTATATCCTATTTGTCTTTGTACTTGCCATGTGAATCCCTATGATCATTCTTGTCCGGTGCCAAGGTGCCCTCTGTCTTTTTGCACTGCACAATTATGTGCTGCATCTAACTGTAGATGAATGAATAAATTTTGATATATATTTTTGCAATACAACCACGTTTGTCCTCCTGTTTTTTCATTTTCCAAAACACGTAGCGTTCTTATTTTTTGGTGATCTTTGGCTCAGTGACGGCTTATTTTTTGTGTCTCGAGCTGATGTTTCTAATGGTAGCATTTTTGCGCAGATGCTACGTTTTGATCGCCTGTTATTGCATTTTGCGTAAAACTTGCGGCGACCAAAAAACGTAATTTTGGCGTTTGGAATTTTTTTGCCACTTCGTCGTTTACCAATCAGATTAATTGATTTTATATTTTGATAGATCGGGCATTTCTGAATGCGGCGATATCAAATATGTGTATATTTATTTATTTTTTAACCCTTTAATTTTCAATGGGGGGAAATGGGGGTGATTTGAACTTTTAGGTTTTTTGTTTTTTTTTTAATTTTTTAAAACTTTTTTTTTACTTTTTTTATTTTATTTTACTAGTCCCCCTAGGGGGCTTTAGCGATCAGCAATCCGATTGCTGATCGCTATCTGCTGATTACAGCTATACCGCTGTAAACAGCAGAAATAGTCACTTTCTTTTTTCCTCTGCTCCGTGCCGAGGAAGAATGAAAGTGAAACTTCATAGCAGCAGGCGTCATCACATGACCCTGTGCTACGATGGCAACCACCGAACGTCACGTGATCACTCACGTGACGTCCGGAGGGGGCGGCGGTAAGTAAAAAACATGGCCGCGCGCATATAGATCTCGCTGCCAGACTTTGGCAGCGAGATCTAAGGGGTTAATGTTCCGGGTGGAATGCGATTCCACTCGGAACATGTAGGCACACATGTCAGCTGTTGAAAACAGCTGATATGTGTGCCGATCCACGCCGCCTGCCCGCGGCAGGGGGCGGGGCTTACCGGGACACGATCCATGACGGAAAGATCCGTCCATGGTCGTGAAGGGGTTAAACCCGATGGCACTTGTTTCCTCACCCTTCCAGAACATGAGCAAATCATTGATGTAACTGCCTTGTAACTGATTGAGATCATTGAGATTAACAATTTCCTCTCAATATGTCATAGTAATATTTGCCAGGGAAGGTATGATTAAATAAAAAATAATTCTTCCATAATAGAAAGTTGACCGTTGCAATAAAAGAATTCTGTAAGTTTGAAGGATTCTCACTGTAATGGTGTAGAAAGTGGGTGAGACTCTCCATACCTATATTGAAGGGTAAGGAGCTATTTAAGGCAATAACATATGCTCCCAACCATGAATAATTGTTGTGCCTTTGAAATTTGTCAAAGATTGTGAAAAAAAATGTTTCAAAGAACTGAGAGTCCTCAGTGGTTGATACCTTTTAATGGTTAAACTGAAAAGATGGTAATAATAGCAAGCTTTCCAGACTACTCAGGTCTCTTCATAATATTTATTATCTAATTCCAAAAAAATGAAACTATAAATATGGTATATGTAAAAAAATAAAAAACACACAATAACAAAATGTATGTATATATATTAATTTTTACCTATGTGATGTCGTCTTCTAACAGGTGGCATATAAATATACTTCAAATATGACAAAATGCACCCCCCTTGTCAGCCGCACAAATATCAAGATTATGATTATCTTTTAGTTCTTGAAGGGCTAATTTTTCATCCCCTGATTGGTTATGGTTAGGGCTGAGCGGATCCAAACTGTAAAAGTCTGGATCCGCACGGTTTCAAAGATTTCCGGGTGCCGGATTCGGATCCAGAATTCCGGATGCACGATCCAGATTCGGCACTGGGGAAAATAATTGAAAAATAAAGAAAAACAGAAACAAAACAGCGTTTCATACTTACCGAGACTTGGCGTCATGGCAGCACACTGCTTCTGTGTCGCGCATTCATTTCCTGTACTGTGCATCGTATACACACAGCTTTCCGTGTTTTTTTGCCCACCCACCGGCCGTCCTCTCATCTGTGATTGGTTGCAGGCGGACGCGCCCCAAGCCTGTGACAGTATCTGCATGCCGTGCAGTCATCGCAGCTATCATTGTCTGCACAGCCAGCGGTCATGTTCTATGGCCGCTGGCTATGTAGCAGAGCTGAAGTAGCGTCGGACCTCATGTGGATTACGCCGGACGTGCCTGGTGTTGTGGGTTATTAAAAAGGTGCAGGAGGGTGCGCGTTTTGTACTTTATTCCAAATAATGGATTTTTCTCTGTCTGTTTATTTACTGTCATTTACAGGTTAATGTAATGCAGGTACCTCACAGACGCCTGTCCATTACTAACCTAGGGTTTAGTAGCAGCTGTGCGCTGCTATTAACCCCTTATTACCCCAATTGCCAAGGCAATCGAGAAGAGCCGGTATTGCACTGAGATTGTCACATATAATAGATGCGGCAATACCAGGCGGCTGCGGGCTGAGGATATACCAGCCCCCAGCCGGCGTTATCATGGCTGGGAATGAAAATTAAGGGGGGACTGCACATCATTTTTTTATTATTATTTATTTAAATAATAATAAAAAAAGCTGCATCATTGACACAGAAACGCACGCTTCTGACAGGAGCATGCATGTGTTTCTGTGTACATGCACGCTCATGCTCAGAGAGCGCAGGCTGTGGCGGCTGATGTCATGTCAGACTTGTACAAGTCACACAGCTCATCACTGGCACAGCTGCAAACTTCTGACAGGACCGTGCATGTGTTTCTGAAAGACATGCACGTTCACCATACTGACCCGCAGACACTTGCAGTGCTTTACCCGCCCACCGGCCGTCCTGCCGCATGTGATTGGTTTCAGTCAGCTGACACGCTTCCAATTAGGGTAATGGCGCATCTAGCTGCAACCAATTTCACGCACCGCTGGGCTTCAAAACAAAGAATATTGAATTGTCAGTTCCAGAAGGCAAAAGCGTGACCCAAAAGGAGTTTGCGGCCATGACACAGCCTTGGGTGAGTGTACCGCGCACGGTCCTACCCCCATATCCCTTCCACAAATGTTTTTAATCTCTGGATTCTAGTCCCTATAGAATTATATGGGCACCAGAATCCAGAGCAGATCCAGATTTTTTGTTCAATCCGGCAGGGATCCGCCGGTTTCGGATTTTGGTAGATTCGATCAGCCCTAGTTATGGTGCACATTGGATGGAACGCTGACTAGGATCACAAGGTCTTTTTCGATTAATTCTAAGGAACAAATCAAGAGCTGGTGGCCGAGACTGTATGAGATAGTAGAAGGATTATCACAAGAAAAGCCAAATCCTGAATGTCTCTCTGAGCTTTGGACTCTGATTGCCTTATGAGTAGTATTAATTTGTTTTCACTTTAATATTGGTTTCTCCTTTCATATCAATTGTCAAATGTTATTATTGTATTTTACTTAACAGGCATTTTTCTATGTCTTTTTGATTCTTAGATTTATTTTTTTTTGGGGGGGATTTGTTTATGAGTCTATTACTGTGCCAATACACTCACATTCTGTAGATTTGTAGATGCTTTCAAATATGTGCGTTACTTTTACATTCCATAACTTTCTCCTGTACTGTTTTTATTCATATTCCATTGTGTAATTTGACACCCATTTATATACACTTTTTGTTTTGTGGGTCTGGACTTCCTCTTCCCTTGTATCTGAATCTCAGGTGTGTTTTTCCTTTGTGCAATAATATTCCAGGCTGTTTTTTTCCCATTTGGCAATCTAGTTCTGAACTTGAAACAATATACATTGCATCCAGTGTTAACAACTCAAGTTCCCTTTGTCATTGCAAGAGCGCCACCACTGAAGGATATACTAACATGACTGATTTGACACCTGGTAGAGGCAGGCTGGATTCCTTTACAAAATTGATGGTTCTTTCTTTTGTATATAAAGCACAGATATCATGGTCTATGCGATAACCATGATTAAGGCATAGCCATAGGCATTACCGAAACACGTTGGTTTTTAGAGGGGTACCCTGTCACCTTATCTGTATTTTTTTGATGTTACTGTTTGTAAGGATACATTTAACTTGGATTTGTTAACGCTGACAAATTCAAGTCTACTCCGTTGATTTTCCTGCATTGCTGTAGTTCTTCATTTTTTCCATGTTATGCAACAGCCGGACCAACGCTTTCTCTGTGCTGATTCAGGAATCCTACTACGCGGGTGGAAGGGTGAACTGACTTATTGTTTGGTGTTGCTGTTTTTATTTCTTATAATTCTATAGGCTCTAGTCAGATTTCTAGGGAGCATTACGTTTCAAAATAATTTCTTTATCACCCTCTTTGTATTATTTTTTCTTTACTGTGGTTTCCTATTTGTTTTTTGTCTTTTACAGTTCTAGCTCAATTTGATGCTGCTTCTGACACATTGTGTCATCATGACTTAAGGACACTTTACACGCTTTACACGGTACCGATATCGCTAGCGTGGGTACCCGCCCCCATCTGTTGTGCGACACGGGCAAATCGCTGCCCGTGCCGCACAACATCGACCCAGAACCGTCACACGTACTTACCTGCCCGGCGACGTCACTGTGACCGGCGAACCGCCTCCTTAATAAGGGGGAGGTTCGTTCAGCGTCACAGCTGCGTCACTGAACCGCCGCCCAATAGAAGCGGAGGGGCAGTGATGAGCGGGACGTAACATCCCGCCCACCTCCTTCCTTCCGCATAGCGGCCGGGAGGCAGGTAAGAAGAGCTTCCTCGTTCCTGCGGTGTCACACAGGGCGATGTGTGCTGCCGCAGGAACGAGGAACAACTTCGTTACTGCTGCAGTAACGATATTTGAGAATGGACCCCCATGTCACTGATGAGCAATTTTGCACGTTTTTGCGACGATGCAAAATCGCTCATAGGTGTCACACGCAAAGGCATCGCTAATGTGGCCGGATGTGCATCACCAATTCCGTGACCCCAACCACTTCGCATTAGCGATGTCGTAGCGTGTAAAGCCCCCTTTAGTTTCGTTAATGAAGATGTGTGAAAAGTGGATGAGGTTGAGCCCGTCTACTGCATGCTCGATGGTTGATAATGATGAGTCAATTGCTTGATAAGCATTTTCAGCTGCAATTCTACAGAAAAACATCTAATTTCAACCTAGTGCTGGAGTAATGCCCTAGTTCTTGCGCCATTGTCTTTTGTCTTCAAGGCTAGTCCAACATACATTCTAAAAGATGGAGATGTATTTATGGATAGTATGTCTTTAACCCCTGTGGCCATTGACAGCGGTCAATATGTCAGACATCAAGATAATTCTTCAGAATATTTTTAAATCACTTTTTTGATGTCCCTTTGTCATGGTGGCCCTTGGCGGGATCATCAGACAGTGTTATTTTGGGTGAATGATGATTTTTTTTATCTTGGCAATATATCCTGCCCATGACAACTGCTTCCTAATAGTATAACCTTGATGCTGGTCTTCTGCTTGTTGAGGAACAGTTGTGCTGGTGATGAAATCCTTCTAGTCAATATGTAGAATAGTACAGAAACAGTGCTGATGAAAGCACTTAAGGAGTCACAGGTGGTGGCAATAGATAACACACATCTCAGACCCATACAGAAGAGTGAATAACATGACAGCTGTTACGGTTGCTGCGAGCACTGGAGACTATGTCCAGATTTCTTGCTACTGCACATGTGCGAGCGCTGGAGACTAAGTCCAGATTTCTTGCTACTGCACATGTGCGAGCGCTGGAGACTAAGTCCAGATTTCTTGCTACTGCACATGTGCGAGCGCTGGAGACTAAGTCCAGATTTCTTGCTACTGCACATGTGCGAGCGCCGGAGACTAAGTCCAATCTTGGAGCCATTGCACATGTGCGGGTGACATCATCGCTGACACGAGGTCACATGTCTCTGACACCTTCTATGCCGATTGGTCGCTGGTCATGTGCTTGTGACGTCTTGCTCGGTGATAGGCCAGCATGACGTCACTCCTGTCGTTCTGGCAGCGGATTGGCTCTGGTGTCCTCCATCTTGGATGAGGCACAGAGTCTATATAAGACCCTGACACACGCCGCATGGTGCTCAGTCCTCTTGGTTCATGCATATGAGTAGACGCTCTGTGCGCGTTCCTCTAGGCATTCCTCTGTCTATGCTAGGTGAGCGCTACCGGCAGGGTAGCGTTCTTATACCTTACAGCTTCGGCTGCTGTCCGTATCCTTACCTCTTAGGGGAGCGGACATAGGCAGGTGCCTGAGGCACATGGTCTGGCTGGGCCTTGTGATTCTACTCGTAGGTGGACGTTGCCGCTAGGGTAACGTTCCTTATACTGCGTCTGGCAGTTGTTCGTATCCTCGCACACTAGGGGAGCGAACAGAGGTAGGAGCTTTGTGCGGCTTACGCTGCTGTTCGTCTCTTTTGCACCACTAGAAGAGCGGACCTAGGCAGGTGCCATATCTAGTGGTTCGTGTCCTCGCACACTAGTGGAGCGAACGCAGGTAGGAGCTTTGTGTGGCTTATGCTGCTGTTCGTCTCTTTTGCACCACTAGAAGAGCGGACCTAGGTAGGTGCCATTTCGCACACATTGCCTTTGTCTCTGTGATTATTAACAGAGATCATTCCACACACCCTCCAAGTAAGGGAGGAATTGCTTTACTTATTATATTTACTTACTTATTATATCCTTCTGTGAGTTAACAGAGGTATTGCACTCTGCCATAGTCTGCAGCAAAGTCTTTGCACGGTGGACCCTGACTGTCTGATACTCCTTTCGGTTATTATCAGACAGCCCCCCGTAACATTAGGACTGAGCCAAGGGTCTGGCAGTTATGGCAGAATATCAGCAGTTACACCGTTACATACAAGTACTTGAGTCACGGCTCAAGAGTATAGAGGATAAACCTCAGACCATGGTGACATCTGCACATGATCCTCGACTTGCTCTGCCAAACAGATATTCTGGCGATGCCAGATCATGTCGTGGTTTCATTAGTCAGTGTCAGATACACCTAGAGGTCAACTCTTCTCGCTTCTCTACGGAGAGGTCCAGAGTAGGCTTTATCATCTCCTTACTTCAGGACAAAGCCTTAGAATGGGCGACTCCCCTATGGGAGCGCTCTGATGTGGTTACTCTGAGACATCAAGACTTTCTTGATGCTCTTAAGGCGGTATTCATGGGTCCGCAGGTTACCCATGATGCGGCCCTGAGACTGTTAGATCTATCTCAGGGTTCGTTATCCACTAGTTCTTATGCCATTGCTTTTAGAACTCTGGTGGCAGAACTAGATTGGCCAGAGAAGGTGTTGATTCCTATCTTCTGGAGAGGGTTGGCAGGCTATGTCAAGGATGCCCTTGCTACTCGTGAGGTCCCTGCTTCTCTGGAGGACTTGATCACAGTAGCAACGAGGATCGATGTACGCCATAAGGAACGTAGACTCGAGGTCTCTTCCTCACGCCCTAAGCATCGGGCTATTCCAGTTGTTGAGGGTCCACTACCATCTTCCTCAGCATCTGAAACATCTCCCACTCCTATGGAGTTAGGTCATACGTTCTCCAGACTACGCAAGTCTGGTCCTCCTATATGTTACGTATGTCGTCAGGCTGGGCACTATGCCAACAAGTGTCCTAGTCGTCAGGGAAACTCCCTGGTCTAGTAACCATTAGAGGGGGGTTACTAGAGACGTCTTCTGCACCCTCTAAGTGTTGTATCCCAGGTCAGCTCTCGTTATCTGAGAATACATGGCCTATTATGGCTTTTGTGGATTCCGGAGCTGACGGGATTTTTGTGTCCTCAGGATTTGTAAAGGGACACAATATTCCCTCTATCATGTTAGAGGCGCCTATTCCTGTCCGTGTTGTTAATGGAACTATGTTGTCTGACTCCATTACATTGAGGACAGTTCCCTTGCGCCTTTCCCTGTCTCAGGGTCACATAGAGGAGATTTCTTTTCTTGTTTTGCCTGAGGGTATAGACGACGTCCTTCTGGGTCTTCCATGGCTTCGGACTCATGCTCCTCACATTGACTGGGAGTCTGACAGCATTATTAGTTGGGGTTCGAAATGTCAGTCCCGATGTCTTCCCTTACCACCTAAGGTCGTTGCGGTTACATCAACTGATCTCTCTCCCATACCTACACCCTATTTGGATTTCGCTGACGTGTTCTCCAAACAGGGTGCTGAGGTTCTTCCACCCCATAGGCCGTATGACTGTGCCATAGACCTTATCCCAGGTTCGGTTCCACCTAAAGGCAGGGTTTACCCCCTGTCGATACCTGAGTCGGAGGCCATGTCGACCTATATAAGAGAGAGTTTAGAGAAGGGGTTCATTCGTAAGTCTGTCTCTCCCGCGGGAGCTGGGTTTTTCTTTGTTCGGAAGAAAGAGGGTGATTTGCGTCCCTGCATAGATTACAGGGGTCTCAACGCAATCACAATAAAGAACAAATACCCATTACCTTTAATTTCGGAGCTCTTTGACAGACTGAGAGGAGCTCAAGTTTTTACGAAGTTGGATCTGCGGGGTGCGTATAACTTGGTACGAATTCGAAAGGGTGACGAATGGAAGACCGCTTTTAACACCCGAGACGGTCACTATGAATACCTCGTCATGCCTTTTGGGTTATGTAATGCACCCGCAGTATTTCAGGACTTCGTAAACGATGTGTTCAGGGATTTACTGTTATCCTCAGTAGTGGTGTATCTAGACGACATCCTGATTTTTTCTCCTGATCTGGAGACTCATCGTCAGGATGTCGTTCGTGTCCTTTCCCGTTTAAGGGAGCACTCATTGTTTGCTAAACTCGAGAAATGTGTATTCGAGCAGTCCTCATTGCCTTTTTTGGGTTACATTATCTCACAAGAGGGTCTGGCTATGGATCCTGCGAAGCTCTCTGCTGTCCTGCAATGGTCCGAACCTCATTCCTTGAAGGCGGTGCAACGCTTCTTAGGATTCATAAATTATTACAGGCAGTTCATACCCCATTTTTCTACTTTGGTGGCCCCTTTGGTGGCCTTGACTAAGAAAGGTGCTAATCCCAAAGCCTGGTCTACTGAGACATCTCAGGCTTTTGAGGCAGTAAAAAGACACTTTTCAACTGCTCCCGTTCTTCAAAGACCCGATGAGAATAAGCCCTTCCTCTTAGAGGTTGATGCCTCTTCAGTGGGTGCTGGTGCGGTCTTGTATCAAAAGAACGGTGCAGGTAGAAAAAGGCCGTGTTTCTTCTTTGCTAAAACCTTTTCACCGGCAGAGAGAAACTATACCATTGGGGATAGGGAACTGCTCGCCTTGAGATTAGCCTTGGAGGAGTGGCGTCACTTGCTGGAAGGAGCGAAACATCCTTTCCAGGTCTATACAGACCATAAGAATCTGACGTACTTACAAACCGCTCAGCGTCTGAATCCTCGCCAAGCCCGCTGGTCCTTGTTTTTCTCCCGCTTTCACTTCTCCATCAACTATCTGTCTGGGAGTAAGAATAACAAGGCAGACGCCCTGTCTCGCTCTATGCTTTCTACCCAGGAAGAGATTGACGAACCTCGTCTTATCCTTCCCTCCAGGGTTTTTCATACGCTCTCCCCTGTGACGTTAGACCAAATCCCACCGGGCAAGACCTTTGTTCCGCCTGATCGACAGAATGATATACTGTCATGGGCCCACACCTCAAAGGTGGGTGGGCATTTTGGTATTAGGCGGACACGAGAGTTACTGGAGAGGTGGTATTGGTGGCCACACTTAGCCAGCCACGTCAAGAGATATGTCGGTTCCTGCTACTCGTGTGCTCGCAACCGTCCATTACGGCAGAGACCGGCTGGGCTCTTGCATCCTTTACCAGTGCCAGATAGACCATGGGAGGTGGTAGGCATGGACTTTGTGGGTGATCTTCCATGTTCACAGGGACATAGATTTGTGTGGGTCATTACGGACCATTTCTCCCGGATGGTTCATCTCGTACCGTTATCGAGAATCCCATCTTCCAGGGTACTAGCCAAACTATTCCTCAAGCATGTCTTTAGGCTTCACGGGATGCCAGATCGTATCATTTGTGATAGAGGCCCGCAATTTACTTCCCGTTTCTGGCGAGATCTTTGTAGCCTTCTGCAAATTGAGTTGAATCTCTCTTCGGCATACCATCCGGAGACTAATGGTTTGGTTGAACGTACCAATCAATCTATGATTATATACCTTCGACACTTTGTTGCTGAGAACCACGATAACTGGTCCTCCCTCCTACCCTGGGCAGAATTTGCCCTTAACAATTCGCTGGCTGAGGCCACTGGGCAGACACCGTTCGTACTCAATAATGGGCAACACCCTAGGGTACCGGTACCGTTTCCCGCTGCTGCACCTCCTCCTCTTGTGGCCGACTGGGCAACTAATGCCAGAGAGGTTTGGGATCGGACTCAAGAGTCGATCCAAGCAGCTAAGGACCGTATGAAGACGGTGTCCGATCGGTTTCGTCGCCCGGCTCCTGTCTTTTCTCCAGGGGACTTTGTGTGGCTCTCTGCAAAACACGTGAGACTTAGAGTGAGCTCTGTCAAATTTGCTCCTCGCTTCCTGGGTCCTTATGAGGTTCTTCGACAGGTAAATCCTGTAGTCTATCAATTGAAGTTACCTGTCCATCTTAGGATTCATGACAAATTCCATGTCTCACTGCTAAAGCCGGCTATTTTACCTCACGCTCGTGAAGTGCACTCTCCTGCCTCTGATTCCTCTCGCTCTAGCTATGAGGTCCGAGCCATAGTTGGTTCTAAGATGGTTAGAGGGCGCAGGTTCTTCTTGATAGATTGGGAGGGCTATGGCCCGGAACATCGCTCTTGGGAGCCTGAGGAGGCTGTCCATGCTCCCGACTTAGTTGCCGATTACCTGCGTCGCCGGGAGGGGGGCCCTTGAGGGGGAGGTACTGTTACGGTTGCTGCGAGCACTGGAGACTATGTCCAGATTTCTTGCTACTGCACATGTGCGAGCGCTGGAGACTAAGTCCAGATTTCTTGCTACTGCACATGTGCGAGCGCTGGAGACTAAGTCCAGATTTCTTGCTACTGCACATGTGCGAGCGCTGGAGACTAAGTCCAGATTTCTTGCTACTGCACATGTGCGAGCGCCGGAGACTAAGTCCAATCTTGGAGCCATTGCACATGTGCGGGTGACATCATCGCTGACACGAGGTCACATGTCTCTGACACCTTCTATGCCGATTGGTCGCTGGTCATGTGCTTGTGACGTCTTGCTCGGTGATAGGCCAGCATGACGTCACTCCTGTCGTTCTGGCAGCGGATTGGCTCTGGTGTCCTCCATCTTGGATGAGGCACAGAGTCTATATAAGACCCTGACACACGCCGCATGGTGCTCAGTCCTCTTGGTTCATGCATATGAGTAGACGCTCTGTGCGCGTTCCTCTAGGCATTCCTCTGTCTATGCTAGGTGAGCGCTACCGGCAGGGTAGCGTTCTTATACCTTACAGCTTCGGCTGCTGTCCGTATCCTTACCTCTTAGGGGAGCGGACATAGGCAGGTGCCTGAGGCACATGGTCTGGCTGGGCCTTGTGATTCTACTCGTAGGTGGACGTTGCCGCTAGGGTAACGTTCCTTATACTGCGTCTGGCAGTTGTTCGTATCCTCGCACACTAGGGGAGCGAACAGAGGTAGGAGCTTTGTGCGGCTTACGCTGCTGTTCGTCTCTTTTGCACCACTAGAAGAGCGGACCTAGGCAGGTGCCATATCTAGTGGTTCGTGTCCTCGCACACTAGTGGAGCGAACGCAGGTAGGAGCTTTGTGTGGCTTATGCTGCTGTTCGTCTCTTTTGCACCACTAGAAGAGCGGACCTAGGTAGGTGCCATTTCGCACACATTGCCTTTGTCTCTGTGATTATTAACAGAGATCATTCCACACACCCTCCAAGTAAGGGAGGAATTGCTTTACTTATTATATTTACTTACTTATTATATCCTTCTGTGAGTTAACAGAGGTATTGCACTCTGCCATAGTCTGCAGCAAAGTCTTTGCACGGTGGACCCTGACTGTCTGATACTCCTTTCGGTTATTATCAGACAGCCCCCCGTAACAACAGCGTTGTATACACCAAACTCTGTGCTTTTCTATAGATTCTTGTTTCTACACACTCTTTTGTACAGTCAACCATTTCAACTGTATACATTTCCTATCTGTTATCGATCTTTGTCGACCTTGGTGTCTGATGAGTTGATGCATCACAGGTAGCTAAACTCTCTTCAGCTCTGACTCAACAATAATGATGTGAGGAGGGTAAAGGCCCAGTCACACACAACGACTTACCAGCGATCCCGAAAACGATGCGACCTGATAGGGATCGCAGGTAAGTCACTGGGAGGTCGCTGGTGAGATGTCACACAGTCAGATCTTACCAGCAATGCAGGAACAATACAGGTCGCAGTAGCGACCTGTATAACGATCTCAGCAGCCACTGTGACCCTGTCACACAGTGTCAAACACAGCGATGTGTCCTGCCCAGCAGGACATCGCCTTTGAAGAAAATGGCCTGGACTATTCTGCAACGACTAGAGATCTCACAGCAGGGGCCTGATCGCTGGTAGATGTCACACATAACGAGATTGCTAACGGGATCGCTGTTGCGTCACAAAACCGTGACTCAGCAGCGATCTCGCTAGCGATCTCGTTATGTGTGACGGTACCTTAAGATTTCAGAGGTGCAAGCCAATTCAGGATATCTGTCTTTTTCAGAATGATGTCTAGTCCAATCTATTGGGTAGCTTTGCCAAAACAAAATTGTAAAAGCTGTTGAGCTTCTACTCAATGTTAGACTATTAGCAAAGAGCTAATCTTCTGTCAATTGTTTCATGGCCTTGTTGTGAGCCCTTTTTTACCTTAGGTTCAAAAGATTGCCATCCGTATGGTATCAGAGGTACACTCTGTTATATTTTTCAAGGTCTATTGTTTCCTTTGGAATCATCAAGCTAAAGAAAATTGTGAAAAGAGTTGGTGGAAATATGTAGCCTTGTTTTACAACACTATTTATTTTGATCCACCCTCATCTGTTAACCCCTTGAATCAAGCTGTCAAACTCTGACAGTGCACTCTAACTCTAACCTGCTTTGGTCAGGACCGTGCTGTTCCACGCCATCATAAGCTGATGTCCCCTGTTGCTGTCATGACTCACTTCCTGTGGAGCCCTGGCATTCACAGAAGATCAGCATTTCTGCTGACAATGCAGGCATAAAGTGCCCTAAGAGGACTAATAAAATTAAAATAATTAAAAAGTTTTTTAAAAAATATGAAAAAAAAAAAAGTTCAAATCACCCCCATTTTGCCCCATTAAAAATAAATCAATTAAAAAAACACCACATATTTGGTATTGCCGAGTTCAGAAATGCCCGATCTATGAAGATATAGATTTCATTAATCGGAAAATTACGTTTTTTGGTCGCCGCAACAATGCATTAAAATGCAATAGCAGGGGCTTAAAACCTCATACCTACCCAAGTCGCAGAAAATACGCCCTCACACAGTGCCAGATACAGAAAAATAAGAATGCTACAGGTGTCAGAAATTGACGACAAAAGGGCAATTCTTTTTTTTAAAAAAAACCTTTTGAATTGTTTTTTTACCACTTAGAAAAAAGTAAAACTATACATGTTTAGTATTGACTTGAGGAATCATTCAGCCAGGTCAGTCTTTCCATACAAACAAAAATGAGTACACTCCAATTTGAAAATTACCAAATTTTGCCGAACGGGTCAGTGTCAATAGGTGTCCAAAACAACAAAAATACATTTTACAGTGCAGCCCCATTGTTTTGGCATAGCCATTAGCTTCCTAGACTACTAACATAAGAAATACAGAGGTGGATGAGAGACAAGTGTAGGGCTGGTGCTCCCATACCAAGGCTAGTATAGACAAGACACAACTTGGAGACCCATCTTGGAGTCTTGAGAGTTAAACACCTTTCAAGCAGACAATAGGACAGTGGCATCTATTGCCACCCCATAATTTCCCATAATGTGTTTGCACAGCCAGGATGTATGGTCCATACATCACACAGGATGTGGCCTAGCATTTCCATTTTCAAAAGTGAGAACAGAGCGACTATGCCTTGTGCAGCAGCACATTCAGACCGGAATACTGACCTAGAAATGTCTGTACAACCAGCATGAACACATGAGCCATGTAATGCTAATGTGATGTTACCTAGGTGTAGTGCCGCCATCAGGTTTTCACCATTATCACACACGGCCTTCCCTGGCTCCAGGTTCAGTGGAGATAGCCATTGAACAAATTGGGCCAGGATAGTGGTCCACAACTCTGCAGCTGTGTGACTGTGTTCTCCAATGCATATTAATTTAGCACTGAATGATTACATTGACTTACACACAGGATGTGGCCTGGCATTTTCATTTTAAGAATAAAGAGTTGCATGAGTGACAGGTGTAGGCTTCTTGCTTCCAAGAACCATGGCACTACAAACAAAAGAAAAATTGAACCCTACTTGCAGTCTCCACATTTCCAAAAAATAAGGTCAGACAACAAGAAAAGTGGCAACAGCTGGCACAAACGACAAATAGCCCAACGTTGAAACATGCATGCGAGGGACTGGACCTGTAACAAGGCGTAAACCAGCATTTCTACCTTCATCAGAGACAACAAGGGGACAGAAAGGCAGAGGCACAAGATGACACTACTTGGAGACTCATCTTGGAGTTGTGGGATTTAAATTCCTTTCAGCCAGACAGCAGGACAGTAGCATCAATTGCTCCCCCGAATTTCCACATAGTGTTTTTGCAGATCAGGAAGGTATGATTCATGAAACAAACATGATGTGGCCTGGCATTTAAGTTTTTATAAATAAAAAATGGGATGAGTGAAGGATTAGACCTCTTAATCCTTCACCTCTGCCAATACCAATAAGCAACAACTTGGAGACCCAATTTGCAGTCTTGAGATTTAAAAACATTTCAAGCAGATAGCAGGACCGTGGCTTCAAGTGCCCTCTCCATTTGCCCAGAATGTCATTGCACAGCAGGGAAGTATGGTCCATGCAACACACAGGATTTGGCCTGAATGTCTCACATTTTTAAAAAACACCAGGCATGGTCATTTCCGTAACAAGTGATGGGCTCTCACTCACCCCGACTGTAGCAGGAAAACAAGTGGAGGTTCACGCAGGAGGAGAAAGAAGCAGCAGACACAGTTTATTTGGTGGTCGGTGGTTAAGTAAGCTTAGTAGTCCGCATTTTAGAGCAGTAAAATTCCCACATTAATGCATGTTGTTTGCGCATGTGCTGGTTCATGCATGTTGTAGACAAATTATTTGAATTTTTCCCTCTACTGAGTACAAAGTTGGAAGATAACTAAAGTTGAGTCATCCTTTGCGGTCAAGAAAGTCCCAGGCTAGGTAATCCTTCCTGCGAACTGCAGACTTGGTCACAGCCAGAGTTATGACCAAGGATGCAGTGCTTCTCATCGTTGCATCACTACGTGTTTATGCGGTAATCGCCAATGTAACATCCTTGTCTTCCTCCTCCTCCTTCTCATCTGCTGAGCTACTCAACTGCGTGCTTCTGGATTCACACCAAGTGGGATCTAGAATCTCATCATCATGCTCTATGTTGTCCCACTCCTCCTCTTCCTGACCTGACATCACAGGACAGTACACATGCGCCTCAGGTATCTGAGTCTCATCATCATCAGGTCCACCCCCGGGGGTTAACATCAGTTGATGAGTATCGGGTTATTGCTCGGACCCTACTTTATCTGGGCCCATGATGCAACTGAAAAAGATTTTGATCATCAGTGCACATGCTCTCCACCTCTTGAGTCTGTGTATCTTTGGAACAGACCTCTGATACTCTTGGGATACAATGTGTTAACAGCTCTGCAGACTCTTCCATGTTTGGTTCCCCACAGTCAGTTCACTGGTCGGAGATTTGGGACATGGGCGGAAGCAAGTGTAATTGGGGAGGCATCTCTGAGGAATGAACTGAGTGCGATGTAGAGGTGGAGGAAAAGGAGGAGAGGCCACTTGATGCAGTGCTTGCTATACACTCTAGCATGTGCTGTTTATCAGCCTCATTTGGAAGTTGAAGAGATGTGCTGCTGCCAGAGAAATCTAGTGGAGTAGACTGTCCAGTAATGGAAGTTGTTATCATTTCTCTTGGGATAGGATGAGCCGGTGTTTTCTCACTAGAGCTTTGACTAACATAACTTCTCACATGTACACTTCAAACTTTTCACCCTTTCAACACAATCTCGTTGTGATTTACCACTCAAGATTGATGTATCCTTCCCCTTTCAAACAGATGTTTTGCAACCCTACATCCACATCTTTCAGACACTTGACACAAATTGTAAATTAGTTATTTCCTGCCTGAGTTGGCAATATTCTGAAGGCACTAAATAGTACAAATAACTAGAAATGTGGTTCACTGCATAATTTTGAGCAGGCAGTGAAAACTGCCAAGACCTTTTTAGCTAGTTAACTAGCATATTTAAAGCAAGCACCTAGAAATGTGGTTGACTGGTTGACTGAGTAATTTTGAGCAGGAAAACTTTTACATCAACCCAATTTCCTTTGTTGTTAATGTTAAACTGTAAAAAAAATGTTAAACATGAAGTATTTTTTTGTTGCCTAAAATACAAAGGAAATGTGTAACCTTCAACTTTATGCCTTCTAGAGACTTCACCACAGGTGAAGTCACTAAGTTCAATAAGTTCACCTCAGGTTAGTTCACCTGAGGTGAAAGCTGTGGTACTGTGGGAACTGACTGCTGTGACCTTAGGTTAATTCAGCTCACAGCTGCAGCTCCATCAGTATGTCCCTGACGCCACAATGCTTGGTTACATTTTCTAATGTGACTGCACACTGCGACCGCAGAATATAGCACAGCCGAAATTGTCAAAGTGACCTCCTGTACATTACGTTGGACTTGCAGGGGTTTCTTGGGGGTTAGTATTTGGAGAAAGAAGGTGAGTTTTTTTTGTTTTTGGTTTTTTTTTTTAAAATAAAGGATTTTTGTTTGTGCTCGGTGTTTATTTATTTTTACTTACTTGACTGATAAAGGGTTTGTCTCATAGGCCCCTACCCATTACTATCCTCAGGCTTAATGACAGCTGTAATATTTTTAACAAATCACAGCTGTCATTAACCCCTTATATTACCCTGATTGCCACTGCACCATGGCAATTAGGATGAGGCATGTAAGTGCCAAAATTGCTGCGTCTAATGGATGCTCCAATTCTGTGGCAGCAGTTGGCTGCTATTTTTAGGCTGGAGAGTGCCCAATAAGCATGGGCCTCTCGAGCCTCAGAATTACAGCTCCTCAGCTGTCTGCTTTACCTTGGCTGGGTATTAAAAATGGGGGTGACCCCACAATGTTTTTTTATTATTATTTATTTAAATAACTTAAAAAAAATGCATGGAGTCCCTTATATTTTGTTACACAACCAAGATAACGTGCACAGTTCAGGTCTGCAGCCTGTATATTTCTGCTTTGTCTGAGCTGGGTATCAAAATATGGGGGACCCTGCTCCATTTTTTTCAATTATTTATTTATTTTTACACTGTACTTCTTGACCCAGGCAGCTAGCATTAGAGCAATAAATCACAGATGCCTACATGGAGGGTGGGTGGTGGTTTCAGTAATAAATTCATATTGGTTAATGATCGGACCAGGAAGCAGTGTGACAGCCTTGGGAAACTCAGTAAGTACAGCTCTCCTAATTTAAAAACCACACGTTATTTTTCTTTTTTCACATTGGAGTATTTGGTTGCAGACATTTCTTTACCAAGTCTGCATCACTTTGCAAATAACTGTATTAAAACATGTAGTTTTGTTGAATTTTTTTGCCAGGAGATACAGATTTTGTGCAGAAATGTCAACAGCCAAGTACTGAACATGTGCATTTAGCCTAACCTGGTATTCCAGCATTAAGTTCACTGACTTTACCTGAGGTTACAGCTGGGGTTCCCAAGGCATAAAACCGCGCCACACCACATCAAAATGCATGCAGTTTTGGTGTGTTGTTTTTGCCAGGAGATGCAGATTTGGTGTAAAATTGTCTGCAACCAAGTACTCAATGTGCGCACAATGCCTAATCCAGTAATCCGACACTAAGTTCAATTACTTCACCTGAGGTCAGGTGACTGAGTTCAGTGAGTTCACTTCAGGTTAGTTTACAGGTGGAAACCCCAGCTGTGACGTCCCGTGATCGGACGTCACAGCTCTCACAGCTGATGCCCGGTCACGTTTTCTAATGTGACTGTGACATGACACCTTGTGTGGATTACATTGAACTTTCAGGAGTGTTTTAGGAGTAAAAACTGGAGAAAGATAATTTTTTTTTAAATAAAGGATTTTTCTCTGTTTTGTGTTTATTTCTTCTGACTTACAAGGTTAGTAATGGGGGGTCTCAGATATGTCCCCATTACTTACCTCAGTTTTGATGACAGCTGTGATTTTTCAACAATTCACAGCTGTCATTTCCCCCTTTTATTACCTCGATTGCTACAGCACCAGGACATTTGGGATGAGCATGGTAAAGTGCTGGAATTAGTGCATCTAATAGATGCGCCAATTCTGGGGCAGTTGCAGACTGCTATTTTTAGGCTTGGGAGGTCAAAATAACCATGGGTCTTCCCAGCCTGACAATACAAGAATACTTGACTTGATATGAAAATTGAGAGGGACGCTACAATTTTTTTAAAATTTATTTAAATAATAAAAAAAAATGCATTGGGTCCCTTGTATTTTGATACACAGCCAAGATAACGCACACAGCTGGGGGCTGCAGCTTCCAGCTGTCTGCTTTATCTGCACTGGCTATCAAAATACATGGGAATCTGCTCCATTTTTTCAAATTATTTATTTATTTTTACACTTCACTTTGGGATGCCAGACAACTAGTGTGAACGCAACCAATCAGAGATGCTAGCACAGAGGGTGAGCAGGTTAAGCAGTGCATATTCATAAACTTTAGTGATTGGACTTGGAAGCAGTGTGACAGCTGCGGGGAAACTCAGTAAATATAATTCTCTTGCTTTAGTCTTCAACCACCTCTTCAGACAATTCTACAACCTGCCGTAACTCTCAGTCTGATACAGCATCGCATGACCAGCTCTACCCTGACCTACTGTATCCTCACTGGAAGACTGTGAGCCCTCCCGGGTAGGGACCTCTGTCCTCCTGTACCTGTCTGTGCCTTGTATTGTTTATGATTATTGTACCTGTCCCTATTTTGTATACCCCTTTCACATGTAAAGCACCATGGAATAAATGGCGCTATAATAATTAAAAATAATAATAATAATAATAATAATAATAATAATACTCTGATAACATTATTCCCAGAAACCAACTGTTGGTCAGAAATTAGAGATGAGCAAACTTGAGGTTCGGTGTTCTATGTTTTGTTAAAAAACAGAGTTTGGGTTCGAAGTCTGGGTGCTTTACATAAGAACACCACTCATGTGAGCATCGCTGTACTGAGGCACATTCGGTGCTCAGCTCAGCACAAGCCGCTTGCAGTGTTTGAACGGCTCGCACTAGGGGGATGTAGTGTGCAACAGAAAAACAAACAGAAAAACCACACCCACCTGCCCCCAGAAGTGATCTGTTTATGGCTGGCTGCATGTGGGCGGAAACCCAAACTGCCCAATTAGTGACTTTCATTTGGGTTCAGGTCAAGTTTGGGTCCCACACCAGAACATCAGAACTGCACCAAGGCATCTTCTGCATGCTACTCTAATTCAGTTTCAGCACTTTTCCATCCATTGCAGCATTTTTACTACACTTTTAGATCTACTTCCAATAAGATTCCCATTGACTTGCATTATGTTCGTTATTCAGTACGAATACACGAATAATAGAAATGATTTGGCACTAAGAATCCGAACCTGAATATTTGAGTATTTGCCTATCTCCAATTCTCTCACCCCCTGGCGAAGACAGGCACCAAAATGTACATTGGCGTGGGGGCCATCTATTGGTACTATACCACAGCACAGCACAAGCACCTTAGTAAGTGTCTATTTTTAATAACACTGATAATTTATGCACTCTGTTAGGCAAGGTTTGCTACAGGTTCTTCCATACAGCGCCCTCTTGGTTATGCTAGACCTATGTACTTCCTTGGCATCTCCACTATTATTTTTGAGCAGATTAATATATGACATACTATGAATTAGTCTCTGCCATTTATAGGGTAAACATTGTGCATGTTTTTTTGGAGAGTTCCATCCATTGTGCAAAATATGAAATGTGTAAAAAAACCTCTCTTAAAATATTGTAATATTGTTATAGCTTTTAGTAGTACATCATTAGCGATTTGTCCTGAACTGTATGCTTGCAGGGTGCATTTTGGATTTGACCTGCCAGTGGTATCTGTGCACCCATGGATATTTTTCTTTATGTATCCTTGTCCTCATTTTTTACACCACCTTATAATAATAATAATAATAATAATCAAAAATACCTTTTTTGTATGAAAGATGTCTGATCTCCCTTATTTTTGTTTCTTTGGTTGTGTTTATGCGTTCAGCATAATCTATCCCCGGTACTTTAATCTGCATATTTTCAGGTAGTATGGTACAAATAGAATTAATTATATGATACAATTTGCTTTGCAATAATGTACATGTTGAAGAATTTTGACCTAGCCCATCTCTAATTGTAAACCCATTTATTTTTTTATTTATCATCTTTCATTTATCAATTCAGAATGTTCATTGTTTAGTTTTTTATTTTCAGTGAAATTTTGAAGATTTTTAGAATATATGTAACATTTAATAAATGTTTTATGACATTTGGTTTGATTTATCATGATTTTATAAAAACATAAATTACATTTTTTTGTAGCCATATTAAAGTAATGATGACAAAAAAGAAAATATATTCTGACAATTTAAACCAGTCACCATCAGTTTCAGATACCTGAGTGCAATATCTTAATATGTCTGCAATGGGAATACCTTATTGAATCTTCATTTATAGCGTATGCTACCTCATGTTATTCTTCCCCATACCAAGATTCTTTCAAACACCTATCATCCATCCAAGTAAATGTCCTATTATCTGAGCTATTGACTTAAATATGATAGACCCTTCGAGTCTTATTAGGAATGACATTTTTGAGGCGCTTAAAATAGTAGTTCAGTTTCACGCTCATAAATTGTATTTTTAGATATAATATGTACATAGGTCAGCATACACATTTCAATTGGCAGTGTTGTACGTGCAAGGAAAAAATGCAATCATCAATTATAAATCCATAAAAATAAAGCAGATCCACTATTTCCATTCAGAATGTTAACAAAACTTCACCTTTTTTCATATTCTCCATGACAGGTTGAAAAAAACCCAGAATACTGCATCTAGTGTCCCATCAGGGAACCAATTTAGAACTGTAGGGTTCTTTATCAAGCATAATGCACAAGAGAGGAAAATTACTTCAAATGCTCCTCTCCTGTCCAGGGTTCTGTTCATGTACACCTGTCATATGATCTAGATAGGCAGACTATATTGAGATTTAATGCAAGATACAAAAATTAAAAACATAATAATAATGATAATAACACATGAGATCTAAGTATTATATGGAAGAAATAAAAAGTTAATAATTGCGTTATTTTTCAATGCGGTCTTTTTTAAAATCATAATCTGTTATTGCATATATTGAAAAGCAAATAAACCGCAGAATCAAATAATACATTTCTTGAAGGTGTCCGGTCTAAACTTACAAGTCCGCAGTCACTCTATGCATCACTCTATGGGACTGCAGACTTATGAATTCTCACATTGCGCACAGTGTCAACGCAAGGAATGGCGATCACATGGCTGGGAGTATGTGATAGGATATCCCCAGCCACATTTTGATGTGTGTGGCCTGGATAATTATTTTTGCATTAAGCTAGGCTAGGTCTGTGTAGTTGGATTCTGTCCGGTAGTATGCATATCCCATTTTCGCGTCTGCCGTTCCCGGCTCTTACCTGGGTAAATCCTCACAGCACACAGCGCATGATGTGCGGATTCACAAGTTTTTCAGATAGAGCAACACATAGAGTGACTGCGGACTTGTGGATTTAAACTGGACAACCCCTTTGAGGCTGTGTACGCACGTCTGCGTTGTGCATGCTTTTATGCTGCATATTGCACGGCAGCATGAAAGCATGTGTCCTGCGTCCCCAGCACAATCTATGAAGATTGTGCAAATTCCATGCGCATGTTGCATTTTAGAACGCAGCGTTTTGAATGCTGAAATATTTTGCCAAAACGCTGCGTTCTAAAAAGCAACATGTCACTTCTTTTGTGCATTCTGGATGCTTTTCCCACTCTGTCGATGGCAGAGCAAGCATCCAGAAAGCATGAATTCTACAAGAATTCTGCATTCACAATGCATTCAAAACGCAGTTTTTCGGCTGTGTTTTGAAGCGCACATGCAATGACTTAAACACTGCGGAATAGAACACAGACGTATGCAGATACCCTATTTGTCACCAACTCAGTAATGTCTCAATATCAGATGTAATGTAATTTATGCACTTACTGACATCTATTTGTGTTAAATCTCTTTATTCAGATATCTTGTAATCTTGATGTGTCACCAAAAGGCTGAGTTCACACAACAGTATAAAAAAATCAGACTGATTTTCATCCAAAAAAGTGGGCCATTTTTTTTTTTCACTCATTCATTCATGTGCAATCTTTTTACAGTAGCAGGTATTAATCATTTACATGACTATTTATTTGATCCATAAAAATCGGATGTTATTCTGTAATATCCGATTTTGTTCTTGCACCCATAGGAGATTCTAATCTGATTTCAGAGTCAATTCGCAACATCACAGATTTCGTCAGTTGAAAAATCGGTCATCTGCCCTGCCTTATTGAATAACATGGATCAGTGTGTTATCTGATAAAAAATTGTATAGCACACGTCTAATTTATACAGTTGTCTAAACGAGCCCTTATAGTGTGAAAAATGTTTTTACCCAGCATATCTATTAATCTTAATACTATTTGTGCTATCTGACTAATTCTGATACGCAGTTTTAACATAAAGGCTGTGCTGCCGACATATTGCATTTTATATTCTATATTTAATTAAATTGATATAATATATGTTGAACTGCAGGTTATGTATGATTTGATGTTATAAATAATATTTGTAACAGTTAAGGTAAATTCTTTTCCTACTTTACCATAATCACAAACTTTACAGATTTGCCTTGTTTTGTCTTTGCAACTTTTAACAAAAAACAACATTTGTATAGATAAAAGATGTGATGAAACATAAGCAGATTATTTGAAATTGGAATCTACCAGCTTCAACAATATTTTCCTTTTAAAATTTGATTAGAGGTGAATAATTTTACTGCAAATCTTGTTACTACAAAGCCTCTAATTGACCGAAAAAGATGTGTACACTCTGAGATCTCGTGAGGTCTTGGAGCGCATTGAACTCCTTCTTAACTTTTCATAGCAAGTAACGCATTATTAATAGGGATGATCGAATATTTGTCGAATAGGTTGCCGCTATTAGACTATTTGCGAATATTCGATGCGCAATGTTAGTCTATGGGAAGCCCGAATAACAACTATTCGGAACTATTCAGGCTTCGCATATACTTAAGGGTGCTTTACACGCTGCGACATCGCTAACAATATATCGTCAGGGTCAAATCGTTAGTGACGCACATCCGGCGCTGTTAGCGACATCGCAGCATGTGACACCACGAGCGACGATCAACGATTGCAAAAACGTCAAAAATCGTTGATCATTGACACATCGCTCCTTTCATAATATCATTGGTGGTGCATGCTGCTGGTTGTTCGTTGTTCCTGCAGCATCACACATCGCACCTCCCTCTTGAAGGAGGGATTGTTCGGCGGTCACAGCGACCTCGCTGTAAAGGTATGTGCGTGTGACGCTGCCGTAGCGATAATGTTCGCTACGGCAGCGATCACCAAATGTTTCACGAACGACGGGGGCGAGTGCTATCGCGCACGACATCGCTAGCTATTGGATCGAATGTTCGCATAGCGGCGACCTATTCGTCGAATATTCGCGAAGCCGAATATTTGAGGTATTCGATCATCCCTAATTATTAAGTTAAGTTCCCGTGATGATTATTTGGTGCATTTTTGATGCTGCATAATTTTGATGAGCAAAGAATGCCCCATCTTACAATTCCAGCAAGTGGATAAAATTTATAGAAATTTCATGCCCATTAAGTTTGTTTTATGCTACATAAACTGATCTGCAGTGCAGTTTTGAAATCTACAAAATATACATTTTTCATGCTTGTACACTGAGTTATATAGTATGTTCAGAATATTCGCAGGTCTTGTACAAGAAACTCACAAAAAATACACATGACTGTATGAATAAAGTCTTGTCAAAGTCAAATACCAGAAAGTATCAAAAACAAAAAGGTTTAATTTAAAAAGTGGGGTAAACAGAGAAAAACCACAGCTTAAAAAAAACAATAAAAAATGCATTTAAAATAAAGTATATGCAACAAAAAATGCAAGTAACCTAATTTACCCAATATGTAAAAAAGCTCCATCTATCACAATTTGCATCATCAGAAACTCAAAAAATACTCATTGTGATAATGTAGCCTAGTGGTCAAGTGACCTAAACCTATTTGGCAAAAGGAAAAATGAATGGTAACCAAAACTAATACTTTAGTAACATGGACAGGTGTGACACGGTGTGAAACAGAGCAGGCAGGGACAGGGGGGCGATGAACAACCCAAAAGACCTTCATTGAGACTGGGAGAATATAACACCAAACATAGATATGATTCCTTAGAGTCTGCATTGCAAACACAACAAGAGGTACAAATCTGGGGGTGCCATCCAGTAATCCAACACCAATGAAGATGCAACAACAGTAGTTATTCAAGAAAACAAGTGTTCCTCAAATCCAGCAGGGTGGGCAAGGTATCACAATATTCCAGGTCAACTGATCCCCAATCTCTAATAGTCAATACACGGGCACCAGAACCTGGCCACTGCAACAAATCCCAGTCCTTCACAAGATGATAATTAGTCAATATAAACACAAACAGATATTAATTATTCAATACGAAATTTAAGGTACAAGTGCAAATTTATTACAGCAATCCAATCAAGACTGTATATACTTCTAAAGTGAATGTGTGCAACTGTGCCAAAACTAATTGTAACTAGTGTGTAATCCAGTACAAAAGGATAACAAAAGGATTCACCCTAATTCACTTAATTCATAGGGTTAATATACAGAGAATCCTCTTAAAGTAGTACCCATATGCATGTCCATATGGATAAAATATCAGACAGTATCAAATGATAGGGCACACCGAATGTATATCCTGTTACTAATCTCAGTCTCACTCACTGCCCACCAAACTGTTGTACCTCAGAGTGGGCTGGAGGACAAGAGGGGGACGACAAAGAGATAAATATTAATGTCAATATTACCTGGTTATGGAGCACGCCGTTCTCACACCCGACGCACGTTTCAGAGCTTTTCCTTCGCCTCATCTTCCTTCATTTTTAATGACTTATTGCAACTTTTCTGCCACCTTACTTGAATCTATTTTGATTTTAGCATAGTTTGTCAGTCAAGATCCCATAACAGTTTGAAATGAGTGGGACCATGATATAGCAGAGGAGAATTTAAGGTAATTACCCCCTCTTGTTCACTATTCTTCATAAAGAACTCTGTGGTTCAAAACATATCCCTTGATGGGACACTATATGTAGTTTCCTGTTTTTCAATCTGTCATGGTAAACATGAACAAAGGTAAAGCTTTATAAAAGCTCTAAATAAATGTGCATTATTGTTTTTCCAATAGGCTTAGAGAACCTAAAAGCATCTAGGTAAACCATAGAGAAAAAAGAAATTATTTTTTTATTTACCCAGGTCATATTATATGAATACCATATTTTTTGGCTTATGAAATGCACCAGATTATAAAACATATCCCAAATTTAGAGGAAAGAAAAAAGTGAAAAAAAAAATAAAAATTTCTGATTGTGTCTTACCGGAAGTGGGTAGCAGAGGTGGTGGAGCAGGGTCACAGGACGCAGGGGTGGTGGAGGAGTAGGGCGATGTTGCAGGTGGTGCAGCAAGTGTCCCAGATGCTTGTGAGCCAGGCAACTTCCAGAATCTGTCTGTGGTGCGGGCTTCAAAAAAATAGTGCCCAGAGTCGGCGCATGCGCAGATAGAGCTCTTGGCTCAAAATCTCATCTGTGCATGTGCCCTCTCTGGATGCCACTTCCCTTAAGTCCGTTGCTGGGAGATAAGTAGGTCGAATGCAGCATGTGCGCAGATGAGCTCTTGATTCGAGAGCTCCATCTGCACACACGCCGACTCTGAGCACCATTATTTGACATCTGCACTGCTGACAGTTTTAGTATGGTTCCCATAGCCCCAGCACAGCACCCACAGTGATGGTGCAGCACAGCACCCATAGCCCACAGCACGGCGCCTGTGGCCCCAGCACAGCACAGTGCTCACAGCCTCAGCACAGCACCCGCAGCATTGCTCCTGCAACCCCTCTACATCACCCTCAGTAAGCAATATTCAGATTATAAGATGCACCCCTCACTTTCCTCCCAAACATTTGGGAGGAAAAGTGCATCTTATAATCCAAAAAATACGGTATATTGTAAGTCATCAAACTGTAATATTTCTATTGGAATCTGACACTAATAAAGAAGCCCTACTTTAAGCAATATTTCCAATCTAAAGGCAATTTTAATGAAGGCATAATAACAAGTATCATGAAGTGGGTAAGAGCATAAACCAGTCATTGTCTTGGCAATGAAAGCAAGTTCAATATGGAAATGAAGATGTTAGGGCCATGCTGTTGGCTACCACAAATGTGAACATAATGCGACTTTCATGAAGTAAATGACAGCTGTTACCCTGAAGATATGTATGAATGATTGCGCTAGCTATAAAGATAAAAATAACACCCTGCTGTTGTTAATGTAATGACTATTAGGCATGACCTCAAATCAGATATTAACATTGATAAATGTCTCAATTTTTTAAGGTTTGCTTTAGACTTGAATACAAATTTATGTCATTACTAATGTTCTTAATTTTCTAGAATTGGAGACATTAGGCAATGCCTAATATAAGACACCAAATTAGCAATTCATATCATAGTTATACAGCAATAAGCTAAATAGAGTGGTTATTATAAAGTATTATTAACTCATATGTGCTTATCAATGTAACAATAGCAGTGCATTGTATCATACAGACCATATATAATTCACTTAAAATGTTTAAGCTAATAAGTTAAAGTGGAAGCAGAGATTAAATAATATACAGTTAGGTCCAGAAATATTTGGACAGTGACACAATTTTCGCGAGTTGGGCTCTGCATGCCACCACATTGGATTTGAAATGAAACCTCTACAACGAATTCAAGTGCAGATTGTAACGTTTAATTTGAAGGTTTGAACAAAAATATCTGATAGAAATTGTAGGAATTGTACACATTTCTTTACAAACACTCCACATTTTAGGAGGTCAAAAGTAATTGGACAAATGAACCAAACCCAAACAAAATATTTTTATTTTCAATATTTTGTTGCGAATCCTTTGGAGGCAATCACTGCCTCAAGTCTGGAACCCATGGACATCACCAAACGCTGGGTTTCCTCCTTCTTAATGCTTTGCCAGGCCTTTACAGCCGCAGCCTTCAGGTCTTGCTTGTTTGTGGGTCTTTCCGTCTTAAGTCTGGATTTGAGCAAGTGAAATGCATGCTCAATTGGGTTAAGATCTGGTGATTGACTTGGCCATTGCAGAATGTTCCACTTTTTTGCACTCATGAACTCCTGGGTAGCTTTGGCTGTATGCTTGGGGTCATTGTCCATCTGTACTATGAAGCGCCGTCCGATCAACTTTGCGGCATTTGGCTGAATCTGGGCTGAAAGTATATCCCGGTACACTTCAGAATTCATCCGGCTACTCTTGTCTGCTGTTATGTCATCAATAAACACAAGTGACTCAGTGCCATTGAAAGCCATGCATGCCCATGCCATCACGTTGCCTCCACCATGTTTTACAGAGGATGTGGTGTGCCTTGGATCATGTGCCGTTCCCTTTCTTCTCCAAACTTTTTTCTTCCCATCATTCTGGTACAGGTTGATCTTTGTCTCATCTGTCCATAGAATACTTTTCCAGAACTGAGCTGGCTTCATGAGGTGTTTTTCTGCAAATTTAACTCTGGCCTGTCTATTTTTGGAATTGATGAATGGTTTGCATCTAGATGTGAACCCTTTGTATTTACTTTCATGGAGTCCTATCTTTACTGTTCACTTAGAGACAGATACACCTACTTCACTGAGAGTGTTCTGGACTTCAGTTTATGTTGTGAACGGGTTCTTCTTCACCAAAGAAAGTATGCGGCGATCATCCACCACTGTTGTCATCCATGGACGCCCAGGCCTTTTTGAGTTCCCAAGCTCACCAGTCAATTCCTTTTTTCTCAGAATGTACTCGACTGTTGATTTTGCTACTCCAAGCATGTCTGCTATCTCTCTGATGGATTTTTTCTTTTTTTTCAGCCTCAGGATGTTCTGCTTCACCTCAATTGAGAGCTCCTTAGACCGCATGTTGTCTGGTCACAGCAACAGCTTCCAAATGCAAAACCACACACCTGTAATCAACCCCAGACCTTTTAACTACTTCATTGATTACAGGTTAACGAGGGAGACGCCGTCAGAGTTAATTGCAGCCCTTAGAGTCCCTTGTCCAATTACTTTTGGTCCCTTGAAAAAGAGGAGGCTATGCATTACAGAGCTATGATTCCTAAACCCTTTCTCCGATTTGGATGTGAAAACTCTCATATTGCAGCTGGGAGTGTGCACTTTCAGCCCATATTATATATATAATTGTATTTCTGAACATGTTTTTGTAAACAGCTAAAATAACAAAACTTGTGTCACTGTCCAAATATTTCTGGCCCTGACTGTACGTAAAAATTACCTTTTCAATTTGCCCTTTGTAACATGTACAACAAGTATTAGTGATGATATCACAGATGGGAAATTGGAAGATAGAGCCAAAATTGGCACAAAAAAACAAGTTATGACATAGTTTTATCACTTGGAAAAAACTGTCCACAGTACAAATGATGGGGCAACCAAGATAACAAATGATAAATGTACAATAATTGGCACCTAGTTTACCGATCAGATTTCAGCTTAATTTCCCACAAACTAAAGGGTGCAGATCAAGGTAAAATTAAGACAAAAGAAACAGCGCTGGCACAAAAATATGAACAGCCCACATTTGATATTGCGCCCAATACCCCACACCCAGATTGTGCTGCAATTACATTATCTCTAGTAAATCACATCCCTCTTTGCTCCCTTAGGCTAGTTTCACACATCCTTCTTTTCGCCGGTTTGGCGTTTCCGGCACACTTCAGTACAGTGTATACAGTACAATGGCAGTGCGACAAGCTCCGGTCACATGCTGTCATGTGACTGATGCATGTGACCCGGAAGTTGCATCGCTGCCATTGTACTGTATACTGGAGTGCGCAGGATCTGCTAAACCGGCGAAAATAAGGATGTGGTGTGAAACTAGCCTTAGGCTTCCTTTTCCTTTAATAAAAATGTAGCATGGTGTATTGTAAGAAATATTATGATCCAGCTTTGAAATATATTCACTATAAATTGACAGGAGCTGCAAGTTTGGGATCCACAGCATGTCAATTTATGATGCTTATGTAATCAACAGTTTCACTGTTTGCAATTGTGATGCCCTGGACTAGTCAGGTCGTCCCAGGTAGTCCCATGCACAGACACCCCCCTCCCTAAAAAGGTGACAGCAGTCAAACGTCAAAACCTTGTCACCACCCTCCAGTTTTGATGTCCACACCAGGGGGGCGGAGCCAGGCGGTTGGCTCCGCCCACCGAGGAGTTCACAGGCCTGGAGGTGGGAAAAAGCAGTAGTTCTGAGTAGATGATTAGTCTTGACAGTGGAGGAGAGAAGTCAAGTCCAAGGGCAGACCTGTGGCCAGGCCTGCCATAGTCTACCAGGTATCTGGGTTGGAGCCCAGTCACCTCTGGCAAGGAAGCAGATGGTGGTGGCCGCCTGCAGTAGCTGGGATTACAGCCGGTGGAACCGTAGGGACTTGGGTCGGGCGATGGCCTGCCGGTACCGAATCGGGGAGCCAATTGGAAACCGGAGCACCAGGAGGGGTACTCAGACCCAGTACGAAGCCCAGAAACCACTAGGAAAAGTCAAATCAACTGATTAAGGACTGGACTTTAGGACCTTTCCCACACAAGACCCGACTGAAGACAACAGCCCAACCATTAGGGTAAAGCCACCGCCAAGGCATAGAGACCCAAGAGGCCAGCGTCTGTGGGCAAACAGGGCTTTCCTGACACCCAGCAAACCGGGGAACGGACTACCGTTACTAGGCATAGGAGTCATAACATTCACATAAAGAGGTGCAGGAGAAAAGCGGAAACCACCAACCTGTTAAGGGAGAAGCTGCAGCTGGCTGCGGGCACCGTTCATCGAATCATCACCCCGTTTGGTTTACCAGAGACTCCAGTGTGTTGCAGCATAGTGAGTACACCAGTGCCTTCTGGCCGCGCACCGCACCAGCACCCAGCACGCACCCATCCCCTCGCCTCAGCACCTCCCTCAGGCCCCCGAGACCATCACTCCCCTACCCACGGAGGGGTCAACACCAAGGTGCGCAACACCGTCCCCGGGAGGCCTAGTCAACGGCAGTGGTGGTGTCCATCTATTCACTACAACCCATAAGTGGCGTCACAAACTCAAATCCCCTACAAAACAACCGCGGCCCCGGCCGTGGAACTCCCCACTGAAGTCCCTGCGTGTAGCGCCAACCCCCTTGCAGAGCGATGTGACCTCCAGGTCCATGAGGAGCTCGAGCCAACCACCGTATGAGCACGGATCCGAGCGGCTCGGAAGCCGGCCAAGCTCGCGGGGCGGTACACATCGACTCCGTACCTACCGGAGATGGCGAAGGAGCGTCAGCTGCGGGAGTGGCAGCGCCCGAAGACGGGAACGTGGCGGCCCTCGCTCCGGTCAGAAGAGCGGAAGAGGCTGCAGGTCCAGCGGTCACCCAGGTAATGCTGATCTCCTTGCCCTATGTGCCCGGTGCTACCTGGCTACTCCAGCCAGTACCATGGGAAGCCTGATGCCCTGCAGGTGTTCCGGAAAAAGATAAACACGATCCTTGACTTGTATGCCATGACTGGCAGACAGCGTGCGACGGTAGTGCTAGGTCAGCTGACCGGTGCGGCTGAGCAGGAGATGGAGACCTGGGCAGACGCGGACCGGGCCTCGTTAACCACTGTCTTCGAGAAACTCCAGACCACCTTTGAGACCCGCACCGAGGCTGAGTTGCGGATGCAGTTCTATTAATGTCGGCAACAGCCCGCGGACAGTATAAGAGACTGCCTTTCACCTGCAGACAGCCCTCCGGACGCTGAAGCGGGTGGACACCATCAGTGAGGCCAACAGCAACAAGATGCTAGTGGAGCAGTTTTTGCAGGGACTGGGGTCTGCCGAAGATCGCAAACAGCTGCGGATATGGATTTTGGAGCACGCCGACCTAGACTTTACAGTACTAAAGGAGCGGGCCATTAAGGCCCTGCAAGCACTAACCATTGGCACCCCTGATGCGACCCCTTGGCCGATCGAAACCGCTCCCGTCTCAGTAGCGCCCCTCCCTTGGCTCTACCGGCCCCTACCGTACCCGTCGGGACGATGGAAGCACTGGCCTTGCCAGTCTGACGCATGAATGAAGACCTCACCCGGATCCTCACCGCACTCCAGCTACCGATGAGAGCCAAGCCCCAGGAGAAGATCCAGCTCACCGACAGTCCGGAGGATGTCCCTTGGATGCAGCGGAGGAAGAACATTGACCCGTGATATGGGCCAACTGTTTGCTACAAGTGCAACAAGCCTGGCCATTACTATAGGCGATGCCCGTAAAACGAGCAACCCCTGAGGCCAAGGGCCAATCCTCAGTAGTAGATCTTCATGGCCTGACTGATTGGCGAGACCGGTACATTGGAGGTCACCCCATCATCTCCCTGGCAGTGGATGGCGTCCCAACCATGGCCCTGTTGGACACCGGATCGCAGGTAACGACTATGCCTTATTCATTGTACCAGCGATACTGGTCCGATAGTGAACTTGCCCCTCCCGATGATAGCATGACCATTATTGCGGCCAATGGGCTCCCTATGACCCAGATGGGGTTCAAGGAGGTGACCCTGACTGTTGGACGGACCCAGCTGAAACGCCAAGGGATGATTGTGGTTCTGAATGAGTCCAGTGACCGTAACCCGAAAGTGGTCCTAGGGACCAACGTGATTGAGCACTGTATGGGAGAAGTGTTGAACCTGTTGCAGCAGCTGTCTGCCACTGCAGGAGGGGGTTGACAGAGGGCACTACAGCGTGAGATCTGAGCCCTCCTACATCAGTAGCAAGTGAACCTGGCGGGTGGAGAGATTGGTGGAGTGCGGGTGATGGACGCAGCCCCTTTAGTGGTCCCGCCAAGGAGCGAGATGATGATTTGGTGCAGAGCAGCAGTAGGCCCCCAGGGACGAGATTACCTGGCATTGGTGGAACCCTCGCCTTCAGAGCACTGGCTCACAGTGATGGCCGCCAGGGGGTTGATTGACGTAAAGAAAGGGAGAGTGCCTGTGAGAGTGCTGAATTGCGGGGAGGTAGAGGTTATGCTCCCTCGCTACGCTACTATAGCTAAGCTGTTCACCATAGATGCCCACTCCATCCATGAAACCACCCCCACTACCCTTGACCCAACATGAGCAGTGACACCTCATCCATGCAGATAGAGGAGTGGTGTTGGGAGTTGCATGTCGGCACTGAGTCAACCCCACTACACCACAAAGACGGGGTATACAGGGTGGTACAGGAATATGGGCAGGTTTTCAGCAAACACCTGCTAGACGTCGGGAGGATTAAGGGGGTTCAACATCATATCTCCACAGGCACAAATGCACCAATTAAAGAGAGATATAGGCCGATTCCACCAGCACACTATCAGTGCGCCAAAGACATGTTGAGGAACATGGAGGCAGGGGTCATCCGGGATAGTTGTAGTCCCTGGGCAGCTCCATTGGTGCTGGTAAAGAAGAAGGATGGCACCATGAGAATGTGTGTGGATTAGCGGAAGATCAATCAGATAACGCATAAAGATGCCTACCCTCTCCCCTGCATTGAAGAATCGCTGGCTGCACTAAAAACTGCTAACTATTTCTCTACCCTTGACCTTACTAGTGGATACTGGCAGGTGGCGGTTGCACCAGAAGATCGAGAAAAGACCGCGTTTGCTACCCCTATGGGGCTCTGCGAGTTCAACAGTATGCCGTTCGGGCTGTGCATTGCCCCCGTGACCTTCCAACGGCTCATGGAGTGCTGCTTTGGGGCATCTCAACTTTGAGACCGTGCTATTATATTTGGATGACGTGATCGTGTATTTCAAGACATACGAGGCCCATCTGGAGCACCTGGCAGAAGTGTTCGAGGCCCTCTCCAAGTACGGGATGAAGCTGAAGCCTTCCAAGTGCCACCTGCTGAAGCCCAAGGTGCATAACCTCGGACACGTAGTAAGCGCAGAAGGTGTAGCCCCGGATCCTGAAAAAGTTGCTGCTATCCAGAGTGGGCCACGACCGACCACGGTGAGGGAGGTGAGGTAGTTCCTGGGCCTGGTGGGCTACTACCGCCGTTTCATTAAGAGGTACACGAAGATGGCTGCGCCTATGCAAGACCTCCTCGTGGGACAGACCAAGAACGGAAGAGCCCCTGGGCCCCCGTTTGTCTGGGGCGAGAAGCATGAAGAGTCTTTTCATCAGATGAAGTCAGCCCTGACAGGGGAAGAAATCTTGGCCTACCCCGACTACGGCCTCCCGTTCGTCCTCTACACCGACGCCAGCAATGTGGGCATAGGTGTGGTCCTGTCCCAGGTACAGGATGGGAAGGAGAAAGTGATTGCGTACGCTAGTAGAAAACTCTGGCCAATGGAAAGGAACCCCAAAAATTACAGCTCCTTCAAACTTGAGTTCCTAGTCCTCGTGTGGGCAATGACTGAAAGGTTCAAGCATTACCTCGCGGCGGCGAAGTTTACCGCCTACACGGACAACAATCCGTTGACACATCTGGACACAGCTAAGCTGGGCACCCTAGAGCAGCGGTGGATGGCTCGACTGTCCAACTACAATTTCACCATCGAGTATAGGGCTGGCCGCAAGAACACCAATGCGGATGCGCTGTTTCGGATGCCGCACCTACCCGATGAAGTAGTAGAGATCAATGACCTTGAAGAAATTGAGCTACCCGCGTTCCATCGGCCAAAGGATGAGAAGCCCTACGTTAACCAACAGCAGGTAAACCTTGATCCACTGCCCTGTCAAGGGTGGCAAGAAGCCCAGGACCAGGAACCTGCAGTCCAACTGGTCAAAACCATGATCGCGCAGGGCTCTTCCAGGATGGACCCCGCAGCCCCCTCAAAAGCTCAATGGTTGTGGAAGGAGAGAGACCGGCTGTATTTACATCAAGGGAAGCTGTATAGGGAGATGATCAATCCAAAGACTCATGAGAAGGTTCGCCAGCTGGTGGTCCCCCAAACCAGCGTGCCTAGGGTTCTGCAGGCCTACCATGATGGCGCAGGGCACTTCGGTTGGAAAAAGCTGGAAATGTTGCTGAGAGAGCGGTTTTACTGGAGTGGTATGCGAGAGTCTGTGGAGGCCTGGTGTCGAGAATGTGGCCCCTGTACACTGAGAAGGCGGGATGAAGCCAGACAGAAGGCCCTCCTGCAGCTGATCATCACTCACCAGCCACTGGAGTTGGTCGCCCTGGACCACATCAAGCTCACGCCCAGCCGAAGCGGGTATACCTATGCCCTGACCATTGTAAACCACTACTCAAGGTTCATGGTGGTTGTCCCTATTAAAGATTTGACGGCCGTACTGCAGCTCGGGCCTTCGAGGCCTACTTCTGCCGACCGCATGGCTACCCGGAAAGTGTGCTCACGGACCAGGGCTCGGCCTTTGAAGCAGAGGTGTTCCAGGAGTTCTGCCACTTGTACGGGTGTAAGAAGATCCGGACCACGCCATACCATGCCCAAACTAATGGGATGTATGAGAAGATGAACCACCTGGTCGTGAACCTCCTTAAGACACTACCGTTGGAGGAAAGGAATCTGTGGCCAGAGAAGCTACCTGACTTGGTGGACATTTACAATAACATCCCCTGCGGTTCCACCAAGTGCACGCCTGCGTACTTGATGAGAGCACGACTGGGACGGCTGGCAGTGGACCTAGAAATGGACGTACAGGCACCCGAAGCCCTTCCCACCACTAACAACTGGGATGCCAAGCGACAGACGCAGTACCGGCGGATCCAGGAGTATGTGGAGAGGAATCTGTGCCAGAGCCGAGAAAAGCAAGAGCAGCGCTTCAACAAGCAGGCTCCGGCTACTCCCTTTGAACCCGGGGATGTGGTACTGAAGCGCAAGAGGAGGATGCACAAGCTCGACGATCAATGGGAGAGGACCCCATATGTCATACAGCCCACTGGATGGGAGAACAAGAAGACCTATCTGATCAGTCGCGACCAGGGGAAGACCACGGCTACCGTTTCCAGGGACCACCTGAAGAGATGCCTGGATCCCTTGAGACTGGTGGATGAGGCTCCGGTTCCCATGCCGAGCGGGGAAAAAAAGAAAGAGGTGATTCATACCGTGATGGGTGACTTCGCAGCAGACTGGCCTATGCAGAATGGAACGGTAATTATTCCCGTGATAATGTTCCCACAACCCGTAGAAGAAATCGAGACGTAGACGCCCGCCAGCGAGCCACCTGAACAAGCACCCAGGGATGCACCTATGCACCTATACCTCGCCCCCGTAGGTCTCTACCAGCTATATCTGACATATGGGAAGAGGGAACGGTTGTCCCCTCTGTCTCACTGCCTCCCCCTGACAACACTGGGCCCAGGAGGTCCACACGCCCTAACCTAGGTAGGCCCCCGCTTAGATACAGGGAGACTGCCATCTAGGGGTGCAATATGTTGATTGTTTAAATAGCTGAATGAATGAGCACCAATTATCCAAGACTCTCACCTGATTAACATGAAAGTTAAAGGCAGCGGATCTCGGTTGCCAAGTTGAACAGTCCCTGTTGGGACCATACTGCCTGTTTTTGCCCTGTTTCCATAAAGACAATGCCGAGAACTGGAAGGCCACCCAAAAACTTTTGGGCTTGTAAATAAATCCCTCTTAACTGGCCTTCCCATTTCACAGCCTCCGGCAGACTGGAGGATGGGCCTGCGGGAAATAGATGGCCGAGGCCCGCCACCATTGCAACCGGTGGCCATCCTCCGGGTCAGGGGTCCCCTGGACATGGGACCTCTGAGAGAGAAGCAGATGTGATACCTGCACCCGTCCCGTTAAACAATGCCTGGGCCCATTCCTGGAAAGGGGAAAAGGGGTGCTGCCCACTTCTTAGAGGCAGCACCAAGGCTAGGTTTGTTTGGGTGGGTGACTGAAGGACCAGGCCCCGTTTTCCGCATTAATAAAAGTGTTACCGTTTACAACGTTTAAGTATGTGCCTCCCGTAAGAGAAGATTTGAGAAAAAATGCATAATGTTTAAAAATGTTTTATCTTTTTGCAGTTACAAAATAAACCGGTGATTGACGGGCAGCCCGAGGACAGTCTGCATTAAACCAAGGGGGAATGTGACGCCCTGGACTAGTCAGGTCGTCTCAGGTAGTCCCATGCACACACACCCCCTCCCTAAAAAGGTGAAGCAGCCAAACTTCAAAACCTTGTCACCACCCTCCAGTTTTGATGTCCACACCAGGGGGGAGCCAGGCGGTTGGCTCCGCCCACCGAGGAGTTCACAGGCCTGGAGGCGGAAAAAAGCAGTAGTTCTGAGTAGATGATTAGTCTTGACAGTGGAGGAGATAAGTCAAGTCCAAGGGCAGACCTGTGGCCAGGCCTGCCATAGTCTTCCAGGTGTCTGGGTTGAAGCCCAGTCACCTCTGGCAAGGAGGCAGACGGTGGTGATGGCCGCCTGCAGGAGCTGGGATTACAGCCAGTGGAACCGTAGGGACCGGAGTCGGGCGGTGGCTAGCCGGTAACGAACCGGGGAGCCAATTGGAAACCGGAGCACCAGGAGGGGTACTCAGACACAGTACGAAGCTCAGAAACCACTAGGCTAAGTCGAATCAACTGATTGAGGACTGGACTTTAGGACCTTTCCCACACAAGACCCGAATGAAGACAAAAGCCCAACCATTAGGGTAAAGCCACCGCCAAGGCATAGAGACCCAAGGGGCCAGCGTCTGCGGGCAAACAGGGCTCTCCCGACACCCAGCATAATTTTACCATTATTATAGGGACCATACACTGACCATAAAGTGGTCTGCAAAACATTATCATACTGAAGATTACATAGAAAATGCTGAAGGTATAAAAGCATTCCTGACAAATCTTATATAGTAAGTGGTAACTGCGAAATATCAATTCTGGAGCTCCATCTCTTCTACATTATATTTCTCTATTACTCCACCTAGAAATGTTTGAAAAAAATTGGCAAATGTGTCTTACCATTCCTCATCTCAAAGCATTGTCTACTGACACATTCTAGTAGTAAGATAGTTCCCAATAAGCAAGAGTGAGGCAGTTTATCAACTGTGTATTTACTTGCGGAAAATCTGCTGCATTTTACATTGCCAACATTGGACATGCTGTAAAAAAAATCTACAGTGTGAATTCTTAGGAGCTTTGAGTCTGAAATCCACAACTTGTCAATTTATTCTGCAGATGGGTGGAGTTTACTCTTTGCAACACAACTGGTAAAATGTCTGCTTCCCTCACCAATCACAATACTATTCACAGCAGTAGATATATTCTGTGGTAAGGTAGCCTAATGGCCCCCATACTCAGATCAAAGTCAGCTAAACCCACTGATATTGTTGGAATCGGCCAACCATCTAATGTGTATGAGGACCTTCCAAATTTTCCTCTGACCGATGATGTTGTGAAAGAGAAGGATCCTGTGGTATTTCAACTGAATCCTTTTGTTCACCCTAGAAATAAGCTGCTTCCAGTTTATTCTCACATCAGAATAATTAACAGAATACAACATAAAAACAAAAGACGTGTATTGGCTGACAGCTATCTAATCAACGTGGATGGCATAAGGACTTATTCACCATTCATGCTCAACCAATCTGAGAATAAAATCAGGGACCACAGATAGTTTTTACACACAGCACATCATGGATATACAGTATACGGCTTTCATAGCATTGATGACAAGAAGCAGCATGGTCACAGAGTCAAGAGAGCTTAAACCAAGTGATTTATTGACAGTGTACTCATATCTCAATGGCCACTGATCAGTGTCTGTGTGTGGATGAGAAACCTGATCCTGTGTCTGTGACGCCCTGGCTCATCAGGTCGTCACAAGGTATTGTGCAATCTGCCCTTATGCACAGTATCCGCATCCTCCTTGATTACGGATCCCTGTTCTTTGGTGTTGCTGAGATCAGAGCCAGTCGAAACCCTAGGAACACTTTGCACCACACCCACCAGACACATCATTGGGGGGCCTGAAGGGAATAGGGAAGCCCACTTGGGCGGTTGGTAGCGGAAAGTGAAAAGTGAGAGGAGAAATGAAAAAGCAGTGGAAGGAGTGGGCGTGCGGAGTGGTGACTTTCAGAGGGAGAGGTCACCGGTTTGGAGCAGGTCTCCTGAAGACTACCAGGTGGCAGACGTTGGTCTGGGCCTGGTAGGAGCTGGAACCTAGATCGCAGGGGATCATGTCAAGGGGCATGGACTGCCAAAGAGGGCAGCTGGTGACCTTGAGCCATCTCCGGGCAGGGGCCAGGGCACGACAGGGTACGCGGAGCCTAGGCCAAGAAGTAGCTTCAAGCGTCCTGGTAATTTGCCCGACGGGGGTGATGTATTCAAGATTCATCCCTTACCTGCTCCAAAATCGGGGTACTAGCGCAACGAGGGGATGGACTGTCTTTTGGGAAAAGTTCTATCAAATCCCAATCGTGAACCCTGAGAGCAAGCTCACTCCATTAGCCATACGGGTGAGCGGGACCCGATTAGTTCCACACTATAGGGTCCAAACAGTGAACAAGGTGCCACGGAAAAGGCCACAGGCTAATAAGCAACACCAAGGGCACGGATCCAAACGTGCTCCCTCCTTGCTGTAGCGGTGCTCAGAATTCTGGTTTACAAGCTGTCGGTGTCAGTATTCTTGGACTGAGTGAGTACGCAGAAACCCTTTCCTTTCCTAACGGCTTCCTTTCACAACCACCGACGGGCCCCGGGGCACAACCCCACTACCCACGGAGGGGTTAAACACCTTGCTGCCATACCACTGCCACCGGGCTTCCCAACAGCAGCAGTGGTACTCCACCTTACTACACACAGTGAGTGGCATCACGAACTTCCAAATACCCTGTACATATTCCCCCCTCTTAAATTCGAGTGTGCGCACGACCCCCCGGGTCCGGAGACCCCTCGAGCCACCGTGGTTCCGGATCCGAGCGGCTCGGACGCTGACAAGGGGGCGGTACATGTGGATCAGAGAGCATGAAGCACAGATTCACCATATCTTTACTTCTAACCTTTCACAGCTTGGTCTCCCTCGTTACCATTGTGATTGACATGACCAACATGATATACTGTTATTTTTCCCCATCATTTTATATACGTACAGTGACATTTTTTAAAATAAGGGATATACACCATATTCATATGTTTTCTCTATCTTCTAGTTTGTTGACCTAGTTGTCATAGTTTCATTTGGGGATATAATCTGGTGACCTCTTCATTTGTGGTCTGTTTTACTGTCTGCTGAGCTATGGTCATTTTCTTCTTTGTCCTAATGCTGATGATTCTTAATGCCTTTAGTTTTCATTTCTGGCCTTTATCCTCTTCAGGAGTTTTCCATTTTACTATTTTGATTTGTCCTATTACACTCTAGGTGGGGATATAAACATTCTCTATTCTCTACATTTAATTACTAGCTTTACTTATAGGTGGGTTATTGCTAAGGAGTTCGAGCCCTTCAGTGAAGGGATTTTCCTTTTTTTCGCAGATATTGTTTGCATTTCTGTTGTGTTTGTTTTTCGGACTTCCCAACACGTTTCCTCTTTCCTGACATAGGTTGGTGGGGGTTTATTCTTTTTTCATTTATTATTCTCCTTTGTCACCCTTTCTACATATGTTTTAAGATTCCTCACCGTAGGTTCCCTTACGCCTCTGCACACTTTCCCTCTCCTGGTTAGCTGGGCATAGAGGCTTCCCCTCTGGTTTCTCAAGTGGTATGAGAAACCCTTTCATGGCCTTTTAGGGTTTTTCACCTGGTTTTTCTGTTTTTACCCACAACTCATGTCACCCCAAATGGGAGATCTGTGCAGTGCATAATCTATTTTAAAATATGTTAATAAATCAATTAATTTTATCTACCATAGATTGTAAGCTTTTGAGCAGGGCACTCATTCCTACTGTAGCTGTTAAATTATGTACTATTTTGTTTTGTTTTTGTCTATACAACCCCCTCCTGATTGTAAAGTGCTGCGGAATATATTGGCGCTATATAAATAAACTTTATTATTATTATTATAATTATTATTATTATTACTTGGAAGCTGGATCACTTTCCTTTTTGTTTCAACTACACTCAGACAGACCATCTGCCTATAGCTGCCATATGCAGCTCTTCCTCTGAGCAGCCACCTCCAAGTGAATACCTTTGGATCTACAAAAAACATTTCAGGTGCATTTCCAATCAATACATGCAGAGCAAAGATTTAACCCTCACCTTCCCAACTATGCTTCATAACAGTAGAGTTAAGATTTAACCCTTAACACACTGGCTTCTCTAAAACATAGTAGTGTAACCATTATCGGACAAATGTATTTAGGATAAAAAAAACTCTACAATAAATAATAACACAATCATAATATATCAGGTAATTAGCTAACATATTTTTTACACACTTTCATATATTTCTACATACACTGATGGGCAAAAAAGTAACAATGTTTTGATATTTTGACCTACAGGCTCCATAACTCAACATCCCCTACAGCTTCCAATGTGTGACTACTTTCATTTTATGGACAATCCTCTAGACTATCTCATACAAGTGCATCTCAATAAACTAGAATATCATCAACAATTGTTATTTATTTAAGTAATTCAATATAAAAAGGGAAACGCATATATTACATAGAGTCTTTACAAACAGAGTGATCTATTTCATGTGTTTATTTCTGTTAATGTTGTTAATTATGGCTTCGAGCCAATGAAAACCCAAAAGTCATTATCTCAAAAAAGTTAGAATAATTACCATAAAACACTTACAAAGGCTTCCTAAGCATTTATAATAATCCTATAGTCTGATACAGTAGGCTACACAATCATGGGGAAGACCGCTGACTTGACAGATGTCCAGAAGGCAGTTATTGACACACTCCACAAGGAGTGTTAGGGTAAGAACGCACTTTGCTTTTTACCTGCTTTTTCAACTGCAGCGTTTAATGCCAAAATGGATGAGTTCTGCTTTTCAAGCAAAGTCTATGGGAATTTGGTTTTCTAAACCGCACTATGCAGTTCAAAATGCTGCCTTTTTGTTGCAGAAATTTCAGCAAAAACTCAGCTTTGCAGTTCAAAACTCAAATGGCAAAAACAATTGACATGTTGCTTCTTTGAAAAGCAGAGTTTTTGCCCAAATTTCTGCCACAAAAAGGCAGCATTTTGAACAGCATAGTGCGGACAAGAAACACAAATTCCCATAGACTATGCTTGAAAAGCAGAACACATCAATTTTGACATTACACGCTGCAGTTGAAAAAGCAGCAAAAAGCAGGTAAAAAGCAAAGTGCGGTCATACCCTTAGCAACAAAAGGTTATTGCTAAAGAAGCTGGCTGTTCACAGAGTGCTGTATACAAGCATATTAATGGGAAGTTGAGTGGAAGGAAAAAGTGTGGTAGAAAAAGTTGCACAAACAACTGGGATAACCGCAGCCTTGATAGAATTGATAAGAAAAAGCCATTCAAAAATTTGGGGGAGATTCACACAGAGTGGACTGCTGCTGGGGTCAGTGCTTCAAGAGCCACCTCCCACAGACTTATCCAGGACATGGGCTGCAACTGTCACATTCCTTGTACAGTACCAAGCCACTCTTGACCAATAGACAACGCCAGAAGCGTCTTACCTGGCCCATGAGAAAAATAACTGGACTGTTGCTCAGTGATTCAAGGTGTTGTCAGATGAAAGTAAATTTTGCATTTCATTTGGAAATCAGGGTCCCCAAGTCTGGAGGAAGAGTGGAGTGGCATGCAATCCAAGCTGCTTGAGGTCTAGTGTGACGTTTTTACGATCAGTGATGGTTTTGGGAGCCATGTCATCTGCTGGTGTAGGTCCACTGTTTTTTATCAAGACCAAATACAGAGCAGCTGTCTACCCGGAAATTTTAGAGCACTTCATGCTTCCCTCTGCCAACAAGCTTTTTGGAAAAGGAAATTTAATTTTCCAGCAGGACTTGGCACCTATCCACATTGCCAAAAGTACTGATTTAATAACCACAGTATCACTGTGATTAATTGGCCAGTAAACAAGCCTGACCTAAACCCCATATAGAATCTATGGGGTATTGTCAAAAGGAAGATGAGAGACACCATACCCAACAATGCAGACAAGTTGAAGGCTGCTCTCAAAACAACCTGGGCTTCCATAACACCTCAGCAGTGTCACAGGTTGATCGCCTCCATGCAAGTGCAATTCATGCAAAAGGAACCCCGACCAAGTATTGAGTGCATTTACTGTACATACTTTTCCATAGGCCAGAGTTTAAAATCGTTTCTTCAGTTGGTCTTATATAGTTACATAGTTACATAGTTACTTAGGTTGAAAAAAGACCTAGGTCCATCTAGTTCAACCTTCCTCCACCAGTTCTACATTTAGTCACTAAGTCATTTATAACCAACAATGTTTTGTGTACTGAGGAAATCATCCAGCCCTTTTTTAAAAGCTGTTATAGTATCTGCCATTACTAACTCTTGTGGTAGTGTATTCCACAGTCTGACCGCTCTAACTGTAAAGAACCCTTTCCTATTTAGGTGTCGGAATCGCTTTTCTTCCACTCGCAGTGAGTGCCCCCTGGTCCTTAGTACTGTCTTTGGAAGAAATAAGTCATGTGCCAGTCCTTTATATTGACCACACATGTATTTATACATATAAATGAGATCTCCTCTGAGACATCTTCTTTCTAAGCTAAACATATCTAACTTTTTCAACCTGTCATCATATGGGAGGCCTTCCATTCCTTGTAATAGTCTAGTTGCCCGCCTTTGAACTGACTCTAACTTCTGAATGTCCTTTTTAAAATGTGGAGCCCAAAACTGGATCCCGTATTCCAGATGTGGCCTTACAAGTGATTTATAGAGGGGTAACAATACATTGGGATCCCGGGATCTAATCTCTCTTTTTATACACCCTAAAATCTTGTTTGCTTTAGCAGCTGCTGCTTGACATTGAGTGCTGCTGCTCAGCTTATTTGTAATGAGAATACCCAAGTCCTTCTCCTGTTCTGTAGTCCCGAGTTTACTTCCATTTAATGTATACGCAGCTATAGGATTACTCCGTCCTAGGTGCATTACTTTACATTTATCAACATTAAATCTCATTTGCCAAGTATCTGCCCATTCTGACATCTTATCCAGATCTTTGTGTAATATTGTACTATTCAGGTCAGTTTTTAATATCCTACATAGTTTGGTGTCATCGGCAAAGACTGACACTGTACTATCAATCCCATCCACAAGGTCATTAATAAAGAGAGTAAAAAGAATCGGTCCAAGCACAGATCCCTGCGGCACCCCACTGCTGACTATAGCCCATTTAGAGAATGTACCATTTATGACTACTCTTTGTTTCCTATCTTTTAGCCAATTCCTTACCCAGTTGCATATTGTGTCCCCTAGTCCTTGCTTCTGGAGCTTTAGTATAAGGCTATTATGTGGTACAGTATCAAATGCCTTTGCAAAGTCCAAATAAATCACATCAGCTGCATTACCAATATCCAGGTTTGAACTTACCCCCTCATAGAACCCCAACAGGTTGGTTAGACACGACTTATCTTTCATGAATCCATGCTGTTTGTCAGTTATCATATTATTTTCTGCAATATATTTTTGCATGTCATCCCTTAAAATGCCCTCAAAAACTTTGCATACTACTGATGTCAGGCTTACTGGACGGTAGTTGCCTGGATCTACCCTCTTACCTTTCTTAAATATCGGTACCACATCAGCAATCCTCCAATCCTGATGCACCAACCCTGTTACAAGTGAGTCTAAAAAGGTGAGATACAGCGGTCTGTCGATTACGGAGCTCAATTCCCTCAATATTCGTGGATGAATGCCATCTGGCCCTGGGGATTTGTCAATGTTTAATTTACTCAGACGTAGGCGTATTTCATCTTGTGTTAAATTAATTATATCGGGTGGTGGACTTTGATTTTTCACTTGTTGAATGATCCCTGGTACAGTCAGTTCCTTGGTGAATACAGATGAGAAATGCCTATTTAATATCTCAGTCTTTTGTTTGTCCTCTATAACTAACTTGTTATTATATTTTAAGGGGCCGATACTATCCTTTGTTTTCCTTTTGGCATTAATGTATTTATAAAAGATTTTGGGATTTATTTTAATGTCATTGGCGATTTTTGTTTCAGTAGCTAATTTTGCTTGTTTGATTTCTTTTTTACATTTCCTATTGATATCTTTATACTCCTGCAATGCTATATCTGTATTCTCAGCCTTTAAGATTTTAAATGCCCTTTGTTTTTGTTTTATTATACTTTGTACAGTCTTATTTATCCATAGTGGTTTCTTTTTATTCCTGGACATTTTATTACCAGAGGGTATACGTTTTTTACAGGACTCTAGTAGTATATCCTTAAACTTACCCCATTTATGTTCGGTATCCCCAGTTACCATGACTTTGTCCCAATCTACACATTTAAGCTCTTCCCTTAATTTGTTGAAATCAGCTTTCCTAAAATTCCAGGTTTTAGCATTCCCCCTTTGAAATGTTCTATTGAATATTATGTTGAAGCTTACCATATTATGATCGCTGGTATTCTAATTTTCTTAGATAATGACTTTTGGGTTTTTATTGGCTGTAAGCCATAATCATCAAAATTAACAGAAATAAACACTCGAAATAGATCACTTTGTTTGTAAATAATCTATGGAAACTATGTGTTTCACTTTTTATATTGAATTATAGAAATAAATTAACATTTTTATGATATTCTACTTTGTTGAGATGCACTTGTACATAAATTTGACTTGCAACTATTTAGCATATGATTTGTTATGCAGATTTTTATAACATCACTTTATTGTTACTGTTTTGCCCCTGGTGGTGGAAAAATCATTTTCTTCCTGGATACTACAATTTATAACCTGTTATCATATTACCTAACAGCTTAGTGTGTTATTAAATTGATTTCAAAGCGAAAGATCACTGGTTTGAATTGAGAAGCAGCCATGAAGATCTTTATGTGCTAGATTTCAAGGGACATTATGCAGTGGCTTAGACTCTGGCTTTGACTTTAACTCTATGATTTGCCTATACCTCATGTGCAAGACATTATAGTAGCTAAAGTATCCATGGTTAGGACCATGAGCAATTACCTATATGACTGATAAACATGGATACCTAAGGTGTAATATGTCTTTTCTTCTGGCTCCCAATTGAAAACTATTGTTATTGTCAAGTGAAGCTAAAACCATCCTAACAAAGTTCTAGGTGAAGAATTGAATGATGTGCATCTCCCTTTAAGGCTTCAGTTTCACTTGCATCTTGTACGGACAAATGCAATCCCATAAAATAGTGCAAAACTATGGGGCAGTGTCCATCTGCAATTAATTTCTCATGCCATAGCGGTATACAGAATGAATCGCAGCATGCTGGGTTTGGCAGTGAGCCTCGGCTCACGCACCCCCATACAAGTCTATGGGATCATGTGAAACATTGCACTGAACTTACATGTCATCCGAATGCAGTGCAATATATACAGAGATAGACCTGGGAGGAGGTTGAGAGAAAGTGCTCCCTCCCATTTCTCAGCAGCTGTGACCTGACCACAAGATAGGATCACAGTCACATGACCCTGGGCTGATGCTCGCAGCAGAGGGTCATTAGCATATCACTTTTGATGCTCTCTCATTGGAAGCTATGCACAAGTGGAACCGAAGCCTAAGCAGTAATATCATGCAGTACTACAGAGCACTATACTGCATTCATTTCAATATGGAGCACAGCAGGAAGAGAGTGAATTTATTAACACAATGTGCGCTAAATACAGTAATTTTCTCTAGTTTGTCTTTTTTTCTCTGGGAAAACTACTCCATAACCTGGACCTTTCTAATTTTAAGAGTATTTACTACTAGAGACATATCTGATGAAGGCTACCTCAAGAGTTTTGTTTTTTCTATGCTGACTGCAATGTAATCTATAGACATGAGATATTCTGAATAGACCCTATTTAACCATCTCCAAATGTGTTATGGTGTAGAGTGCCATCTTTTCATTTAGTATTAATTTTATTTAGTCTGTAAAAGGAATTTGCAACTTAAGGAAGCCAGGCGATCACAGCAGCATTGGACGTGTGTTTTAACTCAACTCTTTGGCTCAGTGTTAGTGTTTTCCATATGCTGAAGCTCCTAAGCTTTAGTTCTGGCAGGAACAGATTATCAGAACTAATAGATCTGCTTTTACAATACATCTTTTTAAGAAATAACTAAACTGCACTTGCTTTATGGTATTTTACAAGTGACACATATATATCTTATGATTGTTAGTTATTATTGCAATTCAAATAATTTTTATTTTCATACTTACCACCTACATATTACATTACCTAATTATGCCGTTATTTTAAAATTCGATGGAGGGTGATAAAAATATAATAATTGGTTCTACAAAAATACAAAAATTCTTGTTGCTTTATTATCAGTCGAATAGCGCTTACTAAATTAAGCCTTTTTTTTTTGGCCTTTGTTTAACCCCTTTACCCCCAGTTTGTTTTCCCTTTCATGACCAGGATTTTTTTTTTATTCTGACCAGTGTCCCTTTATGAGTTAATAACTCTGAAACGCTTCAACGAATCACAGTGATTCTGAGAATGTTTTTTCATGACATATTGTAGTGAATAATAGTTGTAAATTTAGCATGATATTTTTGCGTTTATTTGTGAATATATCAGATATTTTGTGAAAATTTAGAAAATGTCATATTTTTTATTTTTTAAACCAGAGAGTCATGTCACACAAAATAATTAATAAATAACATTTCCCACATGTCTACCTTACATCAGCACAATTGTTGAAATATTTTTTTTTTTCTTAGGAAGTTAGGAAGGTTACAAGTTTATCAGCAATTTCTCATTTTTTCAACCAAATTTGCAAAACTATTTTTTGTTTTACTTACCGCATCACATTTGATGGGACTGTGAGGGATCTGTCTGACATGAAAAATCCAAAAATGACACCATTCTAAAACCTGCAACCCTGAAACGATTCAAAACTACATTGAAGAAATTTACGAACTCTTTACGTGCTTCACAGTAAACAAAGCAATTTGGAAGGAAAAAAAAAAAATGTTTACTTTTCCCATAAAAATGTTACTTTAGCCCCAATTTTGTCATGTTCATAAGGGTAACAGTAGATAATGCACCATTAAATTCTTTGTGAAATTTCTTGAGTAATAATACTCCAGATGTAAAACTTCTGGTTGGGAACATTTTAGCACTCGGAAGGGAAGGAGCACCATTTTAATTTCAATAGTAGTAGAGTCAATAGTAGACGCCATGTTGCATTTGCAAAGCCCATAATGTGTCAAAACAGTTGAACCCCCACTAGTGACTCCATTTTGGCAACTAAACCCCACAATTATTTTATCTAGATGTTTGGTGAGCACCTTGAACCCACAGTTGCTTTACTGAATTTTATAAGGTTGAGATACAAAATAAGAATTTTTTTTGTACAAAAAATATTGCTTTAACCCCAAATTTTTCATTTTCACAAGGGTAACAAGAAAAAATGCACCATAGAATTTGTTGTGCAATTTTTCCTGAGTACATTGGTGGAATATTATTTTGAGGCACAGTTAAAAGTGAAAAAGGGAAAGAGCACCATATTCAGATTTTGCTGGAATGGTTTGCGGGTGTCATGTCACATTCACAGAGTCTTTGAGGTGTCAGAACTGCGAAATCCCCCACAAGTGACTCCGTTTTGCAAAGTGTAACTCTCAATGAATTCATATAGGGTTGTAGTGAGCAAATTTACACTACAGGTGTGTCACAAAACTTTATACTATTGGGCAGTGAAGAAAAAACAATTATATATTTACCACTAAAATGTTGTTTTAACCACAAATTTCCAACTTTCACAAAGGGAACAGGTAAAATACCCCCATAATGTGTTACACAAATTCTGCTGAATGTGGCAATATCCTACATGTGCCTATACAGTACTGTTTGGCAACATGGCAGGGCTTGGGAGGGAAGGAGCGCCATTTGACTTTTGGAGCTCAGATTTTCCTAGAATACTTTGGGAACTCCATTTACAGAGCCCCTAAGTGTCACAACAGGATAAACCTCAAGTGACAAAATATTTGAAATTACACCCCTCTGGGAGTTCATCTATTTATGCAGTTATAATTTTGTCCCTAGAAAACACACATGGTGTCAAACACAGTGAATGTTTTAGAATTAACAATTGTAAATGAGTCCTTCTAATACCCAGTACATTGTAGTGCCCACACATTGTACCAACATTGTGCTTGTGGAGACACACACCCCATAAATTAGGCAAGCTTTTTCACTGGACATGCCAAACATGCGAATGTTAATTGTAGTTTAGGCACATTGTGGTGCTCAGAAAAGAGGGGGTCATTTGGATTTGGGAGCACAGATTTTGCTGCTTTTCTTTTTTGGGGCGTAGCCATAGAGCTGCTGCAGAGCCTTTCTGCTACGAATAATGTAGAAGCCCCCTATATTTCCCTTAACAAATGACAGACCCGAGTAGGGACTTCTTTTTTTGTGGGTTAATTTTAATACTATTTGGTGGCAACTTGGAGTACAGAACATTTTGGATCAATTCACATTTGTCCTGTGCTCAATGCTGAGCATTTACGTTAGGAATTCCATTTACATCTCCTAAAAAATATAATTCAGGTGAAACCCCAACTGATCCATTCCCTATAATGAGCCAGCAGAGTTACTCTGAACTTCGTTTAACCTCTGTTCTGTTTCCTTCTTTTCAAAGGTGCAAAAAACTGTTGACCCTACTTTTGTGCTTGCTTAAATAGATGGGTAAAAAGATGGTCACTGCCAGATGACAGGCCAGACAGGAGTTCAAAGTTCCTCCCTCTGCCTTATTACTATGAATTTTCCTATGAGAATTTTGTCTGGATCACGTTTTATGAGATTTATACGTAATCCTCAATGTAAGCGTTTAGCATGTATTGCAGGAATCATGTGTACCATACATTACTGCAATCTTTGGGAGGCAGAATGAACAAATCAACAGTTGAAAAATTGACTTTATTACTATTTTTTACGCTATTCACCTCGCGGTATAAGTGATAAGACATTTTTATTTTTCTGGCCAGTACGATTACAGCGATACCAGATATACATATTTTTTTTTTAGATTTGGCTATTATCACACTAAAAAACATTGTTTAAAAAAAAAAGTTTTTTGCATCCTCAAATTTTTGTGTGGTATGTGTATGTGGTACATACCTCCTATTTACAATGAGGCCGGTCACCATCTTACAATATATAAAACTTTGTGTTTATTGGAAATTATTAAAATACTAGAATTACTTAAACACTAATAATAGCAAATTCCAGTATGTTAACTGCATCACTGGCACCCAAAAAATAAGTCACATAACAACTTTGTGATCCCTTAAATCCCATGGCAGTAAACACATCTCTACTTGAGCATATAATACATGTATGCTAAAAATTTCACGTCTCAATATAGAGGCAATTTATTTCTTTATAATAGGCAATTTATCCTTATTTTTTTGGGATACTAAAAAGTATTGTCATTGCCTCTGACATCGCATATACAAACATTATGACAATAACTCCACTTTCACAACAATAAAAGGTTACGAACCCAATCAAAAATAAAGCAGGTCTCCAGTCCACCTTACACATCCTGTACGCATGAGAATGATGATTCTTGGATATTTGAAATTTTTCCACAAATTTGTATTCATTTATTATCATTATGAGGCATACAAATATTAAATACCACTGTGAAAAATATTTAGGTAAACTAATTCTTTCTAAAAAATAATTCCAAGATATCAAAGAGTTAAAGAACATCAACATCTGGCATAGATCCACATTCATTTCAATCCTACTGTATGTGCATCTGCGTTTTCCAAAATACAATGAAAAACCTTGCTATGCTTAAGAGTGTCCTGTGTGACAAGATGACAGAGTGTCTTTAACATAAATTGGCTATAGCAGGATAATTATGGGATAATCTCTAAGGAGAAAAATACCAAGACAATAACATTTTACCAAGTATGTCAAAATGTGAACTAGATTTTAATGCTAGTCTAAGCTGGTTTAAGGCTCTAATCCACTGTTTATGATGAAGATTAAATCCAAGGTCTCTTTTATTTAATGCCAAGAATATACCAAATACTGCAATTCAAGTTATTGAAGTATATTTCATTCATGTTGTTCTCATATTTTATATTAAAAAGTAGTAAGAACAGATGTGAAGGGCTTGCAAGAAGAACATTGACACCTTTTCAAAATTGTGCTATACAGAGTACAAAATGTGTTTTTAAATCTTATTTTTTCTATACATATATAGACTATAATTGTGAACTCAGATTCAAATTCAAAATGCAAATGAAAATATATTTATATATATTATATTATATTATATTATATATATATATATATATATATATATATATATATATTCATGTTTATTTACATTTTGAATTTGAATTTGAGTTCACAATTATAGTCATGCAATATGTGCTTATTCTCCTACTATTTTCATGATTTTGGCAATATTTTACATAGAAATCATTTTAATGCAATTTATATGAAATAGATACTGTATTTTTCAGATTATAAGACGCACTTTTCTTCCCAAAAATTTGGGAAGAAAATGAGGCATGTGTCTTAAAATCCAAATATAGCTTACCAGGAAGTGGAGAATTTGCACGGGGGCTGTGCAGGCAACTGTCTGTGTGGGCAACAGGCTAGCTGCCTCTCTGTGCGGATGGCTGTCTGTGTGGGCGGCTGGTTGGCTGCCTGTCTGTGCAGGCAGCCGGCTGGCTGCCTCTCTGCACAGGCAGCTGTCTGGCTGTGCTGGCAGCCGGCTGGCTGTCTGTGTGCTGTGTGAGCTGCAGTGACTGTGTGGAGCAGGTCAGTGCGGCTGGTGTCCCGGATGCTCTGACTTCAGATGATAGCACCCAGAGTCAGAGCGTGAGCAGATGCAGCTCTCAGTTCAAGATCTTGTCATTGAGCTGAGAGCTCAATCTGCACACACGCCACTCCAGGCACCATTTATTTGAAGCCTGCCCCACTGATAAAGCATCAGGGACAACCACTACACCGGCCTGCTTCTCACAGCCATCACTGTTTCCACTGCCAGCACAGGCCGACTGCTGCCAGCAAAGCCCTCACCAGCACCATCCATGCCTCCTGTGTCTCCGTTCCACCACAGCTGCCACCCCTCTCCAGTAAGACAACACCGAAGTATAAGACAGACCCCATTTTTTCTATCTCTACATTTGGGGTGCATCTTATAATCCGGTGCATTTTATAAAACAAAAAATATGGTAAATAGTTTAATTTCTATTATTGGTGAAGCAATTTCTCAAACTTCTGTTGAAGTATAAACTTTTTAGATTTCCATATGGTTTTTATTTACATTATATTTGCGATTGAATATCTTTCTTTTATATTTTTTTAACAATGGGAAATAAAGTATCTAATTTATGTTTCTAAGTAACTTTGTTGCAAACTCAAACTAAAATTGTTTTCTCAAACAATCTTAAATGCTTTTTTGGCAGTTGTACTTTTCCTTTAAGTAGGTAAAGCACAGAAAATCATTTATTGACTTCCATTTTCATGGCCTTTCTAGATCAGTGTGTAAACTATAAAGCCACAACAGGGTGCATGTCACTTAATGAATTTTGTGAATGTTATTCCTTTCAAACTTTCAAACTTGAATAAAGACTGATGTACAAAATGCCAGTTTTGATGAGTTGGCCTCTATGTTCTCTAACACTGTGTTCACACCATAAACTGTGTTTGGAGACTTTATCAGCTGTCCCTTCAGATTTGACAGGAAGAAGACATTCATGCTGTGATCTTCTTCTAGCAAAAATGAGGGAAACTGTGACAGAGCTCATTGGATTCAATTATATGTCAATGTGGTTAGGTGAGTAACTGATGTGTGACCGGCTTGGATATAAAGTTGGGTTTCTGTTATAAATAAAACTGCAACACAATTTTTAACAAAGCCTAAAAGAAAAAAGATCTGTCATGTGGGAACAGTATAGCAGCTGAAATGTACTGTTAGTAGAAACAGTTGATATCCAGAGAGAAATTCCATAAAAGCAAAAAATGTATTAGTGAAGAAAAAATACACAATCACTCTATTAAAAAAAATATTAAAATGTCAAGCAGATGCGTTTCGGACACATGTCCTTAATCATTGCATAATAAAACGAAAATTAAGTAATGGTATGTTTTGTTTTATCTTGTGGTAAGCACATGGCTAGGATGAACCAATCTGCACATGTATGGCTAAAATAGGTGGAATATAATTAGGTAACAAGGTCACACATCAAATATTTATTCATAATCATATATAAGATCTTGTCTAAAATTGATATCTAGGGGGATCTTGTTTTTAGGATATCCCTTTAAGTTTCTCGATTTGTCAATTTTCGCTTGTGATCTGGTGCTTTTTGTGGTTGTATTATCCTTTCTATGCCATGAACCTTAAATGAGGAGACATCAATATTAAGTTTTAAAGCAAAATACTTTGGTACAGCTGAATTTTTAAACAATTTTTTTAACAGCATCAGACAAGTGTCTCCTAATTCATATTTTAAGGATACCCATGGTGCACCCCACATATTGAAGGTTGCAACACGCACAGGTAATTAAATAGTTCACATATGTTTTACACTTGATGTAGGAGTATATATTGTATGCTTTTACTTTAACAGATGAGGAAAAGTTTTTTGAGTTATGCATATACTTACAGTAAGTACAGACTTTGTGGTCACGTTTAAACTATTTTTTGTAGATAGCCACATTTTCTGTACATTAGGGGTTTGTTTAAATATAAACTAGGTGACAATAAATTGTTCAAATTAGGCGCCTTTTTGCCATAAAATGCATTGGATGAGATAAAATGGATTTTTAACTTTTATCTTAGAATAACATAAGTAGATATTTCTGATGACTTTAGTTACCATTGTGAGTAGTGGACTGAATGTTGTAATAAAAGTAAGTTGACTGTGCTTCTTATTTTAACCATGGGTAACTGACTTATTCTCTGACAACATGTTCTCCCGTGTTTTATTTTTAACTATATTCTCCGCTCTAGTAAGGGTCCATTTAGGGTAGTTTCATACTTGTGGTCTAAATCATCGCTTTATGTGACACTATGTCATTCTTGGAAAGTTGTTAAAAATATTCCAGTAGGAAAATTCATCAGATACAAACGTAATTACACCTTTGACACTCGGTATTAAACTGAAATCACACGGGTGAAAAATAGACCATAAGAACAAAACTACCCTAAAAGGGCCCTTACTAGAGCGGAGAATATAGTTACAAATAAAATGCTGAAGAACTTGTCAGAGAATACGTCAGTTACTCATGGCTAAAATTAGAAGTACACTCAACTTACTTTTGTTACAGCATTCAGTCCCCATTTCACAGAAGTTACTAAAATCATCAGAATATGTCTGCCTATGTTATTTCAAGATAAAAGTTTAAAATCTATTTTATCTCAACTTGTGTGTTTTGTGGCAAAAAAAAGCGTCCTCTTTGGATGATTTTTTGTTACCTAGTTTATATTTAAATAAAGGTAAATCTAATAAAGAAAAACTTGGCTATCCACAAAGAGATTCTTTAAATGTGATCAGACTGTACTTACTGTAACTATATGCATAACCCCCAAAACGTTTCCTCATGTGTTACTGCAAAGGCATACTATATTTAATCCTATAACAACTGCAATATGGCCTATGTATCAAAGCATTTTGCTGTAACACATAATGGTGATGTCTCCTCATTTAGAGTTCATGGCATAGAAAAGGGAAACAACCACTGAGAGGAGGAGATTGTAAGCGAAAATTGATAAACCAAGAAACTTGGTGAATGTATATCCTTAATCCTTCTTCCTAGTGATGTGCTTACTGCAGGATATAACAAAACATTGTTACTTCATTTTCTCTGCATTGTGCACTGATTAAGGAAATATAGTCATATGAAAAAGATTGGGCACCCCTATTAATGTTAACCTTTTTTCTTCATAACAATTTGGGTTTTTGCAACAGCTATTTCAGTTTCATATATCTAATAACTGATGGACTGAGTAATATTTCTGGATTGAAATGAGGCTTATTGTACTAACAGAAAATGTGCAATCCGCATTTAAACAAAATTTTACCCGTGCAAAAGTATGGGCACCTCAACATAAAAGTGACATTAATATTTTGTAGATCCTCCTTTTGCAAAGATAAGAGCCTCTAGTCGCTTCCTGTAGCTTTTAATGAGTTCCTGGATCCTGGATGAAGGTATACTTGACCATTCCTGTTTACAAAACTATTCCAGTTCAGTTAAGTTTGATGGTCGCCGAGCATGGACAGCACGCTTCAAATCATCCCACAAATGTTCAATGATATTCAGGTCTGGGGATTGGGATAGCCATTCCAGAACATTGTAATTGTTCCTCTGCACGAATGCCTGAGTAGATTTGGAGCGGTGTTTTGGATCATTGTCTTACTGAAATATCCATCCCCTGCGTAACTTCAACTTCGTCACTGATTCTTGCACATTATTGTCAAGAATCTGCTGATACTGAGTTGAATCCATGTGACCCTCAACTTTAACAAGATTCCCGGTGCCGGCATTGGCCACACAGCCCCAAAGTATGATGGAACCTCCACCAAATTTTACTGTGGGTAGCAAGTGCTTTTCTTGGAATGCCGTGTTTTTTTGCCTCCATGCATAACGCCTTTTTGTATGACCAAACAACTCAATCTTTGTTTCATCAGTCCACAGGACCTTCTTCCAAAATGTAACTGGCTTGTCCAAATGTGCTTTTGCATACCTCAGGTGACTCTGTTTGTGGCGTGCTTGCAGAAACGGCTTCTTTCGCATCACTCTCCCATACAGCTTCTCCTTGTGCAACGTGCGCTGTATTGTTGACCGATGCACATTGACACCATCTGCAGCAAGAGGATGCTGCAGATCTTTGGAGGTGGTCTGTGGATTGTCCTTAACTGTTCCCACCATTCTTCTTCTCTGCCTTTCTGATATTTATCTTGGCCTGCCACTTCTGGGCTTAACAAGAACTGTACCTGTGTTCTTCCATTTTCTTACTATGTTCCTCACAGTGGAAACTGACAGTTTAAATCTCTGAGACAATGTTTTGTATCCTTCCCCTGAACAACTATGTTGAATAATCTTTGTTTTCAGATCATTTAAGAGTTGTTTTGAGGAGCCCATGATGCCACTCTTCATAGGAGATTCAAATAGGAGAACAACTTGCAAGTGGCCACCTTAAATACCTTTTCTCATGATCGGATACACCTGCCTATGAAGTTCAAAGCTCAATGAGGTTACAAAACCAATTTAGTGCTTTAGTAAGTCAGTAAAAAGTAGTTAGGAGTGTTCAAATCAAGAAATTGATAAGGGTGCCCATACTTTTGCACCGGTCAAATTTTGTTTAAATGCGGATTGCACATTATCTGTTAGTACAATAAACCTCATTTCAATCCAGAAATATTACTCAGTCCATCAGTTATTAGATATATGACACTGAAATAGCTGTTGCAAAAACCCAAATTGTTACAAAGAAAAAAGGTTGACATTAATAGGGGTGCCCAAACTTTTTCATGTGACTGTATGTCCTCTAGGAGGTGTTTGATGAGGGGCATGGTGGGGAAAGGTCAAAAGAGCGTCGGGCTGTTTTTTCCTGAACTTAATTATTATTATTATTATTATTATTATTTATTTTTTATAGCGCCATTTATTCCATGGCACTTTACAGTGAAAGAGGGTATACGTACAACAATCATTAACAGTACATAGCAGACTGGTATAGGAGGAGAGAGGACCCTGCCCGTGAGGGCTCACAGTCTATAGGGAATGGGTAATGGTACAATAGGTAAGGACAGAGCTGGTTGCGCAGTGGTATACTGGACTGAGGGTTATTGTAGGTTGTTGGCTTGTTGGAAGAGGTGGGTCTTAAGTTTCCTCTTGAAGCTTTCCACGGTAGGGGAGAGTCTGATATGTTGTGGTAGAGCGTTCCAGAGTATGGGGGAGGCACGGGAGAAATCTTGTACACGATTGTGGGAAGAGGAGATAAGGGAGGAGTAGAGGAGGAGATCTTGTGAGGATCTGAGGTTGTGTGCAGGTAGGTACCGGGAGACTAGGTCACAGATGTAAGGAGGAGACAGGTTGTGGATGGCTTTGTATGTCATGGTTAATGTTTTGAACTGCAGTCATTGGGCGATGGGAAGCCAGGTGAAGGGATTGGCAGAGTGGCGAGGCTGGGGAATAGCGAGGGGAGAGGTGGATTAAGCGGGCCGCAGAGTTTAGGATAGATTGAATGTGGTGCAGAAACCATCCACACTGTTCAGACACAAATTATTGTGTCATTGGCTGCCTAAGGCCTCTTTTACACGTCCATTAAAACCACATATATTTTTCACGAAGGTGTAAAAGGTGCGTATTGCCCTCCATGTGCCGTGTTTTTAGCACATGTGTGTTCTCTGTGTGTTATCCGTGATAGAAAGAAAGGGGGAAGAAAGGTATACCAAAACGGGATCACCACAACAATATATAAAGAATAAATATTTTATTGATTCACGCAGAAACAAGAAACCACATATCTCCGCACTTGGAGTGTGGGCACACAATAACACAATTTAAAAACACTTAAAAAAGCCAAAGGCATGGACACCATACACGCCAGGAAAAGTGACATATGAGAAATACAATGTCAATACAACGAAGGTACTCTATAGGATATTGCACAAAGCCCGGTCCCAGAATCGGTCTGTTAATAATGGTAATGAGACGGAGACTGTATGGTATAATATACAGAATAAGTGGGATGCGAAGTTGGAAATCACTGTACAGATACAGACAGATATGTCAACAACTAAATATAAGTAATTACACGTGTTGCAGTAAGTTACCCCTATATGCAGTGACCACGGAGGTCAAGGAGTCGTATAGTGGAGACCTAGTGGTACACCATGTGCATTAACAGGCAATTTTATAGTTGATCAAGGCAGCACACTGCAGGTATGTATAGAGGTTGGACTAAATCTGCAAAATATTTGGGTTATAATACAAGTGCATCAACAGCAGGCACCACATACAGTCAGTATCTCCAGTATATAGAGATATACACCATACCTATTGTTCCTATGATAAACCTATTAGTGCAGCATGTGCAATATAAACCAGTATATAGTAGTGTACGCAAAGTACTGCAGATATATATAAAGGTTTAGAAAGACCTGCGCAATATATTAAACATGTTGCAAGTATATCAATAAAGGACAACACAATGGGTATCAATATAAGACCAATGAGTGTAAAGAAAATATACCTCATGCAGCCAATACCCCCAGCAAATAAGAAATATGAACCGTGCCTGTAAGGATAGGGCCAAAAACTACAAGGAGGCCAAAGCAGGGATTTACAGATTTAGGCTAGAGATCGCCACGTATACAGTGGCTTCCTCAGGGAAAAGAGGCCATCCGTTATAGAAGCTAATACAGTTAGGTCCAGAAATATTTGGACAGTGACACAATTTTCGCGAGTTGGGCTCTGCATGCCACCACATTGGATTTGAAATGAAATCTCTACAACAGAATTCAAGTGCAGATTGTAACGTTTAATTTGAAGGTTTGAACAAAAATATCTGATAGAAATTGTAGGAATTGTACACATTTCTTTACAAACACTCCACATTTTAGGAGGTCAAAAGTAATTGGACAAATAAACCAAACCCAAACAAAATATTTTTATTTTCAATATTTTGTTGTGAATCCTTTGGAGGCAATCACTGCCTTAAGTCTGGAACCCATGGACATCACCAAACGCTGGGTTTCCTCCTTCTTAATGCTTTGCCAGGCCTTTACAGCCGCAGCCTTCAGGTCTTGCTTGTTTGTGGGTCTTTCCGTCTTAAGTCTGGATTTGAGCAAGTGAAATGCATGCTCAATTGGGTTAAGATCTGGTGATTGACTTGGCCATTGCAGAATGTTCCACTTTTTTGCACTCATGAACTCCTGGGTAGCTTTGGCTGTATGCTTGGGGTCATTGTCCATCTGTACTATGAAGCGCCGTCCGATCAACTTTGCGGCATTTGGCTGAATCTGGGCTGAAAGTATATCCCAGTACACTTCAGAATTCATCCGGCTACTCTTGTCTGCTGTTATGTCATCAATAAACACAAGTGACCCAGTGCCATTGAAAGCCATGCATGCCCATGCCATCACGTTGCCTCCACCATGTTTTACAGAGGATGTGGTGTGCCTTGGATCATGTGCCGTTCCCTTTCTTCTCCAAACTTTTTTCTTCCCATCATTCTGGTACAGGTTGATCTTTGTCTCATCTGTCCATAGAATACTTTTCCAGAACTGAGCTGGCTTCATGAGGTGTTTTTCAGCAAATTTAAATCTGGCCTGTCTATTTTTGGAATTGACGAATGGTTTACATCTAGATGTGAACCCTTTGTATTTACTTTCATGGAGTCTTCTCTTTACTGTTGACTTAGAGACAGATACACCTACTTCACTGAGAGTGTTCTCGACTTCAGTTGATGTTGTGAACGGGTTCTTCTTCACCAAAGAAAGTATGCGGCGATCATCCACCACTGTTGTCATCCATGGACGCCCAGGCCTTTTTGTGTTCCCAAGCTCACCAGTCAATTCCTTTTTTCTCAGAATGTACCTGACTGTTGATTTTGCTACTCCAAGCATGTCTGCTATCTCTCTGATGGATTTTTTCTTTTTTTTCAGCCTCAGGATGTTCTGCTTCACCTCAATTGAGAGTTCCTTAGACCGCATGTTGTCTGGTCACAGCAACAGCTTCCAAATGCAAAACCACACACCTGTAATCAACCCCAGACCTTTTAACTACTTCATTGATTACAGGTTAATGAGGGAGACGCCTTCAGAGTTAATTGCAGCCCTTAGAGTCCCTTGTCCAATTACTTTTGGTCCCTTGAAAAAGAGGAGGCTATGCATTACAGAGCTATGATTCCTAAACCCTTTCTCCGATTTGGATGTGAAAACTCTCATATTGTAGCTGGGAGTGTGCACTTTCAGCCCATATTATATATATAATTGTATTTCTGAACATGTTTTTGTAAACAGCTAAAATAACAAAACTTGTGTCACTGTCCAAATATTTCTGGACCTAACTGTACTTATGGTCTTACTATTGGTAACACCCTTTGGACATCAGTCATTTCAGGCGTTATACTATTGACCAGTAGCATGATCTTCACTATCAGGCACACCCCACAAAGCCCACTGGACATGAGTAGTACATTAACTGTGGATATTACTCTCTAGGAGAATGAAGGGGAATTTCTGTTTGTTTCACCACTGAGGTTAGCTGGGAGGGGTACTTCTGACTGCACAAATAGTTCTCCATTAGGTCTTGGTGCGAGACCATCATCATGACTGTTTTCACCACACTTCATTAGGACATAAATCTTTGATGCCACAGCTCCTTGAGCCTCCTGAGGAACCCTATCATGAAGGGAAAACCGTTAAAGCATATGTATGACATATGGATGAGGTCACTGCTATTCTTTGGTCTTAACATATGATGTTTAGATAAATATATCTTATAATTGTAGTATGGTCCTATGACCATTCCAGTGGCCTTTTGGACCACCAGTGGATTATATATCCTGTATAACCTTTAGCTGTACCATCTTTTGTTAGGTACATGTCCAATTTTTAATGGTCATGATATTGTATTGCTGGGTATGAACACTGGTATATACAGTCATATGAAAAAGTTTGGGCTCCCCTATTAATGTTAACCTTTTTTGTTTATAACAATTTGGGGTTTTGTAACAGCTATTTCAGTTTCATATATCTAATAACTGATGGACTGAGTAATATTTCTGGATTAAAATGAGGTTTATTGTACTAACAGAAAATTTTTCATATGGCTAATTGTATTTTTCATTTTTTTATGTATTATAGAGCAGTTATGCTTATTCATATTTTTCTGAAGTTGGTGTCCAGCTTTCACTTTATATAAATTGTGTATTTTTTAGCTAGCACCCTGTTCACATTTTGCAATGGTGTTCCAGCAGTCTTTTTGATTGTTAACCTCCAGGTAAGGCAGGACACAGATACATTAGGGTCTACAGCATTACCTTGTGGGTGATTCTTGTATTTACTTATTCTGCTCTTTTGATCATATTGCGTATCCCCATAAGGGGTTAGTGTTAATAGACATTTATACTTTAGGGTTTCTGTTTATATCTTGCACTTTACCCCTCATTCTTGATATATACCATTCCCAATTTTTTTTATCACTTTAGGCCGCATTACACAGTACGATCTATCGTGCGGTCGCAAAAGCGATCGCACCCGCCCCATCGTTTGTGCGTTACGGGCAATTTGTTGCCCATGTGGCACAAACTCGGTAACCCCCGTCACACGTACTTACCTCCCGAACGACCTCGCTGTGGGTGGTAAACATCCTCTTCCTGAAGGGGCAGGGATATTCAGCGTCACAGCGACGTCAGACAGCGGCTGACCAATAGAAGTGGAGGGGCGGAGATGAGCGGGACGTAAATATCCTGCCCACCTCCTTCCTTCCGCATTGCCGGCGGGACACAGGTAAGTTGCAGTTCATCGTTCACGAGGTGTCACATGGAGCGATGTGTGCTGCCTTGGGAACGATGAACAACCGGCGCGCAGAAGGACGTTCGATTTTTTGAAAATGAACGATGTGTCAACGAGCAACGATAAGGTGAGTATTTTTGCTCGTTCACAGTCGCTCATAGCTTTCACACGCTACAATATGTCAAACAATGCCAGATGTGCGTCACTAACGACGTGACCCCGACAACATATCGTTAGATATATCGTAGCGTGTAACGGGCCCTTTAGTTAAATAAATTGGCCAATTGACCACACTGGCTTAAGAAGTACACATTTGAGGTGGGGGTTTATAATGCACCCTACTAGACATCTTCTGCATTGTAAAGTGTCTAATCTCCACCTTTAGGTGTGTAGTGTTAGTATTGACGGACACCTATACTGTGGGATTTCAATTGCAATTTGAACCTTACTCTTAATTCCACCTGTGGCCCATTCTCCACCCTTATTTATTGGTTGTACATATTGGTTAGCTATCCTTAATAGTCTATCTAGGGACAGGAAAGTTCAGCCAGTGTGGAGTGCAGGTTTAGGGTGCCAATCAGGTAGGGCATAGTGCACTTATGGATATCTCTTAGGGCCCAGTTTGATTGATTCCTAAAGTTCCATCTTGACCATATATTGGCATTTTTTCTCTTTGTATTTTTGACTGTGTATCACTTCCATTGGGTGTTTTTAACATTGGTTAAAGTAAAAGCTATATTTGACTTCACTAGAGTGTTTTTTGTAAGCTTTTTTGTACATTACCTGATTTATCTACATAGTAAGCCCCCTTTCTTATAGTGAAGGTTTCATTACTAGGACTTTATCATTGCTGGAACTAGCTGCCTTGTGCCAAGTGATCCAACCACATCCCCTCCCCTGATAAGCAGCTCAGTGTCACTAGACAATGAACACAGAAAGCTGTGGTGTGGGTGGGGTTAGCTTTCTGAACTCTGTTATCTGCTACATATCAGAACTCTGATGTTTGTGTGACAACTGCTGCACCCAGTAAACTAAATTATATTGTTGGAATCAGGGTCTCTTCTTACATTATGCAGCTCTCAGATGAGCAAAAATCTGCTGACAGATTCTTTTAAAATAGCCACGAGGCTAGGATATACTTGAGATAACATTCCAGATCATAGGACAACAGTATCGACGTAAGTTATATATGGTGTGTAGATACGAGATCCTACAAGTACTGTATGTTGTTAATTCAGTAATTCTTAGATCAAATTAATACACGTATAGTCAGTCTTACCTATTGTAGGATTTACAGTGAGCTAACTACTTGTGCCCAGAAGTGTATTTTGCTTTTTTTTGCTTCTTGTAGAGTTGTGAATATTTATTTTTGGTATATGGCTTTTTGTATATTTATCTAAATGCCCAGCTCCTGATTTTATGTTGTGCCTAGCTGGTAAGACATTTCATAAATTCCTCATTTGTTGTAATAATCTACTTCTAAAATAATATCTTCCCATTTGTTATAATAGAAATGTGTCTTTCACCTATGTATTCTGCTCAATCACTCAATCAATGTATTTGGGAAAAAGATTTTTAAGTAGTTTCAATCAAATTTTTACCAGTTGGCCAAGACCTAGTGACACAATAATTACTGTCCAATCAGACTAAAATTGATGTGTAGCAAAAAAAAAAAGAAGGGCCAAACTTTATTTTCAATCCAGTAAAAGACTTTGGCTGTACTTAGCTTTTTTTTTCCTCTAGTGACATTGTCTTTAAAGGGAACCTGTCAGGTGCAATACACACCCAGAGCCATGAGCAGTTCTGGATGCATATTGCTAATCCCTAAATAACAGTCCCTATACCTAGTAGCATAGATAAAGAGATCTTTAGAAAAAATATTTCTAAAGATTCTTTATCATATGCTACCGAGGCCAGGATTTAGTCGCACAGTCCTCTGTGTCAAACTATCGACCCATATCCCTTCTCCCCTATGCCTCAAACTAGTGGAACAGCATGTCCATCTTGAATTGTCCTCATACATCTCCTCCTGCTCCCTCTTTCACCGGCTACAATCTGGCTTCTGACCACATCACTCTACTGAAACTGCCCTAACCAAAGTCACCAATGATCTACTAACCACCAAAGCCAAGTGACACTACTCTATCTTCCTTCTCCTGGACCTGTCCTCTGCCTTCGATACAGTAGACCATACCCTCCTACTACAGATTCTCTCATCTCTGGGCATCACAGACTTGGCCCTATCTTGGATCTCCTCATACCTAACCGACCGAACTTTCAGCGTCTCCCATTCTCATACCACTTCCTCATCTCAACCCCTATCTCTCGGTGTCCCCTAATGCTCAGTTCTTGGACCCCTGCTGTTGTCCATCTACACCTTCAGCCTGGGACAGCTCATAGAGTCCCACGGCTTTCAGTATCATCTCTATGCCGATGACACACAGATCTACCTCTCTGAACCTGACATTACCTCTCTACTAACCAAATTACACAATGTCTGTCTGCTATTTCATCCTTCTTCTCTGCGCGATTCCTAAAGCTTAACATGGACAAAACAGAATTCATTGTCTTTCGTCCTCCTCACTCATCTCCTCCAACAAGCCTTTCCATCAAACTTGATGGTTGCTCACTCTCCCCAGTCTCACAAGCTCGTTGCCTTGGAGTAACCCTCGACTCTGCTCTATCCTTCAAGCCACACATCCAAGCCCGCTTCACCTCATGCAGACTACAACTCAAAAATATCTCCCGGATCCGTGCTTTCCTTAACCAAGAATCAGCAAAAACATTAGTGCATGCCCTCATCATCTCCAGCCTCGACTACTGCAACCTCCTGCTCTCTGGCCTCCCTTCCAACACTCTTGCACCCCTCCAATCTATCCTAAACTCTGCAGCCCGCTTAATCCACCTCTCACCCTGCTATTCCCCAGCCTCGCCACTCTGCCAATCCCTTCACTGGCTTCCCATCACCCAACAACTCCAGTTCAAAACATTAACCATGATATACAAAGCCATCCACAACCTGTCTCCTCCTTACATCTGTGACCTACTCTCCTGGTACCTACCTACACGCAACCTCAGATCCTCACAAGTTCTCCTTCTCTACTCCTCTCTTATCTCCTCTTCCCACAATCGTGTACAAGATTTCTCCCGTACCTCCCCCATACTCTGGAACGCTCTACCTCAGCATATCAGACTCTCCCCTACCGTGGAAAGCTTCAAGAGGAACCTCAAGACCACCTTTTTCAACAAGCCTACAACCTACAATAGCCCTCAGTCCAGTACACCACTGTGCAACCAGCTCTGTCCTCACCTATTGTACCATCACCCATTCTCTGTAGACTGTGAGCCCTCGTGGGCAGGGTCCTCTCTCCTTCTATACCAGTCTGTTTTGTACTGTTAATGATTGTTGTACATATACCCTCTTTCACTTGTAAAGCGCCATGGAATAAATGGTGCTATAATAATTAATAATAATAATAATAATAATAATAATAATGGGCGTTACTGCCCTTGGCTATTTGGCCACCTTAGCGTGTAAGCACATCCCTTTGGGTGTACAAACATGCTAATGAATGTGCAGCATCAGTGATATGGTCGATATCATGACCCTCTGCTGCCACCACGACAGAAGCTGGATTTCGGCTCAGTGTGCATGATCAGAAGTCCCAGACTTCCAGTCATGCATACTATGAAGCCGTGTGTATGTGCTCCAGCTTCAAACTGGTGTTTTGCGCATGACTGGAAGTCTGAGGATGTTTTGATCGTGTGCACTGAGCCGAAAGCCAGAAGAGGCAGGAGAGGTGAGAACGACAATGACGCTGTGCCTTTTTTTTAGCATGTTAGCAAGCTCACAGGGTGGTGCTTACATGCTAAGGAGGCCGACTGGTCAAAGGAAGTAATGCCCTTGCGACTAGTCCCTGACCTCATTACCATATCATAAAGGATCTTTAGAAATACTTTTTCTAAAAAACTCTTTATCTATGCTACTAGATACAGGCATGGTTAGGCAGGGATTAGCAATATACACCCAGAACTGCTCGTTGTTCTTGGTGCATATCGCACCTGACAGGTTCCCTTTAAATGCAAATGAGGAAAAAAAATGGAAAATGTTATGTCATATTAATATATTTCTATTTCCTTCCTACAAATTCTTGCATATCAGAGTTCTTTTATTAATTTTTTATTTTTTCAAAGTCAGCAAAAGGCATAAAAACTGTTTAAGTCCTCTTTTAACTCTATTTTAAAGAAAAGTAACTTACTCATTTTAATGATAAATGTAACCAATTTAATTCCAATTATGCAAAACTTGAATCAATCTACGTAAATTACCCATTCAGCTTGTTTTTTTAGACTTTGTCATTTCCCGCATTTCATCTGATGCTTAAAATTCAAAGACATCACATTAGGTTAAATCAGTCTTCTGGACAACATCTTCTTTCCGTCACTGTACTGCAGCAAAGCATTAGTGTATATGATGCATTGTGACTGCAGAAAGCCAATTGTGAAGCTTCAAGCTGAGAATATAACATCAGGAGCTGTCAGGGCAGAGAACTGAAAGACAAACATGAACGCAGGGTGTCCTGTCTTAGGAGACAAGAATATGGCATTTTGTGCTGACTAAAGCTCATTTGATGTTAGGGCGGATGAGAAATTCGTTAGGATCAACAAACAGAGGTGACAGAACACTATTGAATTCTCTGCCAGCATTGCTTTAAAGACTTTTTTCTACGATCTATCTATGCACTATAATGACAATCTCAATGTTCCATTCCCGTCTGAAACACAAAATCTGGAGTAAAAATAAACGTATATGATAAATTATTAACTTCTAGAAAATTGTATCAGCAAGCACAATTTCAGCATTTTTCAAAATAAAGTGACTCTCCACATTTCTTAACCTTTTATCTGTCTTTTTATATTTTTAAAGTGCATAATTGTATAAACATTTGAGTGACACCAAATTTCCCGTGTTAGCTATATGATCCCACTTTCGGTGACTTTTCTTCAGGTTTTAACACTCTGATAACTACAGCACATAACAACACTGATCTTAATTGAGAACACCACCTTTGGAAAGTAAGGATTTAATCAAATATCTTACTGAATACATAAAGTTTGACAAGACTGAGTTTCATTGAACTTTTTTAACCCAAAAAGTGAGGATAATAATATCACTTTCATCACGTAAATCTTCAGTTTTACTGAAATCAGTTAATGAAAGAATGAATACACCCAACATAAAAAAACCTACTGCATCTAGTATTTGGCATGACTTCCATGATTTTTAAGGACAGCACAAAGTCTTTTAGGCAACGTAGTGGAAAATCTATCTTTTTCCATTATGACCTCTTTTAGAACCTGGATGTTAGGTGGAGTGTGTGAGAAGCTGCCTGCAGACTAAAGACTATTGGACAAATGGATGTAGAGCGCAGTCCATGGTTCAAAGGGATGCAGACTTTCTACAGGATGGAGTGCTAGTTATGCCTATCTTATTGTTGTGTTTTATTGTATATTTTATTGTGTGCCAGTTTAAGGTACTCAGATGGCAAGGCAAGACATTGGTAATTAGAGTAAAGCAATAATTCTATTACTCCTCCTTAGTGTTTAAGGGATCTCAATTAAGCTATTGGTTTCCCAGCCACTAGTCTTATTATGTAGATGAGGATTGTTAACCCAGTTTGGCTGCACCACAGGGGTTCTCAAATGCAGTCCCAGATGAGAGGCTCAGCATCAGGAAACTATCTACACTAATACACACTTAGCTTGGAGGAAAGGCATTTCCCTGGGGCTGGGTTTGATCCAAGGGGGTGGCTTGGGGAACATAGGACACTTATGATAAGATGGGGGTTATTGCTGGCAGGAGCTTAGTACAGGCGCAACATTCGTGGCATCCATCTTCTGAAGGAGTACAAGCTGTTACTGCAAACTATACCAGAAGAAGATACAAAAACCGTAGACCCACCGAAAGATGGGAGACAGTGGTTATCATCTGGTATGGGGCAGTGGAACTACAAGTCCCAGTTTGGGATCTCGTGGACTAGAGGCATCTCATTTTGGCTATCTAGATGGAGTTCCTGTAATGCCGTGGATGGTAGAAATAAAAACTATGGGTATGAAGAGGATAACATACTATTCCAGCAAGACAATGAGCCAAAGCTTACATCAAGATTGGCAAGAAATGGTTTAATGACAACAAAGTAGAGGTGCTGGATTGACCCCAAAAGTCCCCAGACCTCAACCCAATTGAACATTTTTTGGTAAGGTTGAAAAAAAAGCTATATACATATTCAAGTGAATCGACCAGTATGCATCAACATAGGGAACGTGTAGAATAGACTTGAGATCAGATTTCAGTCAAGACGTGTATAAATCTTAATAACTAATCAAATGCTACATTTTTAAAAGTCCAATTTGTGTATGAGGTAAACAAGATGATGCTTATAAAAAGAAAGTAGTTCCACATTCAAAACTGTAGTGAATGGTAAGATATGGAGCCTGGAAGTCAAAAGTTCAAAACATTGTTACACATTTCATAGTCAGTGGAAATCACTAGAAACACTATCAGTAAATGAATAAGTCACCAAAAAATCATCAGTACATGAATACAGCTCTGGAACCACCATTTGTTCAGGAATACAGCACCAGAACCCTCATCGGTACTCAAATACAGCACCAGACCTATAATTATTAATGGATTACATCACCAGAACCACTATCTGTACATGAATACAGCACCAGAACCTTTATCAATAAATAACTACATCACTCACATCATCATCAGTATATAAATACATCATTAGCCCCATTTGTGCATGAATAAATCAACAAAAACAACATCATTACATGAATATAGAACCAAAACCATCCTCAGTAGAAGTTTACAACACCAGAACCACCATCAGTAAATTAGTACATCCCAAAGACCATCAATTACATATAAATACATCACAAAAATCATCTTCAATATATGGATAAAGCCACAGAACCACCATCAGTGCAACAATGCATCACCAGAACCACAATCAACGCAAGAAAACATAACCAGAGCCGCCATCACATCAATTAGCTTAGTATAGCCATCCCTTGCAATGTCAGGTCTGCTCCATAATAACCATAGGATATAAGAAGTCTGTATACCCCTATTAAAATGCCAGATTTTTGTCATGTAAAAGAAATGATATTGAGAAAAGTCATTCAGAATATTTGACCTTTAATGTACAATTCAATTGAAAATGAATTAAAATAATGTGATTTGCATAAATATTCACACCCTTAAACTAATGCTTTGTTAAAGTACCCATTGAATGTATCACAGCATGTTGTCTTTTGGGGTTGAAGTCAGTATGGCACATTTATAATTGACAATCTCTGCACACTCTCTTCCTTGCAGTAACTCTGAATCTGTCAGATTACAAGGGCATCCCCTGTATACATCCACCTTCAGGTGAACCACAAATTGGATCAATCGGATTTATATTTGTGCTCTGGCTGGGCCATCCAAAATTTGTTATATTTTTTTCAAACAGAGCAATTACTTTGGAGATTAGGAAGAATTTTTCAGATTGTTGTTTTAAAATTTCTCTTCATCTTCATCTTTTTAGCACATGCCTAAAGGTTTTGATGAACAATTGACTGATATTTTGAGTGTTTCAAAATTCCTTCCACCTTAACAAAACCACCAATTCCAGCTGCTGAAAAACAGCTCTAAAGCATAATGCTGCTTCCACCATGCTTCCCTGTAGCATATGTTTTAATAGACCAAAACATGTTTTTCCCCAAAAGTGAATTTTCTCCTATTGTTCCTAAAATTAGCTTTTGCACTTTATTAATTTTATAAAATAAGTGTCAATAAATCAATTCAGTGAACAATGTTTTCTGCAATAAGTACAGTTTGGAATGTTTAGTGCTGTAGTGCACATTTGGTGCTGGCTTTTTGTTTTTTCTTCATTGAATTGGTCGGTGGTTGACCTCCACCTTGCTATGCACCCCAATTTGGGATGTATTCCATCTGTCTGGATTTTGGCGGTTGGTGACTGTTCACATTAAGTCATCAGGCTTTGTCCACAGGCTATTTACTTCATGCAGCATTTGCTTGGACCTGTCCCGCCCACAGCCATGACTCAGTCATGGGTACGGGATTGAAATAGACCAGGTGAGTGCTGCTAAGAGCAGTTCTACTATTCATATGTGAGGCCGTATGGCACATTTTATAAAAATATTTTAGTGTAGGACTGCTTCAAATGAGATTTGCCGTGACGTGGCGAAGCAGCTCAAGAAATTGCAATTTTTTGCCAAAAATCTCAAAATTTTTTTTATAATAAGTACAGTTTGGAATGTTTAGTGCTGTAGTGCACATTTGGTGCTGGCTTTTTGTTTTTTCTTCATTGAATTGGTCGGTGGTTGACCTCCACCTTGCTATGCACCCCAATTTGGGATGTATTCCATCTGTCTGGATTTTGGCGGTTGGTGACTGTTCACATTAAGTCATCAGGCTTTGTCCACAGGCTATTTACTTCATGCAGCATTTGCTTGGACCTGTCCCGCCCACAGCCATGACTCAGTCATGGGTACGGGATTGAAATAGACCAGGTGAGTGCTGCTAAGAGCAGTTCTACTATTCATATGTGAGGCCGTATGGCACATTTTATAAAAATATTTTAGTGTAGGACTGCTTCAAATGAGATTTGCCGTGACGTGGCGAAGCAGCTCAAGAAATTGCAATTTTTTGCCAAAAATCTCAAAAAATTTTTTATTATAAGTACAGTTTGGAATGTTTAGTGCTGTAGTGCACATTTGGTGCTGGCTTTTTGTTTTTTCTTCATTGAATTGGTCGGTGGTTGACCTCCACCTTGCTATGCACCCCAATTTGGGATGTATTCCATCTGTCTGGATTTTGGCGGTTGGTGACTGTTCACATTAAGTCATCAGGCTTTGTCCACAGGCTATTTACTTCATGCAGCATTTGCTTGGACCTGTCCCGCCCACAGCCATGACTCAGTCATGGGTACGGGATTGAAATAGACCAGGTGAGTGCTGCTAAGAGCAGTTCTACTATTCATATGTGAGGCCTTATGGCACATTTTATAAAAATATTTTAGTGTAGGACTGCTTAAAATGAGATTTGCCGTGACGTGGCGAAGCAGCTCAAGAAATTGCAATTTTTTGCCAAAAATCTCAAATTTTTTTTTATAATAAGTACAGTTTGGAATGTTTAGTGCTGTAGTGCACATTTGGTGCTGGCTTTTTGTTTTTTCTTCATTGAATTGGTCGGTGGTTGACCTCCACCTTGCTATGCACCCCAATTTGGGATGTATTCCATCTGTCTGGATTTTGGCGGTTGGTGACTGTTCACATTAAGTCATCAGGCTTTGTCCACAGGCTATTTACTTCATGCAGCATTTGCTTGGACCTGTCCCGCCCACAGCCATGACTCAGTCATGGGTACGGGATTGAAATAGACCAGGTGAGTGCTGCTAAGAGCAGTTCTACTATTCATATGTGAGGCCGTATGGCACATTTTATAAAAATATTTTAGTGTAGGACTGCTTCAAATGAGATTTGCCGTGACGTGGCGAAGCAGCTCAAGAAATTGCAATTTTTTGCCAAAAATCTCAAAAACTTTTTTATAATAAGTACAGTTTGGAATGTTTAGTGCTGTAGTGCACATTTGGTGCTGGCTTTTTGTTTTTTCTACACTCTCTTCCTTGCAGTAACTCTGAATCTGTCAGATTACAAGGGCATCCCCTGTATACATCCACCTTCAGGTGAACCACAAATTGGATCAATCGGATTTATATTTGTGCTCTGGCTGGGCCATCCAAAATTTGTTATATTTTTTTCAAACAGAGTAATTACTTTGGAGATTAGGAAGAATTTTTCAGATTGTTGTTTTAAAATTTCTCTTCATCTTCATCTTTTTAGCACATGCCTAAAGGTTTTGATGAACAATTGACTGATATTTTGAGTGTTTCAAAATTCCTTCCACCTTAACAAAACCACCAATTCCAGCTGCTGAAAAACAGCTCTAAAGCATAATGCTGCTTCCACCATGCTTCCCTGTACCATATGTTTTAATAGACCAAAATATGTTTTTCCCCAAAAGTGAATTTTCTCCTATTGTTCCTAAAATTAGCTTTTGCACTTTATTAATTTTATAAAATAAGCGTCAATAAATCAATTCAGTGAACAATGTTTTCTGCAATGACTGACAGCACAGTCTGTATTTACACTCTATACATTAGTTTTCAGCAAGTTTATTTGGTCTAAATGGTGAAGCATGCTTCACTACTCTTCTTATATTGTATGTTAATGTCATCTGTCGGGATCCATGATATATGTTATTGTGAGAACAAATGAATACAACGTTCAAGTGTGATTCTGTTCAGATACCTGCAAAGTTATATGGACTAACATTTGTAATATTTCAAGGGACATTTGAAACATCTTTTTATCTGGAAAGTGTGCTACTTGCACTTAGATTATGTCTAGTAATGTAGCTCATATAAAGCAAATCTTTTGTAACTGTCGTTTGATGCTTTATGATTAATCTTATACTCGATCTTTGTAGGGATGATCTGATTATAATTGTGGAAAGATTTTACTTGATTAACAGAGAAGTTGCTCTCCATGAATTCAATGTCCCTTATTATGATCTGTGATCTATTCATGCCCTAGAGCACAATAATTGTAAGATGAAAAAAAATACTTAGGGTGTGTGCTCACAATCAGTGTTTGCTTTAGCTGTATCCAAAGAGCTGCATTGTACTGTACAAGCTCAGTGGATGGGATTTCTAGAAATCCCATGCCCACTGTGCTTGTTTTTTCCGCAACAAACACTGACCTGCGGTGCATCTTTTCAGACCGCAGCATGTAAATTTTTTGCTGCGTATTCGCATGCGTCCACCATAGGGTGAACACAAGAGAGAGACCGCAGCGTTCTCATCCCTAATCGTGGGTACAAATAGCTGCGGTCTCCTGCGTTCTACTGTGGAAGAGACGCGGGGCCCCGCAGGTCAGGAACCGCTGCATCCAAGATGCAGTCAGTCCTGATTGTGGGCACATACCCTTAGGGGTACTTTGCACGCTGCGACATCGCTAGCCGATGATAGCGATGCCGAGCGCGATAGTACCCGCCTCGTCGTAGATGCGATATCTTGTGATAGCTGTAATGTTCGCTACGGCAGCTTCACACACACTTACCTGCCCTGCAACGTCGCTCTGGCCGACGACCCGCCTCCTTCCTAAGGGGGTGAGTTGTGCAGCGTCACAGCGACGTCACACAGCAGGCGGCCAATAGAAGCGGCGGGGCGGAGATGAGCGGGACGTAAACATCCCACCCACCTTCTCCCTTCCGCACTGCCGGTGGAGGCAGGTAAGGATATGTTCCTGGCTCCTGCGGCTTCACACACAGCAATGTGTGCTGCCGCAGTTACGAGCAACAACATCGTATCTACTATTTGTGCGAAATTATGGAAATAACCAACGCTACACAGATCACCGATTTTGGATGCTTTTGCGATCGTTAATCGGCGCATCTAGGCTTTATACGTTGCGACGTCGTTACCGGCGCTGGATGTGCGTCACTTTCAATTCGACCCTGACGATATCGCAGTAGCGATGTCGCAGCGTGCAAAGTACCCCTTAGACTTACCTTAACACTCATCATTCCAGTCCCTCAGCTCGATATCATCACCCATTTAGTCCTCATTGCATTTTTTGATTGATGCCACGAGCACTGAATCATGTCTCTTGCACAAGCATGTGCAAGGTCAATGCACATTTTGGCTAATGGAATTTTTTTTAAAATTAAGGTAGAATTAAATTCCAATAAAATATTTATATAAATATTTAGTTTTGTAAATAATAAACCCTGTAATGACTTCCTATTTCCATTTGTTTTGCCTTTAGTAGCCAATTGCTAATTGTGAATAGGATTGTTTAAGGTTATTTTTTTCCTGTTATTAGATCTAGATCTCTAAATCTTTCATTTTACATTAATTTTTGTGGTCATTAAAATATGAAGATGTTTAATGAAAGTTGCAATTTGTGGCCATCAATATACAGTGTGTCCACCCATATCATGTCCACTGCCTTTAGCTTGAGAATGGCGGCAGCTATAGGAATAGAAGTGGTGTCTAGGTATAGTAAAGTAGCCATGCACTATGCAATGAAACCACCTATAGCGCCATCTGGTGGAAAACAACGGAGTTAGCATTTTTATCTCGAAAATGGAACGAGATAGAGAAAAAAAGTGAATTAAAAAATTGTAGGGCATCATCAATTCATATATGAATCGACACCTTGCATACAGAAATGCTATGATTAGAATGTGTAAAACTCACAAGGCTGCGGACGTGAAGCGATATCTCATGGAGACCTTCCTACAAGTCATTGGGTATGTATGGTGGCTGCGCGGAGTGGCCTCCACACTCACCTGACCTGACCCCATTGGAGTTCTTTCTGTGAGGTCACATCAAACAGCAGGTGTATGCAACCCCTCCACCAAAATTGCAGGACCTACGACGATGTATTACAGATGCTTGTGCAAACGTGTCACCTACCATATTGCACAATGTGCAGCAAGATACAGTATGCTGTCCAGAGTCCAGATGTGCATTGCAGCTGACTGTGGCCACTTTGAGCATCAAAGTTAAGTGAGCGCCATATGCGTGACCAGCATTCAATGTTTTGGGGGGTCATGGGTTTCATATTATAGCATTTCTGTATGCAAGGTGTCGATTCGTATTGAATTGATGATGTCCTGAAACTTTGTAATTCACTTTTCTTCTCTATCTCGTTCCGTTTTAAAGATAAAAATGCTAACTCTGTTGTTTTCCACCAGGTGGCGCAATACGTGGTTTCATTGCGTAGCGTATGGCTAATTAACTATACCTAGACACCACTTCTATGCCTATAGCTGCCGCCGTTCTCATGTTAATGGCGGTGGACAGGATATGGGTGGACACACTGTATTTATGTATGTCAATAGAAAGCATATCTAGCTCACCAGTTCTGGAGTTTCAACTGTACTGATACCGTACCAGTCCGACCAAGTTTAAATTGAATTAATAAAACAATCCATAGTTACCCAGCATAGAAGATAGAAAGAACAGTAGAGCAAGAGAAAACATTAGAAGTGAAATTTGTACAAATTTGGTTACTTCTTTATTAAAAAGGAAATTTGAAATTTCAGAAAAAAAATATTATTGGCTGCTGAGAGCAACTGTTCCATTTATCCATTTTGCCGGTTTTGGAAAGCCTCTCTATCCAATGTTCAAAATGTTAAACGCTTCTATTATTTAGATACAAAGTATTGGTAAAAACAGCAAATCCCAGAAGGATATTAATAGTAAATGTGTGTAGACCACATTCCACTACTCACGCTTACTGTATATTGCTTATGACTATCATAAAGAATAATGGAATGGATTGACATTTCCATTAAATAAATGAACTATGCCTCCTTATGGCCTATTCAATTGTATGGCTGTAAATTTTCCTGCTGCAAATCTCATTATGAATGACGAGGCCATTCTGGAATATATTTTAAAGTACTTCTGACAGAAAACAAGTGTTCCAGTTGCAGAGACATGGCAAAGAGCGAGCATTATAATGTAGTTGGAATTATTTAGTTTTGCATTAGAAGGATGTCTAAGGGCATAGTGAAAATATAAATCCTTGCAGCTTTTCTTCTGTCCTTCACTGCATTTTGGCTCCTTAAGTGTCTGTTCCTATTTAAATGCACTACTGCCTGCTCAGAACTCATTTAGGTCAGACATTTAAACTGTTAAACCATACTTATATGTGCTGATAGACTGTGTCCTAAAGTGAGTATCTCACACTAAAACTCCTGGACTGTAAAATAATATCATATATATGAGATATATATATATATATATATATATATATATATATATATATATATATATATATATATATATATATATATATATATATTTATTTTTATTCTAATTTTCTTGTTTTTTATTCTACAACTTTCTCTAAATATCCTATTTTCATACAGTTAGAGTAATATTTGTAGTGTTAGGTTCACATGACATTTCACAAATAAGGTAATTGATCATTAAAAACAAATGCCTTAGTTGTATGTAACAATTTGCTTATAAAGTTATATTTGACTGTACATTATTTTTTCATAATAAAAAATTATATATTATTCTTGTTATAGGCTTGTTGCATAAACTCTCTTTCATTAAATTCTTAAAAATTACCGGTACTTTATTGCTTTGTGCACCCTTGCACTCTTTTATTTTAATTTTAAGTTTATTTACTAAATGTCAAACTATTTAAATTTTTAAATGGTTTTCAATAAAAACTTCCTACTATTTTCTTCTACAGAATGTATATAGAGCTGTTTTTTGAACAATTGGGGCTCCTGGGCAAAAGTTTAAAGAAGGGTCCTAAATTCTCATATATTGCAACATCTCACGCAAACGTTTATAGGCTCTGTTCACAATAGAAAAAGGATTTTTCCCAAGAAATGTCTTGAGTCTGAAAGATTAGCTCACTTGCGGTCAAAAAACTCACCAATAACGCACCGAAAACTGCATGTGTTTTTATTGCGATTTTGTGCGTTTTTGATGTGTTTTGGTGCATTTTTTTCCGCAGCTTGGTCTCTGCGGTTTTTTACCATTATATATGGCAAAAAACTCAGGTACCTACAGAAAAGAAGTGACATGCTCATTCTTTTTCTCAAGAAATTCTGCAGAAAGAATGTTCTTGAGAAAAAAATGCAGTGTGCGCACAGCTCTGTTTTTTTTCCATAGGTTTTGCTGGGAAATGTCTGCAGAAAGGTTACAACCATTTTCTCAAGAAATTTCTGCAGCAAAAATGCAAAAAAAGCAGGTAAAAATGCAGTGTGTGAACAAGGCCTAAAGGTTGCATTTACATGCATTCCGTTCAGCCTGTTAAATGAGAGCGAAAAATATTCAAGTTGTTCGACTCTTGTTTCCCGGCCTCTTTACACAAGTTGACAAAGAATGACTTGCACAGAAAGATCCCTACTAGGTCAATCTGTAGCCATGCAGTGCAGTGTTATCAGTAGCACATCTGCACTTTACACCGGGTGATGTGCTGCTGAGAACAATGATTTTTGTTCCCCCATAAACAATCCAATCACCCGATGAATGAGGAACATTTTGCGAGTTTGTTGAGAGATTGCCAACATGTTTACACCTAGGAACTCTTCTCTGTGCAGCCAAGATTTATAAAAGGATACTTCATATACACAGTATGTCACACAAACACTGTATATTATACACATATAGTACACATGCATGTATACACTGTGCACATACACACACACACACACACACACATACAGTATGTACAAAGAGCACATATGTGGGGCCCCGAGGTTCGGTGTCGGTGCAGCGGTGCATTACCTTCAGGGACTCCACGCGGCTGGATCTTGTCACAGGTAGGAAATCCTCTATTTTGATTGTCGTGACGCCACTCTCAGAATTGCGGTCAGTGGAGACCGCCACTGCAGGTTAGGGGTGCCTGGGGCTGATAGTAGGTGCAGTCAGTTGTAATAGCCTCCTGAGAGTGAGGCATGCCCCAGGGTCCCGTGTAGGGGTGTGGAACTACAAGTCGCAGAATGACTCACACGCACAAGCAGGATGTCTTTCAGGGGTTTTACTCACTGATGGTGGCAGGGTGAGTAACCCGCGCGTAGCTGGGATGAACCAGGCTGGAACCAGGTGTCCTTCAGGCTGACTTATGAGGGTGGCTACCAACTCGCCTTCCTTAGCCCGTTGTGTTTTGGGGTAACCCCTGCTTGAAGCCCTGCTGGGGTCGCCCAGGGAAGTTGCTGGTGCCTCTCTCCCCTTCTTTTTGGCCCGTTTGCTTGTAGCCTGGACCAGGTCACTCCGGCTGCTTGCCTCCTGTGAGCTATGGGCCCTAACTTTGGCTACGTGGCTACGGACTCTGTGGTGTTGTCTTGGGGGTGTAAAGTGCCCCCTCATGCAGGTTTGGCAAAGGAAAGGTGAATCTATCCCTGCACTGGGACCTGCTACCCGTTTGGGCCTGGTATCTCCCTGACAGTCTCCTTACTTTCCACTCCGTTGCTCTCTCTTTAGCTGTGTGTGGATTTCGGGCAGCACTCCCAGGTGACCGTTCTCCCCCGTCGGTAGTCACTGCGCGTACGTTGTCAGAATTGTGTAGAGCTACAGGGTCTGCTTCTGCCCTCCCTGAACTTCACCACTCAACTGTCTTCGGCTCACTCTTCCCTCCTCTCCTGTTCTTGCCTACGTCACCTAGCAACCAGGCTCTCTACCACACCCCTCGAGTGGAGATGGAGGCTTCGCCCCCTCCTGGGATCCCCAGGGGTCCTCTCAAAGGTAAATGTGTGAGACCTGATCACTATGCGCCTGTGTAGTCACACCTCGGTCAGCCTTCTGGATTACCTGTTTTGTACTGTCCCCAGCATGGGTGCAGTACTCAGTGGTGCCTGACCAGGTCAGGGGCGCCACATTCCCCCTTAGTTATCACCAGCACGTCCTCGGGCTGCAAGACAACATTTTAAAATGCGTGAAACAGTAAAACATGGTAAAACGTTTTAAAACCAACAGGTACCATACATCACCACCCTCCACCCACAAGTCCGTTAACCCACCCTAAACCCTCTCAGGCGGCAGGTCACCGGTTTCTTTTGGTAACCAGGTCTGGGCCATCAGCTTCCCCAGACCTTTCTTCCCATCTGCCTCTCCCGTTGGCCGCGCCTTCAGCCACTTCTGGCAGGATGTAGAGGCGGCTTTCATGGTCTGGTGGTTTCAGGGTATACCTGGCCTGGTGGAGCCGCGCCTTCAGCCACTTCTGGCAGGATGTAGAGGCGGCCTCCACAGTTGGTGCTGACCAGGTACCCTCTTTGTGGTGGAGAGCCAGGCCCCATAAACAGGCGTGCTCCCTGGTAGTGGTTGTACCTCTGGGGTAACTATAAACACTGCGAGAGTTTGTGGCTATAGCCAGTTCATAGCCTTAAGGTTCATGGGTTAAAGTGCAAAAGGGTTTCTCACATAAGTTCATGTGGGCACATGCTTGAACTTGTAAACGTTGCAAAACTGTACTTTAACTTGCTGTACTTCTTACTTTACTTTACATGGACTTTGCTCCTTCTTCCTCCTCACCAGGGCTTGGGCCTGTAGGGCTGTGGCACCTGTCGTCATCATCTGTAGTGGTTTCATCAATGAGTTCTTTGTATTTTCTTTCCTCTTCTTCTGTGTCTGTTTCTTTTTCTCTTTCTTTATCTTGTAGTGTTGAGACAGCAGGGTTACTGCAGGGATTTCTGGGACAGGGTGTGACATCTAGTGCGTACCATCCGCGTTCTCCTTGATGTTTTGTAAATTCTACTGAGTCTCCTATCTGTAGGTTTCTTCCTGGATGTCCTCTAGGTAAATGTGCTCTAACATCCCTTCTGTTCACAAATATGCCCTCTTTTACACCAGGTGCTACTATAAAGCCATATCCAGACCTTAGACTGAAGTCTTCTACAACTCCTCGACAAAGTGGACCTCTGACCTGCGATTTGGCTCTTCTCAAGGACCGCTTTTCCTCTAAGTCTCTGGCCGTGACCTCGTCCTTCTCCTCGGGAGACTGCTGTGCAGGTGGATCCCTTATCCTGCTGCGGCGCCGTGTCCTGCGGGCTGGGTCCGGCCTGGCTGCTATCTCACCGCTTGCAGGTTCCCAGGTGAGGTATCTGGACAAATCTTCCTCAGCGGAGGATGTCGGGCTCTCTTCATCCCAGCGGGAGTATGGCAGCATCTCGGGCTCTTGGACTGGTGCTGCATCCACTGCTGATGGCTCTGGGGTCAGCTTCTCAGCTTCCTTGCCTCCCCTCCCCCTTAGTTCTTCTGGGCACTCCTCTTGTGGCAGCGCTAGGGATGGATTTTCATCAGCAGGCCAGGGCGGGGGACCCTTTGACATGAATGTTGCAGGAGTTTTCCTGTGAGTATGCGGAGGGAGCAGATACCGGTCCACCATCTCCTTTGGGAAGTGGGCCTCTAGATCAGCCTTCAGCTTCCAGTATTCGGGGTCCTCCCCCAGCAGGGACTTCCTAGCAGGGACTTCCTTGGGCTGGGGAGCGGTGTCTGCTCTGGCCTTGCGGGCCGGGGTAAATACTTGTACAGTCTTGTCTTGGCGGGCCGAGCCTGGCGTGGCAGCGGCCTGGTCTTGGCGGGCCGAGCAGGGCATCGCTGCGGCGGCCTGGATTGGCGTCGCAGCTGCGATGGGATCTGTGCGGGCCGAGCTGGGCGCTTCTGCGGCCTGGATTGGCGTCGCAGCTGCGATGGGATCTGTGCGGGCCGGGCTGGGCGCTTCTGCGGCCTGGATTGGCGTCGCAGCTGCAGCCGGTCCTTGGCGGGCCGCACCTGACGTGGCTGCGGCCTGGTTCAGCACCTCACTTGCGGTGCGGACGAGCGTCGCTGCTGCGGTGGGGTCTTGGCGGGCCGGGCCTAGCATGGCGGCGGCCTGGGTCAGCGTCACACCTGCGGCGTGGAGGAGGGTCGCGGTGGCAGCCGGATCTTTGCGGGCCGGGCTGGGCATCGTTGCGGCGGCCTGGGCTCGGCGGGCCGCACCTGGCGTGGCTGCGGCCTGATTCAGCGTCGCCGCGCCGGGCATCTCTCCAGGGACCGCGGGCATGGCAGCAGGGGTCGGGGCACTCGCGCTGACAGGGGCAACACAGGACTCACCCATCGGTAACATCATTGGGGTCTGAGTCGTCGCCGCTCGGTCTGGCACTCGTCGTGCGGTTCCCCTCTCATAGGCCTGAACCGCTGCAGCCATCTCCAGAAGCTCCGTACGTCCCTCGCTGATCTGCCATACGACCCTGGCCTCCAGTTGGTCGCAAAACTGGGCAAGTTCCCGATACCACCAGGCAGCGGAGCCTGGTTCTGGGTCTCTGCGTTCAGACGCCATTTCCTCTGCGTCTCCTTCTTCTAGTAGCAGGCTTCTGGCTCCCTTTCTTTCCCGACGTCTCTGAACGCCTCCGCTCTCATCACTTGCGAGGACAGGACTCTTCAGGGGATCTCTGGGTAGCCACACCTCTTCGTGGGCGGTAACTTCTCCCAGCGCGGGCTGCTGTTGTTTTTCAGCGCGCTTTTCATGGTGGCAATATGGCGGCGCTTCCAATTTTCCAAGCGGACCGCCCAGGCACATGGTCACCTGTCTGAACAGGTCTAGTCCTTATCCTGTTCGTGACGCCAGATGTGTGGGGCCCCGAGGTTCGGTGTCGGTGCAGCGGTGCATTACCTTCAGGGACTCCACGCGGCTGGATCTTGTCACAGGTAGGAAATCCTCTATTTTGATTGTCGTGACGCCACTCTCAGAATTGCGGTCAGTGGAGACCTCCACTGCAGGTTAGGGGTGCCTGGGGCTGATAGTAGGTGCAGTCAGTTGTAATAGCCTCCTGAGAGTGAGGCATCCCCCAGGGTCCCGTGTAGGGGTGTGGAACTACAAGTCGCAGAATGACTCACACGCACAAGCAGGATGTCTTTCAGGGGTTTTACTCACTGATGGTGGCAGGGTGAGTAACCCGCGCGTAGCTGGGATGAACCAGGCTGGAACCAGGTGTCCTTCAGGCTGACTTATGAGGGTGGCTACCAACTCGCCTTCCTTAGCCCGTTGTGTTTTGGGGTAACCCCTGCTTGAAGCCCTGCTGGGGTCGCCCAGGGAAGTTGCTGGTGCCTCTCTCCCCTTCTTTTTGGCCCGTTTGCTTGTAGCCTGGACCAGGTCACTCCGGCTGCTTGCCTCCTGTGAGCTATGGGCCCTAACTTTGGCTACGTGGCTGCGGAGTCTGTGGTGTTGTCTTGGGGGTGTAAAGTGCCCCCTCATGCAGGTTTGGCAAAGGAAAGGTGAATCTATCCCTGCACTGGGACCTGCTACCCGTTTGGGCCTGGTATCTCCCTGACAGTCTCCTTACTTTCCACTCCGTTGCTCTCTCTTTAGCTGTGTGTGGATTTCGGGCAGCACTCCCAGGTGACCGTTCTCCCCCGTCGGTAGTCACTGCGCGTACGTTGTCAGAATTGTGTAGAGCTACAGGGTCTGCTTCTGCCCTCCCTGAACTTCACCACTCAACTGTCTTCGGCTCACTCTTCCCTCCTCTCCTGTTCTTGCCTACGTCACCTAGCAACCAGGCTCTCTACCACACCCCTCGAGTGGAGATGGAGGCTTCGCCCCCTCCTGGGATCCCCAGGGGTCCTCTCAAAGGTAAATGTGTGAGACCTGATCACTATGCGCCTGTGTAGTCACACCTCGGTCAGCCTTCTGGATTACCTGTTTTGTACTGTCCCCAGCATGGGTGCAGTACTCAGTGGTGCCTGACCAGGTCAGGGGCGCCACACATACATGGACATACTTTTTATGTATACACTGAGCACATACATTTAGACATGTGCATACAGAGCACATACATATAGACGCATGTACTGAATACACACCAACACATGTATACACAAAGCATTTACATAGACATAAACAGGTGTATATGCAGAGCACCTTCATACAAATATATGCATGCAAAAATCAAATACATACAGACACATACAGTGCCATGCAAAATGGTAACAATGTTTTGAACATTTGACTTTCAGGCTCCATATCTCACCATCCACTACAGCTTTGAGACTACCTTCATTTTATAGCCAATAATTTTGGTTATCTCTACATAAATTTGGAAAAACATACAGATAGGGACTTTAGATTGTGAGCCCCAATGGGGACAGCGGTCCTGATGTATGTAAAGCTCTGCGGAATATGTTAGCTCTATATAAAAAAAAAAAGAAAGAAAGAAAAGAAAAGAAGATTTGCAACAAATTAGGAAGCAATTAAGATTTCTGTAATGTTACTATATTGTTACTGTTTTGCTCCTGTTGTTTGAAAAAAATATTTTTCTTCCTGTATACTATACATTACAACCTGTTCTCCCATTCACTAATAGCTCAGTGTATTATTAAGTTGATTACCAAGCAAAAGTCACTGGTTCAAATTAAGCAGCAGCCTTGAAGAAGATTTCCCAATAAAAGAGAAACAGCAACATCCAATGGTCTCGCAGGAAAGAAAATTGCCAAACTGCATCATGTGGGTATTATGACATTTGGAAGAATAAGAAATGAAGTCCATCCATTCAAACACCAGGTGGTGGACATCCAGGCAAAATATCAGAATCATCAACTCTACTCATCACAAGGTCCATCCGTTCCGGCACGACAGTTTTGTGAGCCTCAGCCCCCTGTTATCCTTTGCCACACTGTGATATTATAAGCAGCCTAACTTAAACTGTAACCTAGTTGCTGTACTATCTAGACATTTGTTGTCCTTGCCCCTCCAGATGATGGAATTAAAGGGATCTGCCCAGCAACAATCGCAGTCTGCCAATCCAGTACAGTTTGCATTGATAGTCTAACCTAAACTGTCCCCCCAGGAGAGATTTTCCGGTGAGCGCAGCTGGTTTGTTTCCTTCAGAGAAACATGTAAAAGGTATCTCTGGTACTCCTCTGGTAGTGAGGTGCAGCAGGTGAGGATTGTGGTCTTGCTCCTGAGTGGGGATGCACAAGCTTGGGTGTTTTCCTTGCCCTCTGAGTCACCTGTGTTTATGTCAGTGGATGGATTTTTCTCTACACTCTGTCTTATCTACGGTGATCCCTATAGGGTACCTTCAGCTGAGTGTAAAATATGTTCACTGAACCAGAGGAATCAGACAGCAGAGTATTATAGTGCTGAATGCCGGCTCTAATCCATGGATCCTGGAACGACCCTGCACTCAAAACACTGTTTTCAGGGTGTGTTAAAGAGGGTTAAGGAGGTATTAGTGATATATGAAACTCCACCTTCCCTTGAGTGTGCAATTTCTCTTGTAATCAGTATTGATCGTCATTTCTGACAGAGGTCTCATACCAAGTCTCTCTGGGAAAGGGTTACTGTACCTACTTTATCTCCCAAGACCTCACCTGAGCTCATGAAGCTTGGAAGGATTTCCCAGGAGGGAAAAAATGCCCCTACTCTTAAAAGAGAGGAGACTGTTTTTATTGTGGTAAAAAGTGACACTTTATTAATATCTGCCCCTTGGTGTCTAAGAAAAAACTAGAGTCGGAAACACTGGTGAGTTGGGGGGATTTCACTCTTGGTCTATGTATTTTCTCCACCATGGTGTTTCAGTGTCTTATACCTGCCAGGGTTAAAATAAGGGTCTGGGCCATCTCTATTAAGGCATTTATAGATAGTGACTCTGGGGCAAACATAATGGACGAACAAAAATACTGACGACACTTCCTAACGTGTAGTTTGAACAGAGGCATAACTGAACTGACATATAATGACAAAACAAGAGAGTTGCATTCTGAAATGCTAAGGTATGCAATCCAATAACGTAAGAATATAGACATTCATTACTGCTTAAGGAAATATTAGAAAAAATTGAGATATGTAGCAAACAATAATGGCCATTTCTATATCTGCCCAGTAGCCACATCATGGCATATCTCGGGTTCCTACACTAAGATAAAGCCTCTCTGGGTTTTGAAAACCTCCATGTGTATGGATGGATAAGAGCCTACCAATCTAATATATAAAGCTCAGTGTATGTATGTGTGTGTGTGTGTGTATGTATATATGTATGTCCGCTAAAGGAATCCGCACCGTCGCAGTTACAATCTTGAAATTTTGCACAGACGCCCCATGTGACACAGGGAATGTCATAGACTATGTTTTGAAGGGAAAAATTAACCCCGCACTTTACAGTTACTTTCAAAAATCCTGCAGCCATTAATCTGAAAGGAGCTGGGAGATACGGGCTATTAATAGCAACTGTCAGTGGTTGCTATAGGAACAAAATAAACTGTTAGTATAAAAATATAATGTGTGAGTGAGAGAGAGAAAAAGACAGACAGACAGAGACACAGACAGATACAGACAGGGAAAGAGACAGAGAGATAGAGACAGATGGGCAAAGAGACAGACCTGGAAAGAGACAGCCGGGCAAAGAGACAGCCCTGGAAAGAGACAGACAGGCAAAGAGACAGCCTTGGAAAAAGACAGCCGGGCAAAGAGACAGCCCTGGAAGAGACAGCCGGGCTAAGAGACAGCCGGGCAAAGAGACAGACAGGCAAAGAGACAGACGGGCAAAGAGACAGACCTGGAAAGAGACAGACCTGGAAGAGACAGACGGGTAAAGAGACAGACCTGGAAAGAGACAGACGGGGAAAGAGAAAGCCCTGGAAAGAGACAGACAGTGAAAGAGACAGCCCTGGGAAGAGACAACTCTGGAAGAGACAGCTGGGCAAAAATACAGCCCTGGAAAGAGACAGCCCTGGAAAGAGACAGGCCTGGAAAAAAACAGATGGGCAAAGAGACAGCCAGGCAAAGAGACAGCCGGGCAAAGAGACAGCCAGGCAAAGAGAACGACCTGGAAAGAAACAGCCCTGGAAAGAGACAGACCTGGAAAGAGACAGACGGGGAAAGAGACAGCCCTAGAAAGAGACAGCCCTGGAAAGAGACAGCCCTGGAAAGAGACAGCCGGGCAAAGAGAAAGACAGACAAAGAGACAGAAAGGGAAAGAGACAGATGGGGAAAGAGACAGACGGGGAAAGAGACAGACGGGGAAAGAGACAGACGGGGAAAGAGACAGCCCTGGAAAGAGACAGACGGGCAAAGAGAAAGACCTGGAAAGAGACAGACCTGGAAAGGGACAGACCTAGAAAGAGACAGACCTGGAATGAGACTAGACGGGGAAATAGACAGACAGATAGAGAGAGACAGAAAGACACAGACAGACACAGAGAAAGAGAGTGACACAGAGAGACACAGAGAGACAGACAGAGAGACTGATACAGACAGAGACAGACACACAGAGACAGACAGACAGAGACAGACAGAAACTCGAAGAGAGATAGTTACTATCCCGGGCAATGCCCAGGTACTACAGTTAGTAGAGAATAAAATCACCTAAGTAATGGTGGAGGGGTGCACAGTCATAAGACATGACCCCATAATCTAGACAAAAAGACTGAAGATATAGAAATGGCCATGTTTGTATGCGAAATATCTCAATTTTTTTATGGTTTGCATGCATTAGCATTTCAAAGTGCAACTGTCTTTTTTGCCATTATAGTCGACAAACAGTTTGCTTGCTCCTTTGGGTTAAAGGTGAATAAGTTATCTATCTTATCCAGATTTTTGCCATTGACTAGTCACTTCTCTCCCAATGGGTCCTTATGGAGTGTGTACCAGGGTTTGAACTCTGCAGAGGGGTACTCCATTCAGAGCGCATTTCATTCTATGTTCTCAAATACCTCTCTGCACAAATTGTGTTAGGCTTTCCATGGTTTACATTACACACACACAGGATAGAAATAGTTTAATTAAATACCCACTCCCCACACACCCTTGTTCATCTATTTATTGAATTTAAAAAATCCTCAACGTTCCGACATAATCCAGTTGGTGAAAAAATATTCCTCCATACTCCATCGTTCACCAATTTATTAATTAAAAAAAAGAAATCCTGGAAGGTCCAAAATAATTCAATCTAGTAATTTTCCACAATGTTCATCAACTTCTCTGGGGTTTAATTGTGAGAATGTTCTCAGAATGAGGCTCCATATATTACTACCTGTCAGCAGCAGCCCAGAATTTCTTCCGAAAATGAAAACATCTGGTGTGTCATTGACTGGGAGTGACCATTCTCAGAACAGAACTCAATATTACTCAATGGCGATCATGGGACATTACTCCATTGGATTCCAGGATATCTTTTTAATCAATAAATTGGTGAATGAAGAAGTGGGGTGGAATATTTATTCCTTAATTGGATTACATCGGAATGTCAAGGATTTTTTTTTATTCAATAAATTGGTGAACAAAGGCGTATGAGGGACTATTCATAGTTACAAAGTTACATAGGTTGAAAAAAGACCTAGGTTCATCTAGTTCAACCTTCCTCAACCAATTATACATTTTGTCATTAAGTCATTTATAACCAACAATTTTGTTTGTACTGAGGATATTATCCAGCCATTTTTTAAAAGTTGTTATAGTATCTGCCTTTACTACCTCTTGTGGTTGTTCCACAATCTGACTGCTCTATCTGTAAAAAACCCTTTCCTATTTAGCTGCGGAATCACTTTTCTTCCACTTGCAGGGAATGCCCCCTGTTCCTCAGAATATGTCTTTGGAAGGAATAAGTCACATGCCAGTCTTTTGTATTGACCACACAAGTATGTGTACTTATAAATGAGATCTCCTCTGAGGCGCCTTTTTTCTAAGCTAAACAAATCTAACTTTTCCAACCTCTCATCATATGGGAGGTCTTCCATTCCTTGTAGTAGTCTAGTTGCCCGCCTTTGAACTGACTCTAACTTCTGAATGTCCTTTTTTAAATGTGGTGCCCAAAACTGGATCCCATATTCCAGATGTGGCCTTACAAGTGATTTATAGAGGGGTAACAATCCGATTGGATCACGGCATCTAATCTCTCTTTTTATACACCTTAAAATCTTGTTTGCTTTAGCAGCTGCTGCTTGATATTGAGTGCTGCCGCTCATCTTATTTGTAACCAGAATACCCAAGTCCTTCCCCTGTTCTGTAGTCCCAAATTTACTTTCATTTAATGTATACGCAGCTATAGGATTACTCCGTCCTAGGTGCATTACTTTACATTAATCAACAATAAATCTCATTTGTCAAGTATCTGCCTATTCTGACATCTTATCCAGATCGTTTTGTAATATTGTACTATCAAGGTCAGTTTTCAATATCCTACATAGTTTGGTGTCATCAGCAAAGACTGACACTTTACTATCAATCCCATCCACAATTCATACCATTCAAATAAAGTATTTTTTTTTCTTTGTGCGTGTGTCACTGGATGCCAGGAGATAAAAGGGGAGCGAGGCTCCTAAACTGGCTCTCGGGCTAGGGGGCCATAGCTGTCCCTGATTTCAGAGATATGTCTGATGGTGACAATATCTGGGCCACCTTCCTTCTCCTGCTCCTGACCAGCACTGATCTAGTACCCCTCCGTCCCTATGCCATGGATAGAGGGCTGGAACAGGAGTGTGTAAACTCCAACAGTGATAGATAAACAGGGGAAACCAAAAGTCTGTCACACAGCATGCTCACACAGAGTAATCAGACAACAATAGACAAGGATGAAAACTAAACAAGGGAACAAATAACCAGATTTTGGGAGGATTTCCACAGCACACCAAGCAACATGCAGTAAATCACCAGACTGGAAAACAACAACACACGAGCCGGTTTAGCAGAACGCTATAGGTGGAACAGGAAGATAAATTCCTCTATCTTAAAAAGTGGAGGAGTACCTGCAATAGGTCTAAAGCAACATGGGATCAAAAAGGTAACCAGCAGGTAAGCAGAAATTAACTTCTTCTAGTCCAGTCACTAATGAGCACACAGCTTGTCGACACCAGAGCCTACCTGTTCAACTCAGAAGCACCAGAGAAAGTAAAGTGAGGAGTGTAAGAGTCTGTGGTCTGAACAGTGTCTGATGCCACCATTACACTTGGCAAATTTAGAGCAAAACACTGTGTGACAGTGTGTGTGTGTGTGTGTGTGTGTGTGTGTGTGTGTTTTAACTCATCACCTGCCAGGTTAGTAATAGGGGTGTCAGATCAATGCCGATCCATTACTAAACGAATCAATTGCTAAGTGCTAATTCTCAGAATACATGTAAAGCATAATATAAAAAAAATATATATCATTCAAGCATCACTGTAATTGTTGTGACCTGAAAACATTTTTGTGATCACTTTTACTGCACAGTGAATGAGGTAGAAAAATAAAAAAATGTCCTGAACTTATAACTGTTTGTTCATTCTTCCTCACAAAAAAGCAGAACAATCTAAGTTCACATGTATCCTTTGATTTACACCATTTACATGAAAATTTTCATTTAAACCCACAGAAATTGTGTCTCAGTTGATACCCAAGACAAAATAATTTACTTTAATGAAGTAGACAGAGTCCCTTTGGAATTCCAGGGAAAAGCAAAGTGCACCCATATGAACACAATCTTCCTGTGCAGGTGTAAAATTATGTTTTGCTATGTGGTTGATGCAGTACGTGTCATCCACATAGATCACATCAGGAGGATGGCAATTACGAGGGGAGACGCAGGAAAGGAGCCACTACAATGACACCCATCGGACTCAACTGTCACATCTGCATACAGTGTGAGAGATTTTCAAAAGGTTTTTTTTGGGAATACGCATATTATTCCACTTTTTAGAATGCAGCATAGTCACTAAGAAAGATGTTGGGATTAGCTCAAACACTAAAAAACTGGTGACAGGTTCCCTTTAAAAGTGAATAGCTCCTTCAAGAAAATAGGTTTGGAGTAAATAAATAAAATTCCTTTCGGCGTTTCCGGAGGATAAATGGGATATCAGTCCAAGTTTGCAAAAACTTCAAGAACAAAGGTTTATTATTAGGTTCGATAAAAAACGGACAACGCGTTTCAGCTAACAAAACTGTTCATCAGGTAGACTATACCCGATAAAGGCTTTTGTTAGCTGAAATGTATTGTTCATAATTGTCCGTTTTTTATCGAACCTAATAATAAACGAAAGAAGGAACATCCAGCTCTTCAGGTGAAACAATCACCCTTAAGCATGATTAAGGGTGATTGTTTTACCTGAAACGCGTAGTGCTGTGCTGGTCATGTCATACGTTGTTTCTGCATGCTAAAATAAAGACCATGGCTTTCCTTGCCTGAAGAGCTGGATGTTCCATCTTTTTTCTATTTGCAATATCAGGCTGTGGCAGTGCCTGTCCGTGCTCCAGGGACAGGCCAGGAGTGAGCTTGTGCATGGTGAGCTGATAAACATAAATTGGGCTAATAATAAACCTTTGTTCTTGAAGTTTTTGCAAACTTGCACTGATATCCCATTTATCCTCCGGAAGCGCCGAAAGGGATTTTTTTTAATTTACTCCATTACCCACGTGGGAGCACCTTTTCAGGACTCCCATTGTTTTTCCTGAGTATTTGTGCTGCATACTGGAGGATTAATAAAAGAGTTGATCCACTACATGGATGACACAAGCGAAAACAGAAGAAATCTGCACGGTGTGTGTAAAATTAGTGCGATCATTGCAATCTGTGTTTACATACATCTACACTTAGATTTGGCACCCTGTTGTCTTCCTCTTTTTTTCTTTTCTATTATTCTGTGAAAAAAAAGGTTTGTTATCTATTCTCTAGGAATAAAAAATCTGCTAAACCTTAAGCCTTCTACGATCTTGATCTACGACCAATTATACATTTTGTCATTAAGTCATTTATAACCAACAATTTTGTTTGTACTGAGGATATTATCCAGCCATTTTTTAAAAGTTGTTATAGTATCTGCCTTTACTACCTCTTGTGGTTGTTCCACAATCTGACTGCTCTATCTGTAAAAAACCCTTTCCTATTTAGCTGCGGAATCACTTTTCTTCCACTTGCAGGGAATGCCCCCTGTTCCTCAGAATATGTCTTTGGAATGAATAAGTCACATGCCAGTCTTTTGTATTGACCACACAAGTATGTGTACTTATAAATGAGATCTCCTCTGAGGCGTCTTTTTTCTAAGCTAAACAAATCTAACTTTTCCAACCTCTCATCATATGGGAGGTCTTCCATTCCTTGTAGTAGTCTAGTTGCCCGCCTTTGAACTGACTCTAACTTCTGAATGTCCTTTTTTAAATGTGGTGCCCAAAACTGGATCCCATATTCCAGATGTGGCCTTACAAGTCATTTATAGAGGGGTAACAATCGATTGGATCACGGCATCTAATCTCTCTTTTTATACACCTTAAAATCTTGTTTGCTTTAGCAGCTGCTGCTTGACATTGAGTGCTGCCACTCATCTTATTTGTAACCGGAATACCCAAGTCCTTCCCCTGTTCTGTAGTCCCAAATTTACTTTCATTTAATGTATACGCAGCTATAGGATTACTCCGTCCTAGGTGCATTACTTTACATTAATCAACAATAAATCTCATTTGTCAAGTATCTGCCTATTCTGACATCTTATCCAGATCGTTTTGTAATATTGTACTATCAAGGTCAGTGTTCAATATCCTACATAGTTTGGTGTCATCAGCAAAGACTGACACTTTACTATCAATCCCATCCACAATTCATACCATTCAAATAAAGTATTTTTTTTCTTTGTGCGTGTGTCACTGGATGCCAGGAGATAAAAGGGGAGCGAGGCTCCTAAACTGGCTCTCGGGCTAGGGGGCCATAGCTGTCCCTGATTTCAGAGATATGTCTGATGGTGACAATATCTGGGCCACCTTCCTTCTCCTGCTCCTGACCAGCACTGATCTAGTACCCCTCCGTCCCTATGCCATGGATAGAGGGCTGGAACAGGAGTGTGTAAACTCCAACAGTGATAGATAAACAGGGGAAACCAAAAGTCTGTCACACAGCATGCTCACACAGAGTAATCAGACAACAATAGACAAGGATGAAAACTAAACAAGGGAACAAATAACCAGATTTTGGGAGGATTTCCACAACACACCAAGCAACATGCAGTAAATCACCAGACTGGAAAACAACAACACACGAGCCGGTTTAGCAGAACGCTATAGGTGGAACAGGAAGATAAATTCCTCTATCTTAAAAAGTGGAGGAGTACCTGCAATAGGTCTAAAGCAACATGGGATCAAAAAGGTAACCAGCAGGTTAGCAGAAATTAACTTCTTCTAGTCCAGTCACTAATGAGCACACAGCTTGTCGACACCAGAGCCTACCTGTTCAACTCAGAAGCACCAGAGAAAGTAAAGTGAGGAGTGTAAGAGTCTGTGGTCTGAACAGTGTCTGATGCCACCATTACACTTGGCAAATTTAGAGCAAAACACTGTGTGACAGTGTGTGTGTGTGTGTGTGTGTGTGTGTGTGTGTGTGTTTTAACTCATCACCTGCCAGGTTAGTAATAGGGGTGTCAGATCAATGCCGATCCATTACTAAACGAATCAATTGCTAAGTGCTAAATCTCAGAATACATGTAAAGCATAATATAAAAAAAATATATATCATTCAAGCATCACTGTAATTATTGTGACCTGAAAACATTTTTGTGATCACTTTTACTGCACAGTGAATGAGGTAGAAAAATAAAAAAATGTCCTGAACTTATAACTGTTTGTTCATTCTTCCTCACAAAAAAGCAGAACAATCTAAGTTCACATGTATCATTTGATTTACACTATTTACATGAAAATTTTCATTTAAACCCACAGAAATTGTGGCTCAGTTGATACCCAAGACAAAATAATTTACTTTAATGAAGTAGACAGAGTCCCTTTGGAATTCCAGGGAAAAGCAAAGTGCACCCATATGAACACAATCTTCCTGTGCAGGTGTAAAATTATGTTTTGCTATGTGGTTGATGCAGTACGTGTCATCCACATAGATCACATCAGGAGGATGGCGATTACGAGGGGAGACGCAGGAAAGGAGCCACTACAATGACACCCATCGGACTCAACTGTCACATCTGCATACAGTGTGAGAGATTTTCAAAAGGTTTTTTTTGGGAATACGCATATTATTCCACTTTTTAGAATGCAGCATAGTCGCTAAGAAAGATGTTGGGATTAGCTCAAACACTAAAAAACTGGTGACAGGTTCCCTTTAAAAGTGAATAGCTCCTTCAAGAAAATAGGTTTGGAGTAAATAAATAAAATTCCTTTCGGCGTTTCCGGAGGATAAATGGGATATCAGTCCAAGTTTGCAAAAACTTCAAGAACAAAGGTTTATTATTAGGTTCGATAAAAAACGGACAACGCGTTTCAGCTAACAAAACTGTTCATCAGGTAGACTATACCCGATAAAGGCTTTTGTTAGCTGAAATGTATTGTTCATAATTGTCCGTTTTTTATCGAACCTAATAATAAACGAAAGAAGGAACATCCAGCTCTTCAGGTGAAACAATCACCCTTAAGCATGATTAAGGGTGATTGTTTTACCTGAAACGCGTAGTGCTGTGCTGGTCATGTCATACGTTGTTTCTGCATGCTAAAATAAAGACCATGGCTTTCCTTGCCTGAAGAGCTGGATGTTCCATCTTTTTTCTATTTGCAATATCAGGCTGTGGCAGTGCCTGTCCGTGCTCCAGGGAGAGGCCAGGAGTGAGCTTGTGCATGGTGAGCTGATAAACATAAATTGGGCTAATAATAAACCTTTGTTCTTGAAGTTTTTGCAAACTTGCACTGATATCCCATTTATCCTCCGGAAGCGCCGAAAGGGATTTTTTTTAATTTACTCCATTACCCACGTGGGAGCACCTTTTCAGGACTCCCATTGTTTTTCCTGAGTATTCGTGCTGCATACTGGAGGATTAATAAAAGAGTTGATCCACTACATGGATGACACAAGCGAAAAAAGAAGAAATCTGCACGGTGTGTGTAAAATTAGTGCGATCATTGCAATCTGTGTTTACATACATCTACACTTAGATTTGGCACCCTGTTGTCTTCCTCTTTTTTTCTTTTCTATTATTCTGTGAAAAAAAAGGTTTGTTATCTATTCTCTAGGAATAAAAAATCTGCTAAACCTTAAGCCTTCTACGATCTTAAAATAAAATGTTTAAAAATGATGTCTTCGTAAACTCTATATAATAAAAATTATAAATTAACCGTGTGTGTGTGTGTGTGTGTGTGTGTGTGCGTGTGCGTGTGCGTGTTATGACTATCTGTTAGAAATGAGGACATTTTTGAAATTTGTTAGTTTTGCAAATTTTCCCCTAAAATCTAAATTATAGTGAATTATTAACATACCACAAATATCAATATTTCACAACCTATAATGGAAAAGACACTGCATAGCACAAAGAGTCTCTTATTTAGTTATGTATTGAATTTAGAGGTGAGCTGGGCAGCCAAAATGTTCCTGTTCGCAAAGTTTTTCTTCAGGAAATTTGATTCTCTGAGAACTTATTTTCTTTAAATTTAAAGTCTCTTATTATGCTCTATCAAAAACGAAGAAACTTCAGCTCTCCCCTCTTCACTCCCAAATCTTACCTCCGGTGCACGGAAACACCCTGACCTGGGTGGGAACACATGAAGAAAGGAAGAAATTCCAGCAACTTCAGGAGAAAGTAGAATTTTCTTAAAAAACAGTTTCTTTATTGGTAATAAAAATATTAATATTCCATCCAAGCAAGACAAAAATAGAGAGGCAAGACAGAGGAGCTGTTTCCTACGCGTTTCAACCTGAATAGGTCTTAATCATGGAATGCGCAGAGGAAATCTCTAAGACAATATTTAAAGTCTGTGCACAACAAGAACAGGTTGAATTAATTGGATTTGTTACCACCCAGCCCATTTAGTGTGGAGAGCACAGAGAAGAGAAAAAAAAAAAAGTGAAAGAATAGAAACTGAGACACTGCACCAAAAAGTCAGCACAACAACAGAAAATAAAGGAAAAAACACCAAAAAATATATATACATAAACTGATTAAAAACAGAAGCAACCAGAGAGATCACATGATAAGAAATATATATATATGCCCGGTATAATCTGTAGTGAAGGGGCTCTTTAGAGACAAGAAAGATTTTTTTCTCCTGACAGGGACAAAAGAAGGACGGGAAAAAAAAAAAAAAAAAACAAAAAAAAAAAAAAAACACATTTATTAATGTCCAAATTGCTATATAGTGAAAATTTCAATTCAAATGCTAAAGGAATAACCTTAAACCATCAAATATCCAATAATTACTACAGTATAATATGATATAGTTATTGGTACTGAAAAGGTATGTCCTATAAAGAACAAATAATTCTGGAATTCAAGTATACTGCATAACAAGGTCTCTCCTCATATTCAGACCATGCGGCATTCTCGTGCCCAATTTGAAGATCCAGAAAGATTCTCTATTAAGAATCTTTCTTCTAAGATCCCCACCCCTTTTAGGTCTGGAAACTTTTTCAATGCCTGTGAAAACAAGATTGTCCAGACATCTATTGTGAACAGAGGCAAAGTGTCTGGAAACAGCAGACACATTCACCGCAGATGTATTTAATGTGTCTGACATGTGTCTGCGTATTCTTTGTTTGAGGGGACAACTCGTGCAGCCAACATATTGAACGTGACAGGAAATACACTCAATCAAATAAACCACATTTGGGGTATTGCAGTTTATAAAGCTGTTAATGTTATAAGAAAGTCCTGTATAATTAGATGTAAATGATTTGCATTTTTTTGCATGTTTGCACGAGATGCAAAAATTGTGCCTACAGCCAAAAAAACCTGTGCAGGATAACCAATTTTTAGAGATGGCATTGTCCTTGCTGCTTACAACCAAACTGGGGGATAGAATATTGGCAAGATTAGGGGCTCTTCTGGCCACAAAATTAATTTTATTTTTAGTGAAAATCCGATTTAATAAATCATCACTAAGTAAAATAGGCAGATGTTTTTGTACTATTTTTACTATATCATGGAATTGGGGAGAAAAATTCGTTGTAAACGTCACACCATTATTCCTACTAAAATTGTTCTTATTTTTGTTGTTATCTCTAAATAAATCCGATCTATCTATTTCATTAACTATAATTTTTGCCCGATCTAGACACCATTTCGGGTAGCCCCTGTGTTTGAGCTTGGTAACAGCACAGTCCATTTCCACTTGTAGAGCCTCTGGACAGGAACAGTTGCGCTTTAACCTGATAAGTTCACCAAGCGGAATATTTTTAATGACATGCGGAGAATGACATGAACTGGCCATTAAAATGGAGTTGGAGTCCGTGTCCTTATGGTAAGGAAGGATCTCCACTACACTGCCCTTCCCTATCAAAGTGACATCTAGATAATTAATGCTGATGGAATTTGTTTGAAATGTGAATTTAAGATTAAAAGAATTTTGGTTGAGATGGTTAATGAAAGAATGTGCAGTGACCTCATCCCCTCTCCATATAATTAATACATCATCTATGTAACGTGTGTAAAAAACTATATGATCTGAAAATTCATTATCTTCATTGAAAATGTAAAATTCCTCAAAAATGGCTACAACAATATTAGCAAGGGAGGGAGAGAATTTCCCTCCCATGCTAACGCCACATTTCTGCAGAAAAAACTTTTCATCAAAAGAAAAATAATTGTGCGTTAATAAAAAGTTGATTGCAGTAATGATGAAATTTTGTATGTGAATGGGATATGAACTGTGTTTTCTGAGAAACAACTGCAAACAATCAGAAGCTACATGATGTGGAATGGAAGGATAAAGACTGACAATATCACATGTCAGCCACATGTAGTTGCCCTGCCAGGATATAGAATTCAAATTATTGATAAGGGATTTAGTGTCTCTGAGAAAACCTGGCAATTCTCTAACTAAAGGCTGCAAAAAATGATCCAACCAAGCACCAAGTTTTTCACCAAGGGAACCAATGCCGGATATAATGGGCCTAAATGGAGGGGGAAAAACACCTTTATGTAGTTTAGGGAGGGCATGGTACACAGGAATCACAGGATGATCCACTGTAAGATAATCAAAAATTTTTTGTGTAAAAATGCCCCCCTCCAAACCAGCCTGAAGCATTTTATCCATCTTTACCTTGAAGAAATTAGTTGGGTCCCCTTGTAAATGTAAATACGTATGATCATCAGACAAAATGGCATGGTTCATTTTGAAATACAAAAGAGCATCCAAAACAACAACCCCTCCCCCCTTATCGGCTTCCCTGATAATTAAACCAGTGTTAGATTGTAGATCTTGTAAAGCCAAAACCTCTTGGGGGTTGAGATTGTTGTTTCTGACACCTGTGATTCTATCAAGAGCAACCAAATCCTCTTCAATGTGTTCCTGAAAAATATCTAACACAGATGGTCTGGACTGAACAGGATAAAAAGAAGGATTGCTTGTGATAAACCTGTCAGGAAGAAAATCATAATTTCTGGATTCTGATTCAAGCTGCCTCAAATCAGAAAGTTTTTTCAACTCACAAAACCTGGGAATCACATTAGAATCAAACATATCAGAACCCAGATTAAGACTGGAATCATCCTGTGGATCTTCATTATCGGTGAAATGGCACTTCAAAGTCAGATTTCTTGCCAACTTGTTAATGTCCAGCAGCGTATTAAAGAGATTGAATTTATTCGTGGGACAGAAACTAAGTCCTTTAGATAATACTGATAAATGGTGCTGTGAGAGAATCTGGGCTGAGAGGTTCCAAACTGGACAGGTTAATATCTCCGCTTCCTGCGGTCCGGATATCTGGTATTTCCGATGTTTGCGACCTCCTCTCCTGGTGCGTTTTTTGAAGAATGTTTTTTCTTGTTTTTGAACCTTTTATCAGATGTAGCGGATGTTATAACTCCCTCCGAAGAAGAATCAGAAGAAATGTCCACTGAATAACTCGTAGTAGCTGAGGAAATACTGGTGTCACCAAAACTGACTTTCCTGTTGTAGTTTTTTTGAAAAAACCTCTTATTTTTATATTGCGATCTTAAAATCGAACTTTCGTGCTGTTGATTCCTCCAGGTATAAATTTTGTCAGTCTGGTAGTCCATGGTGTCTCTGTCAAATTTACGTTTTTTCCTTTCTGCGATTTTATCATCCAAAATATTCAGATGTTTGTCCAAGTTGTCATTAAGTGTGGTAAAATCAGAAATGTCCTTGAATTTGTCCAACAAAGTCTCTGTTTCCAAAATAGATTTTTTAACCGCTTCTAATTCCTGTTCCTCATGCTTAATAATAAGCTCCATTAACTGGATGGAACATTTAGAAAGAATGGTATTTCAATCTGATAGAAAATTTTCAGAGAATGTAGCAAACGTCGGAGACTTAATGATCCTTAGGCCACGAGGTATCATATTCTTGTCTACATATGAGCGTAATGATGTGGAATCCCACCATAACCTGGCTTCTCTGGATTTGTGTTTTTCCAAAAGTCTGTGTAGCTGAAAAAGCTCCTCATTATCTTTAACAGTAGCCTCTGTAGAAGTAGTGCCATTGCGAGGATTAAAAATGGAATTGAATTTAGTTCTCCTGTGCAAAGGTAGATCCATAAGGAGTGGAAAATGAGCAGGTTAAATAACCAAAACAGTTAGAGGTAACGTTAATAGGGGGAGCACGAAAAGGTCAAAGGCAATATCAAAAACGAAGAAACTTCAGCTCTCCCCTCTTCACTCCCAAATCTTACCTCCGGTGCACGGAAACACCCTGACCTGGGTGGGAACACATGAAGAAAGGAAGAAATTCCAGCAACTTCAGGAGAAAGTAGAATTTTCTTAAAAAACAGTTTCTTTATTGGTAATAAAAATATTAATATTCCATCCAAGCAAGACAAAAATAGAGAGGCAAGACAGAGGAGCTGTTTCCTACGCGTTTCAACCTGAATAGGTCTTAATCATGGAATGCGCAGAGGAAATCTCTAAGACAATATTTAAAGTCTGTGCACAACAAGAACAGGTTGAATTAATTGGATTTGTTACCACCCAGCCCATTTAGTGTGGAGAGCACAGAGAAGAGAAAAAAAAAAAAAGTGAAAGAATAGAAACTGAGACACTGCACCAAAAAGTCAGCACAACAACAGAAAATAAAGGAAAAAACACCAAAAAATATATATACATAAACTGATTAAAAACAGAAGCAACCAGAGAGATCACATGATAAGAAATATTTACAAGATCTACAATCTAACACTGGTTTAATTATCAGGGAAGCCGATAAGGGGGGAGGGGTTGTTGTTTTGGATGCTCTTTTGTATTTCAAAATGAACCATGCCATTTTGTCTGATGATCATACGTATTTACATTTACAAGGGGACCCAACTAATTTCTTCAAGGTAAAGATGGATAAAATGCTTCAGGCTGGTTTGGAGGGGGGCATTTTTACACAAAAAATTTTTGATTATCTTACAGTGGATCATCCTGTGATTCCTGTGTACCATGCCCTCCCTAAACTACATAAAGGTGTTTTTCCCCCTCCATTTAGGCCCATTATATCCGGCATTGGTTCCCTTGGTGAAAAACTTGGTGCTTGGTTGGATCATTTTTTGCAGCCTTTAGTTAGAGAATTGCCAGGTTTTCTCAGAGACACTAAATCCCTTATCAATAATTTGAATTCTATATCCTGGCAGGGCAACTACATGTGGCTGACATGTGATATTGTCAGTCTTTATCCTTCCATTCCACATCATGTAGCTTCTGATTGTTTGCAGTTGTTTCTCAGAAAACACAGTTCATATCCCATTCACATACAAAATTTCATCATTACTGCAATCAACTTTTTATTAACGCACAATTATTTTTCTTTTGATGAAAAGTTTTTTCTGCAGAAATGTGGCGTTAGCATGGGAGGGAAATTCTCTCCCTCCCTTGCTAATATTGTTGTAGCCATTTTTGAGGAATTTTACATTTTCAATGAAGATAATGAATTTTCAGATCATATAGTTTTTTACACACGTTACATAGATGATGTATTAATTATATGGAGAGGGGATGAGGTCACTGCACATTCTTTCATTAACCATCTCAACCAAAATTCTTTTAATCTTAAATTCACATTTCAAACAAATTCCATCAGCATTAATTATCTAGATGTCACTTTGATAGGGAAGGGCAGTGTAGTGGAGATCCTTCCTTACCATAAGGACACGGACTCCAACTCCATTTTAATGGCCAGTTCATGTCATTCTCCGCATGTCATTAAAAATATTCCGCTTGGTGAACTTATCAGGTTAAAGCGCAACTGTTCCTGTCCAGAGGCTCTACAAGTGGAAATGGACTGTGCTGTTACCAAGCTCAAACACAGGGGCTACCCGAAATGGTGTCTAGATCGGGCAAAAATTATAGTTAATGAAATAGATAGATCGGATTTATTTAGAGATAACAACAAAAATAAGAACAATTTTAGTAGGAATAATGGTGTGACGTTTACAACGAATTTTTCTCCCCAATTCCATGATATAGTAAAAATAGTACAAAAACATCTGCCTATTTTACTTAGTGATGATTTATTAAATCGGATTTTCACTAAAAATAAAATTAATTTTGTGGCCAGAAGAGCCCCTAATCTTGCCAATATTCTATCCCCCAGTTTGGTTGTAAGCAGCAAGGACAATGCCATCTCTAAAAATTGGTTATCCTGCACAGGTTTTTTTGGCTGTAGGCACAATTTTTGCATCTCGTGCAAACATGCAAAAAAATGCAAATCATTTACATCTAATTATACAGGACTTTCTTATAACATTAACAGCTTTATAAACTGCAATACCCCAAATGTGGTTTATTTGATTGAGTGTATTTCCTGTCACGTTCAATATGTTGGCTGCACGAGTTGTCCCCTCAAACAAAGAATACGCAGACACATGTCAGACACATTAAATACATCTGCGGTGAATGTGTCTGCTGTTTCCAGACACTTTGCCTCTGTTCACAATAGATGTCTGGACAATCTTGTTTTCACAGGCATTGAAAAAGTTTCCAGACCTAAAAGGGGTGGGGATCTTAGAAGAAAGATTCTTAATAGAGAATCTTTCTGGATCTTCAAATTGGGCACGAGAATGCCGCATGGTCTGAATATGAGGAGAGATCTTGTTATGCAGTATACTTGAATTCCAGAATTATTTGTTCTTTATAGGACATACCTTTTCAGTACCAATAACTATATCATATTATACTGTAGTAATTATTGGATATTTGATGGTTTAAGGTTATTCCTTTAGCATTTGAATTGAAATTTTCACTATATAGCAATTTGGACATTAATAAATGTGTTTTTTTTTTTTGTTTTTTTTTTCCCGTCCTTCTTTTGTCCCTGTCAGGAGAAAAAAATCTTTCTTGTCTCTAAAGAGCCCCTTCACTACAGATTATACCGGGCATATATATATTTCTTATCATGTGATCTCTCTGGTTGCTTCTGTTTTTAATCAGTTTATGTATATATATTTTTTGGTGTTTTTTCCTTTATTTTCTGTTGTTGTGCTGACTTTTTGGTGCAGTGTCTCAGTTTCTATTCTTTCACTTTTTTTTTTTTTCTCTTCTCTGTGCTCTCCACACTAAATGGGCTGGGTGGTAACAAATCCAATTAATTCAACCTGTTCTTGTTGTGCACAGACTTTAAATATTGTCTTAGAGATTTCCTCTGCGCATTCCATGATTAAGACCTATTCAGGTTGAAACGCGTAGGAAACAGCTCCTCTGTCTTGCCTCTCTATTTTTGTCTTGCTTGGATGGAATATTAATATTTTTATTACCAATAAAGAAACTGTTTTTTAAGAAAATTCTACTTTCTCCTGAAGTTGCTGGAATTTCTTCCTTTCTTATTATGCTCTGGTACCTTTTTAAAACCTAAAATTTATAAGCCATACTATATCAAAAATAAAACATTTTTATACTCACTTCCCTGCTCAACTTTCTGGCCTTTCCACTACTCACTGACACTTGCTTGTCTGCATAAAATCTTCAGAATTGCAGCGAAGGTGGTGAAATCCCCAGGGCCTTGGTCAGGCAGAGGCTTACTGGCGTCCCAGGCCCAGATGGGATTTGGCATCTTATCCAGATCGTTTTGTAATATTATACTATCAAGGTCAGTTTTCAATATCCTACATAGTTTGGTGTCATCAGCAAAGACTGACACTTTACTATCAATCCCATCCACAATTCATACCATTCAAATAAAGTATTTTTTTTCTTTGTGCATGTGTCACTGGATGCCAGGAGATAAAAGGGGAGCGAGGCTCCTAAACTGGCTCTCGGGCTAGGGGGCCATAGCTGTCCCTGATTTCAGAGATATGTCTGATGGTGACAATATCTGGGCCACCTTCCTTCTCCTGCTCCTGACCAGCACTGATCTAGTACCCCTCCGTCCCTATGCCATGGATAGAGGGCTGGAACAGGAGTGTGTAAACTCCAACAGTGATAGATAAACAGGGGAAACCAAAAGTCTGTCACACAGCATGCTCACACAGAGTAATCAGACAACAATAGACAAGGATGAAAACTAAACAAGGGAACAAATAACCAGATTTTGGGAGGATTTCCACAACACACCAAGCAACATGCAGTAAATCACCAGACTGGAAAACAACAACACACGAGCCGGTTTAGCAGAACGCTATAGGTGGAACAGGAAGATAAATTCCTCTATCTTAAAAAGTGGAGGAGTACCTGCAATAGGTCTAAAGCAACATGGGATCAAAAAGGTAACCAGCAGGTTAGCAGAAATTAACTTCTTCTAGTCCAGTCACTAATGAGCACACAGCTTGTCGACACCAGAGCCTACCTGTTCAACTCAGAAGCACCAGAGAAAGTAAAGTGAGGAGTGTAAGAGTCTGTGGTCTGAACAGTGTCTGATGCCACCATTACACTTGGCAAATTTAGAGCAAAACACTGTGTGACAGTGTGTGTGTGTGTGTGTGTGTGTGTGTGTGTGTGTTTTAACTCATCACCTGCCAGGTTAGTAATAGGGGTGTCAGATCAATGCCGATCCATTACTAAACGAATCAATTGCTAAGTGCTAAATCTCAGAATACATGTAAAGCATAATATAAAAAAAATATATATCATTCAAGCATCACTGTAATTATTGTGACCTGAAAACATTTTTGTGATCACTTTTACTGCACAGTGAATGAGGTAGAAAAATAAAAAAATGTCCTGAACTTATAACTGTTTGTTCATTCTTCCTCACAAAAAAGCAGAACAATCTAAGTTCACATGTATCCTTTGATTTACACTATTTACATGAAAATTTTCATTTAAACCCACAGAAATTGTGGCTCAGTTGATACCCAAGACAAAATAATTTACTTTAATGAAGTAGACAGAGTCCCTTTGGAATTCCAGGGAAAAGCAAAGTGCACCCATATGAACACAATCTTCCTGTGCAGGTGTAAAATTATGTTTTGCTATGTGGTTGATGCAGTACGTGTCATCCACATAGATCACATCAGGAGGATGGCGATTACGAGGGGAGACGCAGGAAAGGAGCCACTACAATGACACCCATCGGACTCGACTGTCACATCTGCATACAGTGTGAGAGATTTTCAAAAGGTTTTTTTTGGGAATATGCGTAATATTCCACTTTTTAGAATGCAGCATAGTCGCTAAGAAAGATGGTGGGATTAGCTCAAACACTAAAAATCTGGTGACAGGTTCCCTTTAAAAGTGAATAGGTCCTTCAAGAAAATAGGTTTGGAGTAAATAAATAAAATTCCTTTCGGCGTTTCCGGAGGATAAATGGGATATCAGTACAAGTTTGCAAAAACTTCAAGAACAAAGGTTTATTATTAGGTTCGATAAAAAACGGACAACGCGTTTCAGCTAACAAAACTGTTCATCAGGTAGACTATACCCGATAAAGGCTTTTGTTAGCTGAAATGTATTGTTCATAATTGTCCATTTTTTATCGAACCTAATGATAAACGAAAGAAGGAACATCCAGCTCTTCAGATGAAACAATCACCCTTAAACATGATTAAGGGTGATTGTTTCACCTGAAACGCGTAGTGCTGTGCTGGTCATGTTATCCGTTGTCTGCATGCTAAAATAAAGACCATGGCTTTCCTCGCCTGAAGAGCTGGATGTTCCATCTTTCTTCTATTTGCAATATCAGGCTGCGGCAGTGCCTGTCCGTGCTCCAGGGAGAGGCCAGGAGTGAGCTTGTGCATGGTGAGCTGATAAACATAAATTGGGCTAATAATAAACCTTTGTTCTTGAAGTTTTTGCAAACTTGCACTGATATCCCATTTATCCTCCGGAAGCGCCGAAAGGGATTTTTTTTAATTTACTCCATTACCCACGTGGGAGCACCTTTTCAGGACTCCCATTGTTTTTCCTGAGTATTCGTGCTGCATACTGGAGGATTAATAAAAGAGTTGATCCACTACATGGATGACACAAGCGAAAACAGAAGAAATCTGCACGGTGTGTGTAAAATTAGTGCGATCATTGCAATCTGTGTTTACATACATCTACACTTAGATTTGGCACCCTGTTGTCTTCCTCTTTTTTTCTTTTCTATTATTCTGTGAAAAAAAAGGTTTGTTATCTATTCTCTAGGAATAAAAAATCTGCTAAACCTTAAGCCTTCTACGATCTTAAAATAAAATGTTTAAAAATGATGTCTTCGTAAACTCTATATAATAAAAATTATAAATTAACCGTGTGTGTGTGTGTGTGTGTGTGCGTGTGCGTGTTATGACTATCTGTTAGAAATGAGGACATTTTTGAAATTTGTTAGTTTTGCAAATTTTCCCCTAAAATCTAAATTATAGTGAATTATTAACATACCACAAATATCAATATTTCACAACCTATAATGGAAAAGACACTGCATAGCACAAAGAGTCTCTTATTTAGTTATGTATTGAATTTAGAGGTGAGCTGGGCAGCCAAAATGTTCCTGTTCGCAAAGTTTTTCTTCAGGAAATTTGATTCTCTGAGAACTTATTTTCTCCAAATTTAAAGTCTCTTATTATGCTCTGGTACCTTTTTAAAACCTAAAATTTATAAGCCATACTATATCAAAAATAAAACATTTTTATACTCACTTCCCTGCTCAACTTTCTGGCCTTTCCACTACTCACTGACACTTGCTTGTCTGCATAAAATCTTCAGAATTGCAGCGAAGGTGGTGAAATCCCCAGGGCCTTGGTCAGGCAGAGGCTTACTGGCGTCCCAGGCCCAGATGGGATTTGGCATCTTATCCAGATCGTTTTGTAATATTATACTATCAAGGTCAGTTTTCAATATCCTACATAGTTTGGTGTCATCAGCAAAGACTGACACTTTACTATCAATCCCATCCACAATTCATACCATTCAAATAAAGTATTTTTTTTCTTTGTGCGTGTGTCACTGGATGCCAGGAGATAAAAGGGGAGCGAGGCTCCTAAACTGGCTCTCGCGCTAGGGGGCCATAGCTGTCCCTGATTTCAGAGATATGTCTGATGGTGACAATATCTGGGCCACCTTCCTTCTCCTGCTCCTGACCAGCACTGATCTAGTACCCCTCCGTCCCTATGCCATGGATAGAGGGCTGGAACAGGAGTGTGTAAACTCCAACAGTGATAGATAAACAGGGGAAACCAAAAGTCTGTCACACAGCATGCTCACACAGAGTAATCAGACAACAATAGACAAGGATGAAAACTAAACAAGGGAACAAATAACCAGATTTTGGGAGGATTTCCACAACACACCAAGCAACATGCAGTAAATCACCAGACTGGAAAACAACAACACACGAGCCGGTTTAGCAGAACGCTATAGGTGGAACAGGAAGATAAATTCCTCTATCTTAAAAAGTGGAGGAGTACCTGCAATAGGTCTAAAGCAACATGGGATCAAAAAGGTAACCAGCAGGTTAGCAGAAATTAACTTCTTCTAGTCCAGTCACTAATGAGAACACAGCTTGTCGACACCAGAGCCTACCTGTTCAACTCAGAAGCACCAGAGAAAGTAAAGTGAGGAGTGTAAGAGTCTGTGGTCTGAACAGTGTCTGATGCCACCATTACACTTGGCAAATTTAGAGCAAAACACTGTGTGACAGTGTGTGTGTGTGTGTGTGTGTGTGTGTGTGTGTGTTTTAACTCATCACCTGCCAGGTTAGTAATAGGGGTGTCAGATCAATGCCGATCCATGACTAAACGAATCAATTGCTAAGTGCTAAATCTCAGAATACATGTAAAGCATAATATAAAAAAAATATATATCATTCAAGCATCACTGTAATTATTGTGACCTGAAAACATTTTTGTGATCACTTTTACTGCACAGTGAATGAGGTAGAAAAATAAAAAAATGTCCTGAACTTATAACTGTTTGTTCATTCTTCCTCACAAAAAAGCAGAACAATCTAAGTTCACATGTATCCTTTGATTTACACTATTTACATGAAAATTTTCATTTAAACCCACAGAAATTGTGGCTCAGTTGATACCCAAGACAAAATAATTTACTTTAATGAAGTAGACAGAGTCCCTTTGGAATTCCAGGGAAAAGCAAAGTGCACCCATATGAACACAATCTTCCTGTGCAGGTGTAAAATTATGTCTTGCTATGTGGTTGATGCAGTACGTGTCATCCACATAGATCACATCAGGAGGATGGCGATTACGAGGGGAGACGCAGGAAAGGAGCCACTACAATGACACCCATCGGACTCGACTGTCACATCTGCATACAGTGTGGGAGATTTTCAAAAGGTTTTTTTTGGGAATATGCATAATATTCCACTTTTTAGAATGCAGCATAGTCGCTAAGAAAGATGGTGGGATTAGCTCAAACACTAAAAAACTGGTGACAGGTTCCCTTTAAAAGTGAATAGGTCCTTCAAGAAAATAGGTTTGGAGTAAATAAATAAAATTCCTTTCGGCGTTTCCGGAGGATAAATGGGATATCAGTACAAGTTTGCAAAAACTTCAAGAACAAAGGTTTATTATTAGGTTCGATAAAAAACGGACAACGCGTTTCAGCTAACAAAACTGTTCATCAGGTAGACTATACCCGATAAAGGCTTTTGTTAGCTGAAATGTATTGTTCATAATTGTCCATTTTTTATCGAACCTAATAATAAACGAAAGAAGGAACATCCAGCTCTTCAGATGAAACAATCACCCTTAAACATGATTAAGGGTGATTGTTTCACCTGAAACGCGTAGTGCTGTGCTGGTCATGTTATCCGTTGTCTGCATGCTAAAATAAAGACCATGGCTTTCCTCGCCTGAAGAGCTGGATGTTCCATCTTTCTTCTATTTGCAATATCAGGCTGCGGCAGTGCCTGTCCGTGCTCCAGGGAGAGGCCAGGAGTGAGCTTGTGCATGGTGAGCTGATAAACATAAATTGGGCTAATAATAAACCTTTGTTCTTGAAGTTTTTGCAAACTTGCACTGATATCCCATTTATCCTCCGGAAGCGCCGAAAGGGATTTTTTTTAATTTACTCCATTACCCACGTGGGAGCACCTTTTCAGGACTCCCATTGTTTTTCCTGAGGATTTGTGCTGCATACTGGAGGATTAATAAACGAGTTGATCCACTACATGGATGGCACAAGCGAAAACAGAAGAAATCTGCACGGTGTGTGTAAAATTAGTGCGATCATTGCAATCTGTGTTTACATTCATCTACACTTAGATTTGGCACCCTGTTGTCTTCCTCTTTTTTTGTTTTATTCTGTGAAAAAAAAGGTTTGTTATCTATTCTCTAGGAGAAAAAAATCTGCTAAACCTTTAAGCCTTCTACGATCTTAAAATAAAATGTTTAAAAATGATGTCTTCGTAAACTCTATATAATAAAAATTATAAATTAACCGTGTGTGTGTGTGTGTGCGTGTGCGTGTTATGACTGTTAGAAATGAGGACATTTTTTGAAATTTGTTAGTTTTGCAAATTTTGCCCTAAAATCTAAATTACAGTGAATTAACATAACACAAATATCAATATTTCACAACCTATAATGGAAAAGACACGGCATAGCACAAAGAGTCTCTTATTTAGTTATGTATTGAATTTAGAGGTGAGCTGGGCAGCCAAAATGTTCCTGTTCGCAAAGTTTTTCTTGAGGAAATTTGATTCTCTGAGAACTTATTTTCTCCAAATTTAAAGTCTCTTATTATGCTCTGGTACCTTTTTAAAACCTAAAATTTATAAGCCATACTATATCAAAAATAAAATATTTTTATACTCACTTCCCTGCTCAACTTTCTGGTCTTTCCACTACTCACTGACACTTGCTTGTCTGCATAAAATCTTCAGAATTGCAGCGAAGGTGGTGAAATCCCCAGGGCCTTGGTCAGGCAGAGGCTTGTTGGTGTCCCAGGCCCAGGTGGGATTTGGCATGCACCAGCAAAAGTCATGGCACATGCCGGGATGTCATATGCCACAATGCAATGAGATAAGGACTGAAAGGGTGGTGGTGAGTAACAGTTGAACCGGAGAGGTCAGTCTAAGGTTTTTGGGGTTTTTTCTAATATTTTTTTTCTTGGTTTTGAAAATGGCGGCTAACAGCTGCCAAATTGCTAATTCTGCATTGCAACAATTTATAAAAAATCCATACTTTGCCAAATGCCGATTTTTGCAAATATCGAGTAAAGTTCTTTTCTCAAATTTATTTTTCCTTTTTTAGCCGAACTCCTTTTTAGCTCTCTAATGCAATCAGAAAATTAGGATAGAATAGAGCTTAACTGGTATCCTGTTTGCAGTGAGAATAAAAAAGGTTTTATTATAGCGCTCTTATGGCAGTATATCACAAAATTAATTATTAATAGTAACACAGACTCTGCAGATCTAGCACCCACCATTGCTTGAACCTTCATATTATTATTCACAAACTATTATTTCAATGTTTCCAGTTGTGGACCATATTCAGATTTAATCCTTTCTTTCAACTATCTGTAATGATGAACTGGGCACTTTGACCTCGTATCCATAAAATTAAAATCCTAAAATGATCATTTCTTTACCAGTGCTCATCATTTTATATTGTCTGTAATAGTTCACTCTATATAGATGAGCAAATCGTTTGACATTTGAATATGAAAACTTTGCCAAAATTTTCCCCAAAATTTGATTTACATCAAATAAAATTGTACAAATTTCAATCCTGGAAAGATTGTAATTGCACTTAAAATACATAAAGTGGAGAGGAGAGAGAGAACCTCACTAACAATAAATGGTTATGCTCTATAGGAGAGAGAGAGAGTGAGAGAACATTGATGACAATAACTTACACACTTACAGGGATGTGTGCTGCCGCAGGAACGAGGAACAACATCGTAACATCGGTCCTTCCGAAATTATGGAAATGACAGTTCGCTACACTGATGATACGATTTCGACGCTTTTGCGCTCGTTAATCATATCAAAAAGGATTTACACACTACGATATGCGTCACTTTCGATTTGATCCCACCGACATCGCCCCTGCGATGTCGTAGTGTGCAAAATACCCCTTACAGTTACGTTTCTTGAGAATAGACTAAATTCTCATAGCTTTCCTTCAAATTTTCGGCAAATTTCCAATTTTTTTCACAAATAAAAGCAAAAACTATTGTCCTAAATATACCATTATCATGAAGTACAATATGTAAAAAAAAAAAACAATCTCAGAATCACCAGGATCCGTTGAAGCGTTCCAGAGTTATTGCCTCATACAGTGACAGTGGTCTGATTTCAAACACTTGGTCTGGTCATTAGGGACAAAATTGGTTTTGTCATTAAAGGTTTAATGCTAATAGCCCACCTCCAAAATCCAAATCCAAATCTCCCTGAAAAACCCAACCTTAGAAGCAGCAACAACTGATGGAAAATATTATTAAAAACAACCCACTCACAACCCACAGAAACAAAAACCCTTTGAAACAATGCACTATAAAAGGCTTTTTAAACATATCGATGATAATAATGATAATATCCAAATGTTTGTTACATTATCTTACTTTAGATACAACTTCTCAGATAGTGACCTATACCCATACTTATATATACGTAACTATGTAAATAAAAACTACAAATTTTTACCCTGAAATTAGTAAACTTATTCAACAACCTAATAAATAAAACCAAATTTAAACCAGAACAATATACTCTTAGACATTGCTAAGGACCAGGGAGCTCTCGTTGCAAGTGGAAAAAAGGTGATTCCGGCAGCTAAATAGGAAAGGGTTCTTTACAGTTAGAGCAGTCAGACTGTGGAATGCCCTACCACAAGAGGTAGTAATGGCAGACACTAGAACAACTTTTAAAAAAGGGCTGGATGATTTCCTCAGTACATACAACATTGTCGGTTATAAATGATTTAATGGCAAAATGTATAATTGGTGGAGGAAGGTTGAACTAGATGGACCTAGGTCTTTTTTCAACCTATGTTATTTTGTAGGATACTACTAAACTAAAGAAAGCAACTTAAAAATGGGAAAAACATACTTATGGAGAAATGGAAATTTTCCTTAAAAACATTCTAAATGAGCATCTTTACAGGAGACCCACATTAAATTAATATTTATGTGGTATTTTGTACAAAAAGAAAATCTTCACATTTCAATTTCCAGTATGCTGGAGAAACTAAGAAGTAACATAATTGATACACAAGGTAACAAAGCTACAAATATGATTATCTTTAGCCTTATTCTTACTAAAAGCCGAAGCAATGCCACAAAAGCCACATCATTAGTCACATCCTATTAGTAACAAATATCCTTTTAGCTTCCCATTGGGGACAATCAAAAATCCCCACAATAACGAATGTCATTGGTAAAATATCAAATCATATACATATTAATATATATTATATATACGGGCGGCACGGTGGCTCAGTGGCTAGCACTGCAGTCTTGCAGCGCTGGGGTCCTGGGTTCAAATCCCACCAAGGACACCATCTGCAAGGAGTTTGTATGTTCTCCCCGTGTTTGCGTGGGTTTCCTCCGGGTACTCCGGTTTCCTCCCACATTCCAAAGACATACAGATAGGGACTCTAGATTGTGAGCCCCAATGGGGACAGTGTTGCCAATGTATGTAAAGTGCTATGGAATTAATAGCGCTATATAAATGAATAAAATTATTAATTATTATTATTATATATACACATCAATACATATTAATATATATTTGCAGTATGGAATAACTCATTTTCTTCATATACATATAAAAGGCATCTATTGTGCAAAGAATTCTCAACATGAAAGAATAACCCAAACTCAATAACCTTTCTATTAAAGATACATCAAAACGACTGAATAATGTAATCCCAATTTCGCAACTCATATAAAAATCTTTGGATACTATTATATTGTATTGTAGTAGCTTCTATTGTATTTATAACTCATTGCTTATAATAGTCTACTTACCCCCCTCTTCTCTTCTTCCACTTATCTCTGTTCCTCCCTTTATCTTTCCCCTCCCTCCCTAATACTGATGAGCGAACCCATGTATGTTCGGGTTGGCCAAATTAAACCAGACTTTAGTTAAAACTTTGTTTAGGGACCCAGACTTGACCTGAACTTATACCCGTACCCCAAGCTTCATATAAATAAATGGGGACCCGAACTAATGGGCTTGACTCAATAACGAGTATAATGTAAGTCAATGATTGAACAGTTCGGCTTCTCGCCCAGCCAGCCATAAACAGAGCATTTTTTTATATTGGATACACAGTAAATACGCTGCTTTTTTCCTCAGTGAGAGTCATTTAGAGACTGCAAGGTGCTCCCATTGGGCTGAGCACTGAGCATACCCAAGTACCCGATGCTTGATCGAGTGGTTGGCCACCCAAATGTGGACACTTGGATATGGACTTTTTTTCAATAGAGTGTTCAGATTCGAGCCCTGAACACCCAGCATTCAGTATAAACCCCAACATTTATGGTTCACTCATCTCTGCTCCCTACTTCAAGAAAGCTGTGAAATTTCAAATTAATTGTATGTTAGTTACATGTCATCTTATATTAAGCAAAAACTATGTATATTGGACAAAATGGTGACACTTTTGTAGGTTTTCTAATATAAACAGTGCAAACAAAATTATTCAACCCCATTGCAAACTAGATTTAGTAGAACAGCCAATTTACAAAATAATGTTGCAAAGTGTACAAATTTAACACTAACCCTACAATGTACACATAATAGGATTTAAATACTATTTTATTAGAAACATCTATAAAAGTTATACAAAATAAGGAAATCCAAGAAATATATTAAATAAATTAAATGACTGCTTTGAAGTATTTAATCAAATTAACTACAGGAACTTATTAGGTTGTGGCCATACATTTAGACCAGTGACCTAAAACCCAACTGGGCACATGGGCCTCACAAAGAAAAATTTGACTTTGACCAGCCTTACTCTTTGCAGGACAAGATGACATTTTCAGTGACACCATATTTTTTTGTATACAAATGTTTGATCATTTTTAGCATATGTTTTCTTTTTAATTTTTTATTGCAATTAGTTGCATGAATTATGGTACAGTTTTATAGCTTGGGTCATAACAAATGCTGCAAAAAAGTGTACTTTTTTTGTTTATTTTAGTTTGTATATAAAACAAAATTTTAAGTTTCAAAATATTTTTTGATTATTTTTTATTTTGATTTTCTTTTTTTTTTACATTTTAACATGTTTTGTTGCTTTTTTTGTACTTCAATTGGCCCCATACAGTAATATTGTCTTGCTATTTGCACCATATAGTTTTTTCTGTGCAACAACCAATAGCAATGCACAACGTCCTTGTCTTAATTTTGCAGCAATGTCCCCCATTTTGTTTTTTATTTTTTTATTTCAAATAAAGTGTTTTCAGTGTTTGTGTATATTTATTTTGACTTACAAGATTAGTAATGGGGGTGTCTGAAAGACGCCCACCCATTATTAACACCAGGGCTTGATGCCAGCTGTCAATTTGCAGTTTACATCAACCCCCCATATATTACCAAATTTGTCACTGCACCAGGGCAATGGGATGAGCCAATGCACATCTAATGGAGGCTCCAATTCTAAGGTGGCTGTGGCCTGCTAGGCTGTGGCTGTGCTTTTAGGCTGGGAAGGGACCAATAACCATGGCCCATGCCCCATGAAAATAACATATCTTAGCTGTAAGCTTCACCTTGGCTGGTGATCCAATTTGGGAGGTACCCCACTTTTTTTCATTATTTTTTGCATTACCAGCCAAGCTAAAGTTGTCAACTGTGGGCTTCAGGCTGCAGCTGTCTGAGATATCTTAAGCTGGGGTCACACTAAACGACAGCGACAACGACGTTGCTGTTACGTCACCATTTTCTGTGACGTAGCAGCGACCTTGTAAGTCGCTGTTATGATCGCTGCTTAGCTGTCAAACACAGCAGCCGAAGCAGCGATCATAACGACACGCGTCGCTGTGCTGCAACATGTGCAGAGAGCAGGGAGTGGCGCACACTGAGCGCTGGCTCCATGCTCTCCTAGCTACAGTACACATCGGGTTAATTACACGATGTGTACTGCAGCTACATGTGCAGAGAGCAGGGAGCCGCGCACACTGCTTAGCGCTGGCTCCTTGCTCTCCTAGCTAAAGTACACATCGGGTTAATTACACGATGTGTACTGCAGCTACATGTGCAGAGAGCAGGAGCCGGCGCTGGCAGCGTGAGAGCGGCGGAGGCTGGTAACGAAGGTAAATATCGGGTAACCACCTTGGTTACCCGATGTTTACCTTGGTTACAGCTTACCGCAGCTGCCAGATGCCAGCTGCTGCTCCCTGCTTGCTTCATTTCGTCGCTCTCTCGCTGTCCCACACAGCGATCTGTGCGTCACAGCGGGAGAGCAACGACCAAAAAATTAAGCTGGACATTCAGCAACGAGCGGCGACCTCACAGCAGGGGCCAGCTCGTTGCTTGATGTCACACACAGCGACAGCGACGGGACGTTGCTGCAACGTCACAGAAAATGGTGACGTAGCAGAGACATCATTGTCGTTGTCGCTGTGTGTGACACCACCTTTAGTTGGCTGCCAAATATAGGGGAAATGCCATGTCGTTTTTTTTTTATTTTCATTTAATTAATTATTTAGTGTCTAAATAAAAGGCTAAACATCTTTTAGTGCCACATGAAAGACACTAATGGGTGCAAGCTTGCAATATTCAGGGTGGTGGGATATTATATAGGTGTTTCACATCTATATCATCTATAAAGAGCTAGATAGATCTAACTCTACTTTATATGCTTGCTTTGTTATTGCTAAATCTAAAAAGTACATAGAGTATTATCCAATGTAAAAGATTGTTAAAATCGGATGTCACACGTATGTCACAGGGATGTCACAGGGATGTCACACAGACATCACACAGCACTAGATATCACACGAGCATCAGACGAATGTCACAGGAATGGCACACGGATGCCACACGGAGGCTAGGAGAAAAATGACCTCACATTACATATGGAATAACACTCGAGTGTCCCTCACATCTCACTCCAAGATGGATTCAGGAGCAAATGTGAGTGAAGCCTAAATCTATGTCTTCAATATCAATCCATCCCCCACTCACTATAAAGAATGTCAGAATTGCTGTTTTATTAATTTTCCCCTTTGTAAACATGAATAAAAAGTGATTAAAGGTCATATCTACCACAAAATGTATCAATGAAACTATGAAATCATCCCACAAAAAATTAAATCCTGACTTGACTTTATGGATGAAAAAAGAGTTATAATGATCAGAATATGGAGACAAAAAAATATTTTATAAACACTGATTATGTTATGCAAGTAATAGTAAAACACAAAATAGTATAAACGCTTGGTAGTGCAGTAGTTGTAACACGTTGCTAAATAAATGTAGCTTAGTATAAATGCTGCTTTGTGAATGCCATAAAATTTATAATGCAAGATATTACATTTTTTAGCCCATTCCCACCAGAAAGAGTTAACAAAAGTTAGTGTATAAGCTCCATGTATTCCACAAATGTGTTAGGGGAAAACAGAACTCATTGTAAAAAAAAGCAAGCCCTGACACAGATACATTTATGGAAAAAAAGAAAACAGATTATGTTTTTAGGAATGGGACAAAGTAAAATTGAAAAAAAAATGGTATTTAAGACACAAATAGCCTTGTCCATAAAGAGTTAAAGGGTATAAAAATTCAAAGTTTTAAGTTTGCTACTTTTTTCTAGGTTTTGGCAAATTTTAGATATTTGCAAATGTAAATGAAAAATATATCAACATGAATGTATAACGACTATAAAGTATAATGTGTCTGTAGATGGGACTTAATAATATATGAATATGTGAAGATATTATTGTGCTGGATGACTGGCTGAACAATGGAGACAATGTGGTATGACTTCTTTATGCTTTCAGATGGGAGAAGTCTTCAACACCTAGCTATACACATGCCCCCGTGACATTACAGTTTACAGCCAATCATAGGGGAAATGAGTCTTTGTCACAGGCCCCTATTTCAGCTATCCTCATATACTGTGAGGGTCTCTTTCTCTTTGCACCTCTTGGCTCTTCCTCTCTGGCTGGCCACACGCAAGGACAGTAGGACCGTGTGACCAACATGGTTGAGTATAGATAGTGTTATGTGTTGGGTGGGCTTTTATTTGGTGTGAGTGTATAATCTTAGTGGGTGGTATGTAATTGGGGGTTTAATTGTGTATTTGTAAAGATATTAATTACTGGTGCTTCTTGTGTTGTATGTGTGGATAATTTAGTTCATGCTTTTACATGTACTAGTATTATATTTTGTATTAAGCGTCTTGTTAGTGAATAATAAACTTGTTATATTTTATTATTACAACAAAGAATCTTGAGTCTGTGCATGTTTGGGATACACTAGGTAGATAAAGTAAAGCAGTAATAGTAATAGAGAAGTTATACCCTTGGAATTTCATTATAACAGCAAAGTATTTTGAGTCTGTGCGTGTTTGGGATACACCAGGTAGAGATAAGACAAAGTAGCACAAAGCAATAATGGTAACAGAGTAATTATACCTTTGGGAATATATACAGTATATCTGTGATATTGGGAACAATTCCTTTGTGCAGGAATAAGTATAGGTTTTCTGCCCTCTTTCCCCCTTCCACAAAGGCAAGCTAGCCTTTTTCACAGTAGCAAGACTATTCCCACTTTTAGTTAAAAGGAGGGTATTTATTTCCCTTTTACAGTGTCACAAAAACATATTCACCATCACTGTAATATGTAGAAACTCTCCAAATGTATTAAAGTTAAAACGTCCAGCTCAATGAACAGGTTCTTCTTTATTTTTGAATATTCATACATGGGACATTACATTAATTTGTTAAAAAAAACCTATGATAACATCTGCATCTATGCGTTTCAGGTGTGTAACCACTTTCAGTCATGACTAGGGGTGGCTAAAAACCTGAAATGCCTTTATGCAGATGGTATCATAGTGTTTAGAATGCTCAAGAGATGAAGAAGAACCTGTTCATGGAGCTGGACCTTTTCACTGTATGCTTTATTCAGGCCAAGGTGACGATCTTGTCCGGCCTCTGAACAGAAGGTGTCAACTTCTATTATGATTCCAAAGTCACACATGTTCAGTAATGTCAAACTGGCTATAGTGGAAAAAGGTTAAAAACATTGCCAACCAAACTTTTTTTTTACGGATCCGTACCACAAAGTCTGAAAAGGTTTTCTATTTATGTATTCTTCTACTGCAATTGTTTCCATGAGAAAATATATGTATGTGACATAATCAATTACTGTATTATATTATTTTTGTCCCTATCTCAATCTGCTCATATATTATGTACATTACATTTCTCATAATAATTTTTCTCTTTTTGTAAATATCTTTTAATTAAAAATAAAATGGCAAAACGGGCTCTTTGATAAGTCCACCCTGAATTCTACCAGATCTACCAATCAAATGCTGTATAGAATCCCATTCAACCCCTCACAGTTGGTAACTTCCAGAGAAGAGAAACTTTAGTGATAAGTTTGCACCACAATTTTTTCGCATGGATAACCTTAAAGAATAATAATAAAAAAAAAAAAATGTTTAGCTAAACTAAAATGAAAATGAGCTGTTTCTGACATAAGAGTCAGACTCAGAGCTGCTAAGTACACACATTATCATGATGAATTATCCAAATGGTTATTATGCTTCTGTAAATTACACTTGAATCGGCTTTAAAATATACACTTATTAAGTATTTTGCCCAAGAGATGTATCTGCATTGTATTTATTCATTTATGAAAACATGGGATAAAAGAATGGAACAAGAGACTGAGGCGTTAGCACTGGGAATCTCTAAGTGTGAACAGATCTCTTTGCAGACCTCATTAATTTTGTTTAAACCTCCATTTGCAGAAATATCAAGAGATACAAGTTTTCCTCATGCTGAGTCAGTGGACTCATTAGCATAAGTAATTGCAGAATTATTCCTTAAGGCTTAGCACCCCTGGGCTGTACTGCCTGTCCAGAGCTGTTAATATAGCAATGTAGGGAAAGACGTGATGGATCTCATGGTTCTGCTTAGTGATTTCTGAGCATTAAGATGGAAAGCCTGAAAAAGTTTTCTGAGTCTATTGGACATGTTGAATCATAATGAGATGTTCATAGACAGCTACTTGACAGCAAACCTTGGTTATGCCGACATAAGTGGAGTAAAATGATGGAAAGTCTTAATGTCTGATGTCTCTTGACAGCCATATGTGATGATGCTAAAAATCAGAGTTGGAGTAGTCATGAATATTGTGAAAGTCACAAATGAAGGAATAGTGATAGAATATGAATACAGTGCCTCCTCAAGTTACAATCTGATCTATTTTGAAAAGGGCATTGTAGTTTGAGCATACCTAAAACGTTTAACTGATTCCATGGAAAAATACTACTAGTGCATCTCAATAAATTAGAATATCATCAAAAAGTTCATTTATTTCAGTAATTCAATACAAAAAGGGAAACATATATTATACAGAGTCATTACAAACAGAGTAATCTATTTCACGTGTTTATTTCTGTTAATGTTGATGAATGTGGCTTACAGCCAATGAAAATCCAAAAGTCATTATCTCAGAAAATTAGAATAATTACCACAAAACATCTGCAAAGGCTTCCTAAACGTTTAAAATGGACCCTTAGTCTGGTTCAGAAGGCTACACAATCATGGGGAAGACTGCTCACTTGATAGATGCCCAGAAGGCAGTTATTGACACACTCCACAAGGAGAAGTGTAGGTCAGTGTAGCATTCAGAGGGAAAGATTTACAAGCAGGGAGAGTGTTTAACACAGTGTGTGTGTCACTACCTCCATCCTACCGTCCAGAACCAGAATACAATAGCTCTTTTAAGAGCTGATAGCACTGAACAAGGTCACAGCAGAGAGGGAGAGATTGTGGATGAGGTAGGGAATCAGGACCTGTTTCCACAATACTTAGGGTTTAACAGCCTGACTTGTGCTGTCTGTCCACAGCAAACCACATTCATGCGTTGCTAATGGCTTTTGCAAATACAAAGCAGGACTCTACCATTTTGTGCTGCCTGGTACAAAATACTCACTTGTTCTTCTCTACAATATTTTTGGGGTCAAAGTTTTCTTGGCTTTAGCTATGAACATCTGCAAATATGTAAGCAAAACCCAAAATGACAAAAAAGGCAGTTGTTAAGGGACATGGGCGTGGTGTTGTTAGTGGTGGGCGACAAGGCACTGAGTCTGTGTCAGGTCAGAAAAAGTTTCATGCATCCATTATGTTCCTTGTCAAGTTTCCCGGTCTGGAAAATAAACGTGTGTGGAAGCCAGAAAAGCGAGAGCAGATTCTGTCTTGGATGGCAGACAAGGACTCTTTGCATTTGTCAAGCAGCAACCAATCTTCCACGACTACACAGTCTACTGTGGATACACAGAAGGCTGGCCCATCCGGTCCTCAACCTGGTCCTCCTTCCATCCCCCCTTCATCAGTCACAGGAGACATATGACCCCAATCTTTGCCACTCTGAGGATCTGCTTAATATGTACCCATTGGTAGACTCTGGCCTCTCGACGTGCAGCATGGAGGAGGGATGTGAGGAGATGGCATGCATTGATACGCAAGTATTTGAGGACTACAGCCAGAAGAAAGCCATTTTGAGGAACCTGATTTACTTTCTACTGAGGTGGAGTCTGATGATGATGAGACACAGTTGCCATCAGGTCAGCCTACAATCTCAAGTGGGAATGAGGATGAGATGGAAGGCGAGGTGGTCAATGATGAGTCCACTGATCCAACCTGGACCAGAAGCATAGCCAGCACAGCAACACAGAGGAAGGTGGATATGTAACACCAACACAGGCACCAAGAGGTAGTGGTTTGCCCAGAGTGAGAACTGGGTCAATTGTTCCGAAGAACACCCCCACTCTTGCATAAAGTCAGAGCAAGGGGGCATTAAGCCGGTGTCTGGAATTTTTTTTCTGAAAGTCCTTCAGAGAAAAACATTGTGTCTGCGGATCAAACCACTGCCATGTTGCTTGTGCTACATCCTTCACAATCTGTTGTCAAGGAAGCAGGCGTTCATACATCCTGGTCACAAGGTGCAATTGCTCAGACACAGCAAACATCAACCACATCCAATTCCTTGACCCAGGAAAGCGTCCAGTTGTCTGTGCCTGAGATCTTGGAAAGGAAGTGTAAATATCCAGGTACGCACCCACAGGCACAAAAACCTACACTCGCACATTGCCAAATTGCTAGCCGTGGAGATGTTGCCGTGTAGGCTTGTGTGAACATGGTGTTTCCGTGATCTCTTGGCTGTGGCTGCCAAGATACAGTGTTCCCAGCCACAACTACTTTGTCTGTTGTGTCGTCCCCACATTAAACAAGCAAGTGTTAAACAATCTCAAACCAGCTCTGACCAACGCCATAACCGGGAAGATCCACCTAACAACAGACAAGTGGACAAGTTATTGTTGACAGGGACAATACATATCTGTCACGGCACACTGGGTGAACCTGGTGGAGCCTAGGACAAACTCACAACTGTAACATCACAGATCCTACCCACGCCAAGAATAGCGGCCCAACTTCTACCAGCGTTTCCACCTCATCATATGCCACTTCTTGTCCCCCCTCCTCCTCCTCCTGCTCTTCTTCCTCTGCTGAATTACTCTCCCCATCACTGCCAAGCTGGGAGCTGTGAAGCAGTGCATCGGCAAAGGGGCAACATGCTCTGCCGAAGCTGATCTGTTTAGGTCAGGAACTGCAGTAGAGCTGTGGCAAGGTATAAAAGACCAAACCAATCAGTGGCTCTCCCCGCTAAACCTCCATCCCGGCCTGGTCGTTTGCGACAATGGGCATAACCTGGTGGTGGCTTTAAAGGTCGGCAAGCTGGTACACATGCCATGCATGGCTCAGGTGCTGAACCTAGTTGTTTAGAAATTTACGAAAACATACTCTGACTTGCCGTACCTACCATATTAGTGCCCATTTCCGCCATTCGTCTACCGCTTTTGCTGGTCTCACAGCTCTGCAAAAGTGCTTTAATTTACCAAGTCATCGACTCATGTGCAACCTGCCTACGTGGGGGAACTCAACATCCCATATGTTGTCGAGAATTACTGAGCTGCAGAGGGCAGTAGCTGAATACCAGCTCCAACGAGCCCGTCAGACTGAGAGTCAGCCACCACACATAACAACTGTTCAGTGGGTGTGGATCGCTGACATTTGTGAGGTTCTTGAGATCTTAGAGTACTGCACCAAGCTCGTGAGCGGGGATCAGGCTTTTATCAGCTTAATTATCCCACTGCTGTGTTTGTTGAAACTATCACTACATAATCTCAAAGACGAACCTTTGAGTACCCAGCATGTGGCTATGGACCAAGGTTTCCCAATGGGTAATACTACCCAGCCCAGCGAATATTCTGAGGCAACTTTGGGTGATGATGTGGAGGATGGGGAGGATGAGGAGGAAGAAGACTTTTATTTTCTGTGCTACCCAGAGGACTCTCAATCCTACACACGGGAATCTCAACCCAAGCTTCATGTCTGTTCAGCATGGGTGGGCTGGAGAGGAGGAGGTGGAGGAGGAAGAGGCGAGTCAGCGAGAGGAAAAGAGTGGTATTGATCCTCCTTGTGGGGATACAAAACCTTTGCCTATTTACAGCTTGGCCCACATGGCACAGTTCATGTGTAAGTGTCTGTTGCAAGACCCTCGCATGATACACATTTTATCCAACAACCTTTACTGATTAGCCACCAATCTGGACCCATGGTACAAGGAGGAGAATTTCAATCTCTCCTTTTGGAGTCACCAAAGGGTTGCACAATGGAACCCTTCAAGAGGGTCATTGTAGATCAGTTGATAAAAACATCACCCTCAGGCAATGCTGGCGGCAGAGTAACCGTCTCTTTTCGACACCAAGGATTAATGGGGAGAGACACCAACACAAAGTCCAACAGAAGTGGGGTGAAAATGTGTGCGAATTGGGCCATTTTCAATAAACCAGGACATCAGCAAGAGCTATCTGTGCCTGTAACAATGCCAAGGAGGGAGAAGTTGCACAACATGGTCAAAGGGTACTTAAGTGAGCATACCTATGTCCTTTCTGATGCTTCAGTTCCCTTTAATTATTGGGTGTCCAAGCTGAACACTTGGCCCAACCTCTCCTTATACGCCTTGGAGGTGCTGGCCTGCCTGGCTGCTAGTGTGATGTCAGAGTGTATTTTCAGTTCTGCTGGGGCAATCATCACTGATAGGTGCTAACGCCTCTCCACAGTAGCCTCTCCACAGAAAATGCAGACGCAGACTTACTCTGATTAAATTCAACAAGGATTGGATTTCTCCACAGTTTGCAATCCCTCCAGATGAGAGCAAGCCAACCTAAATTCCCTCAAATTGTTCATTTTGGCTACTACTGTTAACGTCCACCCTTTGCCATATAAAGCCGTTTCTTTCCTACATCAACCATGGCACAGGCCATAGGGCTAATTTTTGTAAATACTATGCACATTGTGCAGTAGACAAACCAGGACAGTATTCTTACTCCATTCTAACTACTATTTGTCATTGGAGGTTCTTGTGATGGGGACTTCCTGCGTCATCCATAACTCAGGCCATAGGGCTAATTTTTTAAACACTATGCACATTGTGCAATGGACAAACCAGGACAGTACTCCTACGCCAGCCTAACTACTATTTGTCATTGGAGGCCATTGTGAGGAGGAATTCATGCATCAACCATGACTCAGGCCATAGGGCTAATTTTTGTAAACAGTATGCACATTGTGCAGTCGACAAACCAGGACAGTACGCCTACTCCAGCCTAACTGCTATTTGCCATTGGAAGGCCTTGTGATGGTGACTCCCTGTGTTAACCATGACTCAGGGCATAGGGCTAATTTTTGTAAACACTATGCATATTGGGCAGTAGACAAACCAGGAGAGTACTCCAGCCTGACTACTATTTGTCATTGGAGGCCCTTGTGATGGGGACTTCCTGCCTCAACCATATCTCAGGCCATAGGGCTAATTTTTTAAACACTATGCACATTGTGCAGTAGACAAACCAGGACAGTACTCCTACTCCAGCCTAACTACTATTTGTCATTGGAGGCCCTTATGATGGTGACTCCCTGCGTCAACTCTGACTAAGCCCATAGGACACATTTTTTAAGCAATGCACATTCTTCTTCTGTATGGCATCAGGGGATCCCAAAAATCATATGTGAATCAGAAATGCATGCAAGCATATTCTCCAGGCTCTCCCCATTCATTTTCATCACTTTCCCATCCATTTCAGCCTTTTCCTCAGGCCCCCAGACTTCTTTGTTGGGTCCAGCAGAAAATTTTTCGCATTTCCCATTGACTTGCATTGTACTCACTATTTGGAATGAATACACGAATATTACAAAGTACTTGTAACGAGTATAGTGATTAGGAATATTACAGTACTTGCTCATCTCTACTTCAAGTTAAAGAAACATACTTTAAGGCTGAAGTGAGCAGATGAGAACAATATACTTCTATAAGTATAAGAACATAAGAATGACATTTGTGAGTAGTAAATCCACAAAAATACTAGCAAATAAGCATGAATTGCATAAAACCCTCACATGTCATAAAGAGAAAACATAATCAATAGGAGTATGTCAGCATGTTTAATGAATGGAATATAAATATATCAAGATCAGTAAAAGTATATTAACATGCTGAGGAATAAGTGCAGACAAGTAAAGTGCATTTCAAGTCAATTGTAATAGATAAGCAAATTAAAGATATTGTATTTACAAACCAATTGCCCAGGGAAAGTTCCCAAATCGCGTTTCACCATCTTTCCCCTGAAAAAGCAGATTTTTCTTTTATATCTGTGTACTCGCCGATGCCTCTCATAGTATTCACCACAGTGTCTTCAATAAAATGGTGCCGGGGATAATGGTTCACGCATGCGCGGACTACGGCACCATTTTAATGAAGACAGAATTACTATATCAATGGGCACACATAGCCAACAACAGCAATGGAGGCATATCAATAAAGAAAAGGGTGTACGTCATAGAGGACACAGGAGGAGGACTTTACAGTGAGGACCCAACCTTCAAAGCACTGCCCCCATTGCACCTGTCAATCAAAATGAAGTGCATTTTTGCAACTTTGATTAAAGATAGTTCTGCAACCAAGCATCGTATATTTCTATGACAGCTATGCCTGGAATCAGCATTTTACTGCCTTTAGTCCATATTGCAAAATACTGGTGGTTAGCCCTTTTAAAGTGCACACATAGGCTGCCATTGTTCTTGACAATGTGAGTCCTGCTTAGGCTAGGTGCAGCTGACCAATTTTTTCTCATCTGAGAATATTCTATCAATAATGCTAATCACACTTAAAAAAAATACCCTGCAGACAGGGGGAAGATAGAAAGAGACAAACGCGGCACCAATCTGAGTGTAGTGAGTTTTTTATATATAAAGGTGTTGAAATAGTAGGAACTCTCACCTGGTTCAGAGGTTAGAAAGCCTAGAATAATCCAAGAGGAGTTGATCCACTTTCCAATAGGATTATGGTGCAGTATGTAGCAATCGCACTGGATATTATAGAGGAGCCCTCCAGCAGGTCCACTTAGTGAAAGAAGTTCCAAAGGCAATTACCAGTCTTGCGGCGCTCCTGCTACTAATGGTTAAACATATTGGATGATTTTTGTCATATGACTGGACCAATATACAAATAAGTAAAGAGATTTTATTTGTACATTAAAATATGGTTAATTATACAACGCGTTTTGGCTCAAATGTTTTATCCTTCAGCCTTTTTCAGGTAAATTGAGAGCAAAAAGATGTATACATCTTTTCTCTCTCAATTATACCTGAAGAAGGCTGAAGGATAGAACATCCGAGCCGAAACGTGTTGTATAATTAACCATGTTTTAATGTATAAATAAAATATCTCTTTACTTATTTGTATATTGGTCCAGTCACATGACCAACAATCATCCAATATGTTCAACCATTAGTAGCAGGAGCGCCGCAAGACTGGTAATTGCCTTGGGAGCTAATCACACTTAAAGAGACTTTAATTTATGTAATCTGAAGCCGCCAGCATACTGTAAGAGTTAACATGCAGTTTACAACCAGCCATTTCATATCACAGAATGCTTTTGTTTGCCTGAAATGTTAGTTTAAGCCTTTTAGCTTTATCATTATTGGGTATCAGCACAGCACACATGAGCTGTAGTCCAACTCTGCCCCCTCTGTGACTAGCAGCTTCTATCTATGGAAATATACACTGAAAGCCTGGTGTAGGTGGGGGCAGCTTTCAAAGTTCTGCTACATACAAAAAATAAAATCTTTCATTGTGTCGGAACAGCTGCAGCCAGTAATATAAGTAATATATTGTTGGATTCAGAATCTCTTTGCCTACATCATGCTGCTCTTAGACAAGGTAGCAAAACTTGATGACAGATTCTCTTTAAAACTGATCAGAGTTTGATCTGAATGTGATCAGAGTGTGATCTGATTTCCTTGTATGTTAAGAAGATACAGAAATAAAATCTCTATCTTCTCCACTCTGTCAGGACCACATTCGATGTCATCAGAGTGCGGTCTTATTTGCAGAGCCAAATGGTATATGTTTTGAGTCAGTCCATGGAATAAATCGGACTTGCGCAAGGCCCCCATAGAATATTGATCTGATATTGTACTGTTTCGCAATTGAACCACATATAAGGTTGTCTGCATTTATCTTTACAGTGGACGATGCACCTCCGAAAAAATGATCTTTTGCACTGCACAAAAGAATATTTCACCCAATGAATGAATGTTTTGATTGCAAATCTGGTGATCGGCTGCCTGTTTACACCAACACATTATCATGAACAAGTATTCTTAAGATAATCTTCAGTGTACACTGTGCAGAATTATTAAGCAAGTTGTATTTTAGAGGATTTTTTTATTATTGATCAAAAACTATATTCTCAATCAACCCAAAAGACTCATAAATATCAAAGCTTAATATTTTTGGAAGTTGGAGGTTTTTTTTTTTAGATTTGGCTATCTTAGCAGGATATCTGTTTGTTCAGGTAACTATTACTGTGCAGAATTATTAGGCAACTTAATAAAAACCAAATATATTCCCATCTCACTTGTTTATTTTCACCAGTTAAACCAATAAAACTGTACAAAATTTAGAAATAAACATTTCTGACATGCAAAAACAAAACCCCAAAAAATTAGTGACCAATATAGCCACCTTTCTTTTTGATGACACTCAATAGCCTACCATCCATAGATTCTGTCAGTTACTTGAACTGTTTAGGATCAACATTGCGTGCAGCATCCACCACAGGCTCCCAGACACTGTTCCGAGAGGTGTACTGTTTTCCCTCCCTGTAGAGCTTACATTTTATGAAGAACCACAGGTTCTCTATGGGGTTCAGATCAGGTGAATAAGCTTCACTCCATCCTCAACCCGAAAAGGTCCCACAAGTTCATCTTTGATGATACCAGCCCATGCCAGTACCCCACCTCCACCTTGCTGGCATCTGAGTCGGAGTAGAGCTCTCTGCCCTTTACTGATCCAGCCTCTGGCTCATCCATCTGGCCCATCAAGAGTCACTCTCATTTCATCAGTCCATAAAACCTTTGAAAAATCAGTTTTAAGATATTTATTGGCCCAGTCCTGACGTTTTATCTTATGTTTCTTGTTCAAAGGTGGTCGTTTTTCAGCCTTCCTTACCTTGGCCATGTCCCCGAGTATGGTAAACTTTGTGCTTTTTGATACTCCAGTAATGTTGCCGCTCTGAAATATGGCCAAACTAGTGACAAATGGCATCTTGGCAGCTTCACGCTTGATTTTCCTCAATTCACGGGCAGTTATTTTGCGCTTTTTTTGCCCAACGCGCTTCTTGCGACTCTGTTGGCTATTTGCCATGAAACGCTTGATTGTTCAGTGATCACGCTTCAAAAGTTTGGCAATTTCAAGACTGCTGCATCCCTCTGCAAGACATCTCCCAATTTTGGACTTTTCGGAGCCCGTCAAATCTCTCTTCTGACCTACCTTGCCAAAGGAAAGGAAGTTGCCTAATAATTAAGCACACTTTATATAGGGTGTTGATGTCATAACACCACACCCCTCCTCATTACAGAGATGCACATCAACTGATTTACTTAATTGGTAGTTGGCTCTCAAGCCTATACAGCTTGGAGTAGGACAACATGTATAAAAATTATCATGTGATGAAAATACTCATTTGCCTAATAATTCTGCACACAATGTAAAACAGTTTAAGTTTAGTTACTCACAAAAGTTCAATGCACATGCTGATCTAATGCTGATCTAAGTATAATCTTTAAAAGTACAATGCCGCCATCATGGACATGAGAGTACACTACATCTGGAAAAAAAGCTAAGTTCCCATGATGCTATCTAATTATACGTTTTAGGTAATCAAAGGTATATTTTGATGCTTTGTGCCATAGCTTCTCAGCAGCAAATCGATTTGTGTAAGGTGTAATGAAATGACACATACATTTATACCAATAATTTCTTCTAAGAATAAGTGTAATGGCTGTTTATTTATAAGCTTAGCTATGGATACATTTTCTTTTCTTCCAAGAGGAAACAAAGCACCGTAAATCTAATATGTTCATCCATTAAAATGTATAACCACCTACTGAGCAATTTATTGACATCTATAAGAGATTTCAGCAGAGAGAACCCCCAATGGCCACTACGGACATTATTAAATTACTCGTAGAGTTATAAATTTTAATCTTTGAGCGAGGTATATATAACAGAGAATGTGTCTCCTCTATTCCTATGTTGTGCATTTTTATAAAGGGTTAAAGAATTCTTGAAGTGCTCCTAGAATTCCTAAATGACATTATAAAAACAGCTGGTTCTCGTAGCTGCCAGTCTGAATAAAAATATTGCACTGCATCAATGACAGTTACATCTGCTTAAACACAGTATAAAAAAATCCCACTGTTACATCAAACAAGTTTCCAGTCAAATTAAAAAAAATGAAATGCTTTGAAATAAATTAATGATAGACTATTCACCTGGTAAGATAATCTAAATGGAGGATATGATAACATGCAATTACAGCAGTTAGCATAGGGTTGAGTTGTCTAAGAAATTCGATATGATGCTACCCATATTAAAACTCTTAGTGAGTGAAATTCCGAGAACTAGCTTTTCATTTATTTGTAATAATATCATATTTACAGCATCTGTATCACACATTATATCATTAGATGAGTAGCCATAAGGTAAAAATGTGTCAAAAGCCACATATACTTCTATTTATACTTTTTATGCCAATTCTAATGTTGCAGTTTTTACGGTTTTCCAGTTTTACTTCAGACAATCCTGGGTTTTGTCACTTGTTAATTTTATAGATCCCCTATAGGGCTCATTTTTCTCAGATAAAGATTTATGCAAATATAATGCAAATGCAGTCATTTAGATGTAGTTAATAATAATACTAATAATTATATTTATTCACTTATATAACACTATTGATTCAACAGCAATTTACATACATGTTACGTCCCCACCAGAGTCCGCTCCAGGTACTTCTACTTTGATCACCAGGCGACGACGTGATCCTACCGTGGATAGTACTGGTGATGAGAGAGGAGTCGATGGTGGGCGCAGGCTCCGCTTATCCACTGGGCTGGGTTTCCTTGGGATCTGCAGTGCCACTGGCTGACTCTAGGTGGAGTGTGTCTTCCAGCTGAAGTTAACATCATTCAGCTACAGCCAATGGGAAGACACCCCACCCTTCTTATTTCCCCTCCTGTCTGCTAACCACTGCCAGAGATAGTTCTGTATTCCTGGTTCCTGTCCCGCCCTGTTCTGTTTAGTGATTCTGGTGTTCTGACTTCTGCTTGTTTCCTGACTACCCTCCTGCCTGCTGTTTATATACCTCACTACCTGATCCGGACTTCACCTCGGCTTTGTTTTCTGATTACATCCTTGTCTGCCAATTCTGTCCAAGTTTTGTATTTTCCCGTTTGACCCTGCCTGACTACTACTCTCATCGGACTGCAGCCTTAAACAGGTAGTGATCACCTTGGGCTCTGTGTAATTCCAAATCCCTGTATAGGGGTTAAAGAGTTTTAGGGTTCTAGGGGTCCTGCTTGGTGAGTGGTTAACCTCTAGCCTGTCCATTACAGCCCGTCTGAGTCTGTAGATCCATGAGGTCGTTATAATTAGAGATGAGCGAACCGGTCGCGGTTCGGCTCGAGGTTGGTTCGCCGAACGGACCTCCCGTTCGAGTTCGGTTCGTCGAACGTTCGACGAACCGAACTCGAACTGCATAGGAAACAATGGCAGGCAATCACAAACACAGAAAAACACCTAGAAAACACCCTCAAAGGTGTCCTAAAGGTGACAAACAACTCAAACACATTGGAAAGTGACAAGGACATATACTCATGCGAAAACAAAACAGCTGGACAAGGAAAAAGAGGAGGACACACAGATATAGGCATGGCACGCCCTTCTAAAATCATGTAAAACACCGCAAGGTGATTCCAAGCGGAGTCTCCATTTTTTCCAAAAATTGGGCCACACACACACCCACCCCTTCAGTGGCAGCAGTTGTGCCCCAGTTGTACACTTCACAGCTACATTTGCATCAAGCACATTCAAAAATACGCCATTCTTATCCATCCCCAGGATGACACCGGGGTAGGTAGCAAAGTCTTTGCTGACCCATGACTTGTTCATCTTGGCTTCTTTTAAAAACAATGTAAGCAAGGGTTACTCCAAGCGGAGTCTCCCTTTTTTCCAAAAATTGGGCCACACAGACACCCACCCCATCAGTGGCAGCACTTGGGCCCTAGTTGCAAACAGGATGTTTTGATTTGCATCAAGCACATTCAAAAATACGCCATTCTTATCCGTCCCCAGGATGACACCGGGGTAGGTAGCAAAGTATTTCCTGATCCCAGCTCTGTTCATCTTGGCTTCTTTTAAAAACACATCAAGCAAGGGTTACTCCAAGCGGAGTCTCCCTTTTTTCCAAAAATTGGGCCACACAGACACCCACCCCATCAGTGGCAGCACTTGGGCCCTAGTTGCAAACAGGATGTTTTGATTTGCATCAAGCACATTCAAAAATACGCCATTCTTATCCGTCCCCAGGATGACACCGGGGTAGGTAGCAAAGTCTTTGCTGATCCCAGCTCTGTTCATCTTGGCTTCTTTTAAAAACACATCAAGCAAGGGTTACTCCAAGCGGAGTCTCCCTTTTTTTCCAAAAATTGGGCCACACAGACACCCACCCCATCAGTGGCAGCACTTGGGCCCTAGTTGCAAACAGGATGTTTTGATTTGCATCAAGCACATTCAAAAATACGCCATTCTTATCCGTCCCCAGGATGACACCGGGGTAGGTAGCAAAGTCTTTGCTGATCCCAGCTCTGTTCATCTTGGCTTCTTTTAAAAACACATCAAGCAAGGGTTACTCCAAGCGGAGTCTCCCTTTTTTTCCAAAAATTGGGCCACACAGACACCCACCCCATCAGTGGCAGCACTTGGGCCCTAGTTGCAAACAGGATGTTTTGATTTGCATCAAGCACATTCAAAAATACGCCATTCTTATCCGTCCCCAGGATGACACCGGGGTAGGTAGCAAAGTATTTCCTGATCCCAGCTCTGTTCATCTTGGCTTCTTTTAAAAACACATCAAGCAAGGGTTACTCCAAGCGGAGTCTCCCTTTTTTCCAAAAATTGGGCCACACAGACACCCACCCCATCAGTGGCAGCACTTGGGCCCTAGTTGCAAACAGGATGTTTTGATTTGCATCAAGCACATTCAAAAATACGCCATTCTTATCCGTCCCCAGGATGACACCGGGGTAGGTAGCAAAGTCTTTGCTGATCCCAGCTCTGTTCATCTTGGCTTCTTTTAAAAACACATCAAGCAAGGGTTACTCCAAGCGGAGTCTCCCTTTTTTTCCAAAAATTGGGCCACACAAACACCCACCCCATCAGTGGCAGCACTTGGGCCCTAGTTGCAAACAGGATGTTTTGATTTGCATCAAGCACATTCAAAAATACGCCATTCTTATCCGTCCCCAGGATGACACCGGGGTAGGTAGCAAAGTCTTTCCTGATCCCAGCTCTGTTCATCTTGGCTTCTTTTAAAAACACATCAAGCAAGGGTTACTCCAAGCGGAGTCTCCCTTTTTTTCCAAAAATTGGGCCACACAGACACCCACCCCATCAGTGGCAGCACTTGGGCCCTAGTTGCAAACAGGATGTTTTGATTTGCATCAAGCACATTCAAAAATACGCCATTCTTATCCGTCCCCAGGATGACACCGGGGTAGGTAGCAAAGTCTTTCCTGATCCCAGCTCTGTTCATCTTGGCTTCTTTTAAAAACACATCAAGCAAGGGTTACTCCAAGCGGAGTCTCCCTTTTTTTCCAAAAATTGGGCCACACAGACACCCACCCCATCAGTGGCAGCACTTGGGCCCTAGTTGCAAACAGGATGTTTTGATTTGCATCAAGCACATTCAAAAATACGCCATTCTTATCCGTCCCCAGGATGACACCGGGGTAGGTAGCAAAGTCTTTGCTGATCCCAGCTCTGTTCATCTTGGCTTCTTTTAAAAACACATCAAGCAAGGGTTACTCCAAGCGGAGTCTCCTTTTTTTTCCAAAAATTGGGCCACACAGACACCCACCCCATCAGTGGCAGCACTTGGGCCCTAGTTGCAAACAGGATGTTTTGATTTGCATCAAGCACATTCAAAAATACGCCATTCTTATCCGTCCCCAGGATGACACCGGGGTAGGTAGCAAAGTCTTTGCTGATCCCAGCTCTGTTCATCTTGGCTTCTTTTAAAAACACATCAAGCAAGGGTTACTCCAAGCGGAGTCTCCCTTTTTTTCCAAAAATTGGGCCACACAGACACCCACCCCATCAGTGGCAGCACTTGGGCCCTAGTTGCAAACAGGATGTTTTGATTTGCATCAAGCACATTCAAAAATACGCCATTCTTATCCGTCCCCAGGATGACACCGGGGTAGGTAGCAAAGTATTTCCTGATCCCAGCTCTGTTCATCTTGGCTTCTTTTAAAAACACATCAAGCAAGGGTTACTCCAAGCGGAGTCTCCCTTTTTTCCAAAAATTGGGCCACACAGACACCCACCCCATCAGTGGCAGCACTTGGGCCCTAGTTGCAAACAGGATGTTTTGATTTGCATCAAGCACATTCAAAAATACGCCATTCTTATCCGTCCCCAGGATGACACCGGGGTAGGTAGCAAAGTCTTTGCTGATCCCAGCTCTGTTCATCTTGGCTTCTTTTAAAAACACATCAAGCAAGGGTTACTCCAAGCGGAGTCTCCCTTTTTTTCCAAAAATTGGGCCACACAGACACCCACCCCATCAGTGGCAGCACTTGGGCCCTAGTTGCAAACAGGATGTTTTGATTTGCATCAAGCACATTCAAAAATACGCCATTCTTATCCGTCCCCAGGATGACACCGGGGTAGGTAGCAAAGTCTTTGCTGATCCCAGCTCTGTTCATCTTGGCTTCTTTTAAAAACACATCAAGCAAGGGTTACTCCAAGCGGAGTCTCCCTTTTTTTCCAAAAATTGGGCCACACAGACACCCACCCCATCAGTGGCAGCACTTGGGCCCTAGTTGCAAACAGGATGTTTTGATTTGCATCAAGCACATTCAAAAATACGCCATTCTTATCCGTCCCCAGGATGACACCGGGGTAGGTAGCAAAGTATTTCCTGATCCCAGCTCTGTTCATCTTGGCTTCTTTTAAAAACACATCAAGCAAGGGTTACTCCAAGCGGAGTCTCCCTTTTTTCCAAAAATTGGGCCACACAGACACCCACCCCATCAGTGGCAGCACTTGGGCCCTAGTTGCAAACAGGATGTTTTGATTTGCATCAAGCACATTCAAAAATACGCCATTCTTATCCGTCCCCAGGATGACACCGGGGTAGGTAGCAAAGTCTTTGCTGATCCCAGCTCTGTTCATCTTGGCTTCTTTTAAAAACACATCAAGCAAGGGTTACTCCAAGCGGAGTCTCCCTTTTTTTCCAAAAATTGGGCCACACAGACACCCACCCCATCAGTGGCAGCACTTGGGCCCTAGTTGCAAACAGGATGTTTTGATTTGCATCAAGCACATTCAAAAATACGCCATTCTTATCCGTCCCCAGGATGACACCGGGGTAGGTAGCAAAGTCTTTCCTGATCCCAGCTCTGTTCATCTTGGCTTCTTTTAAAAACACATCAAGCAAGGGTTACTCCAAGCGGAGTCTCCCTTTTTTTCCAAAAATTGGGCCACACAAACACCCACCCCATCAGTGGCAGCACTTGGGCCCTAGTTGCAAACAGGATGTTTTGATTTGCATCAAGCACATTCAAAAATACGCCATTCTTATCCGTCCCCAGGATGACACCGGGGTGGGTAGCAAAGTCTTTCCTGATCCCAGCTCTGTTCATCTTGGCTTCATTTAAAAACACATCAAGCAAGGGTTACTCCAAGCGGAGTCTCCCTTTTTTTCCAAAAATTGGGCCACACAGACACCCACCCCATCAGTGGCAGCACTTGGGCCCTAGTTGCAAACAGGATGTTTTGATTTGCATCAAGCACATTCAAAAATACGCCATTCTTATCCGTCCCCAGGATGACACCGGGGTAGGTAGCAAAGTCTTTGCTGATCCCAGCTCTGTTCATCTTGGCTTCTTTTAAAAACACATCAAGCAAGGGTTACTCCAAGCGGAGTCTCCCTTTTTTTCCAAAAATTGGGCCACACAGACACCCACCCCATCAGTGGCAGCACTTGGGCCCTAGTTGCAAACAGGATGTTTTGATTTGCATCAAGCACATTCAAAAATACGCCATTCTTATCCGTCCCCAGGATGACACCGGGGTAGGTAGCAAAGTATTTCCTGATCCCAGCTCTGTTCATCTTGGCTTCTTTTAAAAACACATCAAGCAAGGGTTACTCCAAGCGGAGTCTCCCTTTTTTCCAAAAATTGGGCCACACAGACACCCACCCCATCAGTGGCAGCACTTGGGCCCTAGTTGCAAACAGGATGTTTTGATTTGCATCAAGCACATTCAAAAATACGCCATTCTTATCCGTCCCCAGGATGACACCGGGGTAGGTAGCAAAGTCTTTGCTGATCCCAGCTCTGTTCATCTTGGCTTCTTTTAAAAACACATCAAGCAAGGGTTACTCCAAGCGGAGTCTCCCTTTTTTTCCAAAAATTGGGCCACACAGACACCCACCCCATCAGTGGCAGCACTTGGGCCCTAGTTGCAAACAGGATGTTTTGATTTGCATCAAGCACATTCAAAAATACGCCATTCTTATCCGTCCCCAGGATGACACCGGGGTAGGTAGCAAAGTCTTTGCTGATCCCAGCTCTGTTCATCTTGGCTTCTTTTAAAAACACATCAAGCAAGGGTTACTCCAAGCGGAGTCTCCCTTTTTTTCCAAAAATTGGGCCACACAGACACCCACCCCATCAGTGGCAGCACTTGGGCCCTAGTTGCAAACAGGATGTTTTGATTTGCATCAAGCACATTCAAAAATACGCCATTCTTATCCGTCCCCAGGATGACACCGGGGTAGGTAGCAAAGTATTTCCTGATCCCAGCTCTGTTCATCTTGGCTTCTTTTAAAAACACATCAAGCAAGGGTTACTCCAAGCGGAGTCTCCCTTTTTTCCAAAAATTGGGCCACACAGACACCCACCCCATCAGTGGCAGCACTTGGGCCCTAGTTGCAAACAGGATGTTTTGATTTGCATCAAGCACATTCAAAAATACGCCATTCTTATCCGTCCCCAGGATGACACCGGGGTAGGTAGCAAAGTCTTTGCTGATCCCAGCTCTGTTCATCTTGGCTTCTTTTAAAAACACATCAAGCAAGGGTTACTCCAAGCGGAGTCTCCCTTTTTTTCCAAAAATTGGGCCACACAGACACCCACCCCATCAGTGGCAGCACTTGGGCCCTAGTTGTACACTTCACAGCTACATTTGCATCAATCACATTCAAAAATACCCCATAATTAACCGTCCCCAGGATGACACCGGGGTAGGTAGCAAAGTCTTTGCTGACCCATGACTTGTTCATCTTGGCTTCTTTTAAAAACAATGTAAGCAAGGGTTACTCCAAGCGGAGTCTCCCTTTTTTCCAAAAATTGGGCCACACAGACACCCACCCCATCAGTGGCAGCACTTGGGCCCTAGTTGCAAACAGGATGTTTTGATTTGCATCAAGCACATTCCAAATCCACAAGCATTTTCTCTCCCCAGGATGACACAGGGGTAGTAAATTCCTTCTGGATCCATGACTTGTTCATTTTGATGAACGTCAGTCTGTCCACATTGTCACTGGACAGACGCGTGCGCTTATCTGTCAGCACACACCCAGCAGCACTGAATACACGTTCAGAGACAACGCTGGCAGCTGGACACGACAAAATCTCCAAGGCGTAACTGGAGAGCTCTGGCCATTTTTCTATGTTTGAAGCCCAAAAGGAGCAAGGCTCCAGTTGCACAGTCATGGCATCGATGTTCATTTGGAGATACTCCTGTATCATCCTCTCCAGCCGTTGAGTATGTGTCAGACTTGTTGTCTCTGGTGGCCTTGCAAAAGAGGGTCTAAAAAAATTATGAAAAGATTCCATAAAATTGCTGTTACCGGCACCAGATACGGTCCTACTGGTACGGGTAGACTGGTGAAGATGACGAGACCGTCCCATGTTTGTCAAGTTACAACTGGGAGATTCCCTCCCTGCACCTGCACGGTTGTTTGGTGGAAAAGCCGAGCTAAGATCGAGTAACAGCTTCTGCTGATACTCCTGCATACGTGCGTCCCTTTCTATGGCTGGAATTATGTCACAAAATTTGGACTTGTACCGGGGATCTAATAGTGTGGCAATCCAGTAGTCATCATCACTTCTAATTTTGACAATACGACTGTCATGTTGGAGGTAGTGCAACAAAAAGGCACTCATGTGTCTTGCGCAGCCATGTGGACCAAGTCCACGCTGTGTTTGTGGCATAGAGGTGCTACCCGTTCTTTCTTCCTCTGACATCTCCCCCCAACCTCTTTCAACTGAAATTTGACCAAGGTCTCCCTCATCCGCTGAGTCTTCCATGTCCATGGACAGTTCGTCCTCCATTTCTTCATGTTCTCCTGCACCTTGCTCAACATTTCGCCTGCTACTATGCGCCCTTGTCGATCCCTGTTCCCCATGGTCCCATGCCTGCTGCGTTGGTGATGATGAACGTCTGGACCTTGGTGATGTTGTTGTCCCTTGCACATATGAATCCTCCTGTAGTTCCTCCCCTTCATGTTGTCCCACCCCCTGACTCCGAATAGTGTTTAGCGTGTGCTCCAGCATGTAAATGACTGGAATCGTCATGCTGATAATGGCATTGTCAGAGCTAAACATATTCGTCGCCATGTCGAAACTGTGCAGAAGGGTGCATAGGTCCTTGATCTGAGACCACTCCATCAGGGTGATCTGCCCCACCTCTGCATCTCGTTGGCCCAGGCTATACGTCATGACGTATTGCACCAGGGCTCTGCGGTGCTGCCACAGTCGCTGTAACATGTGGAGAGTTGAATTCCAGCGTGTCGCCACATCGCATTTCAGGCGATGAACCGGCTGGCCGAAAGACTTCTGTAGCGATGCAAGTCGCTCAGCTGCGGCGCTTGAACGCCGGAAGTGAGCAGACAGTTTTCGTGCAGAAGGCCATCTAGGCCGGGATAGTGTGTTAAAAATTGCTGCACGACAAGGTTCAACACGTGAGCCATACAAGGTACGTGTGTCACCTTGCCCAGGCGAAGGGCCGCACCCAGGTTTGCAGCATTGTCGCACACGGCCTTACCAGGCTGCAGGTTGAGTGGAGACAACCATTTATTAAACTCGGACCGCAGAGCTGACCACAACTCCTCAGCTGTGTGACTCTTATTACCAAGACATGTCAAGCTAAAGACCGCCTGATGCCGTTGCGCTCGGCTGCCAGCATAGTAATGAGGCGTGCGTGATTCCTTCTGCGCAGTGAGAACGCTGGTGGCCTGACCAGGCAGGCTTGGGGCGGAGGTGGAGGACCCAGATGAGGTGGAGGATGCAGAAGCTGTGGTGGAACTTGGACAGACAGAGGATTGACACACAAGTCGTGGGGACGGCAAGACTTGTGCAGCAGACCCTTCACCATCTATCACCATAGTTACCCAGTGCCCAGTCAGCGACATGTAACGTCCCTGTCCATGCTTACTGGTCCAAGTATCGGTGGTGAAATGCACCCGTTCACACACAGAGTTTCTCAAGGAAGCGGTGATGTTGTGTGCGACATGCTGGTGTAGCGCGGGCACACCTTTCTTAGAGAAGTAGTGGCGACTAGGCATCTGGTACTGGGGCACAGCGACAGATATAAGGTCTCTAAAATCCTGTGTGTCCACTAGGCGGAAAGGCAGCATTTCGGTAGCCAACAGCTTACAGAGGGATAGAGTCAACCTCTTAGCTTTGTCATGGGTCGGAGGAAGTGGCCTTTTATTTGACCACATCTGAGGGACAGAGATCTGGCTGCTGTGTGTAGACGGTGTTGGGTAGGGTGTCCCTGGAAAAATGCAGGTTTGTGAGGAAAGTGCAGGCGGAGACATGATGTTGCCTTCATCCAACGTTGGTGCTATCGATGTCTGAGAGAGCTGTACACACTCACTTGTTTCCCCTTCCAAACCAACTGACGACCTTACAAGCAAACTGCCTGTTGCGGTTACAGTGGTGGAAGTTTTGCGTGGAAAAACAGGTGTGACAGCTGTCCCCACAGTCCTAGAAGATGAAGAGCGCGCGGATGCACTGGAAGGGGCGGGCGGTGGATGGTTCGCTCCGCTAGCCGGCATTGCAGCACGGTGAGCTTCCCACCGGGACTTATGATATTTATTCATGTGACGATTCATGGAAGAAGTTGTCAAACTGCTGAGGTTTTGACCTCTACTAACAGAATCATGACAAATGTTACATATCACATGAGTTGGGCGATCTTTTTCGATGTGAAAAAAGGCCCAGGCTAGGCAAGGCTTAGAGGCCATGCGACCTGTTGATCCACCCCGAATAATGCTCATAGGCAGAGTGGTGGCTGAGGATGCAGTTGTAGACGTGCTACCAGTGCTCCGACTCTGTCCAGGAAGGCGCAAGGTAACTTCGTCGTCGGTTGCATCCTCCTCCACCGCCTCTGTTGACCTCCTCGAGTGCCTGACTGGGGGTTGACAGTAGGTGGGATCTAGAACGTCATCATCAATTGTTGTGTTCGCACTCCCCTCCCCCTCAGACCGAGCCTCTTCTTGCCCTGACCGAATATTTAAGTTGTCATCCCAATCGGGTATCTGCGTCTCATCTTCATCAGTATGTTCCTCATTGTCTATAACCACAGGTGTTACAGTTTGTGACAAAGGGTCAACATTATGCTCAGAAACTTGGTCCTCACGGCCTGAATCTGAGTCACAAAGGTTCTGGGCATCACTGCAGACCATTTCCTGTTCTGTACTCACTGTAGCTTGGGAGCAGACCTCTGATTCCCAGGCTATAGTGTGACTGAACAGCTCTGCAGACTCAGCCATCTCAGTTCCACCATACTGTGCAGGGCTGATGGAGACTTCAGAGCTGGGAGAAATCAAGTGTGATTGGGATGACAACTCAGAGGAATGGTGTTTTTTGGATGCGGTACTTGAAGTGGCTGAGAGGGCACTTGTTGGACCACTTGAGATCCATTCAAGCATTTTCCTTTTTTGCCCATCATCTACCTTTGTTCCTCTTGTTCGTGTCCGTAAAAAAGGGAGCACATCGGATTGTCCACAATAAGTAGTAGACATCTTACTTTTGCTAGTAGATGGTCTATCTTCAGCAGATGATAATGGAGCTTTGGCACCTTCCCCACTGACAAAACCTTTTTTGCCTTTTCCACCACGCCTCTTCCCCTTTCCACCAGCATCTGTCATTTTGCCACTCATGTTGATTGCGACAAGATTGTGGACTGAAAATGTGGTAGTAAAAATTAAGAGGTGGTGAAGATTGCAGTGGTGGTCTAGCTTTATTAACAGCAGAATAATAAAGAATAAATATCCCTGACAATGTAACTTAGTTATAATTCGTTGGAGTGTGCAACGCAGGCAGACGTGCTGCAAATGTCTTGGCACTAGTGGGACTATAGCAAAGTCCAATAGCCACGTATAGGATGCCACTAGGTTCACTGAGTGTGTGCTAGTATAATGGCTTAGTTATAATTAGTTGGAGTGTGCAACGCAGGCAGATGCGCTCTGCAAATGTCTTGGCACTAGTAGGACTATAGCAAAGTCCAATAGCCACGTATAGGATGCCACTAGGTACACTGAGTGTGTGCTAGTATAATGGCTTAGTTATAATTAGTTGGAGTGTGCAACGCAGGCAGACGTGCTGCAAATGTCTTGGCACTAGTGGGACTATAGCAAAGTCCAATAGCCACGTATAGGATGCCACTAGGTACACTGAGTGTGTGCTAGTATAATGGCTTAGTTATAATTAGTTGGAGTGTGCAACGCAGGCAGACGTGCTGCAAATGTCTTGGCACTAGTGGGACTATAGCAAAGTCCAATAGCCACGTATAGGATGCCACTAGGTACACTGAGTGTGTGCTAGTATAATGGCTTAGTTATAATTAGTTGGAGTGTGCAACGCAGGCAGACGTGCTGCAAATGTCTTGGCACTAGTGGGACTATAGCAAAGTCCAATAGCCACGTATAGGATGCCACTAGGTACACTGAGTGTGTGCTAGTATAATGGCTTAGTTATAATTAGTTGGAGTGTGCAACGCAGGCAGACGTGCTGCAAATGTCTTGGCACTAGTGGGACTATAGCAAAGTCCAATAGCCACGTATAGGATGCCACTAGGTACACTGAGTGTGTGCTAGTATAATGGCTTAGTTATAATTAGTTGGAGTGTGCAACGCAGGCAGACGTGCTGCAAATGTCTTGGCACTAGTGGGACTATAGCAAAGTCCAATATCCACGTATAGGATGCCACTAGGTTCACTGAGTGTGTGCTAGTATAATGGCTTAGTTATAATTAGTTGGAGTGTGCAACGCAGGCAGATGCGCTCTGCAAATGTCTTGGCACTAGTAGGACTATAGCAAAGTCCAATAGCCACGTATAGGATGCCACTAGGTACACTGAGTGTGTGCTAGTATAATGGCTTAGTTATAATTAGTTGGAGTGTGCAACGCAGGCAGACGTGCTGCAAATGTCTTGGCACTAGTGGGACTATAGCAAAGTCCAATAGCCACGTATAGGATGCCACTAGGTACACTGAGTGTGTGCTAGTATAATGGCTTAGTTATAATTAGTTGGAGTGTGCAACGCAGGCAGACGTGCTGCAAATGTCTTGGCACTAGTGGGACTATAGCAAAGTCCAATAGCCACGTATAGGATGCCACTAGGTACACTGAGTGTGTGCTAGTATAATGGCTTAGTTATAATTAGTTGGAGTGTGCAACGCAGGCAGACGTGCTGCAAATGTCTTGGCACTAGTGGGACTATAGCAAAGTCCAATAGCCACGTATAGGATGCCACCAGGTACACTGAGTGTGTGCTAGTATAATGGCTTAGTTATAATTAGTTGGAGTGTGCAACGCAGGCAGACGTGCTGCAAATGTCTTGGCACTAGTGGGACTATAGCAAAGTCCAATAGCCACGTATAGGATGCCACTAGGTACACTGAGTGTGTGCTAGTATAATGGCTTAGTTATAATTAGTTGGAGTGTGCAACGCAGGCAGACGTGCTGCAAATGTCTTGGCACTAGTGGGACTATAGCAAAGTCCAATAGCCACGTATAGGATGCCACTAGGTACACTGAGTGTGTGCTAGTATAATGGCTTAGTTATAATTAGTTGGAGTGTGCAACGCAGGCAGACGTGCAGCAAATGTCTTGGCACTAGTGGGACTATAGCAAAGTCCAATAGCCACGTATAGGATGCCACTAGGTACACTGAGTGTGTGCTAGTATAATGGCTTAGTTATAATTAGTTGGAGTGTGCAACGCAGGCAGACGTGCTGCAAATGTCTTGGCACTAGTGGGACTATAGCAAAGTCCAATAGCCACGTATAGGATGCCACTAGGTACACTGAGTGTGTGCTAGTATAATGGCTTAGTTATAATTAGTTGGAGTGTGCAACGCAGGCAGACGTGCTGCAAATGTCTTGGCACTAGTGGGACTATAGCAAAGTCCAATAGCCACGTATAGGATGCCACTAGGTACACTGAGTGTGTGCTAGTATAATGGCTTAGTTATAATTAGTTGGAGTGTGCAACGCAGGCAGACGTGCTGCAAATGTCTTGGCACTAGTGGGACTATAGCAAAGTCCAATAGCCACGTATAGGATGCCACTAGGTACACTGAGTGTGTGCTAGTATAATGGCTTAGTTATAATTAGTTGGAGTGTGCAACGCAGGCAGACGTGCTGCAAATGTCTTGGCACTAGTGGGACTATAGCAAAGTCCAATAGCCACGTATAGGATGCCACTAGGTACACTGAGTGTGTGCTAGTATAATGGCTTAGTTATAATTAGTTGGAGTGTGCAACGCAGGCAGACGTGCTGCAAATGTCTTGGCACTAGTGGGACTATAGCAAAGTCCAATAGCCACGTATAGGATGCCACTAGGTACACTGAGTGTGTGCTAGTATAATGGCTTAGTTATAATTAGTTGGAGTGTGCAACGCAGGCAGACGTGCTGCAAATGTCTTGGCACTAGTGGGACTATAGCAAAGTCCAATAGCCACGTATAGGATGCCACTAGGTTCACTGAGTGTGTGCTAGTATAATGGCTTAGTTATAATTAGTTGGAGTGTGCAACGCAGGCAGATGCGCTCTGCAAATGTCTTGGCACTAGTAGGACTATAGCAAAGTCCAATAGCCACGTATAGGATGCCACTAGGTACACTGAGTGTGTGCTAGTATAATGGCTTAGTTATAATTAGTTGGAGTGTGCAACGCAGGCAGACGTGCTGCAAATGTCTTGGCACTAGTGGGACTATAGCAAAGTCCAATAGCCACGTATAGGATGCCACTAGGTACACTGAGTGTGTGCTAGTATAATGGCTTAGTTATAATTAGTTGGAGTGTGCAACGCAGGCAGACGTGCTGCAAATGTCTTGGCACTAGTGGGACTATAGCAAAGTCCAATAGCCACGTATAGGATGCCACTAGGTACACTGAGTGTGTGCTAGTATAATGGCTTAGTTATAATTAGTTGGAGTGTGCAACGCAGGCAGACGTGCTGCAAATGTCTTGGCACTAGTGGGACTATAGCAAAGTCCAATAGCCACGTATAGGATGCCACTAGGTACACTGAGTGTGTGCTAGTATAATGGCTTAGTTATAATTAGTTGGAGTGTGCAACGCAGGCAGACGTGCTGCAAATGTCTTGGCACTAGTGGGACTATAGCAAAGTCCAATAGCCACGTATAGGATGCCACTAGGTACACTGAGTGTGTGCTAGTATAATGGCTTAGTTATAATTAGTTGGAGTGTGCAACGCAGGCAGACGTGCTGCAAATGTCTTGGCACTAGTGGGACTATAGCAAAGTCCAATAGCCACGTATAGGATGCCACTAGGTACACTGAGTGTGTGCTAGTATAATGGCTTAGTTATAATTAGTTGGAGTGTGCAACGCAGGCAGACGTGCTGCAAATGTCTTGGCACTAGTGGGACTATAGCAAAGTCCAATAGCCACGTATAGGATGCCACTAGGTACACTGAGTGTGTGCTAGTATAATGGCTTAGTTATAATTAGTTGGAGTGTGCAACGCAGGCAGACGTGCTGCAAATGTCTTGGCACTAGTGGGACTATAGCAAAGTCCAATAGCCACGTATAGGATGCCACTAGGTACACTGAGTGTGTGCTAGTATAATGGCTTAGTTATAATTAGTTGGAGTGTGCAACGCAGGCAGACGTGCTGCAAATGTCTTGGCACTAGTGGGACTATAGCAAAGTCCAATAGCCACGTATAGGATGCCACTAGGTACACTGAGTGTGTGCTAGTATAATGGCTTAGTTATAATTAGTTGGAGTGTGCAACGCAGGCAGACGTGCTGCAAATGTCTTGGCACTAGTGGGACTATAGCAAAGTCCAATAGCCACGTATAGGATGCCACTAGGTACACTGAGTGTGTGCTAGTATAATGGCTTAGTTATAATTAGTTGGAGTGTGCAACGCAGGCAGACGTGCTGCAAATGTCTTGGCACTAGTGGGACTATAGCAAAGTCCAATAGCCACGTATAGGATGCCACTAGGTACACTGAGTGTGTGCTAGTATAATGGCTTAGTTATAATTAGTTGGAGTGTGCAACGCAGGCAGACGTGCTGCAAATGTCTTGGCACTAGTGGGACTATAGCAAAGTCCAATAGCCACGTATAGGATGCCACTAGGTACACTGAGTGTGTGCTAGTATAATGGCTTAGTTATAATTAGTTGGAGTGTGCAACGCAGGCAGACGTGCTGCAAATGTCTTGGCACTAGTGGGACTATAGCAAAGTCCAATAGCCACGTATAGGATGCCACTAGGTACACTGAGTGTGTGCTAGTATAATGGCTTAATTATAATTAGTTGGAGTGTGCAACGCAGGCAGACGTGCTGCAAATGTCTTGGCACTAGTGGGACTATAGCAAAGTCCAATAGCCACGTATAGGATGCCACTAGGTACACTGAGTGTGTGCTAGTATAATGGCTTAGTTATAATTAGTTGGAGTGTGCAACGCAGGCAGACGTGCTGCAAATGTCTTGGCACTAGTGGGACTATAGCAAAGTCCAATAGCCACGTATAGGATGCCACTAGGTACACTGAGTGTGTGCTAGTATAATGGCTTAGTTATAATTAGTTGGAGTGTGCAACGCAGGCAGACGTGCTGCAAATGTCTTGGCACTAGTGGGACTATAGCAAAGTCCAATAGCCACGTATAGGATGCCACTAGGTACACTGAGTGTGTGCTAGTATAATGGCTTAGTTATAATTAGTTGGAGTGTGCAACGCAGGCAGACGTGCTGCAAATGTCTTGGCACTAGTGGGACTATAGCAAAGTCCAATAGCCACGTATAGGATGCCACTAGGTACACTGAGTGTGTGCTAGTATAATGGCTTAGTTATAATTAGTTGGAGTGTGCAACGCAGGCAGACGTGCTGCAAATGTCTTGGCACTAGTGGGACTATAGCAAAGTCCAATAGCCACGTATAGGATGCCACTAGGTACACTGAGTGTGTGCTAGTATAATGGCTTAGTTATAATTAGTTGGAGTGTGCAACGCAGGCAGACGTGCTGCAAATGTCTTGGCACTAGTGGGACTATAGCAAAGTCCAATAGCCACGTATAGGATGCCAATAGGTACACTGAGTGTGTGCTAGTATAATGGCTTAGTTATAATTAGTTGGAGTGTGCAACGCAGGCAGACGTGCTGCAAATGTCTTGGCACTAGTGGGACTATAGCAAAGTCCAATAGCCACGTATAGGATGCCACTAGGTACACTGAGTGTGTGCTAGTATAATGGCTTAGTTATAATTAGTTGGAGTGTGCAACGCAGGCAGACGTGCTGCAAATGTCTTGGCACTAGTGGGACTATAGCAAAGTCCAATAGCCACGTATAGGATGCCACTAGGTACACTGAGTGTGTGCTAGTATAATGGCTTAGTTATAATTAGTTGGAGTGTGCAACGCAGGCAGACGTGCTGCAAATGTCTTGGCACTAGTGGGACTATAGCAAAGTCCAATAGCCACGTATAGGATGCCACTAGGTACACTGAGTGTGTGCTAGTATAATGGCTTAGTTATAATTAGTTGGAGTGTGCAACGCAGGCAGACGTGCTGCAAATGTCTTGGCACTAGTGGGACTATAGCAAAGTCCAATATCCACGTATAGGATGCCACTAGGTTCACTGAGTGTGTGCTAGTATAATGGCTTAGTTATAATTAGTTGGAGTGTGCAACGCAGGCAGATGCGCTCTGCAAATGTCTTGGCACTAGTAGGACTATAGCAAAGTCCAATAGCCACGTATAGGATGCCACTAGGTACACTGAGTGTGTGCTAGTATAATGGCTTAGTTATAATTAGTTGTAGTGTGCAACGCAGGCAGATGCGCTCTGCAAATGTCTTGGCACTAGTGGGACTATAGCAAAGTCCAATAGCCACGTATAGGATGCCACTAGGTACACTGAGTGTTTGCTAGTAAAATTGCTTAGTTTAAAAAAGTTGTAGTGTGCAATGCAGGCAGACGTGCTCTGCAAATGTCTTTGCACTAGTGGGACTATAGCAAAGTCCAATAGCCACGTATAGGATGCCACTAGGTACACTGAGTGTTTGCTAGTAAAATTGCTTAGTTTAAAAAACTTGGAGTGTGCAATGCAGGCAGATGTGCTCTGCTAATGTCTTTGCACTAGTGGGACTATAGCAAAGTCCAATAGCCACGTATAGGATGCCACTAGGTACACTGAGTGTGTGCTAGTATAATGGCTTAGTTATAATTCGTTGGAGTGTGCAACGCAGGCAGATGCGCTCTGCAAATGTCTTGGCACTAGTGGGACTATAGCAAAGTCCAATAGCCACGTATAGGATGCCACTAGGTACACTGAGTGTTTGCTAGTAAAATTGCTTAGTTTAAAAAAGTTGTAGTGTGCAATGCAGGCAGACGTGCTCTGCAAATGTCTTTGCACTAGTGGGACTATAGCAAAGTCCAATAGCCACAGATAGGATGCCACTAGGTACACTGAATGTTTGCTAGTATAATGGCTTACTTAGAATGAGTTGGAGTGTGCAGAGGACAAGAGGGTACAGTGGCAGGATTGTGGTGCTCTGGGTAGAGGAATGGAAGCCTGCCTTTCTATTCCCTCCTAATGGTGAAATGCAGGGAGGAAATCCCTGACCTGGGCTACACAGACGCTGTTGCTGTTTGCAGGACCTGTCACTTATGGCTCTCTGACCCTGCCGCTTTGAGCCCTTAAAAGGACTGCTAGAATGTGCTCTCCCTAAGCTGTCTAACGCTGTGTATGCAGCGCATACAGCTGTATCGGCTATAGGACTCAGGAGGACGGAGCTGCGACACTGATGTCTGACACCAAAGACGCAGAAGGCAGATAATGGCGTTCGTGAAGAAAATGTCCGGTTTTATAATGCAGGGACATGTGACATGCAGATCCTATCACACATGCCGTTGCTTCTCTGGCTCAAAGTCCACTTAGGTGTGTGTGTGTCTGTGATTGGCTGACATGCTGGCCCGCCCCACAAGACGCGCGCGCTTAGGGAAGGAAGACAAGAAAAAAAAAAAAAAAAATGGCGATCGCCATTATAGAAACAGCAGTGATCTGAAGGCGCTGTTCACGCACACTATACACTGAAATGTGATAATAGTTTGATTCACAGAGTGACTTACACTATTACAGCAGAAACCAAGCTAGGATTTAGCTGTTTTTTGGCTGCTAGAACCGTTCTCGAACGTTTCTAGAACTATCGAGCTTTTGCAAAAAGCTCGAGTTCTAGTTCGATCTAGAACAGGCCCCAAAATCACTCGAGCCGCGAACTGGAGAACCACGAACCACGAACCGCGCTCAACTCTAGTTATAATACATTGGCAACACTGTCCCCATTGGGGCTCACAATTTAAATTCCCTATCTGTATGTCTTTGGAAGGAAACCCACGCAATCACGGGGAGAATGTACAAACTCCTTGCAGATGTTGTTCTTGGTGGGATTTGATCTCAGGACCCAGCGCAGTAAGACTGCAGTGCTAACCACTGAGCCACCGAGTTAACATTAAATCATTTTAATTAAATGGTCCCTGTAGTTTCACCTTACTTTGCAGACCTCAATAGGACACGCATTAAATGTCATATTACAGAAGTAACAGAGAAAATGGCAAATATTACCATTTTTGAGTCATTTTTCAAATATTTTTCCTAACCTCATTCACTCTAAAAAATTGCTAAAATCCTTCTTGCTCAAGATACTAGAATCTAATATCTCACTGAGCTATCAGATTACAGCTGGCTATTGAAGTTTCTAGAGCAGGGAAGAGGGAAGAGTAGAGAGAGGAACAGTGAGTAGGGAAGAACAGAGTAAAATTTTACCGCTGCTTTGAGGTAGGCATTTTATCTCAGCCATAGCTGGTTTGCCTATTGCTATAGTATGATGTCCTCCATGCTACTGTTGCTTCTAAAGATGTGTTACATAAGGACAAAAGAGCAGGAATACCTCATATATCGGTGTACTGTGTATGATAGACATCATGGGAAGTAACATCTACTAGAGATGATGATTTATTTTGAAATTCAATTTCTATGGCTTCTGAAAATTTTGGAATTTTGATTTGAGGTGAGCCACAGTACTAAAATGCGACTAATTGCCTGGGAAATATGTAAATAACCCTACAAGTTCCCTTTGTAGTCTATGCAACCTTTTTGAATTTTGTAATACAAGCACAGCCATTTTAATATCCAAGTGTCCTCATTCTATCTGGCTATGGGAAAACAGATGAGGTGATAAAACGTAGCCTTTTTAATTGTACACAACAGTTTCAGGCTTTGTAGGCTACCTATATTGTGTTAAAAATTATCTATTTTTCGGGAAAATGCCTTCCTTGCTGCTGATACTATACAGGTGGTGAAAACAAAAGAAGTCTAGCATTAGAAAACACAATGGACAGTTTGGAAATGTGTGGCTGTTATGGCAATGCAGTGGATGTGGCAGGAGCAACATGGTAGAGAGTTAAGATTGGGCAGATAAAGAGTTTGTGAAAAGCTAACTGTGGAATAAAGGTTATTAGAAGTATGGATATAGATCGCAGTTCATGGCTCTAAGGGATGCAGACCTTTTCCGGCATGACAAACTGATTACATCGATCCCATTGTTGATCTCATTGTCGTGTTTTATTAGATATTTTCTTGCTTGTCAGTTTAAGGTACACAGAAGAGCAGCCACGAGATTGGAAATTGGAGTTTAAGCTGAGTGCGGAGAGATTTGCATGAGGATACAGCGGGTCATGGATTAAAAAAGACAAGACAGTTTCAGAGAACTGGGTATTTTTACTAAAGGGTGTTGACTAGGGATTTCTGACAAAACAACAGGAGGAACCCCCCCCCCACAATAAGACATTTACGTGGTCAGAACTGACCGGGACCACTGTGCTGGCTCAGCAACACAAACCACTGATGTTACTGAAAATATGCATCACATTTACCTGTGATATACCCTGTCTAGTACAGGAGAGCACAAACTACTCTAGTGACAAGGGGTAGGTTACTAGATGTGGTAAAAGGCCTGTTGGTGGGTCAGCAAAATAGTTCACAAACTTATGAACAGCTCTGTGCCTTCCTCCAGAACCCACACACAGCAAAAACAATACCCAGAACACTGACTGCAATATTCCCTAATGAAAAGTTAGTTCTCACAGTAGCTGTAGCCTCTGTAACCCTAGTTTGGCACTAAACCTTTGAGTGCACGATTCCCACCAAAAATATCCATGGCGGGGCCTGAGTTCAGGACAAATGCAGGGAAGAGTTCAGCAGGTTCTTTGCTCATCCAGGAACTGTTGAACCAGACCATATAATATAGCTTGTCACACAGGGAGTGGGTCATTTGTCAGGCTGTCAGAGATTCCTACAGCCTTGTTAATGCAGAAACTTGAGGGGCATTCAGATCCAAAAATAGACTCCAGCCACTCAAAGTGATAGTCTCTCACCACAGAATATGCTTCACAACCAGGTCTGGCTTCACTGATTCTCAACACATCGGCATTCAGGGTAGTCTCTCAAACAGTTCTAGCATTACTGGATATTAACATACCGGCATGTAGGACAGTCTTGGCACTTGTAGCATGGTGCTCTCAAGAATATTGTTGTGGGCAGGGGCCAGACCGTAGCTAAGGGGCTGCTCAGGGATGCTCAGATCCAGGGCTTTACTGTGGCTCGAGTTGGAACCGGACCCGGGCTCGAGCAGCTGTCCGCAGCCCACAAGTGAAAAGAGGATATTTACAAGGGAGATTGTCTGTGACACCACCCACGGTGTGTGGTGAGGTGTGGCACCACCTCTGCTGTTGTGGGGCACCCGGGGGCGATGGGATGGCAGCTGGATGTTAACCCCTCTGTGGGTAAGGATGGATGCCCCGGGGCCCAGTGTATTGTGAGGGGTTGCAGGGAGCAGTCTTTAGGAGGCAGGAACTAGGGAACTTACAGTTGGTAGTCGTGGTGCTGGATGAGGCTGTACTGATGTGGAGGGTCAGTAAACACAGAGTCCTTTTGTAAACCAAACTGCCGGTGTCCGAGAGCCGTAGGCGAATAGTGTCTGGGTTCCACACACGGTGCAATGAGCAGGGGCCCCTTCATAGTCTGCCTAACTCCTCTGGTTGGAACGGGGAGTCCACTCCCCTGTACTATTCCGGGTTCCCATTCATGATGCCGGTGGCCTACTACCCTGCCCCAGTCCACTTCGGGTCCCCTTCTAATTGCCTGACTTGTTCCCGCAGTCCAGGGGCTCCAACTCCTGACTGCTCTGCTCCTTTCTCTGCAGACTACTGCGGCACACAGCTTGCTCTTTTTCTTTCTCTCCAGCAGCCCAGGAGACACGCTCCTCACTGCTCTGCCTCTCTCCTACAACTCCTCTCATCTCCTCCCCTCCTGCTCTCTTCACTTCTTCCCCTGAGGGGGGAGGGGCGGCTGCTCATATACACCATGTGGGGGTGTGTGTGGAATTACCAAGGAGGATGCACTCTTCTGTGACTACCTGGCTAGGCCAGGCCGTCACAATATCATGGAGTATTCTCCTTCACATCCTCAGGCTTTGCTTGTCTCTCTCAGTCTGTATGTCTCTCCAGCATTACCAAAGAGTCTCTTCACCAGTCATAACAAAAACCCAGGGTGGACAGATGCTGACACTGCTTGCATACCCTTCTCCACCTCACAAGAGAAAGGGCTGCGTTACATGGTACGATATATCATGCGATATATCGCCGGGGTCACGGAATTCATGACGCACATCTGTCATTGTTAGAGACGTCGTACCGTGTGACACCTCCGAATGACTGTGAACGAGCAGAAATACTCAGCTTATCGTTGCTCGTTGACACATCATTCATTTTCAGAATGTCATTCCTCCTTCTGTGTGCCGGTTGTTCGTCGTTCCCGTGGCAGGACACATCGCTCCGTGTGACACCCCGAGAATGACGAGCACAGCTTACCTGCTTCCCGCTGGCAATGAGGAAGGAATGAGATGAGCGGGATGTTACGTCCCATTCATCTCCGCCCCTCCGCTTCTATTGGGCGTCCGCTGTGTGACGTCGCTGTGACGCCGAACGTCCCTCCCCATTCAGGAAGAGGATGTTCACCGCCCACAGCGACGTCATTAGGGAGGTAAGTACGTGTGATGGGGGTTTAACGACTTTGTGCGACACGGGCAATAAATTGCCCATGATGCACAAACGAAGGGGGCGGGTGCGATCGCTCATGCAATCGCCCGATATATCGTCCCGTGTGGCGCTGCCCTTAAGCAATAATTCCATTACTCTCATTAGTGTCACAGTGGCCTCAATTAAGCCATTGTCTTTACAGCCACTAGTCCTATCATGTGGTTGGAGATAGTAGACCCAGTGGAGCTGTCACCACAGGGAGTTTCACATGCAGTCCCAGGTAAGGAACTTGGCCTCAGGAAAATACTTCGCCCAAGTTAACATTGGGATTGTTTCACAGGTGCCAGGCTCAAACTTGGGGGGTGGCTTAGGGTAATTAGAGCACTAACAAGGAGATCAGGGGTTGCTGACGGCTGGAGCAGGATACATGTGGTACAGTTGTGGAATCCATTGTGTGGAGAACTATAGGCTGTGACTTCTGACTGTACAGGCGGAAGATAAAAAAAAGCTGTGGACCGAGCAAAAGTTCAGAGACAGTGGGAAATACTTGTTATGAGGGCAGTGGAACAGTTGGTTCTAGTTTGGGATTTCGTGGACTAGGACATCTCATTTTAGCCATCTCCCTGGAGTTGCTGTAAAACCATGGAGGTAAGAATAAAAATAATTGCATTGTTAACCTGACTAGGTGATTAATACAAACCACAACCGCAGATCTTCACAAGTGGTGGCAGCAATGGGATCATCGATCTCTGGAAAGCTTACGTGGGTAAGTTACTAAGTGGTAACTTGGCAGATGAGATGGCAGACTTTATCTACTCCTTCTACAAGAGGCTCAAGAAAGAGGGACTGAAAGCTCTTTGCTCTGGAAGAGAGCTAGAGTTTTTGCTGGAGAAAAACCTGGCTACTCTAATACAACACTTTGCTGAATGGGACCAAAACACCCACAGGAGGAGGTCAGTTCAAATGTGGAGTAGTGCAGCTCCATGGAAGGACCACAACAGAGGGCTGTAGTCAGGATGGCGAAAGATTGGCCAGCTGAGTTGAGGCAGATGCTGACTGCACTAGGAGAGCAGTCCAGAGTGACAGAGTGGGTGGCAGTGGTAAGCAAATATTAGGGTGTGTATATAGTAGTACTTCTAGTTGCCCCAGTGCAGCTGACAATGGTTAACAGGAGGCAGAAGCTTGCACTTTGAAGGTACCTGACATACCACAGTTCAATGAAGACACCTCAGATATTGATGAATATTTCCAGTTATTTGAGAACCTCTGCCTGCTGCATGAGGTGTCAGGTGGTGACCGGCCGAGATTTTTGAGCATTTGCCTGACTGGAAAATCAAGACAAGTCTTAATAACTTGTCCTCTGGTGAATGTTATTCTACCATTTTAAGCATGTTACTTGAGAGTTATGCCGTCACACCTGAAAACTATATAGATAAGGATGGTTGACCTTAGGGAGATCAACATCCAGCACCGCGGAGCACCATCACATGTTTTCTCAACGCAGTAATTCTAGAGCAATGCCCCCTGGGAAATATGCAAAACAAGGAAACCGTGGAGACACCATCACATGTTTCTCAACGCTGGCAGGTAACTAGCCAGGTCTTTCACTGGGAAGGAAAAACCACGGGAAGGGCAATCTCCAGTCAAGGAAATCACTTATGCCAAAACATGGTATCCATCCACATCCATTTTGGCATAGGTGGTTTCCTTGACTGGAAACTGCCCTTCCCGGGGTTTTTCCTTCCCAGTGAAAGCCTGGCTAGTTACCTGCCAGCGTTGAGAAACATGTGATGGTGTCTCCGCGGCTTCCTTGTTTTGCATATCTCCCAGGGGGCATTGCTCTAGAATCACTGCGTTGAGAAAACACGTGATGGTGCTCCACGGTGCTGGATTTTGATCTCCCTAAGGTCAACCATCCTTACCTATATAGTCTTTTACTAGGCATTGCTCCCACTAGCCAGTTTCCTACTCCACACTGATGAGGGGCAAATACCCCGAAACAGCTGTCTGTGGATGGACACCTGAAAACTACACTTTCTTAATCTGTAGAAGTGGTTTGATGGGACTATCATTGAACTACTGGCACCTTTACTGACATGTTGTTACTTTGCAATTTTATCTATTATGTTGTAGTTTTATGTATCATGTTGTTCCAGTAGATCAATGATAATATTTAAGCACCATGACTACAGTTTCTGCACTAATACTGAAGACAATTGACCCCCCTGCTATCAACTGCATTTATGTACCTAGCATTTGTCATGTGAAGGACCAGTTGTGTTTTTGCCTTTCATTTCATCCTGTATTTAATCATTAATTGTAATATCAATATTTTATATTTCTTGTCTTGGAAATAAATTTACACTATTTCTCCTTTGTTGTAAAATTGAAACCAACAGACTATGCCTGAGAAAGAGGACAGACCATTCTTGAAACACTTGGCTGAATAAACTTCCTTCATTGTACTACCAGCTTTTTTTCTCCCATCTAGGAAGCAAAGGCAGCCTTTCAACAAACTTTATTAGCATACGAACAGTTCCCCAAACTCCAATCTCAGACACAGACTTTTTTTTAAGTCCGTGTTTGAAGCCTGCACGCCCATTGTTCGGTATAAACCCTGAACTTTACAATTCAGATTTGTTCATCTCTACTCATAAGTGCTACATGGTCTCGGGTATGTATGGGCAACATCTGTGTTAAATTTGGTATTATTGCTCACTCACTCACTCATACAGGTCATTAGAAGTTCAACATGGCACACATGTCAAAGAATTCTCTTAGGGTCTGAAAAAAAAAAATGTTGCTTTGCAAAAGCTGGCCTAAGCTATAAGTAGCTTACTAACACCCTGAAACTGAGCTGCAGCAGGGTGGCCAAGACCATACAATGGTTTAACAAATTTAACTCACAACAGGCCTCACCATGGTCAACCAAAGAAGATGAGGGTATCTGGTCAGAGTCACTGCTGCCAGCATTGCTGCACAGATTAAAGGGCTGAGGGTCAGCCTGTTAGTGCTCAGACCCCCTGCTGCACACTGGATCAAATTGGTCTGTCATCCCAGAAGGAAACCTCTTCTAAAGATGATGCCCAAGAAAGCTTCAAAACAGTTTGCTAAAGAAAAGCAGACTAAAGACATGGAATATTTGAACCATGCCCTGTGAACTTATGAGATCAAGATAAACCTATTGGGTCAAGATGGTGTCAACTACAGGAAGAGTACAAGCGTGTATTTCTTACAGTCAAGCAAAGTTGTGGGAGTATCATTGCTTGGGGCTATATGGCTGCTGCCACTGTGGAGATGTACAATTTATTGAGGAAACCATGAATGCCAACATGTACTTTGACATACTGAAGCAGAAGATGACCCCCTCAATTTGGAAACTGGGCCATAGAGCAGTTGTCAGGGCCAGGTGGACGGGCAGACCCAGGAGGTGGATCCACTGGGCCGAACTCCTAGATGGTGGTAAGGGGTCCGGTAGCTGGAGCACTATAGGCAGCAGAACAGTCCGTGCACACGAGTATAACGGAGAAGTCCCTGGGACCACGGAGTCACTGATGGTAGTCCGAGTGACGCAGCTCAGGTTCGGAAGCCGAGAAGATGTCAGGCGGGGTCCGGAACCTTTGGAGCGAGATGACGGGTCACCGCAGGGATCCGAGATGGTACGGACTGTCAGGATGGCAGCTGGACAGCGTTCGGGGTTCGGGATTCGGCAGGACCGGATGGCGAGGCAGGCACGGCTCTACAAGAGAGATAGGTGAGTATATCATAGAGACACCAGGAGACCTGACTCCTAGCTTAAGAAACACGAAGATCAGGCCCCGCCCCCTTGGACATTAAACCCCTTTATACCCTGTACCTGTTTGCATCATTTCCTGTTAATGGACGCTGGCCCTTTAAGAAAGGGTCAATGACCGCGCGCGCGCCCTAATGCGCATGCGCGCGGCCCGAGTGCCAGAAGCCAGAGCAGGAAGCTGCGAGGAGGAAGCAGAAGGGCCGGGCTGGGGCTGAGAAGCTGCCGGGCGCCGGGAGCGGGGACCAGGACGCCTGGGACGCGCCGGCAATGGATGCTGGAGAGCGGGGAGCGGCGGTGACCGGACCGAGGAACCGGGAAGCGAGGCAGGGGAGCCGGGGAGCGTGACAGGTGAGCCGGAGGGCAGCGCAGGGGACCCGGGGAGCGTGACAGTACCCCCCCCCACGCCCCCCTCCCCGCAACCGGGACAGGAAGGCACGGATCAGCGGAGTACCCACATTCTCCCGGGGCTCCCAGGACCTATCCTCAGGACCATACCCTGCCCAGTCCACCAGGAAGAACTGTCGACCCCGTACGGTCTTCATGGCCACGATATCCCTTACCGCATAGATGTCGTCATCGGCAATAGGAGGAGGAGCCGAACTGGCAGCAGCGGAGAAGGGACCAAGGACAACCGGCTTCAGCAGGGAGACGTGGAAGGAATTGGGTATCCTCATCGTGGCCGGGAGCTGTAGCTTGTAGGAGACCTCATTGATCTTGTTGAGGACTTTAAACGGCCCGATGTAGCGAGGACCTAGCTTGTAGGATGGTATCTTCAATCGGACGTACTTGGAAGCAAGCCAGACTAGATCTCCAGGAGAGAAACACGGAGGGTCCAGATGTCTCTTGTCTGCGTGTCTCTTCATCCGCAGGGAAGCACGCCCAAGGGACGCCTTGACAGAGTCCCAAATGGTTGCAAAGTCACGGGCTACAGTATCAGCAGCAGGGACATCCGAAGAAGGGGATACAGGCAATGGGACGGAGGGCTGAAGTCCGTAAACGACATGGAAAGCCATGCAAGCGGAAGATGTGATGTATATAGGCGTCCGCGAGTTCCTGAGCAGAGGGCAGTCCAGCCATAGGGACGAAATGAGCCATTTTAGAGAACCGATCCACCACGACCCATATGACTGTGTGTCCGGAGGACAATGGCAAGTCCGTAATAAAGTCCATCGCTATGTGTTGCCACGGAACTGAGGGTATCGGCAGAGGCAGAAGACGGCCATATGGCAGGTGTTTGGGCGTCTTGTTCCTGGCACAAGAGGAGCAGGCAGAGACAAAAGCAGCGACGTCCGTGCGAAGGGATGGCCACCAGTAATGACGTACAATCGCACCCCATGTTCTCTTCTGGCCAGCATGACCGGCTGTTTTTGAGGCATGACCCCAGTGTAACACTTTTTGCCTGTCAGTCTCAGAGACATAGGTCTTCCCGGGCGGTATCTGGGCCAGGGTGACAGGGGCCACCGGAATGATTTTGCTAGGACAGATGATGGGTTGGGTACTCTCCTCCTCCTGCTCCATGGGCATGAAAGACCTGGACAAGGCATCAGCACGTACATTCTTGTCCGCGGGTCGGAAATGGAGCTGGAAATCAAACCTGACAAAGAATAAGGACCACCTGGCTTGCCGTGGGTTCAGTCGCTGAGCGGACCGCAGGTATTCCAGGTTCTTGTGGTCCGTGTAAATAATAACAGGGTACACTGCTCCTTCCAGAAGGTAGCGCCATTCCTCCAGAGCCAGTTTGACTGCCAATAGCTCTCGGTCACCGATGGTGTAGTTGCGTTCAGGCGCTGAGAAGCTCTTGGAGAAGAATCCGCAAGTCACCATCTTCCCGGAAGAGGACTTCTGCATGAGCAATGCTCCGGCTCCCGAGGAGGAAGCATCCACCTCCAAGGTGAACTGGCGGTTTAACTCCGGACGGTGGAGTACAGGAGAGGAGGCAAATGCCCGCTTCAGAGAGCCAAACGCGGCGTCGGCCGCAGGTGACCAGTCCTTTGGATTAGCCTCCTTCTTGGTCAAAGCGGAGAGAGGAGCAGTCAGAGCAGAGAAGTGAGGGATGAACTGGCGGTAGTAGTTGGCGAATCCCAGGAAGCGTTGGATTGCCTTCAGTCCAGAAGGAGGAGGCCAGTTGAGAATGGAGGAGACCTTCTTTGGATCCATCTGCAGTCCGGTATCAGAGATGATGTACCCCAGGAAGGGGAGAGAAGACTGCTCAAAGACACACTTCTCGTACTTGGCGTACAGACGATTCTCTCTCAGTCTTTGTAGAACCAGCTGCACTTTCTCTCTGTGGGTCTGGAGGTCCGGAGAGAAGACAAGGATGTCATCCAGATACACTACCACACAGACGTAGAGAAGGTCCCGGAAAACGTCGTTCACCAGTTCTTGAAAGACGGCTGGGGCGTTACACAGGCCGAAGGGCATCACGCAGTATTCATAGTGCCCATCGCGAGTATTGAACGCGGTCTTCCATTCGTCCCCAGAGCGGATGCGTACCAGATTGTAAGCACCCCGAAGATCCAGCTTGGTGAACACACGAGCTCCTCTAAGCCGGTCAAACAATTCGGGGATGAGCGGCAGAGGGTACTTGTTTTTTACGGTGATTTGATTCAATCCCCGGTAGTCTATGCATGGGCGTAAGTCGCCCTCCTTCTTCTTGACGAAGAAGAAGCCTGCTCCAGCAGGAGAGGAGGATCTCCGAATGAATCCCCTTGCCAGGCTCTCTGTGATGTAAGTACACATGGCCCTTGTTTCGGCTGGGGACAACGGATATATCCATCCTCGAGGTGGTGTTGTTCCTGGGAGCAGGTCGATGGCACAATCGTAAGGACGATGTGGCGGAAGTACCTCAGATTCCTTTTTATCAAAGACGTCTGCGAAGGACCAATAGGCCGAGGGCAGTCCCGGTAGGTTCTCTGGAACCGGAGGTCGTCGGATGGGTTGTATGGTCTTCAGACACTTCTCATGGCACGAAGAGCCCCATCGGGTGATTTCGCCAGTGCCCCAGCTGACTGATGGTTCGTGTGTCCGTAACCAGGGAAGTCCCAGCAGGATTTGATGGGACATGTGTGGAAGGACATAGAGAGCGATGTTTTCGGTGTGCAGGGCACCGATACGCAGTTCGACCGGCCTGGTGATCCAGGAGATGGTGTCAGAGAGGGGTCTCCCATCCACAGAGGCAATCACTAGGGGCTTGTCGAGTGGAGTAACAGGCACCTGGTACTTGTCCACCGTGGCCTGCTGGATGAAATTGCCTGCTGCCCCGGAATCGAGGTATGCCTCAGCCGTGAACCGTGTCTCTCCCGTTGTCACTTGCACAGTCCACGTAACCGGGTCTGAGAGAGTCCCAGCACCTAGGGTGGCCTCTCCTACCAACCCTAGGCTTTGGAGTTTCCCGGCCTCTCTGGACAGGAGCGTAGCAGGTGTGTGCCCTCTCCGCAGTAAAAGCAGAGACCCTTGGCGAGCCGCTCTGCTCGACGTTGTTCAGACTGCCGCACTCGGTCGATCTGCATGGGCTCGTGGACGGGGACCCCAGCTGTCGATGACTGAAGTATGGAGGGCTTCTGCGGAGGAGAGGAATGCCGTACCGGACGTCTCTCACGGGACACTTCCTTGGATCGCTCCTGAAAGCGAATGTCCACTCGAGTCGCTAGGGCAATCAGGGCATCCAGGGTGGTCGGTACGTCACGACCCGCCAGCTCATCTTTAATTCGCCCCGAGAGTCCTTCCCAGAAGGCGGCGGTTAGGGCCTCGTTGTTCCAGCCGAGTTCTGAAGGCATTGTGCGAAACCGGATTGCGTATTGACCCACCGTCAGAGTCCCCTGACGTAACCGGAGCAGAGACGAAGCAGACGCGGAGGCGCGTCCGGGCTCATCAAAGGTGCCACGGAATGCCTGCAGGAACTCTTGGATGTTCGTGGTCACAGGATCCCCCTTTTCCCACAAGGGGTTCATCCACGCCAGTGCCTCACCCTCTAGATGGGACATAATGAAGGCGACCTTGGCTTGGTCGGAGGCAAACAAATGCGGCAGCTGCGTGAAATGGAGGGAGCATTGGTTTAAGAATCCCCTGCAGGTCTTGGGGTCTCCGGCGTACCGGGGTGGTGAGGCCAAACGAAGTCTGGAAGTATCTGAAGCAGTCGCCACGGGAGCTGGAGCCGTGGATTGACTAGTGGAAGCCTGGGATGTTGAAGACGTAACTGCTGCTTGTAGCGTGTTCAGGCGGGCGTCCACAGAAGACATGAATTGCAGCATGCGGGTCTGAGTCTCACGCTGGCGTTGGAGTTCCTCCTGTACGTCTGCTAGTGCTGCAGCGGGATCCATGGCCTGATCTTACTGTCAGGGCCAGGTGGACGGGCAGACCCAGGAGGTGGATCCACTGGGCCGAACTCCTAGATGGTGGTAAGGGGTCCGGTAGCTGGAGCACTATAGGCAGCAGAACAGTCCGTGCACACGAGTATAACGGAGAAGTCCCTGGGACCACGGAGTCACTGATGGTAGTCCGAGTGACGCAGCTCAGGTTCGGAAGCCGAGAAGATGTCAGGCGGGGTCCGGAACCTTTGGAGCGAGATGACGGGTCACCGCAGGGATCCGAGATGGTACGGACTGTCAGGATGGCAGATGGACAGCGTTCGGGATTCGGCAGGACCGGATGGCGAGGCAGGCACGGCTCTACAAGAGAGATAGGTGAGTATATCATAGAGACACCAGGAGACCTGACTCCTAGCTTAAGAAACACGAAGATCAGGCCCCGCCCCCTTGGACATTAAACCCCTTTATACCCTGTACCTGTTTGCATCATTTCCTGTTAATGGACGCTGGCCCTTTAAGAAAGGGTCAATGATCGCGCGCGCGCCCTAATGCGCATGCGCGCGGCCCGAGTGCCAGAAGCCAGAGCAGGAAGCTGCGAGGAGGAAGCAGCAGGGCCGGGCTGGGGCTGAGAAGCTGCCGGGCGCCGGGAGCGGGGACCAGGACGCCTGGGATGCGCCGGCAATGGATGCTGGAGAGCGGGGAGCGGCGGTGACCGGACCGAGGAACCGGGAAGCGAGGCAGGGGAGCCGGGGAGTGTGACAGGTGAGCCGGAGGGCAGCGCAGGGGACCCGGGGAGCGTGACAGCAGTACTCAAACATAAAGACTTCAATCACACCTCCAAGATGACCACTGCCTTGCTAACAAAACTAAGGGTAACAGAACTGAGCTGTAAAAACATGTCTCCAGATCTAAACCCTATGGAGTAACTGTGTAGCATCCTCAAATGTAAGGTGGAGAAGTGGGAGGTCTATAACATCCACTAGCTCTGTGATGTCATGGAGGTGTGGAAGAGAAATCCAGTGGCAACCTATGAAGTGGTAGTAAACTGCAAGGCCACAACCAGGGGCAAACATATCATTGGTGCAACCTGTGCAGCCATAGAGGGGCTCAAGACTTGAAGGGGCAGTTTTACATTATAATGAGCTATTGGACTGCCAAGGATCTATATACTGTTATTGCACAGGGTCCCTTTAGTGCCAGTGTCCACGAGTAGCCACAACAGTTATTTCAGTGCTTTAGAATATTGGTGGCCAAACAAAAAATTGTCACTTTTGGTACAATTTTTCCATTTTCACTTAGGGGTGTATTCACTTTTGTTGTCAGTGGTTTGTACATTAATGGTTATGTGTTGAGTCAAATCTTCAGTATTGTATCATGAAAAGATATATATGTATATATAGTATAAAGGCTCTCACTGCTCCCCTATGCACAATATGTTGCCCCACAGCTTCCTATAGGCAGTAAAGTGGCTTCACGGTTACCTTTACACAGAATGGTGTCTGCAAAGTCCCTTTTTTTTATTGGTATGGCCCTTACAACACCCTATACATAGTATAATGGCCCTATAACTTAATATATACAGTATAGGGCCACACAGCTCCCTATACATAGTAGAAGATCTCCACAACTTCCTATATACAGTATGATATACTGCACAGCTCTCTATACAAACTCTAATGCCCCCTTAAATTCTATATACATGACATGTTTTCCTCCCACACATTTCGGCTCCCATAGCTCTCCATATATGAATAGGGCTATATAGCTCACCTATATAGAGTACTTGGCTACTTCAGCTCCCCTATATATGTATGTGGCCCCATAGCTCCCTTATTTACAATATGGGGACCCCAAAGCTACCCTATATACATTATGGGGTTCACACAAGTAATGACTCTTAAAATTGTGGAAAAAATGTACTCAACTAGTCTCATTTCCTCAGCCCACTGCTGTGGTCTCTGCAGTATGTGGTCTGCGGCTCAGCATGGAATACACAATCTAGTTATATCATTCCATCTGCTGCATATAGTCTAACAGGTTGAATGGTGGAAGAATGAGCCATCTGTCCTCTTCTCACTTATCCATTATTGCATTGAAGGATATGCATGTCCATAGGATGCATGCAGATACCACTAAAATGTAGACGTGGAGCATGCAGGGGTCTGATGCCATTTGACACTGAGTTCCTTTTAACTGAGGTGCTCTATAGTGGCCTTAGGGAGAAAACAGTGTGCATTGGAGGATTCTCTGTTCCTCTGGTAAGCTAGTATAATGCTAAATGCCACTGAATCCTTGTCTGCATTGGCCATCTTTCTTTTTCTGTTCTCTGGACATCAGCTGCACTCATGATAAACATGCCAATCACATTCTGGAGTAGTGATTAATGAATGAACAAACATCTTCTTCTGGTCATATCTCCTGATCTTTTCCTTTAACACCTCACGAGATCTAAGGAACCTCTCTTGGTGCTCTCCAAATAGTACATGTGTAATGTTCTATCTCTCATTGGTTAAATAAAATATTCAAATTTTACATTTGCTTTTTCCTTTTTTACACTTTTCACAATACTCAAAACAGAATCTATTATAACAGCTAAATATTTTAGGCTGAGCCAGTTATATAAGTTTTTGCAATTTCATTATATTCTCCCTCAGTGTAACATATTTCTACCATTCTAAATGTACTTGATAAATGAATATCGGTATCATCATAAATATACACTACAAAGCCTTGATACATTAAAAGGGTAACTGTCATTTTAATTTTTATTTAATAAATCAATAGAGCACCTGAAAACCCACAACTTCGTAACATATCTTACCAGGGAATTCTGCTTGTTTCTGCGTCTAGACTAATTTTTCATTCTGAATTTATGGGTAAAAACTGTATTCAGTGAAGACAGTCTTTAACATTACTGAGATGGCAGATTGCGCTTGTAAGATTCTATGGAGAGGGCCGAGTGAGCAGGAGGAGCCAGAGGCAGACAAACATTCTGCTGACAGCTCTCCTGATACAACAATTACACTTTATTTTATATTTTTTCATATTATTATTTTGTATGTATATATTGCACCATTGATTCCAAGATCCTGTACAAGAGAAGGGGCTACACACAAAATGCAGACATATCTTACAATAAACAAATTAACAAATTAACAATGACAGACTGGAACAGAAGGAGGAGGACTCTAACCTTGCAGTCTTAGGCGGGCTTTGCACACTACGACATCGCAGGTGCGATGTCGGTGGGGTCAAATCGAAAGTGACGCACATCCGGCGTCACTTGCGATGTCGTAGTGTGTAAATCCTAGATGATACGATGAACGAGCGCATCGTCGTCATCGTATCATCGCTGCAGCCTCCGACATTTCCATAATGCCGGGGGGAGCGACAGGTACGATGTAGTTCCTCGCTCCTGCGGCAGCACACATCGCTGTGTGTGAAGCCGCAGGAGCGAGGAACTTCACCTTACCTGCCTCCCGGCTGCAATGAGAAGGACGGAGGTGGGCGGGATGTTTAAATCCTGCTCATCTCCGCCCCTCCACTTCAATTGGCCGCCTGCCGTGTGACGTCACTGTGACGCCGCACGACCCGATCCCTAAGGAAGGAGGCGGGTCGCCGGCCAGAGGGACGTCGCACGGCAGGTATGTGCGTGTAAAGCTGCCGTAGCGATAATAATCGCTACGGCAGCTTTCACTATATATCGAACGTGCGACGGGGGCGGGACTATCGCTGCAGCATCGGTAACACATTGTTACCGATGTTGCAACGTGCAAAGCCCGCCTTACATTCTACAGGAGGATGGGAAAGGAGACAGCAGGTTGGGTGACTGCAGCAGCAGCTCCAGTGGTGTTAAGGTGGCTGCATGGTTATTACAGGCTGTAAGCTTTCTTGAAGAGATCAGTTTTCCAGTTTCGTCTGAAGGATACAAATGTGTTGGATAATTAGATGTGTTAAGGTGCAAAATTCCAGAGGATCAGGGATATTTTGGAGAAGTCCTGGAGGTGATTTGATGAAGAGCAAATAAGTGTAGAGAAGAGAAGAAGGTCTTGGGAGGACTGGAAATTATGGGAGGTAAGATATTGGGGGAACAGTTTGGAGATATACAGAGAAGACAGGTTATGGACAATTTTGTAAGTCAGTGTTAGTAGTTTGATCCGGATTTGTTAGCTAACTTGGAGCCAATGGAGGTATTTGAAGATGAGAGAACTGGGAGAGTAATGAAGAGAGAGGTTGTTTACTTGGGCAGCAGAGATAAGGACAGATTGGAGAGGTGTGAAGAGTATAAGGGGTGCTTCACACATAGCGAGATCGCTACCGAAATCGCTACCGAAATCACTGCTACGTCACGGTTTTGGTGACGCAACAGTGACCTCATTACCGATCTTGCTGTGTGTGACACTGAGCAGCGATCTGGCCCCTGCTGCGAGATCGCTGCTCGTTACACACAGCCCTGGTTCGTTTTCTTCAAAGGCGCTCTCCCGCTGTGACGCACAGATCGCTGTGTGTGACAGCGAGAGAGCGACGAAATGAAGCAAGCAGGGAGCAGGAGCTGGCATCTGGCAGCTGCGGTAAGCTGTAACCAGGGTAAACATCGGGTAACCAAGGTGGTTACCCGATATTTACCTTAGTTACCAGCCTCCGCAGCTCTCACGCTGCCAGTGCCAGCTCCTGCTCTGTGCACATGTAGCTGCAGTACACATCGTGTAATTAACCCGATGTGTACTGTAGCTAGGAGAGCAAGGAGCCAGCGCTAAGCAGTATCCGCGGCTCCCTGCTCTCTGCACATGTAGCTGCAGTACACATCGGGTTAATTAACCCGATGTGTACTGTAGCTAGGAGAGCAGGGAGTCAGTGCTAAGCAGTGTGCGCGGCTCCCTGCTCTCTGCACATGTAGCTGCAGTACACATCGGGTTAATTAACCCGATATGTACTGTAGCTAGGAAAGCAGGGAGCCAGCGCTAAGCAGTGTGCGCGGCTCCCTGCTCTCTGCACATGTAGCTGCAGTACACATCGGGTTAATTAACCCGATGTGTACTGTAGCTAGGAAAGTAAGGAGCCAGCGCTAAGCAGTGTGCGCGGCTCCCTGCTCTCGCGGTTATGATCGCTGCTTCGGCTGCTGTGTTTGACAGCTATGCAGCGATCATAACAGCGACTTACAAGGTCGCTGTTACGTCACAGAAAATGGTGACGTAACAGCGACCTCGTTGTCGCTGTCGCTTAGTGTGAACCAGCCCTAAGTAGGGAGGCCACAGAGAAGGATATTGCAGTAGTCAAGGCAGGAAATGATGAGAACGTGTGCCAGCATTTTAGTAGATTGAGGGTTAAGTTATACCATTTACAGTGATAGATCAGATAGGGAAGATATGTGAGATGGAGGAAAGATCATGAGTTCAGATTTGTCCATATTAAGCTTTAGGAAGCAAGAGGAGAAGAAGGAGGATAGGGCTGATAGACGCTCCGAGATTCTGGACAGCACAGAGGTGACGTGTGGGTCAGAGAGGTAGATCAGAGTGTCATTAGCATATAGGTGGTATTTGAAACCATGGGACTTTATGAGTTGACTTAGGCCAAGGATATAGACCAAAAAAAGTAGTGGTCCTAGGACTCCAACAGAGAAAGAGGGCAGGGTGAGGAGGTATGTAAGAGTAGGAGATGTTAAATTGGGTGGTAGGAAAGGTATGAGGAGATCCAGGATAGTGCAATGTCTTTGACGCTAAAGGAAAAGAAGATATGTAGTAGGAGGGAATTGTTAATTGTGTTTGAGATAGAGGACAGTTATTGATATAAAGTGCAGCTGCTCTTTTCTTTTCCCCATCCCCTCTTCATAGAATCATCTACGGGAGTAATGTGAAAATTTGTATTCACTGAGTAATATTTTATAGCTTTTATCCTTTAATTGAGATTGAGAGTTCAGTCCAGAAGGAAAAAGATTCTCTGATTTCTCTGATAAGATATATTAGAAAATTTCTTATTTTCATATGTAATATTGATTTCTGGAATAAAAGTTAACAACTGCTACTCCCTAATAAAGAACACAGCATAGTTGCTTAGCATCATCAACTGTTTTAATCAGTTGTGATGGTTGCAAAAACAAGGTCCCGAAAAGAAAAATTAAAGTTATACCAAGTTGTCTACAGACAATTGCTAGCGCTTGACCCCAATAACCATTAAATCTGCAGCTAGGTTTATAGGCAAAAACCCCTTTAATTTGCCTGGAATCAGAAATGAATTTTAATTGAGATTTTTTTGGAAACTAAAAAATCCCCAATAAACCAGCGCTCATAAGAGGTTTTTTGTTGTTAATATTTTATACTTTTTATTGCTATCCTTGTTTTTAGACACAGATTTATTCAAAACAATTTACACAATAGAAGAAAAGAAAAATACACCACATATGGTAGAAATAAAAATAAATTAAAAAAATAAATATAAATAATTATTAGTGCAGCAAACAGACACCAGGTGTCTGGTTGCAGTACCCCGGCCGGTAGTATAGCAATTATTAAACCTAGTATAGTGTATTAAGTGATGTTTCAAGGCATATGATATTTAATGCCAATTGAAAATATCACTGCAACCTGATTTTTCAGATACCTGGAGAATTTTTTTCCTTCAATCCATAAGCACAAAGGTTTCTAATAGAGGCTGAATATATTATAAGCAGCAATTTCAGCGTTCCAAGTGCCTTTAAATGAAGTTGAAGAAACTGCACATCAAGATCGTAGTGAGGATGAGGTAGAGCCCCAGCTCATCAAGTGTTCCAATAGGAGTTTACCTGCAGTCAAGTTCAGGCATCAAGCTTCCACATGATGGGTGACTGCACGATACTTTCTCCTCTTAGAGATATAAAGTCATTTCCATGCAGGAGTTTCCTATTTGCGCTCCTACAGTCAAGTTCAGACATCAACCTCTATAAGCTGGGTAACTGTATGTAACTTTCTCCTCCTGTAGATATAGAGTAGTTTCCGTGATAGGGACTCCTATTTGCGCTCCTATTTTAAATGGAGCAGAGCCACCAAGCACTATTCCGTGCTAGTTCACAGGATGGTAATTGAATCAGGCATGCAGCTTCTCCTGCTCTTTTAGTGACAGCCCGGGCGTTCGCCACATACAGGGCTGGATATTCGCAAGGGGGAGAGAGGCTGCTAGATTATCGGCACCTCGCAGGGTGAGCTGAGCAAATGTCCAATCCGACGCGCGTTTCGGGGGTGTTACCGGTCCCCTTCCTCAAGGAGCTTAGTGACGCCCGGGCTGTCACTAAAGGAGCAGGAGAAGCTGCGTGCCTGATTCAATTACCATCCTGTGAACTAGCACGGAATAGTGCTGTGTGGCTCTGCTCCGTTTAAAATAGGAATATAAAATATCGTGTAGTCACCCAGCATGTGGAAGCTTGATGCCTGATCTTGACTGCAGGTAAACTCCTATTGGAACACTTGATGAGCTGGGGCTCTACCTCATCCTCACTACGATCTTGATGTGCAGTTTCTTCAACTTCATTTAAAGGCACTTGGAACGCTGAAATTGCTGCTTATAATATATTCAGCCTCTATTAGAAACCTTTGTGCTTATGGATTGAAGGAAAAAAATTCTCCAGGTATCTGAAAAATTAGGTTGCAGTGATATTTTCAATTGGCATTAAATATCATATGCCTTGAAACATCACTTAATACACTATACTAGGTTTAATAATTGCTATACTACCGGCCGGGGTACTGCAACCAGACACCTGGTGTATGTTTGCTGCACTAATAATTATTTATATTTATTTTTTTTAATTTATTTTTATTTCTACCATATGTGGTGTATTTTTCTTTTCTTCTATTGTGTGAATTGTTTTGAATAAATCTGTGTCTAAAAACAAGGATAGCAATAAAAAGTATAAAATATTAACAACAAAAAAAACCTCTTATCAGCGCTGGTTTATTGGGGATTTTTTAGTTTCCAAAAAAATCTCAATTAAAATTTAGAAAAGAAAAATTAGAAATTCTAGGTCTGTAGCTAGTGTTGAACTTCATTTATATTGATGAATGGTCCCCTTCCCCTGTTTTAGGGTGCCTGTACAGCAAATAGGGTGCTCCTGACTAGATTTGGCATGCCATCTCTTGGTATCTCTAGATATCTTTCTATATGCTAGCTGCCACATCTCAGATAGTTACTCAATAACAAAATTTACATATGGATCCATGATGTTCAAATATGTATTTGTATGAATATTTTCCAGTCTAGCCGATGCCCTTTTCAGCCCTGCATATAGATGTATGTGTTATCCAATGAATGAGCTCCATAGACATAGTGTTACATATTCAGAGCTTGAAGCCGCAAATAATTCTATACATATCACATACTTTACTTAAAATTTAAATAATATAGAAATGGGTAGTTCACTAAATATCCAAAAAATGGACATTGGAAATTCAACTTAGTGTTCTTTTCTAATAGACTTACCAGTCCTTACTGCCATCTGACTGAATCTGCTATTGTAGGAGCCACAGCTCAGTTTCAGTTCAGTGGAAGAGAGTAGAACGTCAGTGCCACCAAGCACACTCTAGTTGGCATTCTACTGGAAGGGAAGTGTAATTCCCTCCTTTTGGGTTGTGTGAGCATATAATATGATTTTTAAAAATAAGTTGATAATGGTCCTGCTGGCTGTCCGGTCATATGCCAATTTTAGTATAATATAGAGATTTGGTGCAAATTAATTGAATTGACTTTTTTTCCTTCTGATTCATCTTTGTTCCTCATTTACTCTACAGTTAAACCACCTTTGTATGAACCTCTGGATGTTTCCAATTGCATATCTGTTTACTGATTTGCTTAATTTATCTGTCTGACCCCATGGACATAAATGCAGATACAGTACATGCTAACTACTCTGATTTTCTCTTTGCTTCTATTGCTGTGGTTTTCATTTTAATTGTTGACATGTCACTTCTGGGTTTCGCTGGCATCTTCAGGGTAGCGCTACCCTTCCCCCTCTTCCTATCTTAATAGAAAATCCAATTTTAATTACCATGAATTACACATCTCTAATAAAATGGAACAGTAATTCTATAATTGGACTTTAAGATGTTTTCCTCTTTTTGTGAATTAGCATTTATATCAGTATAGGGATTGTAAATTAGCACTCGCAAGACATGAGGACCCTTGATGTTTGGGTTGCGAGCTTGCACATTTTGCCCAAGATATTGATTAATACCTCATATATTTTATATATATATATATATATATATATATATATATTTATTTCTGTGGGTATTATATCTTTTTTAGGATGCAGCTAATCCCATTAATGTAGGCTTTGTAACCTGGGGTGTCTATTCGTGTGTGGTGCACTTATATACTGCTAGGCAGTCCGCCAAAACTAATAGTATGGGCATCACTATAGGCTGTTAGCCAGAAACTGTGCACCTACATGTGTGAATGGCGCCCTATACAGGCCAATTGTGTGCAATTTTATTACTAAGAAATCACCTCCTCCATGGAGTGGCACTCTGTGAGGGGTTGCTACATCAGTGTTTTGCACCTGTGTTGCCTCTATCGTTATTAAGGCATTTTGCTGTATTCTGTTAGTGCATTAGATTTTGTGTCCTGGGTAGGTAAATACTGTTGCCCTGTTGTTGCTGTGAATAATTTTTGGTGGGGAAATGAATTCCTCTTTTTGTGGTTTAGCCAATATGAATGTCTGACCTCAGAATATTCTCTTTTGATATATTAATAGAAATATTTACAACAGGAGAAATAAGTATTAAACATGTCCAATGATGAGCGTGCATACAAGCCGTGGAGGTTTAGTGCATTAATTATTGTTTTCTTTGAAATAATTGTACCTGCTGAATCCAGGCCTTTCTGTAGCTTTCCATAGATCATTTGTGGCTCTTGGACAACTCTTCTGATAATTTTTTCCCTCCTATGTCTGAAATCTTGCGAGCAGCATTGGGTCATGGCTGGTTTATAGTGAATTATGTTCTTTTCTCTTCTGGATAATGACCTCAACAGTGATCATTGGAACCTTCACTAGTTTAGAAATTCTTCTGTAACCAACGCCATCAATATGTTTTGCAACAATAAGATTGCGAAGGTCTTGAGACAGGTCACTGGTTTCACCCATGAGATATTTCTTGTGAGGCACCTTGGTAAAAAGACAACTTTTGATAGGCCATTAGTTGAATCAGCTGATACTAGTTTTCATTAAATGACATGATTGCTTTCTAATTAATGATAGATTTCAGCTAATGTCATGACATTCCATGGGTTTTTACATCTATACTTTTTCCCTGTGTCATTTCTCATTATTACACATAACTCAATTTATGGACATCTATGGTTTGATTTCTTTGCCTGTGTTGATTGGATGGGATGTTACTGACATCTGGTGAGAAATACATGCTAACAGTACCTTTAGAAATATATTTACTTAGAAAATTGGTCACATATTTAATGCTCCCCCTTCTGTATATACATAGATATATGGTGACAAATATTAACCAATAAAGCATCAAGCAATGAGGAATATAGTAGATATATAAATAAATAGTGAAAGATTTTGATGCTGCAGATTCCTACCATTATCCACTGTTCATGTCCCAGATTTAAGAGTTCTGGTTTCCACAGTGGGCTGTGAGACAGACATATAATTCAATGAGATATGAAACTTCAAGATCTCCAGAATACTCATAATGATATTCTTTATTGATGTTTTAATAAATGACTTCCATTTAGTATTTAGGTTTCAATGTAATTTGAAAGCACTTTTAATGGAATATCACTAAAGGGTGTTTTATGAATATACTGGAGATACCAAAGTACCAAATCTCATATGAACTGTATTTGGTATGCCATTAAATAAAATTTGGGATACGGAAAAGACCCTTTACATTCCTGGTTACCCCATTGAAAGTTTAAGCCTTATTAGTGTATATTTAGTGTATGTGTACACATTATCTGGATGCAGGAATGTCTGCACCAAATTTTCTATATCTCTTTGCAGGAAAAACATAGGGGTAAGACACAGGTTTTTGACACATTTTTGCCTTCATTTTTCACCTGCATTTTTCTAGCGATTTTGGACGGGAATACACAGATATATTACACAGACAGGAATACACAGACATATTTTATGGTACACAAACATATAATTACACAACCCCCTTACATATAATCAAATTGCACCTTGTGGTGCTTAGTTGACAGCTTTTAATGATTAAATAAATAAATAATTGAAAATAATGGCATGGGGTCCCCTCTATTTATGATAACCAGCAAAGTTAATGCAGACAGCTGAGAGCTGATATTATCAGACTTGGAATGTCAATGGTTACTGGACTTTTCACAGCCTAAAACTACCAGCCTGCAGTTGCCCTAGAAATAGTAAATCCAATTAGATGCACCAATTCTGGCACTTTGCATTGGCTCTTTCCAATTGCCATAGTGCATTGGCAATCAGGCTAATAGTAGTTGAGGTTGATGTCAGGTGGGAGGGGCAAATACATTCCTGACATCCCCACATATCAGTCACCAAGAATTTCAGAGTTCAGCATGAGACAGTTGTGACTGCTGCCCAAAAGCTATGAATCCTCTTTCTGAGGCTCCATAGCCTTTGATATATCAGGAAGGTTTTGGTAAGTGCAGGACTACGTCAGACCTGGAAACTTTGCGTTCAAATAAATTGGTGAAAGGGGGACAGTGTTTTGTGTTTGTTTTTATATTTTTATGCCTTTCAGGTTTCCAATTGTTAACTATGTCAGATTCCCTAGAATACGTCAGAATCCCTGGACTATGTCGGACCTATAAAAGTTTTTTTATTATAAAATGGTGAACCAGGAAAAGTATGGGGAAGTGTTTATTTAAAAAAGCATTTGTGTGTGTGTGTGTGTGTGTGGTTATTTCTTTTTACTTACTGGGTTAGTAATGGGGGTGTCTGATAGACACCACTCCATTACGAAAACTAGGGCTTGCTGCCAGCTGACACTACACAGCTGACATCAACCCCAACTACCATTACCCCAATTGCCAATGCACCAGGGCAATCAGCAAAAGCTGAGGCAAAACACCAAAATTGGCACATCTAATTTGATGCACCACTTTTGGGTAGCTGTATGCTAGTATATTTAGGCTACGAAGGGCCCAATAATCATGGCCTAATAATATTAGCTCACAGCTGTCTGCCTTACCTTTTCTGGTTACAAAAATTGGGGGGATCCCCACATAGTTTTCTAATTTATTTAATCATAAAAATCTGTCCAATAAGCTCAACAGAGTGCAATTTTTTCTATATGGCTGTTACTTTGTCTGTTTGTCACTCTGTCTATGTCTGTCTGTTGCTCTGTCTATATGTCTATTTGTCTGTCACTTTGTCTTTCAGTCTTTCTGTTTATTTATCTATAGGTACCATGCTTCCACAAAAATAAGACAATGTCATATTATTTGTTTCCCCTAAAAATATGTTAGGACTAAGTTTAGCCATTCAAGAAAGCAGACTCCCCTTCCCAGGAGACTCATACTTACCAAATCCCTTATGTCTGTGTTGCTCCCAGGTCTTCCTGTGATCTTTGGCAGGAAGACCTGGGATGCAGGTATGCTCCACAGCAGTCCTCACCTGCTTTTGACTGACACACTCACACACATTGAATTGCCACACACACACATACACACACACACACACACATCAGATTGCACACATCAGATTGCACACACAATCACATATCACATTGCACACACACACGCACACACAGCACCTGGTGATACCTATTGCTTCCGACAAGCAGGGGAACCAGGGACGTAGTGCAGTGGAGTGCAGGGACCCACAGTGGACCACACAGACTGCACTTTGAAAGTGAAAGTGACTGCCATAGTGCAGAACACAGCTGCGACCTGCACTCTGACAGCCTGCATTTTGAAAATGAAAGTGACATCAGAGTGCAGGGTGTGGCCACAACCTGCATTCTGACAGCCCACACTTTGAAAGAGAAAGTGATTGCCAGACTGTTGGAGTGAGAGGCATTGCCATGCACTGCACACTGACAGTCAGGTCAGGTTAGTTCACACTATGGGAGCCGGGGTGTCACTTTGGGGGAAATGAGTGACGTCACCTGCTCACAGCTGGCGCATACCTTGTATTTAATTATGGGTGTATACCTTATATTTAATTAACGCTTATTAGCACAAGTTTCCCTATGATGTTTAGATGCATATGTCTTAAATCAGAGGTTCCCAACTCCAGTCCTCAAGGCACACCAACAATGCATGTTTTCAGGATTTCCATAGTATTGCACAGGTGATAATTTAATCACCTGCAAAGGTGCTGAATCCAACACCCATGCAATGCTAAAGAAATCCTGAAAACATGTACTGTTGGTGTGCCTTGAGGACTGGAGTTGGGAACCTCTGTCTTAAATAACCTCACTTTGGAGATATTATACAATCCATAAATAAGACCGCAAGGTTGAAACGCATAGGGTAGTCCCTATGTTCACCTTCTCCATGTCCCTGTGTTCCCCTATGTGGGTTTATGTTTATCCTGGACTCAATAAAAATTTATAGTTTTTATTCAACTTTCCTCCTCACACACAATGCTGGATTTTTTTCTTCCTTGACGGCGCTGTTTCCCGCCCGAGCCAGGGCGTTTCCGTGCATCGGTGGTGGATCCTGGAGTGAAGAGGAGTGAGCTAAATATATTTTTTGCTCACAGCTGGGTCCCTCTTGTCAGTGTTTCCCAGAGCCTGCAGAGAGTAGACATTTTTTCGCTCTTTGCAGGCTCTTGATGTAGCATAGCTGAGAATCGTCGTGGGACCTTGTATGGATTATGTCATGTCTACAAGGGTGTTTTTGGATTTAATAAAGAGGTGAAAGAGGGTGTGTGTATTTTATTTCAAATAAAGTATTTTTTCATTGTTTGTGTTTTATTTCTTTTGCTTATAGGATTAGTAATGGGGAGTCTCACAAACATATCACAGCTTTCATTATCCCTTTGTATTATTCCAATTGCCACCGTACCAAGGCAAAGCACTGAAATTGTTGCATCTAATGGATGTAACTATTCTTGGTGGCTGGGGGGGCTAACATCCATGGCTCCTCCAATCCTGATAACACCTGCCCCCACCAGTCTGCTTTACTATAGCTGGTTATCATGAATAGAGGGGACCCTATGTCATTTTTTTAAATTATTTATTTAATTTAAAAAATAAATAAATAAAAAAGTGCTGTAGGATCCCTCTATTTTGATATCAAGCCAAGGTAAAGCTCACAGGTGGAGCTGCAGCCTTTAGGTGTTCTTTTACCCACACTAGTTATGAAAATGTCATTTTTTTAATAATTATTTGTTTATTTTTACACTATTACACAGCAAACCGACTGCAACCAATCATAGATGTGGACACAGGTTGGGGGGTATGTATAGCAGTCTACAACCAATCATTGACACTGGCAGAGAGGGTGTGCGGGGGAAGCAGTGAATATTGATGAACCTGTATTAGTGATCCTAGAAATGAGTCTGAGATCTTCTGGGAAACTCTGTATGAATAATTATATCCTGCTCTTACTACCTTCCACCTTCGATTTATAGCCCACGTCATTTTTTTTTACAGAGATTTCCCTAGCCAATGACAGCCATGACAATACTTAAGTGCCCACAGCTTAAAAGCTTGCTGATTGGCTGCTCTCCAACTTTTCAACAAGCTTTATTCAGGTGACAAATGTAAACAGGAATAGGATGTACAGTTAAAGGTTTGTGTTCAGGGTTCAGCACCAGAAACAAGGATTTGGTATGGACTCCGAAATTTACAGTTCGGGTTCGCTCATATTCTTTAGTGACTTTGTTTAATGTCTATAACATCTGTCTCCAAATATCTGTAAAAAGGAATACAAATTTAAAAAAAAGGAAAATATGAGTATTAATCAGAAATCATACAGGAACAAATGCAATGATCCAGTGGGACATGTCATATAATTAATAAAGCAGGGTTTTCAATGTAGAAGAGAGCTTTTTGAAGTGCTGCAGGTGAAGGCTGGATGAGAATTCAATGCCAGCGGGGGAAGCACTGCTGTCACTCCTACAATAAGATGGGTGCCCTGCAATGACATCTTAGCACAGAAAAGCTAGTGGTAACAAGTGAGCTGATCAAAGGTTCTTACACTTGGACAGACTGAGTCACAATTCTCACATTACTCATCTGAATACTAAGTAGCTTGGTGAAAGGAATAAGCAAATGAAGCATTTGTTAAAGCCTTTGGATTTCTATTCAAACCAAAGTATCAAAAGCCACAATTAGTTCTTTCAATTAAATTTGATTTATGTACAATGAGAAGCATTGGATTTTGTTTTGCTTAACTATAGTACTTTCAGATAGTTGACTAATAGACTTTGCTATTTAGCAAAAGTTGAGACTATGCTTATTTAATTCAGCTATTGGTCTAAGAAGAATGAACCCCTCTATCTGCCTCTCAAGCAGCTTCACGAGATTTCTTCAGTTAGTAGACTATGTTTTACATTGGCAATAAATGTGACCCAATATTTGTAATATTGTAGCACACTGAATTCTGTTTTTTTCCGCTTATCAAAAGGATATAATATAATTAAAGAGGTTGGCCACTACTTTTACACTGATGGCCTATCCTTAGGTAAGATCATTGATGTCTAATCGACACCCCATACCCTCGCCGATCAGCTGTTCTTGATCCTGGTGTCGGCAGCAGGCACTCGGAAATGCTAAGTTGAGAAGTTGCCCTGTCTTCTGACAGTGACCACTGACAGGTACTGCACATTCACCAACTACTGATTTGAAGGGGAGGTGGATGTGCAGTATCTAACCTTGACTGCTATCAGTTGACATGGTAGCTCTGGAAATGAGCATTTCTAGCTGCTTTCAGCGGCATTGAGAACAGCTTATTGGCGGGGGTGCAGGGTATCGGATCAAAAGAATAGGCCATCGGCGTTAAAGTAAGAGTCAACCACTTTAAGGATGTGCAAATCTGATTTTTTTTTTGCGGGGGAAATCAATTTGAACAAATCCTGGAAAGTTGGCATTTATTGCGGGATCCATGTGGGCTATGAAGGGAATAAAATCAACAAAGTGTTATATTCCTCTTGCCTTCATCTGTTCTTGGTGTTAAAGCTCTCCAATAGTCCTATGGTCTCTCCCTATAGTACAAGTTTTAGCACAGTATTCTCCTCACGTTTTGACGGTGTCTAGGCCATGATGATAATAGGGTTACACAAGTTGTCAGGGCATACAATAAATCAAGGCCTGATCAGTAGCAAAAGCACCAACGAAGATTTAGGAGAAAGCCAGCATTAATCACTTATGCAGGAATTGTTAGTTCCTGCACAACTGATGGCTTTTTACTTTACTTTCATTGAGCCTAATGCTATAATCTAAGACAGTGGAAAATAGCAATAGATAAACCTGACGCATTAAAGCAGTAAATGTATGTTTAGTACAGTGGTGATAAGCAATATACAGAAGTAGATACAACTCTTAGTACAATGGCCTATTCAAGTGCATCGATTTTATTGCATTTCTTAACTACATATCACACCAATTACCTTCCTAGCCACTTGTAATGTATCTCAATATGTAATTAAAAAGATAGTTCCCTATAAATATTCCAGGTGTACAGGTTATACAGCTAAGAAAAAAAAAGTTTTACATTTTTAGTGTTCTGCTGCTGATGATTTCATTTGCTCCCCCATACACACACACACACACACACACACACACACACACACACACACACAATTATGTAGGATGCCTATGCAATGAACTGTTGTAATTAACCACTTGACACAATCTGTCATACATTTATGTCCCAATCAGGGTGTGCAAATATTTATTTATTTATTCATTTATTTTTCTTACTATATTAGCATCAATAATTCCCCAGACATCATCATAAATGTGCCACTGGTGCTCACAATATAAATTATTTATCAGTATGTTTTTGTAGTGCTGTGGGAAACCAAAGTATCCAGAGGAAACCCACATAAACACAGGAGAACAATCAAACTCCTATACTGTGGTGTATGCTCAGGAGCTGTGCCTGTTTCATACAGAGCAGATGCTGACTTTAATACATAGCCGCATCAATCAATAACATCAGTGATCATCATTAGCTGCAATCACAGCCATTTAATTATTTAAATTTTGCTGTTAATATCTGAAAATACTTGAATACCACAATTCCCAGTGCTCACATTAACCAGTACCCACTGATCCCTCCATGATGAAATTATTGGGTACAATTACCATAGCAGCTGGAGTCATGCAGCAGGCCCTCATTATCATTATCTTGCTACTGCTCTGAAGCCTAGCCATTGACTGGATTTCAAAAGAGACCATGATTTAGAATATATACTATAGTTCTTTAGTATAACAGTATATAGTATAAGCAAAGTATCACCACAGGTAGTGATGGGCAAACTCAAACTGTAAAGTTTGGGGTCCGTACCAGACACCTAGTGTCAGTGCATGGACCTTAAACATGAACTTCTAAGATAAGTAATTATTACTGTTTGGATTCTACTGATTGGAAAAAAAATCAATCGGCTTAATATAAGGGATTAATGACAGCTGTGATTTGTCAAAAAATCACAGCTACCACAAAGCCCTGAATTAGTAATGGGTAGGGTTAGTAATGGGTAGGGGTCTTTGAGACCCCCCCATTACTAATCGTGTAAGTAAAAATAAATAAACAAAAACAGAAAAATCCTTTATTTAAAAAGCAAACTTCCTTTTTCTCCAATTCCCCAAAACAGACCTGAAGGTTCGATGTAATCCACATCACAACATCTCACGACGATCCTGACTCTGCTACATCCTGAGGTTGCAAAGCACTGTCACATTAAAATGTGACCAATCACTGCAACCTGTGGGACACACTGATGAAGCTGCAGCTGTCAGAGCAGTGACGTCAGTAAATTCGCCTGAGATCACAACTGGCTGTTCTTACAATACTCCTGCTGACCGGAGGTGAATTCATTGAACTCAGTGCCATATTACCAGATTAGGATATGTGCACACACTGAGTATTTGGTTGCAGAAATTTCTGCACCAAATCTGCATCTCCTGGTAGAAAAAAATGACCAAAAATACATCACATTTTGGTGCTTTTACTGCCAGGAGATGCATATTTGGTACAGAAATTTCTGTAACCAAGTACCCAACATATGCACTTAGCCTAAACCAGTAATATGGCATTAATTTAAATGAGTTCCTCTGAGGTTACAGCTGGGGTTTCTATGGTACCCCAGCTGTGACCTCAGGTGGACTCATTGAACTCACTAAAGATGAACTCATTAAACTGAATGACAGATTTACAGATTAAGCTATGTGTGCACGTTGATTATTTGGTTGCAGACATTTCTACATTAAATCTGCATCTCCTGGCAGAAAAATTCCCCAAAATGGGATGCGTTTTCAGCGCATTTTTTTTTAGAAGATGCAGATTTGCTGCAGAAATTTCTTCAGCCAAATACTCCACTTTCTCACATAACCTAATTCAGTAATCTGGCATTCAGTTCAATGAGTTTACCTGAGGTGAGTTCACTGAGTTCAGTGAGTTCACGTCAAGTTAACTCATTGTGTTCACCTGAAGTGAGTTCCCCTGAGATCACAGCTGGGGTACTGTGGAAACCAACAGCTGTGACCTCAGGTAAACTCACCAATATCTCTGCTCTCATAGCTGTGGCTCCATGAGTGTGTTCTGCACAGCAATGATCAGTCACGTGACCGCGCACTGTGACCTCCGGACATAGTAGAGTCGGGATCATTGTGGGACGTTGAGTCTATGGATTACGTCAGACCTGCAAGGGTGTTTTCGGGGTTAAGAGGATGTTTTTCTGATTTTTTTTATAAAGGATTTTTCTCTGTTTTGTGTTAATTTCTTTTTACTTACACAATTAGTAGTGGGGGTGTCTTATAGACCCCTCCCATTTACTAATTCAGGGATTCGTAGCAAGTGTAATTTTTTGACAAATCACAGCTGTCATTAACCCCTTATATTACCTTCATTGCCAGCACTCCAGGGCAATTGGTATGAGCTGGCTTAGCGCCAGGATTGCCAAATCTTATTGATGTCCCAATTCTGGGGTGGCTGTGGGCTGCTATTCTTAGGCTGGGGAGGGACCAATAACCATAGACCTCCTCAGCCTGATATCTTGGCTTGGTATCAAATTGGGGGACTGCAAGCCTATTTTTAATTGTTTATATAAGTAATTTAAAAAAACCCGTGTGGAATCCCCTGTATTTTGATACACAGTCAACATAAAGCACACAATTGGGGGCAGAAACCTCCAGCTGTCTGCTTTATATGCTTTGGGTATCAAAATATGGGGGACCCAATGCCATTTTTTCCAATTATATATTTATTTTCACACTCCTCTTCGGGAACCCATACAGTCTGAGGGAAACCAATCACAGATACTGGCACAGACTGGGGTCGCAGTCTGACTGCAAACAATCACAGACCCTGTCACAGAAGGCAGCCAAGGGAAGTAGTGAACATTCATAAGATTTAATGAGCGGACTTGAAAGCTGTGTGAAAGCCTCGCACCCGGAAACTCAATAAGTTGAAATCTCCTGTGTTGCAGCCCCCTTGCATTACAAATAAAATTTTATAGCACTAAAGATTGGGTCCTCATAGACTTATATGGGATTGGGTATCAAGTTTGGTTCATGTCCAGTCTCGAATCGGACTTTCTTTTTAAGTCTCGCCGGCCGCCGAACTCGAACATCTGCGTGTTCGCCCATCTTTAATCACAGGTTAAAGTCACTTAGGGGACTAAAAAATGACATAACAATAACACAAAATCCCTTCCTTTTTCCAAGTTTTAAAATAAATAATAATATAAAAAGAAACATTTGCTATCACCATATGCATGACAGTCCATTCCAAGTAAATATAAACTTTAATACATTTTTCAGTTATCAGTGAAAATGAACATGACTAGGGATGAGTGAATGTATTTGCCACTATTCGCTATCCGACGGATAATGGGGTATTCGAGCTATTCGCTAGCCGATGGATAAAACAACATCCGTTCCGATACCTTCAGTTTCATTTCTACTTCCTGGCGCTTGTTTTCAAGCCAATGAACACATCTGATGTTGCTTGCCCTCACAGTAATGCCGCAGCCATCTTTGTTTTGGTGTTATTGTGATTGGCTTAGTCGCACAGCGTCATAGGGACTATATAAGACAGCGGCCATTTTGTGAACACACAGTGATAGAGAGCTGGCGTATCTAAGAACGCTCTATTGCACACTATTGTGTGCGGTAGAGCGTTCTTAGATTCAACTAATAAATAGTCCTTGTAAGGGCTGAAGACAATGTCCAGTAGCTGCTATCAGATGAAGAAATAGTAGAACCAGCTATAGGGACAGTGCAGTGCCTTGTATGAGATAGCATTCCTGCAGCAATATCCTAAATAGTCCTTGTAAGGAATGAAGCCAGTAGTTAGTAGCTGTTAGCAGCTACATAAATCGCCAGACTGCAAAACAGTGAATGCAGAACCAGCTATAGGGCCAGTGACAGTGCAGTGCTTTGATAGGTGAGAGCGATCCATCTTTAAAAAAGAAAAAAAAAATCCTCTTATTAGTGTTGCATATGGTATGTTAGTGCAGTGTCTGATATAGGGAGAGCTTTTTCAGAGGCAGGGAAAGATTTAAAGCTGTCCTGACATCTGCTACTAATAATCAACAATCCCAGCACTGCTACTTCCTTTGTGTGTGTTCTACTAGGGATAGGTATTGCAAATTACTAAAAAAAGGTCCCAAAATTTACCAAACAACGGGTTCAGGTGTAGTGTAGTGCCTGTCAGCCACCATCTCAATTCATACCAGTTCAGTTGCGACCTTGTGTTGGCTTCAAAGCGTACATAAACTCCATAGTACCCTACTGCTAAAAAAAGCTAGTGTAAGTTTACAAAAAAAAAAAATTACTGTCAGTGGTGCCGTACTTTTGCCTGAAGCCAAATACCTTCATAGCACCAACTTAGCATCCTGGTAGTGACTTCATATCTTACAGAACCTATATAGTGGCCTGATCTTGCTAAAACACAGTGCCAGTGTTACCAAATTTTAAATAATATTTGGTGTCAGTGCCTCTACTTCTGCCTGAAGACAAACACCTTCATAGCACCAACCTAGCATCCTGGTGGTGACTTCATATCTTACAGAGCCTACATAGTGTCCTGCTCTTACTAAAACACAGTGTCAGTGTTACCAAATTTTTAATTAATACTCGGTGTCAGTGCCTCTACTTCTGCTTGAAGCCAAATACCTTCATAGCACCAACCTAGCATCCTGGTGATGACTTCATATCTTACAGAACATTTATAGAGGCCTGCTACTTCTAAAGCACAGTCTGAGTGGCAAAAAACAATACTAAAATAAAAGTTGTGTCAAACTCTGTTTTTTTTTAGGGCTGAAAGACATTCACAACATCTTTGTTGACTCCTCCAAGTGGTACTTTACCCAATAAAGGTACCTTGCGTTTTCTAAACTTGCAGAACCAGCTATCGTGGGAAACTACTAACACAAGTTTAACAACCCGGCATCAGTGTTGTTCCACTGACTGTGCAAAAGGTCACGTTACAGTACTCACCTTCAAATAATCAAACCAAAGAAATGGGAAAAAGAGGCTGTAAAGGCAGTGGATGGGGTGCTAGTGACAGTGGTGGTTGCCCAAGCAGTGTGATAGAGCCAAAGAAAAAGGTTCCTGCTTTATCTACCTCTGCCTTCCTATCCCAATTTTCTGTTCCACATGGGAAACCCCTCTTGCGCACTGAACAGTGCGAACAGGTAACGAGTTGGCTAGCAGAAAATGCCTCCACTTACTTGTCGAGTAGCAAATCTCAAGAGTTCACAAAGACACACATGAGTAGCCCAGAGGCTGGGCCATCTAATCCTCAGCCTTTTCCTCCTTCCTCACAACATCAGTATTCTAAGGAAACATATGACTCCAAAGCAGGTTACTCTGAGGAACTGTTAACGGGACACTTTGACCTTTCTTGCCTCATACCGCGCAACACCACCAATGCAGGTGAGGCTGTGGTGTGCAGTGATGCACAGATCTTTGAGCACCCAAGGCCAGAAGAAAGCCATGTTGTTGGCTATGACATGCTGGGCAATTAGGTGGAAGTGTTGAAGGATGATGAGACACAGTTTCCCTCAGGTCAGACTGAAACTTCCATTACCGAAGATGTTAACCTTCAGGAATTTGAAGATGACCTGGTCGATGATGTTGAGACTGATCCAACATGGACGGGTGGCATGGATTGCGAGAGCAGCAGTGCAGAGGAGCATGTGCCCATAGTCCGCAAAAAGGCTGTAAGAGATAGGGTTTCGACCATTGCCAAAGGTCAACCAACTGTGCACATGACACGACCACCTGAGCCATCTCAGAGTCCAAGGGTCCATGCTGCGATTGTGTGAAAGTTTTTTCCAAGAGTCCTTTGGACCAAATGGTTGCCATTTGTCAAATCTGTCAGACCAAGCTTAGCAGAGGCAAAAATACTTCCAGCTTTGGCACCTCTAGCATGAGTAGCCATATGTTAGCCAAGCACACCACTAGGTGGTTGACAGCTCTAGGTAAAAAACACGATTTCTAGACTCAAAACACTGCCATTTCCCCTGGGCTGCCTGCTTCCCAAACCCGTGTGCAAGAAAGTGGCGCTCATGCCTCTTTCTCCCACCCTGATGTTGGCCACACTCAATCATCATCGCTCACATCCGCTTCGGTGTCCCAGCGTTCCATTCAGCTGTCCATACCACAGACCTTCAAAAAGAAGCGAAAATACCCTGTTACGCATCCAAGTGAAGAAACCATAACTGCATACAGTTAGGTCCAGAAATATTTGGACAGTGACACAATTTTCGCGAGTTGGGCTCTGCATGCCACCACATTGGATTTGAAATGAAACCTCTACAACAGAATCCAAGTGCAGATTGTAACGTTTAATTTGAAGGTTTGAACAAAAATATCGGATAGAAATTGTAGGAATTGTACACATTTCTTTACAAACACTCCACATTTTAGGAGGTCAAAAGTAATTGGACAAATAAACCAAACCCAAACAAAATATTTTTATTTTCAATATTTTGTTGCGAATCCTTTGGAGGCAATCACTGCCTTAAGTCTGGAACCCATGGACATCACCAAATGCTGGGTTTCCTCCTTCTTAATGCTTTGCCAGGCCTTTACAGCCGCAGCCTTCAGGTCTTGCTTGTTTGTGGGTCTTTCCGTCTTAAGTCTGGATTTGAGCAAGTGAAATGCATGCTCAATTGGGTTAAGATCTGGTGATTGACTTGGCCATTGCAGAATGTTCCACTTTTTTGCACTCATGAACTCCTGTGTAGCTTTGGCTGTATGCTTGGGGTCATTGTCCATCTGTACTATAAAGCGCCGTCCGATCAACTTTGCGGCATTTGGCTGAATCTGGGCTGAAAGTATATCCCGGTACACTTCAGAATTTATCCGGCTACTCTTGTCTGCTGTTATGTCATCAATAAACACAAGTGACCCAGTGCCATTGAAAGCCATGCATGCCCATGCCATCACGTTGCCTCCACCATGTTTTACAGAGGATGTGGTGTGCCTTGGATCATGTGCCGTTCCCTTTCTTCTCCAAATGTTTTTCTTCCCATCATTCTGGTACAGGTTGATCTTTGTCTCATCTGTCCATAGAATACTTTTCCAGAACTGAGCTGGCTTCATGAGGTGTTTTTCAACAAATTTAACTCTGGCCTGTCTATTTTTGGAATTGATGAATGGTTTGCATCTAGATGTGAACCCTTTGTATTTACTTTCATGGAGTCTTCTCTTTACTGTTGACTTAGAGACAGATACACCTACTTCACTGAGAGTGTTCTGGACTTCAGTTGATGTTGTGAACGGGTTCTAATTCACCAAAGAAAGTATGCGGCGATCATCCACCACTGTTGTCATCCGTGGACGCCCAGGCCTTTTTGAGTTCCCAAGCTCACGAGTCAATTCCTTTTTTCTCAGAATGTACCCGACTGTTGATTTTGCTACTCCAAGCATGTCTGCTATCTCTCTGATGGATTTTTTCTTTTTTTTCAGCCTCAGGATGTTCTGCTTCACCTCAATTGAGAGTTCCTTAGACCGCATGTTGTCTGGTCACAGCAACAGCTTCCAAATGTAAAACCACACACCTGTAATCAACCCCAGACCTTTTAACTACTTCATTGATTACAGGTTAATGAGGGAGACGCCTTCAGAGTTAACTGCAGCCCTTAGAGTCCCTTGTCCAATTACTTTTGGTCCCTTGAAAAAGAGGAGGCTATGCATTACATAGCTATGATTCCTAAACCCTTTCTCCGATTTGGATGTGAAAACTCTCATATTGTAGCTGGGAGTGTGCACTTTCAGCCCATATTATATATATAATTGTATTTCTGAACATGTTTTTGTAAACAGCTAAAATAACAAAACTTGTGTCACTGTCCAAATATTTCTGGACCTAACTGTACATTGCACGATTGATAGCCCTTGAGATGTTGCCGTATCAGCTTCTGGGGACAGAGGCTTTCTGTGACCTTTTGGCGGTGGCAGAACATTGGTACTCTGTGCCTAGCTGACACTATTTTGCTCGTTGTGCCGTCCCCGCGCTCCACAATCACGTGTCCATAAACATAAAATGCGCTCTCACCAATGCCATAACAGGGAAGATCCACTCAACTACAGACATGTGGACAAAAGGAAGTGGACAGGGACACTACATCTCACTGATGGCACACTAGGTGAACCTGGTGGCGCCTGATACGGAGTCTGAGCCGGCAACATCCCATATAATTCCCACACCCAAAATAGCGGGCCCCACTTCAATCACAGTTTCAGTAGCCTCCTTCACAGCAACAACTCCCTCCTCCTCCTACTCTTCTTCTGGCTCCTGTGCATCCTCCTCAACATCCGCCAGTGTCCAACCGTCGACATCATTACCCAGCTGGGATCTCTGCAGCACTGCCTCGGCTAAGCAGCAATACGCTCTACTGAAGCTCATCTGTATCGGTGACAAATTGCACACGGCACCTGAGCTTTTGAAAGCAATAACTGAGCAGACAGATGAGTAGCTTGCACCATTGGACCTCCGTCCAGGGATGGTAGTGTGCGATAATGGTTATAATCTGGTGGCGGCTTTAAAACTTGGAAAGCTTGTACATGTTCCTTGTATGGCCCACATTGTAAATTTAATAGTTCAGCACTTTCTCAAAAAATACCCTGATATGCCAGACCTACTTACCAAGGTACGACATATTAGCGCCCATTTCCACAAGTCATCTCCCTCTTTTGCTGGCCTTGCAGTGCTGCAGAAGCGCTTACACTTGCCTCGTCATAGACAAATATGTAACCTCCCTATGAGATGGAATTCAACCTATCATATGTTGGCCAGGATCCATGAGCAGCAGAGGGCAGTATCTCAATTCCAGCTGGAACATGCCCATCAGACGCAGCTGCCAGGCATAAGTACTGCCGAGTGGTTGTGGATTGCAGACATTTGTCAGGTCCTAGAGAATTTTGATTACTGTACCAACATTGTGAGCAGTGATGATGCTAAAATCAGCATTACCATTCCACTGATTTGTTTATTGAAATGCTCTATGGATGGTCTGACTGACCAAAGTGTTAACAACAGTTGCTAGTAATCCGCAGAACCTTGGCCAACTGGCTAAGGCCACCTTTGGTCAGCATCAAGAGGATGAGGAGGATGATGAAGAACAGGAATGGTTTGAAGTTGGGAACCAAGGTACTAACAACCCAAGCTTCATGGCTGTCCAGCATAGATGGCCTGAGGAGGAGCGAGAGACTGAGGAGGAGAAGAGGTTTAGGGAGACAGAATTTATTTTTAGCAGTGACACAGAAAGGTTTCCAGTTCAGAGTGTGACACACATGGCACAATTCATGTCGTACTGCCTTTCTCATGACCGCAGACAACAAATATGGGTTATGTACCTTCCTTGACCCACGCTACAAAGGCAAATTTGCTTCGCTACATATCGAGGCAAATAAGGATTATACTATGGAAACATTCAAGAGGGCTGTAATGGAATAGTTGATGAAACGATTACCCTCAGGTAATGCTGGCATCAGAGGTAGCGTGTCATCTCACGCAACAGGATTACAAGGGAGGGTTACGCATACTAGGAGCAAGAAAGGCAGGGGATTAATGTGCCAAAACTGGTCCATTTTCCACGAACCGTCAACTCAGAACCAGATACCAATTGGGGGAACTATGACAAGGAGGGAACACTTAAGTAAGATGATGAGGGACTATATAGGTGACCATATCAGCATGCTTTCAGAGTCCACAGTTCCCTTTAACTATTGGGTTTCCAAGCTCAACACTTGGCCAGAACTTTCCTTATACTCTTTGGAAGTGCTAGCTTGCCCTGCTGCGAGTGTGTTGTCTGAGCATGTTTGCAGCTCAGCGGGGTCAATAAAGACACATACTCGCACACGACTATCCACGGAAAGTGCGGACAGTTTGACGATGATCAAAATGAACCATAGATGGATTGACCCAGAGTATCTCATGTTGCCTGTTAACAAGACTCAGTAATAACTGTAGCCCCAAAATTTGTATTTCTTAAGTTCAAATAAGTTCCATTGTTTCTCATTCAAGACTATTTTGTCTATTTTGATCTAATGAGATCGCATGACTAATCTAACTTGTTATGCTGCTGCGATTTAATTGTTCAGCCCAATCACCCAGGACAATATTTTTCAAGCCTTTGTACATCATGCACTGGCACAACCACTGTCGAGGCTACACTGTCTAGAACAGGGGTCTCAAACACGCGGCCCGCGGGTCACATGCGGCCCGTCAGGCTGCTTCGTGCGGCCCCCAGGCCCGTTTCCCTGGTCACTATCGCGGCCGGTGCAGGGGCCGCAGCCATTGTCTGCACTTTGTTAGATGAGTGTTTTGCCGGCGCTGCGTTCTCAGAGGCAAGGACTGTGAGCGCGAAGCGCCGGCAAAACAACCATCTGATCTGACATAAATCGCTGCCAGGGGCTGCGCCCCCGGCACCGGCCGCGATAGTCACCGGGGCACGGCCTGCAGATAGCAAGAAGCAGAGATGAGGAGCCGAGGGAACGCGGGACAGGTGAGAAGAATGGTGTTTTTTTATTTTTTGTGTATGTGAAGGTCGGCACATTAACCCCTTAGCGACCTATGACGTACTGGGTACATCATGGCTCCCTGATACTTAAGGATCCATGACATACCCAGTATGTCATGGTGAAATCGCAGCCCCGGTGGATGCGATCGCTGTTTGCATTGCAAATAGGAAATACCTTAGATTCGGGGAGGAGGGGACCTCAGGATGGGTGGTGTCTCCTCCCCGGACCTACGGAGGCTGTGATTGGCTGTGCGGCGTTCGTCAGCCAATCACAGCCACTGTAATGTTCCAGCCATTGAAAATGGCTGTAACATTGAAATCCAGCCCTGATCAGTGCAGATGTAGCACCGATCATTGGCTGGAGCTGGGTGACCTCAGTTTCACCCGCCCCCAGCTCTGATTGGAGAGACCGGCCTTGTGACCGATCTGTCCAATCACTGTAGATCTGGGGCCAGAGACCGCCCCCTCAGCTTCACTCAGGAATCTGTGGGTGGAAGCCGAGAGCGATCGGTAAATTATCACCTTTCACCCACCACCACTGCTCCCACCACCCATTACTACAGGATGGGGACATTACTATAGAATAGGGACAAGGTGGGCACATTACTATAGAATAGGTACAAGGTGGGCACATGTCTATAGGATGGGGACAAGGTGGGCACATGTCTATAGGATGGGGACAAGGTGGGCACATGACTATATCATGGGGACAAGGTGGGCACATGTCTATAGCATGGGGACAAGGTGGGGACATTACTATAGGATGGGGACAAGGTGGGGACATGACTATAGGATGGGGACAAGGTGGGCACATGTCTATAGCATGGGGACAAGGTGGGCACATGTCTATATGATGAGGACAAGGTGGGCACATGACTATAGGATGGGGACAAGGTGGGCACATGACTATAGGATGGGGACAAGGTGGGAACATGTCTATAGCATGGGGACAAGGTGGGCACATGTCTATAGGATGGGGACAAGGTGGGCACATGACTATAGGATGGGGACAAGGTGGGCACATGACTATAGGATGGGGACAAGGTGGGCACATGACTATAGGATGGGGACAAGGTGGGCACATGACTATAGCATGGGGACAAGGTGGGCACATGACTATAGCATGGGGACAAGGTGGGCACATGTCTATAGCATGGGGACAAGGTGGGCACATGTCTATAGGATGGGGATAAGGTGGGCACATGATTATAGGATGGGGACAAGGTGGGCACATGACTATAGCATGGGGACAAGGTGGGCACATTACTATAGTATGGGGACAAGGTGGGCACATGTCTATAGGATGGGGACAAGGTGGGCACATGACTAGCATGGGGACAAGGTGGGCACATGTCTATAGGATGGGGACAAGGTGGGCACATGTCTATAGGATGGGGACAAGGTGGGCACATGACTATAGCATGGGGACAAGGTGGGCACATTACTATAGGATGGGGACAAGGTGGGCACATGTCTATAGGATTGGGACAAAGTGGGCACATGACTATAGCATGGGGACAAGGTGGGCACATGTCTATAGGATGGGGACAAGGTGGGCACATGTCTATAGGATGAGGACAAGGTGGGCACATGACTATAGCATGGGGACAAGGTGGGCACATGACTATAGGATGGGGACAAGGTGGGCACATGTCTATAGGATGGGGACAAGGTGGGCACATTACTATAGGATGAGGACAAGGTGGGCACATGTCTATAGGATGGGGACAAAGTGGGCACATGACTATAGCATGGGGACAAGGTGGGCACATGTTTATAGGATGGGGACAAGGTGGGCACATGTCTACAGGATGAGGACAAGGTGGGCACATGACTATAGCATGGGGACAAGGTGGGCACATGACTATAGGATGGGGACAAGGTGGGCACATGTCTATAGGATGGGGACAAGGTGGGCACATGACTATAGGATGGGGGACAAGGTAGGCACATGACTATAGAATAGGGACAAGGTGGGCACATGACTATAGGATGGGGACAAGGTGGGCACATGTCTATAGGATGGGGACAAGGTGGGCACATGACTATAGGATGGGGGACAAGGTAGGCACATGACTACAGAATAGAGACAAGGTGGGCACATGACTATAGGATGGGGACAAGGTGGGCACATGACTATAGGATGGGGACATTACTAAAAGATGGGGACATTACAAGGATGGGCATAATTCTATTGGATGGGGACATTACTATAGAATAGGGACAAGGCTGGGGTCATTACTATAGGATGGGGACAAGGTGGGCACATTACTATAGGATAGGGAACATTACTAAAAGATGTTGGCCAAAATTTCTATATAGTGATAATTGTAACACTATTAGTTACAAGAAAGGGATAAAATGTAAAAAAAAAATACAAAAAAAGGCATGACTTTATTTTAACATCAAATTTATTTTTTTTTAGATGTAACCAAAGAATGTGCACATTTGTTATAATAAACAAGTGAAAAATGTTGAAAGTCAGTCATCCAAAGTTGTGTAAAAAAATATATATGGTACCAATAAAAATGTCACTTTGTCCTGCAAAGAATGCGGCCCCCAAATTATTTTTTTCCTCTGTGCGGCCCATACACCCAGCCGAGTTTGAGACCCCTGGTCTAGAACAATTGGTCAGGCAGTCTCTATTTGTGTTCTTTATTGATGCTGTGCTCCATGGTGTGTTACACATGGCCCCCTGCGGAATCAGCATTTTTTTTTAATCCTTGGCATGTTAGGCCCTGTTGCTTATCCTACCAATTTTTTTTTTTTTTTAAAAATGCAGTTGGGAGTACCTTCTGATGCTGTGCTCCATGGTGTCTGAACCATTCCCCCCTGGGAAAAGTATTTTTTTTAACTCCTTGGCATGCTATGCACTGTTGCAAATCCTACCAATTTTTTTTTTTTTTTAAAAAAAGCAGTTGGGAGTACCTTCTGATGCTGTGCTCTATGGTGTCAGAACCATACCCCCCTGGGGAAACTGATTTTTTTAAAAATCCTCGGTGTTAGGTAGTGGAATAAAGCCTGAGTTCCAGAGTGAAACAACTGCCACTTCGACAGTGCTGCATGTTTCAGAAACTGTGGTCTAGGAAGCAGGCGATGATGCCTCTCGCTCCCAACCTGCTTTTGGCCAGATGCAAACATCATCAACGTCATCAGCTTCGATGTTCCAGCATGGCGTTCTTCCGGCAATAAAGCAGACACTACTGAATAATTTCAATAGAATTTGAATAGAGGGCCACTGAAACCGGTGGTGTTGGTGAAGGAGGAGGGCAAGACCAATACCCAAATGGCCACATTGGCAATAGCACTCTAAAGTGTTATGGAATACATATTCCAACTTTCACACTAATGACATTGGGGACGGAGAAAACTATAAATGACTGCTGTCCCTCCCCAATGTTACACCACCTGAGGGACCTAAGGAGTCTGAGATTTGAGGACAGTCAGTGGCCCTTTCTTCATTTGAATAGAGGGCCACTGGAGCCGGTGTTGTTGGTGGAGGAGGAGGGCAAGGCCAACATTCCAACGGGCACATTGTAGCTGACCTTTTAAAGTGCTGTCAAATATGTTTCAAAAAAGGAGGTGCGGGACAGACACCAAAGAGAATGTGTAAGTTAGAGCCCTTTCTAATCGAAAAAGGGAGAAAAATGTAAAAAAAAAACATGTGAACATATGCTAAAGTGTTTTTTTTAGGTCGGGACTTGATTTTACGTTTTATTAAAGTGATTAGGCACTGCAAACTGTTTCTTAACAATTTCCCCTCTTTTACTTTGGTTTGAGAGCTGTTCTGGCGACTACGTAAAAGCCTCGTGCTGCTCTGAGCACGTTATTTTAAAACACCAGAAATGCAGTGAGGCACCTTCTACAGGCTGTGCCCATACTGTTTCTGCCTTTTCCCATCCATTTCAGCCATTTCCTTAATCACCTCAGCTCACTGTTAGGTCCATTGTGAAATTATTCAAGTTTCCCATAGACTTACATTGCGCGTCAAATATTTGCAAATAGCCGAATAGTGGCGACCTATTCGTCGGATATTCATCAAAACAGATATTTTGGTATTCGATCATCCCTAAACATGACCTTTAATTTTTTTAAAAAATAATGACATGTTATACAGACATGAACAAAACTTTTGCATTTTTTTTTTAATTGTCTGATTACATCTGTCTGGTTGTTGTGATGCCATTTTCTTGGTGATGAATTGCAAGTGCATGAAGTTATCATCATGCAAAATAAAAATATTTTTGAATTTAGGTATGGTGATGTAATGAACCCCTTCATGAATGTGGGACATAATGGTACATCCTATTTTAACGCGACTTAGCGACCAAGGGACGAACCGGTGCGTCCCAAAAATTGGGAGGGCATAGGGTCTGTGCAGCACGATTGCAGCCAGTGCCTCAGCTTACTCAAAAGCCGAGCCTCTGTATCTGCAGCCAGTGATGGTACCTGTGCTATCCCTGAATGCTTAACCCCCTAATTGCCACGATTAATACCCATCGTGACACTTAGGGATTTAGAAGAGGGAATGTGCTCACTCTGCCCTCTGATCGGGACCCCCACAATGTAATCGTGAGGGCCTGATCATTGGCATGGTGACCTGAAGTTGTCACGATGACTTCCAGGTCATCTGACTACTGGGAGCCTACGGAGACCCAGTGTGATTATGCATGCAGCATAATCCCATGGACTCTCTCAGTGAAGTACTGACTAGAGATGAGCGAACCGGTCCCGGTTCGGCTCGAGGTCGGTTCGCCGAACGGAGGTCCCGTTCGAGTTCGGCTCGTCGAACGTTCGACGAACCGAACTCGAACTGCATAGGAAACAATGGCAGGCAATCACAAACACAGAAAAACACCTAGAAAACACCCTCAAAGGTGTCCAAAAGGTGACAAACAACTCACAACACATGGGAAAGTGACAAGGACATATACTCATGTGAAAACAAAAGAGCTGGACAAGGAAAAAGAGGAGGACACACAGATATATGAGTATTTGCAAGGAAACATCGATTCCATTATTGTGCAACTTGAGCCCTGCTCATTTTAGGCTTCCAATCTTGATAAATTGCCTGATCTCGCCACGTACGCCTTGGGGATCTTGTCGTGTCCTGCAGCCAGCGTTCTCTCGGAACCTGTCTTCAGTGCTGCTGGGGGTCTGCTGGCAGATAAGCACACATGTCTGTCCACTGACAATGTGGACATGGCTCTCAGAGGACTTTTCTTCCCCTGGGTCAGCCAGGGGACGGGAAAGGCACGCGTATTTTTGAGAGTGCTTCATGCCAAGCATCTTTTTCTTTTTCAAAAGGGGGCTCAACCGATGCCAGTCAAGTGGGGTGTGTGTGGCCCAGTTAGTGGAAACGAGGGAGACTGTGGTTGGAGTCCCCTCGCTGTGTCTCTAAAAGAACCAAGATGAACAAGTCATGGCTCTCAGAGGACTTTTCTTCCCCTGGGTCAGCCAGGGGACGGGAAAGGCACGCGTATTTTTGAGAGTGCTTCATGCAAAGCATCTTTTTCTTTTTCAAAAGGGGGCTCAACCGATGCCAGTCAAGTGGGGTGTGTGTGGCCCAGTTAGTGGAAACGAGGGAGACTGTGGTTGGAGTCCCCTCGCTGTGTCTCTAAAAGAACCAAGATGAACAAGTCATGGCTCTCAGAGGACTTTTCTTCCCCTGGGTCAGCCAGGGGACGGGAAAGGCACGCGTATTTTTGAGAGTGCTTCATGCCAAGCATCTTTTTCTTTTTCAAAAGGGGGCTCAACCGATGCCAGTCAAGTGGGGTGTGTGTGGCCCAGTTAGTGGAAACGAGGGAGACTGTGGTTGGAGTCCCCTCGCTGTGTCTCTAAAAGAACCAAGATGAACAAGTCATGGCTCTCAGAGGACTTTTCTTCCCCTTGGTCAGCCAGGGGACGGGAAAGGCACGCGTATTTTTGAGAGTGCTTCATGCAAAGCATCTTTTTCTTTTTCAAAAGGGGGCTCAACCGATGCCAGTCAAGTGGGGTGTGTGTGGCCCAGTTAGTGGAAACGAGGGAGACTGTGGTTGGAGTCCCCTCGCTGTGTTTTACATGCTTTTAGAAGGTCATGACATGGCTTGGAGGTTGACTTTCATCATCTGCAAACTGTTGGCTACCAAAATGCTGCCTTTCCAGCAACTGTGGTTATAGACAATGAGGAACATACTGATGAAGATGAGACGCAGATACCCGATTGGGATGACAACTTAAATATTCAGTCAGGGCAAGAAGAGGCTCGGTCTGAGGGGGAGGGGAGTGCAAACACAACAATTGATGATGAAGTTCTAGATCCCACCTACTGTCAACCCACAGTCAGACACTCGAGAAGGTCAACAGAGGCGGTGGAGGAGGATGCAACCGACGTCGAAGTAACCTTGCGCCTTCCTGGACACAGTCGGAGCACTGGTAGCAAGTCTACAACTGCATCATCAGCCACCACTCTGCCTCTGAGCATTATTCGGGGTGGATCAACAGGTTGCATGGCCTCTAAGCCTTGCCTAGCCTGGTCCTTTTTTGAAATAAAAAAAGATCGCCCAAATTATGTGATCTGTAACATTTGGCATGGTTATCTTACTAGAGGTCAAAACCTCAGCAGTTTGACAACTTCTTCCATGAATCGTCACATGAATAAATATCATATGGCCTGGTGGGAAGCTCACCGTGCTGCAATGCGGCCTAGCGGAGCCAACCATCCACCGCCTGCCCCTTCCAGTGCATCCGCGCGCTCGTCATCTTCTAGTACTGTGGGGACAGCTGTCACACCTGTTTTTCCACCCACAACTTCCACCACTGTAACCGCAACAGGCAGTTTGCTTGGTAGGTCGTCAGTTGGTTTGGAAGGGGAAACAAGTGATTGTGTACAGCTCTCTCAAACATCGATAGCACCAACGTTGGATGAAGGCAACATCATGTCTCCGCCTGCACTTTCCTAACAAACCTGCATTTTTCAAGGGACACCCTACTCAACACCGTCTACACACAGCAGCCAGATCTCTGTCCCTCAGATGTGGTCAAATAAAAGGCCACTTCCTGCGACCCATGACAAAGCTAAGAGGTTGACTCTATCCCTCTGTAAGCTGTTGGCTACCGAAATGCTACCTTTCCGCCTAGTGGACACACAGGATTTTAGAGACCTTATGTCTGTCGCTGTGCCCCAGTACCAGATGCCTAGTCGCCACTACTTCTCTAAGAAAGGTGTGCCCGCGCTACACCAGCATGTCACACACAACATCACCGCTTCCTTGAGAAACTCTGTGTGTGAACAGGTGCATTTCACCACCGATACTTGGACCAGTAAGCATGGACAGGGACATTACATGTCGCTGACTGGCCACTGGGTAACTATGGTGATTGATGGTGAAGGGTCTGCTGCACAAGTCTTGCCGTCCCCACGACTTGTGTGTCAATCCTCTGTCTGTCCAAGTTCCGCCACTGCTTCTGCATCCTCCACCTCATCTGGGTCCTCCACCTCCGCCCCAAGCCTGCCTGGTCAGGCCACCAGCGTTCTCACTGCGCAGAAGGAATCACGCACCCCTCATTACTATGCTGGCAGCAGAGCGCAACGGCATCAGGCGGTCTTTAGCTTGACATGTCTTGGGAATAAGAGTCACACAGCTGAGGAGTTGTGGTCAGCTCTGCGGTCCGAGTTTAATAAATGGTTATCTCCACTCAACCTGCAGCCTGGTAAGGCCGTGTGCGACAATGCTGCAAACCTGGGTGCGGCCCTTCGCCTGGGCAAGGTGACACACGTACCTTGTATGGCTCACGTGTTGAACCTTGTCGTCCAGCAATTTTTAACACACTATCCTGGCCTAGATGGCCTTTTGAACAGGGCACGAAAACTGTCTGCTCACTTCCGCCGTTCAAGCGCCGCAGCTGAGCGACTTGCATCGCTCCAGAAGTCTTTCGGCCTGCCGGTTCATCGCCTGAAATGCGATGTGGCGACACGCTGGAATTCAACTCTCCACATGTTACAGCGACTGTGGCAGCACCGCAGAGCCCTGGTGCAATACGTCATGACGTATAGCCTGGGCCAACAAGATGCAGAGGTGGGGCAGATCACCCTGATGGAGTGGTCTCAGATCAAGGACCTATGCACCCTTCTGCACAGTTTCGACATGGCGACGAATATGTTTAGCGCTGACAATGCCATTATCAGCATGACGATTCCAGTCATTTACATGCTGGAGCACACGCTAAACACTATTCAGAGTCAGGGGGTGGGACAACAGGAAGGGGAGGAACTACAGGAGGATTCATATGCGCAAGACACAACAACATCACCAAGGTCCAGACGTTCATCATCACCAACGCGGCAGGCATGGGACCATGGGGGACAGGGATCAACAAGGGCGCATGGTAGCAGGCGAGATGTTGAGGAAGGTGCAGGAGGACATGAAGATATGGAGGACGAACTGTCCATGGACATGGAAGACTCAGCAGATGAGGGGGACCTTGGTCAAATTTCAGTTGAAAGAGGTTGGGGGGAGATGTCAGAGGAAGAAAGAACGGTTAGCACCTCTATGCCACAAACACAGCGTGGACTTGGTCCGCATGGCTGCGCAAGACACATGAGTGCCTTCTTGTTGCACTACCTCCAACATGACCCTCGTATTGTCAAAATTAGAAGTGATGATGACTACTGGCTTGCCACACTATTAGATCCCCGGTACAAGTCCAAATTTTGTGACATAATTCCAGCCATAGAAAGGTACGCACTTATGCAGGAGTATCAGCAGAAGATGTTACTCGATCTTAGATCGGCTTTTCCACCAAACAACCGTGCAGGTGCAGGGAGGGAATCTCCCAGTTGTAACTTGACAAACATGGGACGGTCTCGTCATCTTCAACAGTCTACACGTACCAGTAGGACCGTATCTGGTGCTGGTAACAGCAATTTAATGGAATCTTTTCATAATTTTTTTAGACCCTCCTTTGCAAGGCCACCAGAGACAACAAGTCTGACACATAGTCAACGGCTGGAGAGGATGATACAGGAGTATCTACAAATGAACATCGATGCCATGACTTTGCAAATAGAGCCTTGCTCATTTTGGGCTTCAAATCTAGAAAAATGGCCAGAGCTATCCAGTTACGCCTTGGAGATTTTGTCGTGTACAGCTGCCAGCGTTGTCTCTGAACGTGTCTTCAGTGCTGCTGGGTGTGTGCTGACAGATAAGCGCACGCGTCTGTCCAGTGACAATGTGGACAGACTGACGTTCATCCAAATTAACAAGTCATGGATCCAGAAGGAATTTACAACCCCTGTGTCATCCTGGGGAGAGTAAATGCTTGTGGATTTGGAATGTGCTTGATGCAAATCTAGCTGTGAAGTGTACAACTATGGCACAACTGCTGCCACTGAATGGGTGGGTGTGTGTGGGGCCCAATTTTTGGAAAAAAGGGAGGCTCCGCTTTGAGTAACCCTTGCTTACATTGTTTTTAAAAGGAGCCAAGATGACCAAGTCATGGTTCAGCAAAGACTTTATCTACCTACCCCGGTGTCATGCTGGGGACGGTTAATTATGGCGTATTTTTGAATGTGCTTGATGCAAATCAAAACATCCTGTTTGCAACTAGGGCACAAGTGCTGCCACTGATGGGGTGTCTGTGTGCCCAATTTTTGGAAAATAGGTAGACTCCGCTTGGAGTAACCCTTGCTTGCTGTGTTTTTTAAAAATGATACAAGATGAACAGATCTGAAGGCAAGATGAAGGCAACATCATGTCTCCGCCTGCACTTTCCTCACAAACCTGCATTTTTTCAGGGACACCCTACTCAACACCGTCTACAGACAGCAGCCAGATCTCTGTCCCTCAGATGTGGTCAAATAAAAGGCCACTTACTGCGACCCATGACAAAGCTAAGTGGTTGACTCTATCCCTCTGTAAGCTGTTGGCTACCCAAATGCTGCCTTTACGCCTAGTGGACACACAGGATTTTACAGACCTTATGTCTGTCGCTGTGCCCCAGTACCAGATGCCCAATCACCACTGCTTCTCCAAGAAAAGCATGCCCGCGCTACACCAGCATGTCGCACACAACATCACCACTTCCTTGAGAAAATCTGTGTGCGACAGGGTGCATTTCAACACAGATACTTGGACCAGTAAGCATAGACAGGGTCATTACATGTCACTGACTGGGCACTGGCAAACTATGGTGAGAGATGGAGAAGGGTCTGCTGTACAAGTCTTGCCGTCCCCACGAGTTGTTTCAATCCTTCTTCTGTATGTAGAAGTTAATACACTGCTTCTGCCTCTTCAACCTCGTGTGGGTCCTCCACCTTGGCGCAAACCCTGTGTGGTCAGGCCACCCTTCCTTGCAACTGCGCACAAGGACTACCACACACCTCCTTACTATGCTGGCAGCAGAGCTCAATGCCATCAGGCGGTCAAAGTTTTACTTTGAAATGTATGGGAAATGTGAGTCACACCGCTATTCCAGAGAATAGTAGTCAGGCAGGGTCAAAACATTAATTGAGGAACAGGAACACAATGGGACGGCCAGGACTTAATCAGAAAACAAGCAGAGGTGAAATGCGGATCGGCCAACAAGGTACATAAACAGCAAGCAGGAAAAGAAGTCAGGTAACAAGCACACAAAATCCTAAAACTGAACTGGGGGTAAAATTAACCAGAGGTTCATAGCTATGTCTGGCAGTGGTCTGCAGACAGGATGGGCATAAAAAAGGGTGTGGTGTCTTCCCATTGGTTGTAGCTGAATGATGGTATTTCATCTGTGAGATACCCACCAGCTACATTCAGCCAGAGATTCTGCATCTGTCAAGGTAATGCAGCCCAGTGGGTGAGCATAACCTGCGTCCACCTGCGCCGCTGGCATCGACTACTCTCCCATCATCAGCACTATTCATGAAAGGAACACGTTGTCACCTGGCGACCGGAATACAAATTGACGGAGCGGACTCCGTTGGTGACTTAACAGCCGTGTGCGGCAATGATGCAAACCTGGCTGCGGGCCATCCTCAGGGCAATGTGACACACGTGCCTTGTATGGCTCACGTGTTGAACCGAATTCTCCAGCAATTTTTAAAACACCATCACGGCCTACATGGCCTTGTGCAGCGGGCACGCTCGCTATGTGCTCACTTCCATCGTGCGCACACAGCAGCTCAACAACTTTCATCACTCCGGAAGTCTTAGGGTCTGGCAGTTAAATGCCGGAAATGCGATGTTCCGACACGCAGGAATTGGAATCTGCACATATTGCAGCGTGTGTGGCAGCACCGCAGAGCCCTGCTGAAATACGGTATGACATATATCCTGGGATAACTTGATCAAGAGGTGGTGCAGATCACGCTGCTGGAGTGGTGTCAGATCAAGGACCTATGCACCCTGCTACACAGTTCACAAATGTCGACGAAGATGTTTTGCACTGGCAATGTCATTCTCAGCGTGACAATTCTGGTCATCTACATGATGGAGCACACTGTAATTAATATTCGGAGTCAGGTGTTGGGACAAGAGGAAGGGGAGGAAGTACAGGAGGAGTCATATGCGGAAGGGATAACAAGATCTACGAGGTCCAGATGGTCAGCGGCACCTATGCGGCAGTCATGGTGAGGGAGATGGATTAACAAGGGCGCATAGTATCAGCAAAAAGTGTTGATGAAAGTGCAGGAGCCCATGAAGAAATGGAGGACGAACTGGCGATGGGCATGGAAGACTCAGCAGATGAGTGAGAGCTTGCTCACATTTCGGTTGTGCGAGGTTGTGGGGAGAGGGCAGAGGAAGGATGCACGATTCTCACCTCTCTGCCACCAACACACCAAGGACTTGGTCCTCCTGGATGCACAAGACACATGAGCGCCTTCTTGCTGCACTACCTACATGACCCTCAGATTGTATGAATTTGAAGTAATCCTGAATACTGGGTTGCCACACTGTTAGATCCCCGGTACAAGACAAAATTTGGCGAACTAATTCCTGCCATAGAAATGGACGCACGTATACAGGAGTATCTGAAGAATGTGGTATGCAATCTTAGATCTACTTTTCCACTAAACATCAGTGCTGCACAGAGTGAATCTCAACGCTTTGTCATGGATAGGAGGAAATGGTCTTTTACTTGTCCACATCGGAGGGACCGAGGGATGGCTGCTGTGCTGAGATGGCGTTGAGTACGGTGTCCCTGCACAGTTGCACTTTTGGTCATATCCCAAAATGAGTTTAAAAAGGACAGATGCTGTTGGAAAGGGGAACAGGTGTGTTGGAAAGGGGAAAAAAGTTTTGGTCCGTGGATTTGGTGGTTAAGCAACTGTAACATTTGCTGAAGAAACACCATCTGTTACACAGGGACTGGCAGATTTGGATAAAGTGGTATATAATCTGTGACCGCTATATAACGAAAATTAATAAGAAAAGAAAGAGAAAGGTATATATCCCCATCAGCAGTCAGTGTCCACCGTGCTCCCAGTTGGAAAAGGAGAGGTTGGCAACTGGAAGGTTTGGTGGAGGATACAGAGCTGTGTGGCTATGAAACTAATAGTAGCCTGAACCGAGTTAGACGCCATTCGGATCTGGAGACTGTGAGCCCTGTTAGCGTCACAGGGTCCACATGCCCACCCAGCCCAGGAACTCCCTGTTAACAACACAGGGGCCATTGAGTACGCTGACCGTGTGCGTAGGGGCCACACCTGTGGACAGCAGGCGCATCAGCAGCAGCAGGCCTGTTAATGCCACTGGGCTGCACAAGCAGGACTGGTAGGACAGGAGCTGGTCTTAACCGTTCTGCGTTACCAACTGTGGTGGTGGCCTGCATCCACCACCCTATCCCTGCCTACCTCTGGCCTAAAGCCGCAATGGGTTCAACACATGGAGGTGTGCTCTTTCGGAGCATAATAGAAGACTGCGCACCTCCTTGTTGGCTCCAGCCCCTTTTATAACCTGGGTCCGCCCCAAACCAGGGTGAACCACAATGCACCTCCTGGAGACAAAAGTAGAGTGAGACGTCATAAGTGGCATAACTAGCGTCCTATTTGGAAACGCAACTTCAATGATGACCTCATGGCTGCCATGACCCAAACACCTCACCAGTCATCGTCTGACCATCAATAATGCGGTGACAAGTCATAGGTGTGGGCCTCTGCAAGCCATTTGGGAGGACACCTGATGCCCTGTGGTCTATATGGGACCCCCACATCAGGGCCAGGGCCAAAGAGTTCATTACCGGACCTAGTCTCTGATGCAGGAAGTGCCTGAGCATGCTCAGTAGCATGAAATACAGTCTCTGAAAAAAGACTATCAGCTTTAGCATGGTGTCTAGGCACAAAACAGGACTTAGACCCGGCACGGAATGCAAGCACCTGTGCAAAGAGGCTTTTCACACTTAGTGTGGGAGCATGCGCTGTATCCCGAAAAGAAGACTTAGCGTCAGGTATAACACAGTCAGGCTGAGCATACTCACTACGCGAAACACTGTAATTATGCTGCAGCTGGGGTACATCGGCACACGCATGCGCACTAGCTGCCTCTCCACACTTAGACGTGGAGGGGAAATTGCTCTTGGAGATGCTGTCTATGAACAGAAGGAAAAGCTAAAGGAAGCCTGACTTTCTATCCCTCCGAATTATGAAATGCAGCAATGAATTCCATGAGTTTGCTATAACATTAGCGTAGCAAAATGTGCATGAGGGTGTGATGTAGAGGTGCTAGAAATAGCTTGTCACCAGTGGGGCACTAATGGAATACAACAGCCAGTTCTATGATGCCACTAAATGGCAGTATTTTGTGCTATCATTATAGCTTATTAAAACAGAGCAGGAGGTTGTCATGCAGAGGTGCTGCACATAGATTTGCAGTAGTGTGAATAGACAAAAGTACAATAGCCACGTTTAGGATGCCACTAGGTACACTGAGTGTTTGCTAGTATAATTGCTGAATTTAAAAAAGTTTGAGTGTGCAATGCAGGCAGACGTGCTGCAAATATCGTTCCAATAGTGTGAATAGACAAAAGTACAATAGCCACGTTTAGGATGCCACTAGGTACACTGAGTGTTTGCTAGTATAATGGCTGAGTTTAAAAAAGTTTGAGTGTGCAATGCAGGCAGACGTGCTTTAAATATCGTTCCAATAGTGTGAATAGACAAAAGTAGAATAGCCACGTTTAGGATGCCAGTAGGTACACTTAGTGTTTGCTAGTATAATGGCTGAATTTAAAAAAGTTTGAGTGTGCAATGCAGGCAGACGTGCTGCAAATATGGTTCCAATAGTGTGAATAGACAAAAGTACAATAGCCACGTTTAGGATGCCAGTAGGTACACTGAGTGTTTGCTAGTATAATGGCTGAATTTAAAAAAGTTTGAGTGTGCAATGCAGGCAGACGTGCTGCAAATATCGTTCCAATAGTGTGAATAGACAAAAGTACAATAGCCACGTTTAGGATGCCACTAGGTACACTGAGTGTTTGCTAGTATAATGGCTGAGTTTAAAAAAGTTTGAGTGTGCAATGCAGGCAGACGTGCTGCAAATATCGTTCCAATAGTGTGAATAGACAAAAGTACAATAGCCACGTTTAGGATGCCACTAGGTACACTGAGTGTTTGCTAGTATAATGGCTGAGTTTAAAAAAGTTTGAGTGTGCAATGCAGGCAGACGTGCTGCAAATATGTTTACAATAGTGTGAATAGACAAAAGTCCAATAGCCACGTTTAGGATGCCACTAGGTACACAGAGTGTTTGCTAGTAAAATGGCTTAGTTTAAAAAAGTTGGAGTGTGCAATGCAGGCAGACGTGCTATGCAAATGTCTTTGCACTAGTGGGACTATAGCAAAGTCCAATAGCCATGTTTAGGATGCCACTAGGTACACTGAGTGTTTGCTAGTATAATGGCTGAATTTAAAAAAGTTTGAGTGTGCAATGCAGGCAGACGTGCTGCAAATATCGTTCCAATAGTGTGAATAGACAAAAGTACAATAGCCACGTTTAGGATGCCACTAGGTACACTGAGTGTTTGCTAGTATAATGGCTGAATTTAAAAAAGTTTGAGTGTGCAATGCAGGCAGACGTGCTGCAAATATCGTTCCAATAGTGTGAATAGACAAAAGTAGAATAGCCACGTTTAGGATGCCAGTAGGTACACTGAGTGTTTGCTAGTATAATGGCTGAATTTAAAAAAGTTTGAGTGTGCAATGCAGGCAGACGTGCTGCAAATATCGTTCCAATAGTGTGAATAGACAAAAGTACAATAGCCACGTTTAGGATGCCACTAGGTACACTGAGTGTTTGCTAGTATAATGGCTGAGTTTAAAAAAGTTTGAGTGTGCAATGCAGGCAGACAGGCTGCAAATATCGTTCCAATAGTGTGAATAGACAAAAGTACAATAGCCACGTTTAGGATGCCAGTAGGTACACTGAGTGTTTGCTAGTATAATGGCTGAATTTAAAAAAGTTTGAGTGTGCAATGCAGGCAGACGTGCTGCAAATATCGTTCCAATAGTGTGAATAGACAAAAGTACAATAGCCACGTTTAGGATGCCAGTAGGTACACTGAGTGTTTGCTAGTATAATGGCTGAATTTAAAAAAGTTTGAATGTGCAATGCAGGCAGACGTGCTGCAAATATCGTTCCAATAGTGTGAATAGACAAAAGTACAATAGCCACGTTTAGGATGCCACTAGGTACACTGAGTGTTTGCTAGTATAATGGCTGAGTTTAAAAAAGTTTGAGTGTGCAATGCAGGCAGACGTGCTGCAAATATCGTTCCAATAGTGTGAATAGACAAAAGTACAATAGCCACGTTTAGGATGCCAGTAGGTACACTGAGTGTTTGCTAGTATAATGGCTGAATTTAAAAAAGTTTGAGTGTGCAATGCAGGCAGACGTGCTGCAAATATCGTTCCAATAGTGTGAATAGACAAAAGTACAATAGCCACGTTTAGGATGCCACTAGGTACACTGAGTGTTTGCTAGTATAATGGCTGAGTTTAAAAAAGTTTGAGTGTGCAATGCAGGCAGACGTGCTGCAAATATGTTTACAATAGTGTGAATAGACAAAAGTCCAATAGCCACGTTTAGGATGCCACTAGGTACACTGAGTGTTTGCTAGTATAATGGCTGAGTTTAAAAAAGTTTGAGTGTGCAATGCAGGCAGACGTGCTGCAAATATCGTTCCAATAGTGTGAATAGACAAAAGTACAATAGCCACGTTTAGGATGCCAGTAGGTACACTGAGTGTTTGCTAGTATAATGGCTGAATTTAAAAAAGTTTGAGTGTGCAATGCAGGCAGACGTGCTGCAAATATCGTTCCAATAGTGTGAATAGACAAAAGTACAATAGCCACGTTTAGGATGCCACTAGGTACACTGAGTGTTTGCTAGTATAATGGCTGAGTTTAAAAAAGTTTGAGTGTGCAATGCAGGCAGACGTGCTGCAAATATCGTTCCAATAGTGTGAATAGACAAAAGTACAATAGCCACGTTTAGGATGCCACTAGGTACACTGAGTGTTTGCTAGTATAATGGCTGAGTTTAAAAAAGTTTGAGTGTGCAATGCAGGCAGACGTGCTGCAAATATGTTTACAATAGTGTGAATAGACAAAAGTCCAATAGCCACGTTTAGGATGCCACTAGGTACACAGAGTGTTTGCTAGTAAAATGGCTTAGTTTAAAAAAGTTGGAGTGTGCAATGCAGGCAGACGTGCTATGCAAATGTCTTTGCACTAGTGGGACTATAGCAAAGTCCAATAGCCACGTTTAGGATGCCACTAGGTACACTGAGTGTTTGCTAGTATAATGGCTGAATTTAAAAAAGTTTGAGTGTGCAATGCAGGCAGACGTGCTGCAAATATCATTCCAATAGTGTGAATAGACAAAAGTACAATAGCCACGTTTAGGATGCCACTAGGTACACTGAGTGTTTGCTAGTATAATGGCTGAATTTAAAAAAGTTTGAGTGTGCAATGCAGGCAGACGTGCTGCAAATATCGTTCCAATAGTGTGAATAGACAAAAGTAGAATAGCCACGTTTAGGATGCCAGTAGGTACACTGAGTGTTTGCTAGTATAATGGCTGAATTTAAAAAAGTTTGAGTGTGCAATGCAGGCAGACGTGCTGCAAATATCGTTCCAATAGTGTGAATAGACAAAAGTACAATAGCCACGTTTAGGATGCCACTAGGTACACTGAGTGTTTGCTAGTATAATGGCTGAATTTAAAAAAGTTTGAGTGTGCAATGCAGGCAGACGTGCTGCAAATATCGTTCCAATAGTGTGAATAGACAAAAGTACAATAGCCACGTTTAGGATGCCACTAGGTACACTGAGTGTTTGCTAGTATAATGGCTGAGTTTAAAAAAGTTTGAGTGTGCAATGCAGGCAGACAGGCTGCAAATATCGTTCCAATAGTGTGAATAGACAAAAGTACAATAGCCACGTTTAGGATGCCAGTAGGTACACTGAGTGTTTGCTAGTATAATGGCTGAATTTAAAAAAGTTTGAGTGTGCAATGCAGGCAGACGTGCTGCAAATATCGTTCCAATAGTGTGAATAGACAAAAGTACAATAGCCATGTTTAGGATGCCAGTAGGTACACTGAGTGTTTGCTAGTATAATGGCTGAATTTAAAAAAGTTTGAATGTGCAATGCAGGCAGACGTGCTGCAAATATCGTTCCAATAGTGTGAATAGACAAAAGTACAATAGCCACGTTTAGGATGCCACTAGGTACACTGAGTGTTTGCTAGTATAATGGCTGAGTTTAAAAAAGTTTGAGTGTGCAATGCAGGCAGACGTGCTGCAAATATCGTTCCAATAGTGTGAATAGACAAAAGTACAATAGCCACGTTTAGGATGCCAGTAGGTACACTGAGTGTTTGCTAGTATAATGGCTGAATTTAAAAAAGTTTGAGTGTGCAATGCAGGCAGACGTGCTGCAAATATCGTTCCAATAGTGTGAATAGACAAAAGTACAATAGCCACGTTTAGGATGCCACTAGGTACACTGAGTGTTTGCTAGTATAATGGCTGAGTTTAAAAAAGTTTGAGTGTGCAATGCAGGCAGACGTGCTGCAAATATGTTTACAATAGTGTGAATAGACAAAAGTCCAATAGCCACGTTTAGGATGCCACTAGGTACACAGAGTGTTTGCTAGTAAAATGGCTTAGTTTAAAAAAGTTGGAGTGTGCAATGCAGGCAGACGTTCTATGCAAATGTCTTTGCACTAGTGGGACTATAGCAAAGTCCAATAGCCACGTTTAGGATGCCACTAGGTACACTGAGTGTTTGCTAGTATAATGGCTGAATTTAAAAAAGTTGGAGTGTGCAATGCAGGCAGACGTGCTGCAAATATCGTTCCAATAGTGTGAATGGACAAAAGTAGAATAGCCACGTTTAGGATGCCAGTAGGTACACTGAGTGTTTGCTAGTATAATGGCTGAATTTAAAAAAGTTTGAGTGTGCAATGCAGGCAGACGTGCTGCAAATATCGTTCCAATAGTGTGAATAGACAAAAGTACAATAGCCACGTTTAGGATGCCAGTAGGTACACTGAGTGTTTGCTAGTATAATGGCTGAATTTAAAAAAGTTTGAGTGTGCAATGCAGGCAGACGTGCTGCAAATATCGTTCCAATAGTGTGAATAGACAAAAGTACAATAGCCACGTTTAGGATGCCACTAGGTACACTGAGTGTTTGCTAGTATAATGGCTGAGTTTAAAAAAGTTTGAGTGTGCAATGCAGGCAGACGTGCTGCAAATATCGTTCCAATAGTGTGAATAGACAAAAGTACAATAGCCACGTTTAGGATGCCAGTAGGTACACTGAGTGTTTGCTAGTATAATGGCTGAATTTAAAAAAGTTTGAGTGTGCAATGCAGGCAGACGTGCTGCAAATATCGTTCCAATAGTGTGAATAGACAAAAGTACAATAGCCACGTTTAGGATGCCACTAGGTACACTGAGTGTTTGCTAGTATAATGGCTGAGTTTAAAAACGTTTGAGTGTGCAATGCAGGCAGACGTGCTGCAAATATGTTTACAATAGTGTGAATAGACAAAAGTCCAATAGCCACGTTTAGGATGCCACTAGGTACACAGAGTGTTTGCTAGTAAAATGGCTTAGTTTAAAAAAGTTGGAGTGTGCAATGCAGGCAGACGTGCTATGCAAATGTCTTTGCACTAGTGGGACTATAGCAAAGTCCAATAGCCACGTTTAGGATGCCACTAGGTACACTGAGTGTTTGCTAGTATAATGGCTGAATTTAAAAAAGTTTGAGTGTGCAATGCAGGCAGACGTGCTGCAAATATCGTTCCAATAGTGTAAATAGACAAAAGTACAATAGCCACGTTTAGGATGCCACTAGGTACACTGAGTGTTTGCTAGTATAATGGCTGAATTTAAAAAAGTTTGAGTGTGCAATGCAGGCAGACTTGCTGCAAATATCGTTCCAATAGTGTGAATAGACAAAAGTACAATAGCCACGTTTAGGATGCCACTAGGTACACTGAGTGTTTGCTAGTATAATGGCTGAATTTAAAAAAGTTTGAGTGCGCAATGCAGGCAGACGTGCTGCAAATATGGTTCCAATAGTGTGAATAGACAAAAGTACAATAGCCACGTTTAGGATGCCAGTAGGTACACTGAGTGTTTGCTAGTATAATGGCTGAATTTAAAAAAGTTTGAGTGTGCAATGCAGGCAGACGTGCTGCAAATATCGTTCCAATAGTGTGAATAGACAAAAGTACAATAGCCACGTTTAGGATGCCAGTAGGTACACTGAGTGTTTGCTAGTATAATGGCTGAATTTAAAAAAGTTTGAGTGTGCAATGCAGGCAGACGTGCTGCAAATATCGTTCCAATAGTGTGAATAGACAAAAGTACAATAGCCACGTTTAGGATGCCACTAGGTACACTGAGTGTTTGCTAGTATAATGGCTGAGTTTAAAAAAGTTTGAGTGTGCAATGCAGGCAGACATGCTGCAAATATGTTTACAATAGTGTGAATAGACAAAAGTCCAATAGCCACGTTTAGGATGCCACTAGGTACACAGAGTGTTTGCTAGTAAAATGGCTTAGTTTAAAAAAGTTGGAGTGTGCAATGCAGGCAGACGTGCTATGCAAATGTCTTTGCACTAGTGGGACTATAGCAAAGTCCAATAGCCACGTTTAGGATGCCACTAGGTACACTGAGTGTTTGCTAGTATAATGGCTGAATTTAAAAAAGTTTGAGTGTGCAATGCAGGCAGACGTGCTGCAAATATCGTTCCAATAGTGTGAATAGATAAAAGTCCAATAGCCACGTTTAGGATGCCACTAGGTACACTGAGTGTTTGCTAGTATAATGGCTGAATTTAAAAAAGTTTGAGTGTGCAATGCAGGCAGACGTGCTGCAAATATCGTTCCAATAGTGTGAATAGACAAAAGTACAATAGCCACGTTTAGGATGCCACTAGGTACACTGAGTGTTTTCTAGTATAATGGCTGAATTTAAAAAAGTTTGAGTGTGCAATGCAGGCAGACGTGCTGCAAATATCGTTCCAATAGTGTGATCAGACAAAAGTACAACAGCCACGTTTAGGATGCCACTAGGTACACTGAGTGTTTGCTAGTATAATGGCTGAATTTAAAAAAGTTTGAGTGTGCAATGCAGGCAGACGTGCTGCAAATATCGTTCCAATAGTGTGAATAGACAAAAGTCCAATAGCCACGTTTAGGATGCCACTAGGTACACTGAGTGTTTGCTAGTATAATGGCTGAATTTAAAAAAGTTTGAGTGTGCAATGCAGGCAGACGTGCTGCAAATATCGTTCCAATAGTGTGAATAGACAAAAGTACAATAGCCACGTTATGGATGCCACTAGGTACACTGAGTGTTTGCTAGTATAATGGCTGAATTTAAAAAAGTTTGAGTGTGCAATGCAGGCAGACGTGCTGCAAATATCGTTCCAATAGTGTGAATAGACAAAAGTCCAATAGCCACGTTTAGGATGCCACTAGGTGCACTGAGTGTTTGCTAGTATAATGGCTGAATTTAAAAAAGTTTGAGTGTGCAATGCAGGCAGACGTGCTGCAAATATCGTTCCAATAGTGTGAATAGACAAAAGTACAATAGCCACGTTTAGGATGCCACTAGGTACACTGAGTGTTTGCTAGTATAATGGCTGAATTTAAGAAAGTTTGAGTGTGCAATGTAGGCAGACGTGCTGCAAATATCGTTCCAATAGTGTGAATAGACAAAAGTACAATAGCCACGTTTAGGATGCCACTAGGTACACTGAGTGTTTGCTAGTATAATGGCTGAGTTTAAAAAAGTTTGAGTGTGCAATGCAGGCAGACGTGCTGCAAATATGTTTACAATAGTGTGAATAGACAAAAGTCCAATAGCCACGTTTAGGATGCCACTAGGTACACAGAGTGTTTGCTAGTAAAATGGCTTAGTTTAAAAAAGTTGGAGTGTGCAATGCAGGCAGACGTGCTATGCAAATGTCTTTGCACTAGTGGGACTATAGCAAAGTCAAATAGCCACGTTTAGGATGCCACTAGGTACACTGAGTGTTTGCTAGTATAATGGCTTAGTTTAAAAAAGTTTGAGTGTGCAATGCAGGCAGACGTGCTCTGCAAATGTCTTTGCACTAGTGGGACTATAGCAAAGTCCAATAGCCACGTTTAGGATGCCACTAGGTACACTGACTGTTTGCTAGTATAATGGCTTAGTTAAAAAGAGTTGGAGTCTGCAATGCAGGCAGACGTGCTCTGCAAATGTCTTTGCACTAGTGGGACTATAGCAAAGTCCAATAGCCACGTTTAGGATGCTACTAGGTACACTGAGTGTTTGCTAGTATAATGGCTTAGTTTAAAAAAGTTGGAGTGTGCAATGCAGGCAGACGTGCTCTGCAAATGTCTTTGCACTAGTGGGACTATAGCAAAGTCCAATAGCCACGTATAGGATGCCACTAGGTACACTGAGTGTTTGCTAGTAAAATTGCTTAGTTTAAAAAAGTTGGAGTGTGCAATGCAGGCAGACGTGCTCTGCAAATGTCTTTGCACTACTGGGACTATACAGAAGTCCAATAGCCACGTTTAGGATTCCACTAGGTACACTGAGTGTTTGCTAGTATAATGGCTTAGTTATAATGAGTTGGAGTGTGCAGAGGACAAGAGGGTACAGTGGCAGGATTGTGGTGCTCTGAGTAGAGGAATGGAAGCCTGCCTTTCTATTCCCTCCTAATGGTGAAATGCAGGGAGGAAATCCCTGACCTTGGCTACACAGACGCTGGCGCTGTTTTCAGGACCTGTCACCTATGGCTCTCTGACCCTGCCGGTTTGAGCCCTTAAAAGGACTGCTATAAAGTGCTCTCCCTAAGCTGTCTAACGCTGTGTATGCAGCGCATACAGCTGTATCGGCGATAGGACTCAGGAGGACGGAGCTGCGACAGTGATGTCTGACACCAAAGACGCAGAAGGCAGATAATGGCGTCCTGGAAGAAAATGTCCGGTTTTATAATGCAGGGACATGTGACATGGACATCCTATCACACATGCCGTTGCTTCTCTGGCTCAAAGTCCACTTAGCTGTGTGTGTGTCTGGGATTGGCTGACATGCTGGCCCGCCCCACAAGACGCGCGCGCTTAGGGAAGGAAGACAAGAAAAAAAAAAAAAATGGCCATTATAGAAACAGCAGTGATCTGAAGGCGCTGTTCACGCACACTATACACTGAAATGTCATAATAGTGTGATTCACAGAGTGACTTACACTATTACAGCAGAAACCAAGCTAGGATTTAGCTGTTTTTTTGCTGCTAGAACCATTCTCGAACGTTTCTAGAACTATCGAGCTTTTGCAAAAAGCTCGAGTTCTAGTTCGATCTAGAACATGCCCCAAAATCACTCGAGCCTAGAACTGGAGAACCACGAACCACGAACCGCGCTCAACTCTAGTACTGACAGCTGCGATGTCCTGCAGTGATCGATCACTACAGCTGCTATCAGAGCACTGTGGGGTTCTGTCCCTTAAAAGGACTCAGTGAAAAAGTAAAAAAGTTTTAAAAGGTAAAAATATTTTTAAAAAAATCAGAAAATATAGAACAACAAAATAAAAAAAATTCTAGTAAATATTTATATTTGTGTGAAAAAAAATAAACAAAAAAGTACACATATTTGCTATTGCTGCATCCATAACAACCTGAACTATAAAACTGTCACACTAGTTAACCCCTTCAGTGAACACGGTAAAAAATAAATAAAAATGTAGCAAAAACTGTCTTTTCAACATACAGCTGACAAAAAAAGTGGAATAAAATGCGATCAAAAAGTCATATATAAATAAAAATAGTAACGATGGAAACATAATCTTGCCCTGCAAAAAACAAACTGCCGCAAAGTTCCATCCACCAAAAGATAAAAAAGTTATAACTCTCAGAATGCAGCAATGCAAAAACTTTTTTTTTCTATTAAATTGTTTTAAGGTGTGAAAGCGAAAAAACAAAAAAAAACAAAAAACACTATAAATATGGTATCCCTGTAGTCGTACCAATTTGATGAATAAAGCTATCTTTATCACTTTTACAGCACAGTGAATAGAGTAAAAAAACAAACAAAACTATTCCTGATTTGTTGTGTCTTCTTGATTCTGCCTCTCAAAAAGTTTAATAGAAAGAGATCAAAAATTATTATGCAACCAAAAATGGTAACAATATAAACTGCAACTCATCCCGCAATAAATGAGCCCCCACATTATTCTGTCGGTAGAAAAAAAAAACAAACTATAGTCTTTAAAATCTTGTGATTTAAAAAATCTTTATTTTGTTAAAAGCGTTTTTTAGTGTGATAGTCAACCAATCCTAAAAAAACTATATAAACATGGTATCGCTGTAATAATACTGATCATAGGAATAAAGCCACCTAATCACCTATACCGCTAGGTGAACAGTGTAAAAAATAAATAAATAAAGACAATTCTTCAAATGCTATTGATTTATTCATTTCGTCTCTAAAAGATCGTGGTACGCCGTGGCTCATATTTATCCTGCTCTCTACACTAAGTGCTTGCATCAGATTACATGTAAGGGGGCGTGCCCATGATCAGGAAAAGCAACATATAAGATGGAGCATCTGTCTGCTGCATCCAAATCATTGCATTATGCAGTACAAGCACAGTGGATGAATAGATAGAAATCCCATGACCACTGAGCTTCTTTTCTCCTTAGCATAAACTGACATGCAGTGCGGTTTCCTTAGATGCAACATGTCAAGTTATACTATGGAGACGCATGTGTCCTCAGCTGAGAAAACAGTCTGCTGCCTCATTAGTGAATAGAACTGTCGTGGGTTTTATCTGAATCATGTATTTTGGAGCTGTGGAGGGAAACCCCAATGTAAGCATTCAGCATAGAGCATAAGATAAATGTGAACTGATCCAAAATGTTATGTACTAAAATTGTCGCCAGATAGCATTCAACTCAACCCACAAAAACACAAGTCCCCATTTAGGTTGATCATTGGCTAATTGAAATATAGGGGGCTTCCACATTACTGGTAGCAGAAAAGCTTTTAAAAAATACTATGACTCCTCCCCTCGAAAAAAGAAATCCAGCAAAATCTGCACTCTTAGGCGGGCTTTGCACACTACGACATCGCAGGTGCGATGTCGGTGGGGTCAAATTGAAAATGACGAGCCTCCGGCATCGCATGTGACATCGTAGTGTGTAAAGGCTCGATGATACGATTAACAAGCGCAAAAGCGTCGTAATCGTATCATCGGTGCAGCGTTGGCGTAATCCATGATTACGCTGACGCGACGGTCCGATGTTGTTCCTCGCTCCTGCGGCAGCACACATCGCTGTGTGTGAAGCCGCAGGAGCGAGGAACATCTCCTACCATCGTCACTGCGGCTTTCGTAGGATATGCAGAAGGAATGAGGTGGGCGGGATGTTTACATCTCGCTCATCTCCGCCCCTCGGCTCCTATTGGCCGCCTGCCATGTGACGTCGCAGTGATGCAATACGACCCGCCCCCTTAATAAGGAGGCAGGTTGCCGGCCAGAGCGACGGTCGCAGGACGGGTGAGTCCATGTGAAGCTGCCGTAGCGATAATGTTCGCTACGGCAGTTATCACAAGGATATCGCAGCTGCGACGGGGGCGGGGACTATCGCGCTCGGCATCGCAGCATCGGCTTGCGATGTCGTAGTGTGCAAAGTGCCCCTAAATCTAAATGCCCCACTCTCTTCTGAGCTCCACAATGTGCCTAAACGACAGTTAGCATCCACATGTTTGGCATTGTAGTATCGAGGAGAGTCCTCTTATATATAAAGGGTCCAGTTTTACAGAAGCACGAGCTGGACACAATTTATGGGCACTAAAATGTACTGGGCACAAGAGCTTATTTGCAATTTTTAATACTGCAACATTCCCTATGTTTGACACCATGGGTGTTTTCCAGAGACCAAATAATCACTGCAGCCATAGATGAATTCACATAGGGGTTTAATTTTCAAAGTTTGGTCACTTGAGGGGGATTTCTTATGTCCTGGCACTTAGGGGCTCTGCAAATGGAGTCTGAAAACAATTGAAAGAAAATCTATGCTTTCAATATCAAATGGCGCTGCTTCCCATTCGAGCCCTGTGGTGCAGCCAAACAGCACTGTATGGTCACATGTGGGGTATTGCCACATTCAGGAGAAATTGTGTAACACATTATGGGGCTTTTTTTACCTATTCCCTTTCTTAAAATTGAATGTATGGGGGTTATAACCACATTTTAGTGGTAAAAATTGTAATTATTTTTTTGTTCACCACCCATAATAGTATAACATTTTGTGACAAACCTATAATGTCAATATGCTCACTGCACCCCTGAATGAATTCATTGAGGGGTGCATTTTGTAAAATGGGGTCACTTGTGGGGGATTTCTGCTGTGTTGGTACCTCAGGGGCTCTGCCAATGTGACATGGCACACCCACATAATTCCAACTAAATATGCACTCCAATATGGCACTCCTTCCCTTCTTCATTTTGTACTGTGTCTTTAAAGTAGTTTTCAACCACATAAGGGGTAATGACGTACTCAGGAGAAGTTGCACAACAAGTCTGTGAAGCCTTCGGAAACCACACACGAGAAAACCCTCTATTTTGATAGGGAATTCAGGGAAAAGATAGTGAAAGCCGCCGAGGAATGGGGGCATCATGTAAAGTAGGATGTTATACTCCATTGCTAGGTAGGGGCAAGTGGTTTTGAGGGACAATTTAGAACAGGAATGATGTATACAGTTACATGTCTCTTTGACTAAAAATATATATTTATGCCTCTCTAAATAATCAAACAAATGTGTGGATTATAACTTACACAAAAACTGTTTGTGTTGTTCCCTGAAAAATTGAATAATTGATCATCATGTATTGGGATGTTTTTAGACTGCCTGTCAAAAAGTTTTGGACCAGAAATGTGTACTACCTTGCCCTATTTAATCTATTATATTGATTGAACTGAGGTAGGGAGGACAGGGTGAGACAAACCTGTCGAGGAATGGGGGCATCTCTCAAATAAGGATGTACTCCATTGACAAGCAGGAACAGATTCTATTAGGGACACTGTACCAGTGTGTCCTATTTGTGGAGATTGTCTCTTTTATATTTTGATATCTGTGTGGATTTCTATATCGTGTAAATCCCCCTCTCACCCATTACTTATAACTGTATAACAAACAAGGATATACACTAATATACAGTAGTGACAGCCTATACACTGTGAGACGGTCCGTTATGTATGTTTTGTATGGGTTAGGTTTTAACATATTCTAATAAAGTATACGTTTTTATCATATATTGGGTATATACTGTCCCAAATCATTGGGCATTTTTTTCCTGTTATCCTTGTGAGAGTACAAAATGTTATGGTTAAATTAACATGTGTAAAAAGTAAAATTTTCATTTTTTTCGTCCACATTGCTTTGATTCCTGTAAAGAACTTAAAGGATTAATACAGTTCTTGGATTTGGTTTTGAGCAGTGTGTGGGGTGCAGCTTTTAGAATGGTGTCACTTTTGGGTATTTTCTGTCACCTAGGCCTCTCAAAGTGCCTTTAAGTGCGATGTGGTTCCTAAAAAAATGGTTTTGTAAATTCTGTTGCAAAATGAGAAATTGCTGAAGAAATTTGAATCCTTTTAACTTCCTAACACACACAAAAAAAATTATTTCAAAAATTGCGCTGGTGTAAAGTAGACATGTGGAAAATGTTATTTAGTAACTACGGTATTTTGTGTGACATAACTCTCGGATTTATGGGCATACAATTTCAAAGCTTGAAAATTGCAAAATTTTCAATATTTTCACCAAATTTCCAAAATTTTCACAATTAAATGAAAAACAAAATCTAAAAACTGCCTAAATATAAAACTATCATGAAGTACTATATGTCACATAAAAACAATGGCAGAATTACCGGGATCTGTTGAAGTGGTCCAGAGTTATAACCTGAGTGAGTGAGTGCAGTCAGTCTTTTTGTCTATATTAAGAGGGTCATAGCTTCTGACCATGCACCCTTCCCCCACTTGCCACAAGAAATCTTATCCTATATAGCAGGTTCCTACTTGCCCATACACAGGAGGTTTTTAACCCAGAGAGAGGCTTCAGCATAGAGTAGGTACCCAGTTACGAGATATGCCCGTGAAGTGGCAACTGGCACTGGGCAGATATACAAATGGTCAATTATATATGCTAAATATCTAATTTTTCTCAGATTTTCCTTAGCAGTAATGCAGGTCCATGTTCACACATTCATAGTTTCCATACATTAGCATTATCAAAGTGCAAACTGTCCTTTTTTTGTATTTTATGTCATGTTCAGTTATGCACCTGTTCACACCTCAGTTTGGTGAGTGCAGTCAGTCTTTAGGCTGCTTTTCACGCAGCGACATTACTAGCAATGTCGCTGATAAAAGCACCCACCCCCGTCAGTTGTGTGTCATGGGCAAATCGCTCCGTGGTGCACAACATCGCTAGGACCCATCACACATACTTACCTGCCTAGCGACGTCGCTGTGGCGGCAAACCGCTTCCTTTCTAAGGGGACAGTTCGTGCGGCGTCACAGCGACTTCACACAGCAGTCGTCCAATAGAAGCAGAGGGGCGGAGAGCAGCCGAAAGAAAGTGACGCCCACCTCGTTGCTGGAGGACGCAGGTATGGTGATGTTCCTCGTTTCTGGGGTATCACACGTAGCAATGTGTGCTGCCTCAGGAACGACGAACAACCTGCGACCTGCAACAGGAATGATATTTGGGATAAGAACGACGTGTCAACGATCAACGATTATGTGAGTAATTTTAATCGTTAGCGGTTGTTCGTACGTTTCACACGCAACGACATTGCTAACGAGGCCGGAAGTGTGTCATTAATTCCGTGACCCCAACGACATCTCGTTAGCGATGTTGTTGCGCTTAAAGCCCCCTTTTTTGTCTATATTAAGAGGGTCATACCTTCTGACCATGCACCCCTCCCCCACTTGCCACAGATAATCTTATCCTATATAGCAGGTTCCTACTTGCCCATACACAGGAGGTTTTTAACCCAGAGAGAGGCTTCAGTATAGAGTAGGTATCCAGTTACGAGATATGCCGTGAAGTGGCAACTGGGCAGATATACAAATGGCCATTTATATATGATAAATATCTCATTTTTCTTAGATTTTCCTTAGCAGTAATGCAGGTTCATATTCACACATTCATGGTTTCCATACTTTAGCATTATCAGAGTGCAAACTGTCCCTTTTTTTGTATTTTATGTCATGTTCAGTTATGCACCTGTTCACTCCTCAGTTTGGTGAGTGCAGTCAGTCTTTTTATCTATATTATGGGGGTTATACCTTCTGATGGTGCACCCATTCCCCCACTTGCCACAGGTAATCTTATCCTATATAGCAGGTTACTACTTGCCCATACACAGGAAGTTTTTAACCCAGAGAGAGCCTTCAGCATAGGATAGGTACCCAGTTACAAAATATGCCGTTGTGCCGCCTCCGCGACAGCCGATGGGTTGCTCGGACCCGGATCCGCAGTGGCTCGAGGCGTCTCCGGATCCGAGACGGGGTCGCACAGCTACCTCAAAAATAAAAAAGGGGGATTGTTTTGGGTGGTGAATGGGATAATGTTCGTGACGCCACCCATGGTGCATGGTAATAGGAGAGACTACCGCTGCTGTATGGGAGCCCGGTGACGATGTTGAAGCAGCAGGATGTTTTAACTCCTCCGTGAGTAAGGGGCTTGGTGTCCCGGAGCCTGGTGATGGGATGGAGTGGGGAACCCATCGGGGCGAAGGGATTTCGGGTACTCACACAGTGCCAAGTCACTGACGCTGACACCAGGTAAACCAAACTCTTGAAATACTCTGCTTTGCTTGGTCAAACACACTAGGTCCGTGCCCCTTTGGTGTTGCTGGTTGGTCTGAAGCTTTGTCCCTTGGCACTGTGTGTAACTTGATGGATGCCTTTCTCCTAAGACTACTCGGGTCCCACTCACCTGCATGGCTAGCAAGGTGAGCCTGCTCTCAGGGTTCACGCTTGGGATTTTCTAGACGATTTTGGGAAGTCCTATCCCCCTCGTTGCGCTAGTACTCAGATTCTGGAGCAGGTGGGAAACGGTTCCTGAAGATTCCATTCCCGTCGGGTGAATTACTGGGCTGCGTGAAGCTACTTCCCAGCCTAGGGTCTGCATATCCCATCGTGCCCTGGCCCCTGCCTGGTTGTAGCACAAGGCAGCCGGCCTGCTTCTGTAGCAGCACTGTACCCTCTTTCACTACCCCCTGCGACCGGGGTTCCAGCTCCTTCTGGCTAGGCCAACGTCTGGCACCTGGAACGGGTACAGGAGCCCAGCTCCACAGCGTGACCTGCATTGTCACCGCTGTCTCACTGCTCAACTCTACTCAACTCAACTACTGAAATCTCTGCCCTCCCTCTTCCGTCCCCCCATCTGGGTGGCCCTATTCCCCTCAGGCTGCCCAATGGGTTGTTGGTGGGTGTGGTGCAGAGTGTTCCTCAGGATTTGCGTACACCTGTTGGTAGCAACACCAAACTGACAGGACCCGTAACCAAGAAGGAGCGGGTACCATGCAGAAGGGCAGATTGCACGGCACCCTTGTGACAACCTGATAGGCCAGGGCATCACATTCCCCCTGGGTTAAACGTAGCTTGTCCGTGAGCTACAGAACACCAAGCATTTATTTTTGTTAAAGGAAGGAAAAAAGGTTAACATTTATTTAACAGATTCATCCCACATTAGGGAGGCACTTTATTGAACCGTTACTAACTAGAGTTGAGCGCGGTTCGTGGTTCTCCAGTACGCGGTTCGAGTGATTTTAGGGGCTGTTCTAGATCGAACTAGAACTCGAGCTTTTTGCTAAAGCTCGATAGTTCTAGTTACGTTCGAGAACGGTTCAAGGAGCAAAAAGCCATTTTTTTTTTTTTCTTGTCTTCCTTCCCTAAGCGCGCGTGTAGTGGGGCGGACTAGCATGTCAGCCAATCCCAGACACACACACAGCTAAGTGGACTTTTAGCCAGAGAAGCAACGGCATGTGTAATTGGATGTCCATGTCACATGTCCCGGCATTATAAAAACGGGTATCTGCCCGTAAGGACGCCATTATCTGCCTTCTGCGTCTGGGTGTCAGTCACCGCTGGCGTAGCTCCTGTCGCCGATACTGCTGTGTACGCTCTACACACAGTGCTATACAGAATAGGGATAGAAGTTTCTTTTATCTCTTGTAAGGGCTAATAACAGCAGGCTCAGAGCCATAGGTGACAGTCAGGTCCGTGGAAACAGATTTTAACAGCTACAGATAAGAGCGTCTGTGTAGCTAAGGTCAGGGACTTCCTCGCTGCATTTCACCATTAGGAGGGATATAAAGTGAGGCTTCATATCCTCTACACAGACCCACAACCCTGCCATTGTACCCTCCAGCCCTTAGCACACTCAAGCTGATTGTTAGTAAGCCATTATACTAGCAAACACTGAGGAAACTTAGTGGCATCCTAAAAGTGGCTGTTGTACTCCATTATTGTCCCACTGGTGCAAAACTATTTGCAGCACCACTGCATTGCACACTCAAACTCATTTTTACTAAGCCATTATACTAGCAAACACTGAGGAAACTTAGTGGCATCCAAAAAGTGGCTGTTGTACTCCATTTGTGCCCCAATGGTGCCAAGCTATTTCTAGCACCTCTGCATGACACCCTCCTGCTCTGTTTTTAATCAGCTATAATAATAGCAAAATATGCTGCAAGTTAGTGGCATACAAAAAGTGGCTGTTGTACTCCATTTGTGCCCCAATGGTGCCAAGCTATTTCAAGCACCTCTGCATGACACCCTCCTGCTCTGTTTTTAATAAGCTATAATAATAGCAAAAAATGCTGCCAGTTAGTGGCATACAAAAAGTGGCTGTTGTACTCCATTTGTGCCCCAATGGTGCCAAGCTATTTATAGCACCTCTGCATTACACCCTCCTGCTCTGTTTTTAATAAGCTATAATAATAGCCAAAAATGCTGCCAGTTAGTGGCATACAAAAAGTGGCTGTTGTACTCCATTTGTGCCCCAATGGTGCCAAGCTATTTCTAGCACCTCTGCATGACACCCTCCTGCTCTGTTTTTAATAAGCTATAATAATAGCCCAAAATGTTGACAGTTAGTGGCATACAAAAAGTGGCTGTTGTACTCCATTTGTGCCCCAATGGTGCCAAGCTATTTTTAGCACCTCTGCATGACACCCTCATGCACATTTTGCAACGCTATTTTTATAGCAAACTCAGGGAATTCCTTGCTGCATTTCATCATTAGGAGGGATAGAAAGTGAGGCTTCCTTTACAGCCCTGGTACACACAGAACACAGCCACTGTACCCACCTGCCCACTTTTGCCATGCTATTTAATTTGCCCAAAGAGCTGACACTTTTTCTGCCATCCTAAAATTGTCTGGAATACTAAGATATTGTTCCTTTGCTGCCAAGCAAGGTACAACACATGTGCATTCTACACTCCTTTCCATTTGTGGAACGCAATAATTAACTGCTGGTAGTCCAGCCAATTTTTTACGAAGGTGGAGGCGTGGATATAATGTTTCCTTCATCCAATGGTGGTTCTCTCGATGTCTGACAGCTCAACAATACCATCTGTTTGCACTTACAAAACAAGTGACGACCTGCCAATCACACTCCCGCTTACGGGTAACGGGGTTGAAGTTCAGTGTGAAAAAGCATGTGTGACTGCTGTCCCCACAGTCACAGAGAATGAAGAGCACGCAGATGCATGTGATGGGGCAGGCGGTGGTTGCACAGCCCCGCTAGGCCGCATTGTAGCACAGTGAAATTCCCATTGTAACTTATGCTTTATTTTAAGTCTTGTATTTGGTGGGATCCCCAGTATGCAGCAAAACCACGCAACATGAAAAGCACTGTATGCAGTTGGGTTCATAAATGATTGTTTCACTTTCCCAAAACAAACAATAAGAACCATGCATTAAATTGAAATAATAGAACAATCTAATCAGTTGCCTACTGCTTGCTAAGCCCTCTGCGGAGCAGCAGTAATTGTGTGTTTGTGTGTGTGTGTTTGTGTGTGTGTGTGTGTGCGAAGACAACTTACTAGTGGCGCATCACAAGAGCTTTCCAGTTATCTACCTAAACATAGACAAAACACATCACCCACCCTGAATACCCTTCTTAGCTGAAGCCTTACAGATAAGGCAGATGATAACAGTTTGAATGCAAACCACACAGCTCTGCAACACAGTCATGTAAATATTGAAAAGCAACATTCAATGCAAACATGTGTCGCTGTCCCTCTATGATTTAAACTGTACGTGACAATTTGACAGTGCAGAGGCAGCAAGTGTGATTGTCTATATAATCATCCTACCCAGAACAGATATGTGTTTTCATAATAAAATAAAGTGTTGCGTGCACGCATTATTGTCTGGGCACAGCCTACCGTACCCGGGTAATGGGATGTCCAGTTGCCATAAATACAGACTTTACGCTCCTATCATGGTTAACAGTATAGACAGCACCGGAAGAATGTTGGTCTGTGGCACAGGATGCTGCTCACTGGCGTTACGGTACTCCTCACCAAACTCCAAAATGTGCTTGACTCACTCTCGGGAGGCCACTAAAACTAACTGCACCCAACATCAGCCCCAGGTTTCCCCTTATACTGCAGTGGCGGTCCCCACTGACCGCAATACCGAGAGAGGCGTCACGAAAATACATATAAAGAAGCAACCTAAGTGTGACCAGACTCTTCCTCCACGTGGAGTCCCTGAAGGTAATGCACCAACACAACACCTGTGGGGCTTATCACTGACTGAGAAAAGCCTCTTTGCACAGGTACTTGCACTCCGTGCCGGGTCTAAGTCCTGTGTTGTGCCTAGACAGCATGCTGAAGCGGATAGTCTTTTTTTCAGAAACTGTATTTCATGCTACTGAGCATGCTCAGGCACTTACTGCATCAGAGGCTAGGTCGGATAATGAACTCTTTGGCCCTGCCCCTGATGTGGAGGGCCCATATAAACCACAGAGCATCAGGAGTCCTGACAATTTGGCCAGGCCACTCCCAACAGGCTTGCAGAGGGCCGCCCCTATGACTTGTCACCTCATTGCTGTTGGTGAGACGATGACTGTTGAGGTGTTTTGGTTGTGGTAGCCATGAGGTCATCATTCAAGTGTCGGTTCAAAATAGGACGCTAGTTATGCCACTCATGACGTGTCACTCTGCTTTGGTCTCCAGGAGGTGCATTGTGGTCCACCCTGGTTTGGGGCGGACCCAGGTTATAAAAGGGGCTGGAGCCAACAAAAAGGTGCCCAGTCTTCTATTATGCTCCGAAAGAGCACACCTCCATGTGTTGAACCCATTGCAGCTTTAGGCCAGAGGTAGGCAGGGATAGGTCATCGATGCAGGCAGCCACCACAGTTGGTAACGCAGAACGTTTAAGAACAGCCACTGTCCTACAAGTCCTGCTAGTGCAGCCCAGTGGCATAAACAGGCCTGCTGCTGATGCACCTGCTGTCCACAGGTGTGTCCCCTACGCACACGGACAGCGTAACCAATGGCCCCTGTGTTGTTAACAGGGAGTTCCGGGGCTGGGTGGTCGTGTGGACCCTGTCACGCTAACAGGGCTCCAAGTCTCCATATCCGAGTGGCGTCTAACTCGGTTCAGGTCACAATTTGTTTCAGAGTCAACCTGCTCTGTATCCTCCACCTAACCTTCCAGTTGCCAACCTCTCCTTTTCCATCTGTGAGCATGGTGGACACCGAATGGCGATTGGGATATCTACCTTTCTCTTTCTTTTCTTCTTAATATTTTTTATATAGCGGTAACATAGTATATACCACCTTATCCAAATCTGCCAGTCCCACCATAACAGATGTTGTTTCTTCAGCAAATGTTACTGTTGCTTAACCACCAAACCATCGGACACAAACTTTTTTACCCTTTCCAACACACCTGTTCCCCTTCCCACCAGCATCTGTCCTTTTTCAACTCAGTGCAAAAATGCAACTCTGCAGAGACACCGTACTCAACGCCATCTCAGCACAGCAGCCAGCCCTCGGTCCCTCAGATGTGGACAGGTAAGACCATTTCCTCCTATCGATGAAAAAGCGTTGAGATTCACTCTGTGCACCACTGGTGTTTAGTGGAAAAGCAGATGTAGGATTGCGCAACACCTTCTGCTGATACTCCTGCATATGTGCGTCCCTTTCTATGGCAGGAGTTATTTCGCAAAATGTTGTGTTGTACCGGGGATCTAACAGTGTGGCAACCCAGTAGTCAGCATGACTTGCAATTCATACAATCCGAGGGTCATGTTGTAGTTAGTGTAGCAAGAAGGCGCTCATGTGTTTTGAGCATCCAGGAGGACCAAGTCCTTGGTGTGTTGGTGGCGGAGAGGTGAGAATTGTGCCTCCTTCCTCTGCCCTCTCCCCACAACCTCGCGCAGCCGAAATGTGAGCAAGCTCTCACTAATCTGCTGAGTCTTCCATGCCCATCGCCAGTTCGTCCTCCATTTTTTCCTGGGCTCCTGCACCTTCCTCAACTGTTTTGCTGATACTATGCGCCCTTGATAATCCCTCTCCCCCACTGTACCATGACTGCCGCCAAGGTGCCGCTGACCATCTGGACCTTGTAGATCTTGTTATCCCTTCCGTATGTGACTCCTCCAGTACTTCCTCCCTTCCTCTTGGACCAACACCTGACTCCGAATAATGCTTACAGTGTGCTCCATCATGTAGATGACCAAAATTGTCACGCTGAGAATGGCATCGCCAGTGTTAAACATCTTCGTCGACATTGCATAGGTCCTTGATCTGACACCACTCCAGCAGCGTGATCTGCACCATCTCTGGATCAAGTTAGCCCAGAGTACACATCATAACGTATTTCAGCAGGGCTCTGCGGTGCTGCCATAGACGCTGCAACATATGCAGATTCCAATTCCTGTGTTTTGGAACATCGCATTTCAGGAGTTTAACCACCAGACCTTAAGACTTCAGGAGCGATGAAAGTTGTTGAGCTGCTGGGTGCGAACGATGGAAGTGAGCACATAGCGAGCGTGCCCGCTGTACGAGGCCATGTAGGCCGGGATGTTGTTTTAAAAATTGCTGGAGAATCAGATTAAACACGTGAGCCATACAAGTCACATGTGTCACATTGCCCTGACGAAGGCCCTGATGAAGGCCCGCAGACATGTTTGCATCATTGCCGCACACGGCTGTTAAGTCACCAACGTAATCCGCTACGTCAATTTGTACTCCTGTTGCAAGGTGACAACGTGTTCCTTTCGTGCATAGTGCTGATGATGGGAGAGGAGTCGACGCCAGCGGCACAGGTGGATGCAGGTTATGGTCACCCACTGGGCTGCGTTACCTTGACATGCAGAACCAATGGCTGAATGTAGGTGGTGGGTATCTCACAGATGAAGTACCATCATTTAGCTACAACCAATGGGAATACACCACACCCTTTTTTAGGCCCCTCCTGTCTGCAGACCACTGCCAGAAATAGCTATGAACCTCTGGTTACTGTTACCCCCAGTTCAGTTTTATGATTTTGTGTGCTTGTTACCTGACTACTTTTCCTGCTTGCTGTTTATGTACCTCGTTGGCCGATTCGCATTTCCCCTCTGCTTGTTTTCTGATTAAGTCCTGCCCCTCCCATTCTGTTCCTCTTGCTCAATTAATGTTTTGACCCTGCATGACTACTATTTTCTGGAACTGCAGCCTTCCACAGGTATTGATCAACTTGGGCCCTGTGTCATTCAAAATCACTGTATAGGGGTTAAAGAGTTTCAGGGTCCTGGGGGTCCAGCTTGGTGAGTGGCTTCCCATTAGCCTATCCTTTACAGCTCGTCTGAGTGTGTCAACCCAGGCAGGCATTACACCGTGCCCCCTGCAGAAGGCCATATAGGCCGGGATAGTGTTTTAAAAATTGCTGGACAATCAGGTTCAACACATGAGCCATACAAGGCACGTGTGTCACAATGCCCTGAAGAAGGGCCGCAGACTGGTTTGCATCATTGTCGCAACCGGCATTCCCTGGCTGCTGGTTGAGTGGAGACAACCATTGATGAAACTCGGTCTCACTCTACAGAGCTAACCGTCCACAACTACTCAGCGGTGTCTCACATTTCCCCTACATTTCAAAGTAAACATTTGACCGCCTGATGGCCTTGAGCTCTGCTGCCAGCATAGTAAGGAGGTGTGTGGGATTTCTTGGGTGCAGTTATAAGAAAGGGTGGCCTGACCACACAGGGTTTGGGCTGAGGTGCAGGACCAACACGAGGTTGATGAGGCAGAAGCAGTGGAGGAACTTGTACATACAGTACAGAGGAAGGATTGACACACAACTCGTGGGGACGGAAAGACTTGTACAGCAGACCCTTCTCCATCTCTCATAGTTACCCATTGCCCAATTAGCAACATGTAACTCCCCTGTCCATGCTTACTGGTCCAAGTATCTGTGGTGAAATGCACCCTGTCACACACAGAGTTTCTCAAGGAATCGGTGATGTTGTGTGCGACCTGCTGTGTTAGCGCGGGCACCCCTTTCTTGAAGAAGGAATGGCAAATGGCCATCGGCTCTTAGGGCACTGCAATGGGCATAAGGTCTCAAAAATCATTGGTGACAAAAGGGTGTAAAGGCAGCCTTTCTGTAGCCAACAAGTTTGAGATGCTGAAACTAAACCTCATAGGCATGTCATACACTTCGAAAATCATATAAAAAACAGCGAGGGGACTCCAACCACAGTCTCCCTCGTTTCCACTAATTGGGCTACACACATCCCACTTGACTGTCATCAGTTGAGCCCCCTTTCCAAATTGAAAAAGATGCTTTGCATAAAGCACTCTCAAAAATACGCCTGCCTTTCGCCTCCCCTGTATGACCCAGGGGAAGAAAAGTCCTCTGAGAGCCATGACTTGTTCATCTTGATTCTTTGAGAAACACAGCGAGGGGACTCCAACCACAGTCTCCCTCGTTGCCACTAATTGGGCCACACACACCCCACTTAACTGGCATCAGTTGACCCCCCTTTTCAAAATGAAAAAGATGCTTTGCATGAAGCACTCTCAAAAATACGCCTGCCTTTCGCCTCCCCTGGATGACCCAGGGGAAGAAAAGTAAGCTGAGAGCCATGACTTGTTCATCTTGGTTCTTTGAGAAACACAGCGAGGGGACTCCAACCACAGTCTCCCTCATTTCCACTAATTGGGCCACACACACCCCACTTGACTGGCATCACTTGACCCCCCTTTTCAAAATGAAAAAGATGCTTTGCATGAAGCACGTTCAAAAATACGCGTGCCTTTCGCCTCCCCTGGATGATCCAGGGGAAGAAAAGTCCTCTGAGAACCATGACGTGTTCATATTGGTTCTTTGAGATACACAGCGAGGGGACTCTGACAACAGTCTCCCTCGCTTCCACTAATTGGGCCATACACACCCCACTTGACTGGCATCAGTTGACCCCCCTTTTCAAAATGAAAAAGATGCTTTGCATGAAGCACTCTCAAAAATATGCCTGCCTTTCGCCTCCCCTGGATGACCCAGGGGAAGAAAAGTCCTCTGAGAGCCATGTCCACATTGTCAGTGGACAGACGCGTGTGCTTATCCGTCAGCAGACCCCCAGCAGCACTGAAGACAGGTTCCGAGAGAACGCTGGCTGCAGTACATGACAAGATCCCCAAGGCGTACGTGGCAAGCTCAGGCAATTTTTCCAGATTGGAAGCCTAAAATGAGCAAGGCTCAAGTTGCACAGTAATGGCATCGATGTTCCCTTGCATATACTCATATATCTGTGTCGCCTCCTCTTTTTCCTCGTAACGCTGTTTTGTGTTCGCATGAGAATTTGTTCTTGTCACTTTCCCATGTGTTTGTGTTGTGTTGTGAGTTGTTTGTCACCTTTTGGACACATTTGAGGGTGTTTTCTAGGTGTTTTTTATGTGTTTGTGATTGCCTCCCATTGTTTCCTATGCGGTTCGAGTGGTTTGCCGAACCGAACTCGAACGATACCTCCATTCGGCGAACCGAACTCGAGCCGAACCACGGCCGGTTCGCTCATCTCTATTACTAACATCCATGAGTTCGCCTGCCAACAGGGGACGCCACCTGCTTTAGTGGCAGTGGGGACCCAACCTTCCACGTTGAGGTCCCTCCCTGCGACAGTCCAGTCCCAACGTCTCGGATCACAATAACCCCCCTCCCAAACAACCTGGCTCCCCTGGAAACCTAGATGGGTCCTTGGGCCAAGTTAAGGTCCCGGGGTGTGCCAGACGACTCCCGTTGGCACAAGTGGTGCAGTTCTTCTTACAAGACACAAGTTTGTGTTGGTCACGTCAATCCTGTGACCGTGGTCCATTTTTAACTATAAAAACGTGGAAGTCTTTGCAAAAACACAATAAAAGTCCCTGTACCATAGTAAAACTGCTGTCAATCTAGGAGAAAAATGGGTTACTTTCCCATGCAATTAGCTTTTCATTAATTCTCTAATTTTCTAACATTTTTCTATATGGAAAAAAAAAACTGTGGAAAATAACAAATGGAAAACACAGATACCTAACAATGTTACGTACCACATTTTTGCCCTGAGCAACCTGGCAGCTGTTGCCCCCTGCGCCGCCCCCATCCAAGACCTCCTGGTGCCACCTGCCAGTGTACAAATCTCAAGAACCTGATGGCCTCTCCCCTGGAACAAAGAGCAGGGAGAGGTTCAACAAAGATGGCGCAACCTACTTGCTTGAACTTGTTGACTACCACCTTCCATCGGGGACCCTGGTGTTGGCCGCCCGACAGCCTCCTCATCTGAACATTGAGGACGTTCAACAAAAGTGGTAATCTGGTAGCTTTAGACGTACAGGCTCCGGATCCCTTAGCACCGCGCGCCCTTGGGGAACATCCTTGCATAATGCCCCGGTAGGCCACAGCGAAGGCAGATGGGCACTACTTCAACTTCCATGTCGCCAGCAGAAGTTTCCTCCCCGGAACTGGACTCCATTTCCATCTCCATGATTTCTAACTCCATTTGAGCTCGTGACGACAACCTCATTCTTTAGCCATTGCCTCCATAACGTGGCACCCACGCGGCCTCTGGGGTGCTGGATCCGGTGTCTCCTTCGATTATCCCCTCCAGTACCAAATCCACGGGAACCGGACCTGCTTGATTGGGGACCTCAGACAGATCACCCCTCTCGCAGGCCTCGGGGTCCGCTGCCAAAGGAGCGGGTGACATCCCCGGTTCAGCCGAGGCAGAAGGCGGAGGCAGCGGAGAGCAGGTGCTGGCAAGGAGCGGGGACAGTCTGGATCCCTCAGCCGCATTGGCTGGATCAGTGAAATCATCAGGGACTGGGTCGCCGCTTACCCGCTCCGCACGCGGGTCTTCCCTCTCGCGCGCTTGCACTGACGCAGTTGCTTGCTGCACTCTCCTCCGCCAGGCCATGCTGGGCGCCAGGCCCTCAATGTCGCGGCCCCATTTCTCCACCATCTTGCCTCTGCATTGTCCAGGAAAAATATGGCAGAGTCCTGGCATCCCTGCTTCTCTTCCGCTTTCGTTACATTCAGGCATGCCCCCTCGGTTTTCTCCTAGCACTCTTTCGTGCGCTGTGGCCCTCTGAGAACTTCCGGTTCCTGTTATAGGCTGAAGATGAAGGGCGGGGCTTCGGCTTCGCGCCCATTTCCAAGAAAATGGCATTTTTGGCGCGAAAACAGCGGCAAAATGGAGGACGTCGCGGAAAACGGAATTTTGTATTGCGACTTTAACTTCTCAAGGCACACGTCACCCTGGTTAGTGGGTCCTGCTCGCATCCTGTTCATGACGCCAAGTTTTCCTAAGGTGTGCCACCCCAGAGACAGCTGATGGGCTGCTCGGACCCGGATCCGCAGTGGCTCGAGGGGTCTCCGGATCCGAGGCAGGATCGCACGGCTACCTCGGAAATAAAAAAGGGAGATTGTTTAGGGTGGTGAATGGGATAATGTTCGTGACGCCACCCATGGTGCGTGGTAATAGGAGAGACCGCCGCTGCTGTTGGGGAGCCCGCTGACGATGTTGAAGCAGCAGGATGTTTTAACCAGGATGTTTTAACCCCTCCGTGGGTAGGGAGCTTGGTGTCCCGGTGCCCGGTGATGGGAAGGAGTGGGGAACCCGTCTGGGCGAAGGGATGTCGGGTAATCACACAGTCCAAAGTCACTGACGCTGACACCAGGTAAACCAAACTCTTGAAATGCTCTGCTTTTCTTGGTTGAGCACGCTGGGTCCGTGCCCCTTTGGTGTTGCTGGTTGGTCTGAAGCCTTGTCCCTTACCGTTGTGTGTAACTTGGTGGATCCCTTTTGCCTAAGACTACTCGGGTCCTGCTCACCTGTGTGGCTAGCAATGTCATGGCTAGCATGGTGAGCCTGCTCTCAGGGTTCACGCTTGGGATTTTCTAGACGATGGAATGTCCTATCCCTCTCGTTGCGCTAGTACCCCGATTCTGGAGTGGGTGGGGAACGGCTCATGAAGATTCTGTTCCTGTCGGGTAAATTACTGGGCTGCGTGAAGCTACTTCCCAGCCTAGGGTCCGCGTACCCTGTTGTGCCCTGGCCCCTGCCCGGTTGTAGCACAAGGCAGACGGCCTGCTCTCTGTAGCAGCACCGTACCCCCTTTCACTACCCCCTGCGACCGTGGTTCCAGCTCTTTCTGGCCAGGCAAACGTCTGGCACCTGGCACGGGTACAAGAGCCCAGCTCCACAGCGTGACCTGCACTGTCACCGCTGTCTCACTGCTCAACTCTACTCAACTCAACTACTGACATCTCTGCCCTCCCTCTTCCATCCCCCCATCTGGGTGGCCCTATTCCCCTCAGGCTGCCCAATGGGTGGTTGGTGTGTGTATTGCAGAGTGTTCCTCAGGATTTGTGTACACCTGTTGGTAGCAACACCAAACTGACAGGACCCGTAACCAAGGAGGAGCGGGTACCATGCAGAAGGGCAGATTGACCTGATAGGCCAGGACGTCACACCGTGAAGTGGCAACTGGGCAGATATACAAATGGCCATTTATATATTTTATAAATTTCTCATTTTTCTTAGATTTTCCTTCGCAGAAATGCAGATCCATGTTCACTCATTCATGGTTTCCATACTTTAGCATTATCAGAGTGCAAACTGTCCTTTTTTGTTTTTTAGAGTAATAACCTGTCAAAGTGACACTGGTCAGAGTCGTAAAAAATGGCCTGGCCATTACAGAGTTTTCAGGCACAGGGATGAAGGGTTAAAAAAAAGCTAACGTGCAAAAGTTTTGCATATCGTATTTATTGATCCTGTGGGCGTGGTAACATGCTAAGAGGGCAGACTAGTCAGGATAAATAACGCCTTTGTGACTAGTCCCTGCACTCATTAACATTTCATAAAGTATCTCTAAAAATTATTTTTCTAGAGATCTCTTTGTCTATGCTACTAGTTACAGGGACGGTTAGGCAGGAATTAGCAATATACACCCAGAACTGCTTATGGCTCTGGGTGTGTATTGTACCTGACAGGTTCACTTTAAGTAGAATTGAGCTAACAATCACAGAAGGGGAGAATAACTTGAGTATTCTAGTAAAAATTGAGCTGAGCAGCAGTAATCTATTCTACATTAGTAGTGTTTCTATCATAGCAAGTTATGTATACAAAAAAGATGTCTATTAAAGGGAACCTGTCATGTCGTTTTTTTTTTTATATTAAACTGCCCCAAATGTGTTTAAATGATTCAATGTGCATCAGGCTGGGGCTACACAAGGATTACTGCGATCCCCTCACATGACACTCGGCTCACGCTGGCAGTACAGCAAAGCCGAGCGTCATGCGAGTGTCCCTTGAGACTGAGGCCCAACCGTGCGAGCAGACCTCAGCTGTGGGGGGTGGGCCTGCACTGAGGAGGGGAAGGAGGGATTTTTCTCCCTCTCTCCTCCGTAGCTGCTTATTGCCATTCTCGCTTTGCACTTGCGGTACACCGGTGTACCGCGAGTGCAGTGCGATTTTTCTCTTGCCCCATACACTTGAATGGGTGCGAGAGAAAGAGTCTCACATTACAATCGCAGCATGCTGCAATTGTTTTCTTGGTCTGATTAGGGCTGAGAAAATAATTGCTCATGTGCGCTGACACACAGGCTAATATTGGTCCGAGTGGAATGCGATTTTTTTTATCACACTCCACTCGCACCGATTTTCATGCCATGTGGCATAGGCCTCAGTATCAATGTATTTTTCATTAAAAAAGACTTTATATGCTTAGGTAAATGCAGTAAATACCTTGGGTTTTAGTCATAGGGGCCTTTTTGCAGTTATCAATCACTGTCACTCAGGTTCAGAACTTGACAGTGATGCACATTGGATAATTTAAAACACATTGGGGGCAGTTTAATATAAACATTGACATGATAGGTTCCCTTTAAATGTAAAATTTTTAAGACCAAGCAAGTTGATCTTGAGGATATAAATTCAATCTTTCACTTGTACTGCAATTTAAGTTTACCTCAATAAAAAAACATCCTGCTTGAAACCACAAAGGCATTAAATAAATTACAGCCCTCAATATATATTTCATTTATTCATTATGCTTTCTTATATACTTCAACAATTTCAACAGTGCTCTAAAAGACATTATCATCACTCACTGATCCCCAATGGTACTGATAATCTAAATTCCATATGAGGATGTATTTTTGAGATTTTGAGAATAAAAGAGAGAACATGCAAACTACATTTAGATGTCCTTGGTCTGATTTCAACCCACCTCCACAAAAGGTACAGAGCTAACCACTGAAACGTAATACTAATGTATATAAAAATCTAAAGAATGTCTAATCTATTTCATAACTATATTGTTTACTCCACTAAAATGTATGACTTTAGGATATGGCAAAATGATTTTTAAGATGTAGAAAGCTAGTCTTTCCAAGCTTTCATTATACTGTATGTAAATTCACCAATGTCTTCTAGTAAAAAAGTATTCCAAACATTTTTCTATTAACTTTTATGAAACTTATGGAAAAAGATCAATACATGTAGGGGCTCATACTTTATATAGGGGACTATGTGGGGTCTCATATTATATATTGGTGGGCTATATTGGGACTCATACTGAATATATGACCATTATGTTGGGCTCATATTATATATTTGAGGGCTATGAGGGGATCATACTGTATATAAGACTTAGTGAGGGTTACTACTGTATATAGGGAGAATATTTGGAGGCTCACTTTATATAGGGGATTTCCACTGTATATAGGGAGACTGTGTGGGGGCTTATGTTGCATATGGTGGAACTATTGGTGGGCTCATGCTGTTTGTAGAGGCCTATGTGGGGGCTTATGTTGTATATGGAGGGCTATGTGTGGGCTCATATGGTAGATGTGAGGTGTCAGCATACTTACTTTTTCTCAATATAAAGTGATACAAGTAATATTAATTTAAAATCATTTCTTCCTATTGATTTCGCACTCCACAGCAGTCTTAAGCCCGCTTTACACGCTTCAATATATCTCACAATCCGTCGTTGGGGTCAAGTTGTAAGTGACGCACATCCGGCATCGTTTGTGAGGTATCTGCATGTGACAGCTATGTGCGATCAGGATTGAACGCAAAACCGTTGATCGCAAACACATCGTATCATTCTCTAGAATTGAGCGTTTTGTTGCACGAACCTAGTGAATTGTAACGTGTGACATCCCTCATACGATTTCGGTGTCTGATGCTATGTGCGCAGGTGTGCGCTCTGCACCGCAGCTTAAAAATGGTCCGCTTCAGAGCGCAGCTGAAAAGCTGCGTTCTGAAGCGCCTCACAATGTCTGTCATTCACTAATCTCTGTCAGTCGGTCACTATCTCTGTCCCTCACTCTCTGTCCATGTCAGTCTATCCCCCTCTCTCATATACTCACCGATTCCCGATCCCCGGCGCTGCACGGCGTTCACACTGCTCCGGCGGCTTTTACTGTTTTGAAAAAGCCGGCCGCCCATTAAACAATCTCGTATTCCCTGCTTTCCCCGCCCACCGGCGCCTATGATTGGTTACAGTGAGACACGCCCCCACGCTGAGTGACAGCTGTCACACTGCACCCAATCACAGCAGCCGATGGGCGTGTCTATACTGTGTAGTGAAATAAATAATTAAATAATTAAAAAAAATGGCGTGCGGTTCCCCCCAATTTTAAAACCAGCCAGATAAAGCCATACGGCTGAAGGCTGGTATTCTCAGGATGGGGAGCTCCACGTTATGGGGAGCCCCCCAGCCTAACAATATCAGCCAACAGCCGCCCAGAATTGCCGCATACATTAGATGCGACAGTTCTGGGGCTGTACCCGGCTCTTCCCGATTTGCCCTGGTGTGTTGGCAAATCGGGGTAATAAGGAGTTATTGGCAGCCCATAGCTGCCAATAAGTCCTAGATTAATCATGTCAGGCGTCTATGAGACACCCTCCATGATTAATCTGTAAATTACAGTAAATAAACACACACACCAGAAAAAATCCTTTATTAGAAATAAAAAACACACACATATACCCTGGTTCACCACTTTAATCAGCCCCAAAAAGCCCTCCATGTCCGGCGTAATCCAGGATGCTCCAGCGTCGCTTCCAGCGCTGCTGCATGGAGGTGACCGGAGCTGCAGCAGACACAGCCGCTCCGGTCACCTCCACGCAGGTAATGAAGACAGCCGCGCGATCAGCTGCTGTCACTGAGGTTACCCGCTGTCACTGGATCCAGCGGTGGCCGCGGGTAACCTCAGTGACAGCTCAGCTGATCGCGCTACTCACCGCTGCTCCTATCACCTCCACGCAGCAACTGAGGTGAGTAGCGCGATCAGCTGGGCTGTCACTGAGGTTACTCGCGGCCACCGCTGCATCCACCGCTGGATCCAGTGACAGCGGGTAACCTCAGTGACAGCAGCTGATCGCGCGGCTGTCTTCATTACCTGCGTGGAGGTGACCGGAGCGGCGGTGTCTGCTGCAGCTCCTGTCACCTCCATGCAGCAGCGCTGGAAGCGACGCTGGAGCATCCTGGATTACGCCGGACATGGAGGGCTTTTTGGGGCTGATTAAAGTGGTGAACCAGGGTATATGTTTGTGTTTTTATTTCTAATAAAGGATTTTTTCGGGTGTGTGTGTTTATTTACTGTAATTTACAGATTAATCATGGAGGGTGTCTCATAGACGCCTGACATGATTAATCTAGGACTTATTGGCAGCTATGGGCTGCCAATAACTCCTTATTACCCCGATTTGCCAACGCACCAGGGCAAATCGGGAAGAGCCGGGTACAGTCCCAGAACTGTTGCATATAATGTATGCGGCAATTCTGGGCGGCTGTTGGCTGATATTGTTAGGCTGGGGGGCTCCCCATAACGTGGAGTTCCCCATCCTGAGAATACCAGCCTTCAGCCGTATGGCTTTATCTGGCTGGTTTTAAAATTGGGGGGACCGCACGCCGTTTTTTTTAATTATTTAATTATTTATTTCACTACACAGTATAGACACGCCCACCGGCTGCTGTGATTGGGTGCAGTGTGACAGCTGTCACTCAGAGTGGGGGCGTGTCTCACTGTAACCAATCATAGGGGCCGGTGGGCGGGGAAAGCAGGGAATACGAGATTGTTTAATGGGCGGCCGGCTTTTTCAAAACAGTAAAAGCCGCCGGAGCAGTGTGAACGCCGTGCAGCGCCGGAGATCGGGGATTGGTGAGTATGAGAGAGGGCTGCTAACTTCAGTAACTTAGGAGATTAGCGGTCACCGGTGAGTCCTTCACTGGTGACCGCTAATCAGGGCGCGACACAGACAGAGCCGCAGCATGACAATGAAGTCGGGTGAAGTTCACCCGAGTTCATTCTGACAGTGCGGCTCTGTCTGTGTCTGCTGTCATCTGCCATTCAGCTCTGCTACATGGCTGTCTGTGTCTGCTGTCAGCGGCCATGTAGCAGAGCTGAATGGCAGATGACATAGTAAAAACACATCCCTACACATTACACACGCTTGGCAAGTCAATAAATAAATAAAAAAAAAAGGTGCCCAATGCATACGTCACAGAACACATGATCTAAAGGATCGCACACAAAATTGATCAATTTAACATAGACTACTAACGCACGTGTGACAGCAAATGAACGACCAACGTGAAATCTCATAAGATCCCATATGCAACCTGGGCGTGTCACATCGCAAATGCGATTGTACAACTAATTGCAACGTGTAAAGTGGGCTTAAGTCTATCATATGGCCCCTTGAAAAAATGATATGCCCACCCCTGCTGTAAAGACATCTCATGGATTCTCAAGGTAAAAATGATAAAAATTCAGATTTTGTCCATCCCGAAAGAATTAATGGCCTGATTCAATCTAGCTGAGAACATTCAATAATCTCTGAAATGCTATATTTCAGGCAGGAGAAAAATGAACGAGACCAACTGTGATTCCCTCACCCTGTGTTGTCTGAGTAGTGTTCCGTCCACGGTTAAGGAGGTCAGGCATTCAGTTGAGATGAGCCGTTTTCCATGCTGTCTTGCCAGGCCAGTGGACGAGAGCACCCACTGACCCCCGTGTCTTCACACCAACCACTTTACATGTTAAATATAAATTTGATTTATTGCCACATTATACTACTTTATTTTACTTTACATTTTCATTGTGCTTTTCCCTATTTTTTCTTCAAATACAAATAAAAATAAACAATTATTGCATTTTTTTGATGGTGATCCATTCATGATGATATGACAGCTGAAAGCAACAAGCTATTATTTGTCAAGCTTCTAAGCGCCACTACAAGGTTGGTATTTCTATAGAATCGTTTCTTCATATCCTTTCGGACATGAAAGAATGGTTGTCACACCAATAATAGTGTAGCACACTATAAATATATATATTTTATACTCATCCAGCTACAATTTTTTTTTCTTATTACTGATCCCCAGATCAAACAATATTAAACTTGATATATCTTGAGTAAAATTGAAACCCTCTATATCTGAAGAATTTTACTCTCCCGCTGTTATAGATGGCTAAATCTAACAGCTAGCAGTTTTGGTCATGGTAGTAATTTCAAATATATCAGCTAGTTGTGAACTGTTGACATTTCCTCGCATCAGAATCGGACACAGCATTTCATTAGGTTCCAAATATAGAAACTGGAAATCCTCCCATTTTCCACTGTTTTCCTATGTTCAAGGTCATATGGAACTCCTTGTGATCTTTTTGACATGTATACATTTTCTGTCTATTCAATTATGATTCCAATGTGTCTAATAATTTATTGACAAAGCTGAAGCAAAAATAAAGTATAATATATAAATAGTTCTTCAACGGCTGATTCTAAAACCATGAACTGTTTATTTCATCGTTAATGTAGCATAAAACTCCATTGATTTTTCCTAGAACAGTGAGTGTGCTGTGAATAAAGATACTATCTTGAAGCCAATAAAATGAAAATCCTTCGAAACATTCATTCATTCTCTGTGTATACATGCTGATTTTTACATGTAACATATAGAATGTGTACATGTAACATCTCCATTGCACAATTCATATTGTCACTTTGCATTATTCATACTTGACTTCCCGTGACATTAAGAAATAGAATATTGGTCTACATATAACAAAATAATATTACATTTATAATACAATATATCTTGAATTTAAAGTATTTATATACAAAGCACATAAAAAGCATAGGAAGTGAAATCAATGAACATTTTTCAACAGTACATATAAAATAGAAAGGAGGATATTGCTAGAATGTTATATTGTTAGATGTTTCACAGACAGTAAAATGGATGATCGCAAAGACTATACATAAATTGTAAAGGACTAATTCTTTAATTACCACATGCACAGATGTAGCATTTCTTAAACTAACGCACAGGAAAGTTATCATGATGCAGAAAGGTAACACTTAAAAGAAGAAAAGTAATTTAACAATATATTTAGGTGTCAAGTTAGACTTTTCTTCATCGAGATATCTTCTTGAATTGTGGTATTTTGGTATTTTTGTCATGTAAAGAAATACTACAACTGTACATAAGTAGCTTCTATAAAAAAAAGTTGTTTGAGACTAGAAATGTACTGCTGCATAATTCAAACTATTGTTTGGGAGGATGGCTGGGCTCGGGAGGTGCAAACATCGCTATTTGATTTTTGGAAAGCAAATTTGGATGATGTGTTGCACTTCTAGAGCCCCGGAGGTGCCAAGAATTCATAAACACCCAAATGTGACCCCATTTGTCAAACTAAAGGGGGCTTTACACGCTGCGACATCGCTAACGATATATCGTCGGGGTCACGGTGTTTGTGACACACATCCGACATCGTTAGCGACGTCGCAGCGTGTGACAGGCTGGAGCGACCTAAAACGATCGCAAAAAAGACAAAAATCGTTTGTTTTGGAGAGGTCAGTTAATTTAAAAAAATCGTTGTCAGATAAGTAGCGATGTTGCTCCTCGTTCCTGCGGCAGCACACATCGCTATGTGTGACACCGCAGGAGCGACGAACATCTCCTTACCTCCATCTCGCCGGCAATCCGAAAGGAAGGAAGGAGGTGGGTGGCATGTACGTTCCGCTCATCTCCGCCCCTCTGCTTCTATTGGCCGGCCGCTTAGTGACGCCGCAGTGACGTCGCTATGACGCCGAACGTACCTCCCCCTTGAAGCAGGGATTGTTTGGCGGTCACAGTGACGTCGCTGTCAAGGTATGTGCATATGACGCTGCCGTAGTGATAATCTTCACTACGGCAGCGATCATCACATATCGCACGTACGATGGGGGCGGGTGCTATCGCGCATGACATTGCTAGCATAGCTAGCGATGTCGTAGCATGTAAAGCACCATTACAGCCTATATTGAATTAATCTACTAGTGTGCTGAGTATTTTTAACCCACAAATTACACATAATTTTAAATTATAGATAAATGGAGACAGCCGGGCACTGCAGCCACAGGTAGGTACTCACAGATCGTAGTTCTACTGAATAACGGACTTCCAGCAGTCCACAGTGGTGCTCAGCCAATGTTGCAGGAGATGTCAGATGAATCCAAAGAAGGAAGGAAGGCGGCACTTCACAATAGGGTTCTGCAGTTTTTAATGGGTAATCATATGAAAGTTATATAGGTGGGGAGGGAGGAGTACAGGTGGGCCAGACGATGGCCATTTCGCACTGAGGCTAAGTGCTTCCACGGATCCAAACAAGAACTTCTGTATTGATAGCACTGTTGCAACTATTAAAAAACGTAGCTGCATCTTCCCTCCCCATTAGTATATTGGTATTATCCAAGTCCATTGAATCTGTGTCTGTTATCTCCATTGACAAATATCAAGAATCCATCAATTTGGTGTGTAATAAAGCGGCATGTTCTACACCTGAGAGGACACTATGCAAGCAATGATAAATGGAGACAGCCGAGCACTGCATCCGCAGGTAGGTACTCACAGATCGTATTTTTACTGAAAAACGGACTTCCAGCAGTCCACGGTGGTGCTTAGCCAATGTTGCAGGAGAAGTCCCAGGTCCCGTGGAAGCACTTAACCTCAGTGCAAAACAGCCGTCGTCCGGCCCACCTGCACTCCTCCCTCCCCACCTATGTAAATTTCATATGATTGCACATTAAAAACTGCAGAACCCCACTGTGAAGTGCCACCTTCCTTCTTTCTTTGGATTCATCTGACACACAATTTTAATAGATTGGGCCATGAAAATGAAAATTGTACCTCAGAAGCGTCACTGCGTAAGAAATTAATCTAGGTGTGTAGTTAGTATTTTGAACCCACAGGTGCCTCACAGAATTTTATAACTCGTGGACATGGAAATATAACATTTTAGTGGTGAAAAAGTATTTTTTTCTTATAAGCTGCAAGTTTGTTAGTTACACAAGGGCTAAAAGTAGAGATAAGCAGTCCTGTGGAAGTTCGGGTTCTGCTGGTCCAGCTGAACTTTTTTAAAGATTGGTTTTGGACCTGGACTTGACCTGATTTTCAGTTGAAGTCACTGATTGGCAGTTCGGGTCTCCTCACACATGCAGCTAGCCATAAACAGAACACTTTGGGGAAGGGGGTGCAGGGTTTTTTCCATTTTGTTATGCCCACTATATCTGATCACACTATTGTTACCCCCAGTGAAAGCCAATCAATCACTGCAAGTGGTTCACACTGGGCCAAGCATTATGCATACCCGAGCACCATGCATACCCGAGCACCATGCATACCCGAGCACACTGATGCTTGTGCAAGTGGTTTGCACTCTTAAAGCACCCGAACTCCAAACCCGAACTTTGTTTTCTTGGAAAAGTCTGAGTTTTTACCAAACACTGAAACTGAACTTCAGGTTTTCTCATCCCTGGTTAAAAGGTGAAAATTGACCTCATAATTTACTGCGTAATTTCTCCTGAATGCGGTGATGCCCTATATGTTATCAGAAGCTACTGTTTAGCTACACAGCAGAGCTGAGCAGGAAGGAGCACCATTTGGATTTTAGAGCACACATTTTGTTAGCATAGTTTGTGGGTGACATTTGCAGAGACCCTGAGGTGCCAGAACAGCAAAAAAAAAAAAGATTGTAGAATTTGTGCCTCTAAAATTATTTATCTATGGCTACAGTGACTATTTTGTGATATCCATGCCGTGCTCTTTTTCTGGAGAATTACAAATATGCCAGTTTAGTGCCCATACATTGTGCCCCCATATATTGTAGCACCTCCATACATTGTGCCCAGCTTGTGCTTCTCAAGATACACTCTCTCCACTACAATAATGCCACACATGGCTGCTTACTGTGGTTTAGACACAGGGTCTCCGAAGGAGGGGAGCATTTAGAAGCATAGAGTTCACTGAATTTTATTTAAAAGGAGCCATATCACTTTTCCAGTCTTTGTTCTTTGTTACGTCACCGCCGGAGTCTGCTCCAGCGACTTCTGCTCCGATCGCCAGGCGACGCCGTTTTCCTGCCGTGGATGGTGCTGGTGATGGGAGAGGAGTCGATGCCAGCAGCACCGGTCGGCGCAGGCTCCGATCATCCACTGGGCTCGGTTATCTTGGGATCTGCAGTACCGCTGGCTGACTGTAGGTGGTGGGTGTCTCCCAGCTGAAGTACCATCATTCAGCTACAGCTAATGGGAAGACACCACACCCTTCTTATTCCCCCTCCTGTCTGCTGACCTCTGCCAGAGATAGTTCTGATTCTGGCTCATGTGCTGTTTGTTTTGTGATTCCTGTGCGCTGACTTGCTTGTTGTTGACTACCCTTCTGCCTGCTGTTTTGTACCTCGCTGCCCAACCTGTATCTGACCACTGCTACGTTTTCTGTTTACGCCTTTGCCTGCCGATTCTGTCCCTGTTCTGCTGTTCCTGGTTTGACCCTGCCTGATGACTACTCTCATCGGACTGCAGCCTTCCACGGGTAGAGATCTCCAGGGCCTTGTGTAATTCCAAATCCCTGTATAGGGGTTAAAGGGTTTCAGGGTTCTGGGGTCCTGCTTGGTGAGGGGCTTCCCTCTAGTCTGTCCATTACATCCTACCTGAGTCTGTTGATCCAGGCAGGTGTTACATTCTTCCAGTAACGTGGGACTCCCTAATATTTCTGGTGACAGATGACGGAACTGAATGGGGGCTAGTTGTTTGATACATAAGTAGGAGTTTTATTGATAAGAATTTGGGGTACAGAACCTTTTTGATTCCTTCCAGTATAAGGATCGGACCACATTCTTGTATTCTGGGCTGAGCACTTATGTCAGGGTTTCCATGTAAATACCTCCAAAATGTGATCAGATAAAACCCCCAATAAATCAGATGAAGAAACTTTAGACTTCATTTGGCATCTGTTTTCCTGGTGTCCGTATTTTTAGGCGTGCACAGAACTGTGGTCATCCACATTTTCTTTGCTAAAAAGATGCCTAAAATGACGGGACACTGTTGAAACAGAGATCATATGGTGTTCAAAGTGTGTCCATCTGCCTCATTAGAATGAGTGGTTCTGTCAAGGGTTTGTCTGAATCATGCTTTTTGAGATTTACTTGGAAACTCTGATGTAAGTGACCAGCGGAGAGTGTAGGATGAATGTCAGCCGAGCCTTATTAAGATATTTGGGAGGTAGAATGAATGAATAGACAACAATACAAAAATAGTTATTATTTTTATTTTTGGACAGTTCACCATGTGGTATTAGACATGGGACAAATGTATTCTGTTGGTAGCTACAACTACAGCGATACCAGATTTATATTGATTTTTATATTCTTCTTCTATCAAACAGTAAAAATGCTTTTTATAGTTTTTCCATCACCATGTTCTGAGAGCTGTAACTTTTTTTAGGCAAACAAAGCTGTGTAAGGGCTTATTGTAGATTTTTGGTACTATTTTGGATAGCATAACATTTCTTGATCACTTTTTATTCAGATTTTTCATATGAAGAATTAAAAGACACAGCAATTCACTTATGTTTTATATATTTTTTGTTAAGACTAATTTATTCTTTAGGTCAGTATGGTTGCTAGAGATGAGCGATATTCGAAGTTTGCCAATTTCATGTTCGAGTGATTTTGTGGGGTGTTTGAGTCGTTCGACAAACTCGAAAGATTGGTTAAAAGTCCGGTAGTTCCAGTCATGTTCAAGAATAGTTTGATCACCAAAAAGCATGGCTTTTCACAGGTACATGTGTAGGGAGCCATCGCTGGCAGCCTGCGGTAAGCTGGTAACCAGGGTAAATATCGGGTATCCAAGCAAAGCGCTTTGCTTAGTAACCCGATGTGTATCCTGGCTACGTGTGCAAAAATCCCCGAAAGCCACACAGAAGCACTTCCGTGTGACTTCCGTCGGATGCCGCTGCAGTCTGTGTCCCGCTGCAGCTCCAGCCCCATGGCTGCCCGCTCAGCAGTGTCCACAGCTGCCCGCACTGTACGGTGTCCACAGCTGCCCACACTGCAGTGTCAGCATATGCCCGCACTGTAGTGTGTCCGCAGCTGCCCACTCAGCAGTGTTCGTAGCTGCCCGCACTGTACAGTGTCCGCAGCTGCCCACACTGCAGTGTCAGCATATGCTTGCACTGTAATGTGTCCGCAGCTGCCCGCTCAGAAGTGTCCGCAGCTGCCTGCACTGTAGTGTGTCCGCAGCTGCCCACACTGCAGTGTAAGCATATGCCCACACTGTATGGTGTCCGCAGCTGCAGACACTGCAGTGTCAGCAGCTGTGGGGATGACAAGCGCTGCCATCAGGAGGTTAGTAAAGTTCCTTACCTGCGGTGATGAAGTCCTGCCCTCCTGACGTCAGCACTGTCACTGTCTTCCATGGCCGCCACTTGTCACATCTCCTCTCGCTGCCAACCCGAGACTGTCACTAGCGGTGACGTCACAGGCTCCCGCGATACTTGGTTTGTGAAGGCGGCGGTCATTGAACTTAGTGACAGCTCTGCTGTCAGGAGTGCAGTGATCACCGCAGGTAATGTACCTCGCTAACCTCTTGACAGCAGCGCTCGTCATGCCCTGCAGTGACCTGGGCTGACCTATTGATGTTAGCTCAGGTCACTGCATTGCTCTCCCAGCATATATGGAACATTCTGTTCTTCATTGACTGGAACATTGACTATGGTATGGATCGTCATGGGGCCCCCTTGGATTACACCAGACCTGGATTTGTTTTTCTTTCTAATAAATTGGTGAAAGAGGGAATGTGTGGGGAGTGTTTTTTCAAATAAAAATGTGTTTGTCGTCTATTTGTTTTTATTATTGACTGGGTTGGTAGACGCCTGACATCACGAACCTCATCGCTTAATGCCAGGTGACATTACACATCTGGTATTAACCCCATATGTAACCTTGTTTGCCACCACACCAGGGCAACGGGATGAGCTGGAGCGAAGCCCCAGGATTGGCGCATTTAATGGATGCTCCACTCCTGGGGCGGCTGCGGCCTGCTATTTTTAGGATGGGGAGAGTCCAATAACCATGGACCTCCCTAGTTTGAGAATATCAGACCCCAGCTGTCCGCTTTACTTTGGCTGGTGATCCAATTTTGGGGGAAACCCCCACGTGTTTTTTTTTTTAATTATTTATTTAATTTAAAATAACAGCAATGGGTGCCCTCAGTTTTGGATTACCAGCCAAGAGGAAACTGCCAGCTGTGGTCTGCAGGCTGCAGCCGTCTGCTTTACCCTAGCTGGCTAGCAAAAATAGGGGGAACCCCACATCATTTTTTTCTTAAATTTATTTCTTTTTTTGGCTAAATACAAAGCTAAGCACCCCTTAGTGCCACATGAAAGGCACCAAAGGGTGCAAAATTACAAAATGCAGGAGAGTGGGACATTATGTGTCTTTCTGCCATTATAATGACAGAAAAGACTGATATGAAGTGTACAAGCACAAGAAAATCACCAGAGCGCTCTACGCTGTGAAAAGCAGTAGAAAATGACACTGGAGTGAACATGTGACCGCCTCATGTAGGTTGAAGCTATGGATCCTGGGTAAATTTAAGTATTTTTCCCTCCTTCATTTTTTTTTGCAGTACGCAAAAAAACGGAAGGCACACGGATAACAAACGGATGACATACGGACCATATACGGAACGGAAACAGATGCAACACAGATACATCCGTGAAAAAAATGGATTGTTTTTTGCGGACCTCAAAAACGGATCGGTCGTGTGAATGTAGCCTTATTCTAATCTGCCATTTATAAACAGCAGGCAGAAATAAGTGAATAGTGCCCCCTAGTGTCAGAAAATCTCCGGGGTTTCAGTGGGTAGCTGAGACCCTGGAGATCATGATTCAGGCCGGTTTTTCCTGTCCCCGCTCACGTGATCACCGGTATACACCGTATACCAATGATCACGTTACAGTAAATGACAGCGCCGGTAAAAATTTATTTATCTCCCATCTGGCATGAACAAACATGCCAGATGGAAGATAAATCTCCTCTCCGGTCCCCTCCGGTCCTCCGGTGTCGCCAAAGTGCCCACCCTTGACCCCTTCCCGGAAATTCAAGATGGCCGCGCGCAGAGCAGCACGCCGGCAGCATTCACCCTACTCCTCTGATTTCTGTTGCATGTGCCATGACACATGCGACAGAAAACTCCTCCCCAGGCCCTGCCAGGTCACCCCCTATAACACCACCGGGTGTTCCCTGGTGTCCCACGGTACCTGTGTAGCGTTGATTCCCCCACGGCTCTCTCCTTCACAATAGACGCTGCCGCATGCACAGAGCGGCTGTCAGCTCATCTTCCTGTATTCAGACACATAATTTTGGTAAGGAGATGGATGTTTGAATACCGCGCCAAAGACCACTAGTGCAGGAGATGAATTTAACGTGACTTTATTCCATGTTCAGGTCTACGCGTTTCAGGAGCATCCGCTCCCTTCCTCAGGACAATACAGGCACAAGCAACATCAAAATCAGCAATCAAAGAATGAGCCGAAAACTATATACCTTCCGGTGTGACGTCATAGATATTTTTAGGATTACATGTATATATGTGTATACATTTTTCTTATGTATATATATATATATATATATGAGTTTTTTTATCCTTTTCGTTCTGTGTTATAGATACATATATACCCATATACGTACAAATAAATTTATATATAATTATCAGGTGTATACGTCAGGGTATTAATTATAAAATTGATTAACGTGCAATTGTATTGTTGGTTTTAATGTGGTTTTAATTGTGTTTTTTATAGCTCATATTCAGGTCTTACCTCAATTTTAATATTGTTTTTATCATTATTTTTAGTCTTATGTTTTTGCTAGCATCCATGTTGGTTGTGTAATTTTAATGATTGCCAAAAGTGTTGTACATATATTGATATTTATATATTTTTGTATTTATTGTCCTTTCTAATTCTTGTAATTAGATGTAAATTCTGGTTTTTGATATATGTTCACTGTTTCATTCACTTTCACATTGGTCTTCTGTATGTATCAGCATCTCCTTACCAAAATTATTCATCACAGGGATGACTGCTGCCGCTGATCCAGTTTATATGCCTGCATAGTGGTTGTGACTTTCACAACTACACTTGGTGAGTAACCTCTGTGAATCACACCCTAAATTGTTTGTGGGGTAAGACCCTATTGCGCTCTCTTTCCACAGTGTTTTTCACGGTGTATTCAGACACAGTGAGTGGTGGTAACCATGCATCTGTAAGCTACTGCAATGCCCTGCTCATGAGGAAAGGAACATAGTTGATCAGGAGAGCTATACTACATTTCCAAATGGAGGTATTTGATTTTATAGTTGCCCTGCTGAACGACTACCAAACATGAGAGTCCGTTATATGCACCAAGAAAATGTCTAAATAGCAAGCTCTATTGTTTAGTATTCATTCAGCTGGATAACTGGACATAATGGGGTATTCCATCTCCAAGATCCTATCCCCAATAAATAATAGGTGGAATAGTAATAATATTAGGACATACTTTTATTAGCAAATTTAGTATAGTTCTCCTGATTAGGCATGCCCTTACCTCATGAGCAGGGCATTGCAGCTTTGGTAGCAACAGTTACGACCAAGAACAATCCACTGTCTCTATGAATGCTGGTAACCATGAATCTGTAAGCAATTGCATTGCCCTGCTCATGAGGTAAGGAACAAAGTTAATCAGGAGAGCTATACTAAATTTCCGAATGGAAGTATTTGCTATTTCTGTTGCCCAGCTGAACGAATACCAAACATGAGAGTCCGTCATACGCCGCAAAATAACATGTCTAAATAGCGAGCTCTGCTGTTTAGTATTCATTCAGCAGGATAACTGGACTTAAAGGCGTATTCCATCTCAAAGATCGTATCCCCAATATATAGTAGGTGGAATAGCAATAATATCAGCAAATACCAATATTTGGAAATGTAGAATAGTTCTCCTGATTAGGCATGCCCTTACCTCATGAACAGGGCATTGCAGCTTTGGTAGCAACAGTTAAGACATGGACTCTGCTGCTGTGGACCCGGGGAGAGTGGGTGCAGATTCATTGCACCCACTCTCCTCACATGGAGAGTCTGCACACTTTGAAAATGGGGGTACGTTCCCTGAGCGTGTCCCCCCATATTCTAGAAGGTCCAGAGTCGTCGTGGGACCCCCCTATTTTTTTTTCCTTACAATAAATTGGTGAAAGAGGAAATGTTTTGGGAGTGTTTTTTCAAATAATTTTTTTTGGCTATTTTTTTTGTTAGTACTGACAGTTTGTGATGTCGGGTATCTGATAGACGCCATGACATCACAAACTGCTGGGCATGATGTCAGGTGACCTGAAAGCTAGTATCAACCCCATTTATTACCTATAACAATAACTATGGACCTTCCCACCCTAAGAATACCAGACCACAGCTGTCCGCTTTACCTTGGCTGGTGACCCAATTTGGGGGGACCCTACTTTTTTTTGTAATTATTATTATTTATAAAATAATTATAAAAAAGAGCCTGGGTTGACCTCCACATTGGATCACCAACCACGGTAAAGCTGCCAGCTGTGGTTTTCAGGCTACACCTGTCTGCTTTACCCTATCTGGCTATCAAAAATGGGGAGACCCGACGTCATTTTTTATTTTTAACTATTTTTTAAATAAGAAAAATGAATGGGCTTCTCTGTATTTTGATTGCCAGCCAAGGTAACGACAGGCAGATGGGGGTGGCAACCCATCGCTGTCTGCTTTATCTGCGAGGAGAATCAAAAACACAGCGGGGTGCTACGTCATTTTTTTTAATGATTTATTTTTTACAGTACTGTGATGTCAGGCAATCAAAATACAGGGAAGCCCATTTTTTTTTAGTTATTTAAATAAATAATTAAAAAAAATATATGGGCTCCCGCTGCATTTTTTGTATTGCTAGCTAAGGGTAATCCAAGCAGCTACTAGCTGCTATCCCCCACTGCTTGGTGTTACCTTCACTGGCAATGGAAAATCCAGGGAAGCATTTTTTATTTTTTTTACCAAAAAACTAAAAAAAAAAAATGACGTGGGCTTCGCCATATTTTTGTATGCTAGCCAGGCCAGGTACAGCAGGCAGGTACGGCTGCCCCCAACCCTCAGCTGCCTATTTGTACCCGGCTGGGAACTAAAAATAGAGGGAAGACCTTTTTTTAATTATTTCATGAATTTCATGAAATAATTAAAAAAAAAAAACCAACATGGGCTTCGCCCCATTTTTGTGTCCAGCCAGGTGCAACTAGGCAGCTGGGGATTGGAATCCGCAGCACAGGTTACCCGAGGTTTCTGGGCCCCTCTGCTGTGAATTGCAGTCCGCAGCCGCCCCAGAAAATGGCGCTTTCATAGAAGCGCCATCATCTGGTGCTGTATCCAACTCTTCCAGCAGCCCTGAAGTCGGGTGGCTTGCTAGGTAATAATGGGTTAATACTAGCTTTGTTTTACTAGCTAGTATTAAGCCAGAGATTCTTAATGTCAGGCAAGTTTTACCCGGCCATTAAGAATCTCCAATAAAGGGTTAAAAAAAAGACACCACACAGAGAAAAAATACTTTAATAAAAATAAAGACACACTTAGAGACTCCATGTTTATTACTCCCTCTCACCCCTCCACGATCCTGGTCTTCTGTCTTCTTTCTCCTTTAACCCATGCAGCTCTACTACATCAGACAGCTCTGCATGGGAGGAAGACGCTGCTGCTTCCTGTGCAGTCTAATAACTCAGTGAGTGAGCAGAGGCTGCGGGCTGTAAGCGGTGATGTCACCACTGACAGGCAGGTTACCATAGCAACGGTGCTCCGATTACATGATTCCCAGTGCCGATATTCCCCGGCTGTGGCATCTAGTCCTTGCATGTGGGCTGACTCTGTAAAGAGCACCCACATGCAGGAACGGGGAAGCCGACCATGTGCCAGAGCATCTCGCCGGTACACGGAGATGCACAAATGAGAACCGCATACTGGAGAGATGCACTGACAGGACCTAGCATGACATCTAACCATGTGACCAGTCTATAGCCATTGAGATAATAGACACGTGACTGGTCACATGACTATTTTGACGTCACGGAAGGTCCCATCATAAATGCTGGTTACCGGGAGCACGCAGCAATTATCGGAAGGAAAAGCAGCGGGAGACTGAGTGCAGGACTTGTTGCGGGGCGCTGTAAGTGTTATGGTAATATTTATTAACTGTATGTGTACATGTATAATGTGTTTTTATGTGTTTGTGTTTGCCTCCCATTGTTTTCAATGGGGTTCGAATGGTTCGTCGAACAATTCGTCGAACGTTCGTTAAACGGAGCCTCCGTTCGATGAACTGAACCGAACTCGAACGCTAGGGGGTGGCTCAGCTCTAATGGTTACAACAATATCATATTTATATAGCTCTTTATGCTTTGTTACTTTTACACACTAAAATCTATATTTTTCAAAAATGTATTTGTTTTTGCATCGCCATATTTTGAGAACTGTAACTTTTTAAATGTTTTTATGAATAAGCCATAGTAGTGTTTTTTGTTGGACGGTTTGATGTTTTTATTGCCACCATCTTTCTCAGTATAATGAAAAAAAGCCATTTTTGGCGTGGTTTTTGTTTTACTTTTTACGGTATTCGCCATACGGAATAAGTAATGTGACATTTTTATAGATACTACTTATTTGTATGTTTCTTTTTTTATTTTTGTTTTAACAGAAAAGCTGTGTTTTTAGTGGCATAAGGGAATCCATGATTTGTGTGCTACTCCTGAGTAGAGATGAGCCAACCCGAATTTCAGTGAAAACTGAAAAACCCTGCTCATTCTCCCTCAGAAGTGATCTGGTTATGGCTGGCTGCATGTGAGCGGAGACTTAAACTGCCTAATTAATGACTTCCAATGGGTTTCAGGTCAAGTCCATGTCCTAACCCGAACTTTATTTAAAGTCCAGCTGAACCCTCTGAACTGAACTTCCATGGGTCCACTTAGCTCTACTCTTAAGTATAATGATACTCCATATTTAAACAAAAACTACTATGTTGGCACAGGGCAGGACTCAGAACTGAAAGAGTGCTATTTGACTTTTGCTCTTGGAGTGCAATTTTGGCTGGAATAGATTGTGGATACCTTGTTACATTTGAAGAGCCCCTTTACATACAAAAATACCATTTAACCCCAATTTTGAAACTCAACTCCTCAAGCACTTCAACTAGGAGCATGGTGAGCATATTGAATCCACATGTGCTTCAAAGAAATTTATAACATTAAAATTTAAATATAAAAAGTTACCTTTTTACATAAAACTGTTGCTTTTTAGCAAAATTTGAAATTTTCGCAGGGGTAGGGAGAAAAAATGGACTCTACAATTTATTGTACCATTTTGTTACTGCACTGATATCCAACATGTCGGTAGAAACTACTGTTTTAACAGACAATTGTGCTCAAAAGGGAATGAACACCATTTAAATTATTGAGTGCAATTTTTGCTAGACTAGATTTTGGCACTATGTCACATTAGGGAGCCCCTGAGGTGCAAAACAGCAAAAAAAAAAACCACAAATCAACCCACTTGAAAACTAAACCTTTTGATGAATTAATCTAAAGATGTGGTGAGCATTTTAAACTGCCAGCTGTTTCATGGAATTTTATAACATTGATCTGTGAAAATGAAACATTACCGTATATATTTTCCACAAAAATTCAGTTTAGCCTTAAGTTTTTAATTTTCAAAGCTATCAAGAGAAAATGAACCATAAAACTCATTATGCAAACTCTCCTGAGTACACTGTTTACCCCGTTTGTAGTAAGAAATATCTTTTCAGGCACAGTGTAGTGCTCAGACTGGAAGGAGCATCATATTGGGGTGCCAATTTGACTGGAATAGGTTGCAGGTGTCATGTCAGATTGGAAGAGCCTCCAAGGACCTAGAAAAGCAGAATCCTCCATATCTAACCCCAATTTGTAAATTACACATTTCATTTAATTTATCTAGGGGTACTAAGAGCTTATCGACAGCACAGGTATTTCACAAAATTTTATTTTATTGGGTGGTGAAGATAAAATTGATACATTTTTAGCACTAAAATGTTGTTTTAGCCCACGATTTTACATTTTTTAGAAAAAGAAATTGGTAAAAAAAAAAGACATGATTTGTTATACAATTTCTCCTGACTGTAGCAATACAGTCAGCTTCATAGGAAGAGGCGCTTTTTGAGTTTTGGAGCACAGATTGTCCTAAAAATGTTTGCGGACTCTCTCTGCAGGCCAGCTATAACCCATAACAGCAGAAACCACCCTCAATTGACTCCATTTTTGGAAATTACACCTCTTTAGGAATTAATTTACAGGTGTAGTGGTAATTTTGAGTTCATGGGAGATTTCCACAAACAAATACACGGTGTATCTTGTGAAGTAAAAATTAAAAATATGCAAATTAAATGCCAAATACATTGTAGTGCCAATTGTATTGTACTTCTGGAGGCGCACACACCATAAATTAAGTGGATCTCCTTGCTATAGTAATGCCAAACGTGAATGCTTGCTGTATTTTAGGCATACTCTGGGGTATAAAAAAGGGGTATTTGGATTTGGGAGCCCTGATTTAGCTGGATCTCTTTTGGTGGTAGCCATTGCAATTTTCCACACCAGTCTTTGAGCTAAAAGTAACGTGGATACCCTTTTTTTTTTTTGTAACAGATGAATCAAGTGAGTGGGGGCTTGAGTTTTGTGAGTTGATACAAAGCTTTTATTGGTAACACTTTGATGTTGAATCACTTTTAAGGCTAAGTTAACAGTTATTCTTTGCTCTATGCTGAGCAAGATTCCATCTTGTTTTTTTAATACATGATTTTGTTGAAGCCCTGATGAAGATATTCACTCATTTCAGTGGTTTCCATTTTTTCAAAGGTTCACAAGACTGTGAGTGACCACACTTTTGCGCACCACTGAGAATACAAACACCACCAGATCATAGGCCAGGTGGCATCCACAGTGTCTCCATCTACCTAATTGCAGTGAATCTTTCATCAGGGGTGTCATTTGAATAACATATTTCAGAGACTGCGGACACCAGCCTATACTTACAGCAGAATATTGGCTATCAGCTGAGCTCCCGGCTGCGAATATGCATAGCTCCTGTGACTGCATAATCACCATAACAAACATACCGGTACATTCATATGCGGTAAAATACTGCAAAATATTGTGTACCTTTGCGTTATCTTTCGAGAAGGGGTCAATCTTTCATTTTATTGATATCTAGTATCAAAATTAGGAAACAGCATAAACATGAATGCTTTATTATCATTATTATTATTATTATTATTATTATTAATAATAATAATATTTTTTTATAGAGCACTATTGATTCTGTACATGTCATGGTGCTGTACATCAGAAGGGGGTTACATACAGAATACATATACAAGTTACAATAGATTGACTGGTACAGAGGGACGAGGACCCTGCCCTTGTGGGCTTACATTCTATAGGATATTTGGGAAAAGACAGTAAGCGGTGTGTTGGTTTGGCAGCAGCTCTGACTCGGTGGTGAGACAACAGCTCCCGCATGGTGGTGAGGCAGCAGCTCCAGCATGGTGGGGAGGTAGCAGCTCCGGCATGGTGGGGAGCCAGCAGCTCCGGCATGGTGGGGAGCCAGCAGCTCCGGCATGGTGGTCAAGATCATTGGAGTTTATAGGCATTTCTTAACAGATGAGTTTTCGAGTTCCGTTTGAAGCTTGCAAGTGTAGCAGATAATCTGACATGTTGAGGCAATGAATTCCAGAAGACAGAGGATGCTCGGGAGAAGTCTTGGAGGCGGTTGCATGAGGAGCGAATGAGTGAGGAGGAGAGAAGGAGATCTTGGGAGGACCGGAGATTACGTGTTGGAGTGTAGAGGGAGTTTAGTTCGGAGATATATGGAGGAGACAGATAATGGACAGCTTTGTAAATCAGTGTTGGTAGTTTGAATTGCATTCAGTGGGAGCCAATAGACGGATTTGCAGAGGGGAGAAGTGGGATGATATTAAGGAGAGAGGTGGATTATTTGGGCAGCAGAGTTAAGGATGAACTGGAGAGGTGTGAGAGTGTTATCAGGGAGGCCACAGAGGAGGATGTTGCAGTAATCGAGGCGGAAAATAATGAGGGCATGTATTATAATTTTTGTAGAATGAGAATTGAGGAAGGGAAGGATTCTGGAAATATTTTTGAGTTGAAGATGGCAGGAGGTGATGATCGATTGGATGTATGATCTGAAGGACAAGGCAGAGTCGAATGTTAGATATCAAGCTTTGGGTACTGGGGAAAGCGTGATGTTATTTATTGTAATAGATAGATCAGGTAGGGAACATATATGAGATGGAGGAAAGATGATTTTCAAATTAACACTCTTTTGCTGCTAGTTCATAGTTTTTAATTTTTTTAGGTCCAATTTCAAGTAGTAGATTTTGATTTGATTCTATCTTGAAAACTGAAATAATATGAAGATAATTTGTCAAGTAAAAATGCATGTTGCTAAACAAATTGGGGGTTTTTCAGGGTTTATCCTTTTTGTATTCTTAGCCATCTTACTCTTTAAGAATAGATGTTCTGTGAAACAAAAAGTAAAACATTTTTGGAGCAGCATAGTTCTTCAACACTACTATAATTACATGCCACAGTGCTCAGTTCAGTGGGTGCCATCCTATCTTATCCCATATTTAAAGAGCCAGAGTGTTAATTTTAAATACAAGTTAAATATTTAAGGAATTCCATGAAACCATACTACTGTGCATGTATTACCTTATTTCTTTCACTAACTGGAATTATATAGCAAGCTACTTTTTTTAATCTGTGTTTATTTTCAGATTGTATAATTTCATCTTTATGACATTCACATTATAACTGAGGCAAAGAAGCATATTAGACAATTGATATAATTTTACAATGAATATGCTCAGTTTGATGAAACTGTATAGCTCCTGTAATTTTGATTTTGTTTTCTAGTGGTCATAGTATTCAAGAACTTAGATGTCTCTACCAGTTGTTATAATAGAGGATTACTGTTGGAGTATCCTACAGACATGAAATACTTTTTGACAGGGGCAGCATATTTTGGTAGAGATGAATGTTCAGGCTTTACAATTTTTCTACAGACTATATTTGTGTTAAAAATGCTGTCCCAAGAATTGCTAGCCCCAATGACCTTCAAAGTCTGCACTTCTATAAGGATTATTGCTTTTCGCTCCGGTTGAATACACTTTTGCTTCACAACATTACCCAGGGCAGACAAAGATGATGCATCAGTGTGAGGAACTGTCATTTCAGATTGCCTTATTAATGCTACTTTTTGCAGCTTACTTACTTGACTGCATTCCATCTCAGACTTCAGGACTGTATGATCCCACACAGGACTATGCTCATTGGATCAGTGACACTGGTATAATGAACAGGATAAAAAAGCGAGAGACAGGTTAACAAATATCAAGTATATGCATCAGCTTCCAACTAAATGCAGCATGTGTAATGGTAGAAGGATTTATATGGAAAAGAATGATGCTACATTTCTTAAATATGTTCTATTTTTTATATGATCAGTCTCGGAATTAGCAGTACAGACTCAAATAGAGACATACAGAGATTCAGGTTTAAGAGTATGGCTACTTTCACACTTGCATTGAATGGTATCCGTTGCATTGCGTTGTGTGACGGATGCAACGGATGTGTTGCATATAGTGGCACAACGGATGCAACGGATGCTGCAAAACAACGCAATCCGTTTTTTTTTTTACAGTTTTACCGTCGGCAGACTATTGTGAATGATGAGCTGATCACTCACAGTAGCCGACCGCCGGGTGATCAGCCGATCACTCACAGTAGCCTGCCGCCGGGTGATCAGCTGATCACTCACAGTAGCCGGTCGCTGGGTGATCAGCTGATCGTTTGGTCGCCGACAATGTGTGCGGGGGGCAGGAGGGGGGGGGCAGAGTGCGAAGTGGGTGGAGCCGAGCGGGGCCATGGCTGAGGACGTCAGTGCCGCGGGGACTTCATCGCTGGGGGACAGGTGAGTGAGTGTGAGAGTGTGTGTGTGTGTGTGTGTATACATACAGAGTGCGGGAGGGGGCGGAGCCAAGCGGGGAAGTGTCGGGCTCCCGAGACACGTAACCAGGGTTCCTTGGTTACCCGATGTGTACCCTGGTTATGGGTGCAGGGAGCCAGATAGAGCATGCGCAGTGCAATCCAAAGGATTCCGCTGCTCAAAAAAAGGTTACATGCTGCGTTCCTTCTGCCCGACGCAGCCTCAAAATAACGACGCTGCGTCGTCCGGCGGATGCAACGCTGACACTTGCGTTACAGTGCGTCATCCATACAAGTCTATGGAGAATAGCGCAGTTCGTTAACGGACTGCGCTATTCTCCATAGTGACGGACTCCGCTGAACGCAAGTGTGAAAGTAGCCTAAGATGTAGTCTCATTGAATTAAAGAGGTTGTTCACTACTTTTACATCGATGGCCTATCCTTAGGATAGGTCATCAATATCTGATTGACCAGGGTCTGAAACCCATTACTCCCCCAATCAGTTGTTCTTGCTGTCTGCGGTGGCAGAAGGCAACTTGAAATGCTCAGTTTCCATGCTGCCCCATCTTCTGATAGTGGCTGCAGCCGGTTACTGCACTTCTGTCTCCTATTGATTTGAATAGGATATGGATGTGCAGTGCCCAGCTGCGGCAAGAATCAGTTGACAGTCCAGGCTTGGAACTGAGCATTCTGGCGACAGGCTGCCGCTGATGGCACCCAGCACAGCTGATCAGCGGGGGTACCAGGTGTTGGCCCACCCAATCATGCATTGATTACCTAAGGATTGGCCATTAATGTAAAGGAAGTTGACAACCCTTTTAAGTATAGTGAGCAATTTTGCTACATATTTCCCACAGACGCGCCCCCAGGCTGTTACAGTATATGCCTGCCGTGCAGTCATCGCGGCTCAGTCATTGTCTGAACAGCCAGCGGTCGTGCTCTATGGTCGCTGGCTATGTAGCAGAGCTGAAGCTGCGTGGGACCTCATGTGGATTACACCGGACCTGCAGGGTGTTGGGGGTAAATAAAGAGGTGAAGGAGGGTGTGTTTTGTACTTTATTCCAAATAAAGGATTTCTCTCTGTGTCTGTATTTATTTACTTTCATTTACAGGTTAGTATGATGCAGGTATATCATAGATGCCTGTGCTATCACTAACCTAGGGTTTAGTAGCAGCTGTGCGCTGTTATCAACCCCTTATTACCCCGATTGGCATCGCTCCAGGCCAACGTGAAAAGCCGGTAAAGCACCGGGTAGGGGGAACCGCACGTCTGATTTTTTAAAATTATTTATTTAAATAATAAAAAAAAAGCCGCATCACCGGCACAGCCAGACACACTTCTGACTGGAACGTGCATGTGTTTCTGAAACACATGCATATTCACCATACTAACCCGCAGACACTTGAACTGCTCTCCCTGCCCACTGGCTGTCCTGCCACCTGTGATTGGTTGCAGTCAGCTGACATGCTGCCACTCAGGGTGGGGTCGTACCTAACTGCAACCAATTACATGCACCGGTCCGGTGGAAGGGCAAAACAATGAATATTGAATTGTCGGCTCTGGAAGGGAAAAGCGTGACCTGGAAGGAGTCTGCTGCCATGACATAGCCTTGGGTAAGTATACCGCGTGTGCTCCTACCCCCCCTAACCCCTGCACAAAAATTTTTAATCTCAGGATTCTGGCCCCTATAGACTTATATGCGCACCGGAATCCGGAGCGTATCCGGACTTTTTTCAATCCGGTAGTGATCTTCCGGTCCCAGATTTTGGTGAGTTTGATCAACTCTAATCCTTACCAAACAAACACTATATTCGCAAAACTGAACTCTGAATCTTATCGAACCTTATCGAATCCCATTGGATTCAATGGGAGGTGAAATGTAAGGCAGAGGAAACACATTTAAGGGGGTCAAAAGCTTCCAAAACAGCAAAAAAAAACATTTTACAGTGCAGTAACACTGTTTTGCCATAGCCATTAGCTTCCTAGACAATTGACATAAGAAATATAGAGGTGGGCGAGAGACAGGTATAGGGCTGGTGCTCCCATACCCCTGCCAGTATAGATAAGACACAACTTGGAGACTCACCTTGTAGTCTTATTATTTAAAAACATTGCAGGCAGACAGCATGACAGCAGCATCAGTTCCCCCATTTCCCTTTAGTGCATTTGCATAGCAGGGAGGTATCGTCCATGAAACACACAGGATGTTGGCTGGCATTTTCATTTAAAAAGTGAGCACACAATGACCGTGCCTTCTACAACAGTGCATCGAGGCTGGAATAGTAACCCTAAAAATTGCTGTAAATCCAGGTTGAGCCATGTAGTGTATATGTGATGTCACACAGGCATAGTGCCGCCACCAGGTTTACACAGTACTTATGACACATGGCCTTTCCTGACTCCAGGTTCAGTGGAGAGAGCCATTGAGCAAACTGGGCCTGGATAGGGGTCAACAGCTGAAGCTGTTTGACTGCATTCTCCAATGCATATAAATTTAAGCACTGTGTGATTGCATTGACTTACACATAGGATGTGGGCTGGCATTTTCATTTAACACTAGAAGTCCCAGAGAGGGGTCATTTAACATTTCTACTTTTGGAACCCAGAGACGGGTCGAATGACCTGAAGGATTTTAGCTAACATCATATAATCACAGTCTTTTTTTCTGTAATTAAGGCCATTACTGTCACACCACAGGAGGTTGTTGTTTTCCATTGAGTTTAGCCATTTAGCTTCTAGTTAGTTCTATTCAGTTTGGACTAAGGGTCATTTGATACTCTTTCGGGACTTCAGGGGGGGAGCTCGAAATTTCTGGGACTTCTAGTGTTAAAAAATCAAGACATGAAGTAGTAATTCGCAATAGGCTTCTTGCTCCCAGAACCCTGGCATTACAGACAAAACACAACTTGGAGCTTGGAGACGCTGATTGGAGTCTTGATATTTAAAAATCTTTCAATCAGACAGCAGGAAGGGGGCATCAATTCCCCCCATTTCCCCATAGTCTGTTTGCAAACCAGGGAAGTATGGTCATGCAACAAACAGGATGTGGGCTGGCATTTTGATTTTAAAAAAATCAATAGATGAATGAGTGACAGAATTAGGCCTTTTGCACCGAGAACCCGGCCACTACAGACAAGATACAACTTGGGGACGCATATTGGAGTCTTGATATTTAGAAACCTTTCACGCAGACATCAGGACAGTGGCATTAATTTATCCCTCAATTCCTCATATTGTGTTTGCACAACAGGGAGGTATGGTCCATGCAACACACAGTAAGTGGTCTCAGTGTCTCACATGGGTCAAAAACACCAGGCATGGTAACTTCTATAACAGCTGACCTGCTTTTACTCACACCTACTGTTGTGGATAAACAAGTGGAGGTTATGTGGTCGTAATATGTGTGAGATTAGTTTTGATGATGATGACTAGAGTTGAGCGATGTTCGATTCGAATGGTTCGCCAATTTCACATTCAGGTGATTTTGGGCGGTGTTTGAGTCGTTCGACGAACTCGAACGATTTGCTTCAAGTTCGGGAGTTCGAGTTACGTTCGATAAAGGTTCGATCACCAAAAGCGTGGCTTTTTACAGTAAGGCTATGTGCGCATGTTGTGTATTTGCATGCGTCCTGCATCCCCAGCACAATCCCTCTCTCTTTCCTACTCACCGATCACGGGCCAGGCGCTGCACGGCTGTCACAAAGCTCCAGCGGCTTTCCTCTTTTGAAAAATGGCTGCCGCTTCATTATTCAATCTGGTATTCCCTGCTTTCCCCGCCCACCGGCGCCTATGATTGGTTGCAGTCAGACACGCCCCCACGATGAGTGACAGCTGACTCACTTCAATCAATCACAGCCGCCGGCGGGTGGGTCTATATCGTGTAGTAAAATAAATAAATGAATAATAAAAAAAAAATATGTGGTTCCCCCCAATTTTGATACCAGCCAGGATAAAGCGACACGGCTGGTATTGTCAGGATGGGGAGCGCCACGTTATGGGGAGCCCACCACCCTAACAATATCACCCAGCATCCGCCCGGAATTGCCGCATCCATTAGATGTGACAGTCCCGGGAATCTACCCAGCTCATCCCGAATTTCCCTCGTGCGGTGGCAATCAGGGTAATAAGGAGTTAATCATGGCAGGCACCTCCCCGAGATACCTTCCATGATTAACCTGTAAGTGAAAGTAAATAAACACACACAACGAAAAATCCTTTATTTGGATTAAAAGACAAAAAAACACCCTCTTTCACCATTTTCTTAAAATCCTCAAATACCCCTCCAGGTCCGACGTAATCCACAGAGGTCCCACAACGCATCCAGCTCTGCTACATGTAGCTGACAGGGAGAAGAACAGGAGCGCTCTGTGTCAGATCCACGCAGCAGCTGAAGTGAGCCGCTCTGTCAGCAGGGACTTCACTCAGGTAGTGCCTGCATGTGTGCGGGGAAAATGATGTGTGCAGTAGTGCCTGCATGTGTGCGAGGATAATGAGTGCCGTAGTGCCTGTGTGTGTGCGAGTATGATGATGATGGGGGTAGTAGTGTCGGGGTGTGTGCGACGATGATGATGGGGGCGGTAGTGCCAGGGTGTGTGCGGTGATGTTGATGAGTGCGGTAGTGCCTGCATGTTTGCGAGGATGATGATGAGTGTGGTAGTGCTTCTTTGTGCAGGATGATGATGGGAGCGGTAGTGCATGTGTGTGCGGTGATGATGGATGATGAGTGCCGTAGTGCCTGTGTGTGTGTGAGGATGATGATGGGGGCGGTAGTGCATGTGTGTGCATTGATGATGTGTGCGGTACTGCCTGCGTGTGTGCGAGGATGATGATGAGTGCAGTAGTGCTTGTGTGTGCAGTGATGAGGATGGGGGGCGGTAGTGCCTGCGTCTCTCTCTCTCTCTTCTCTCTCTCTTCTCTCTCTCCTCTCTTTCCTCTCCCTCTCTTCTCTCTCTCCCCGCCTCCCTCTCTCTTCTCTCTCTCTTCTCTCTCTCTTCCCTCTCTCCTCTCTCTCTCTCTCTGCTCTCCTCTCTTCTCTCTCTCTTCTCTCTCTCCTCTCTCTCTTCTCTCTCTCTTCCCTCTCTCCTCTCTCTCTCTGCTCTCCTCTCTTCTCTCTCTCTTCTCTCTCTCCTCTCTCTCTTCTCTCTCTCTTCTCTCTCTCCTCTCTCTCTCCTCTCTTCTCTCTCCTCTCTTCTCTCTCCTCTCTTCTCTCTCTCCTCTCTTCTCTCTCTCCTCTCTCTCTCTTCTCTCCCTCATCTCTCTCTTCTCTCTCTCCTCTCTCTCTTCTCTCTCTGTTCTCTCTGTCTCCTCTCTGTCGCCTCTCTCTCTCTTCTCTCCTCTCTTCACTCTCTCTTCTCCTCTCTTCTCTCCTCTCTTCTCCTCTCTCTTCTCTCCTCTCTTCTCTCTTTCCTCTCTCCTCTCTCTCTTCTCTCTCTTCTCTCTCCTCTCTCTCTCTTCTCTCTTCTCTCCTCTCTCTTCTCTCTCTTCTCTCTCTCCTCTCTCTTCTCTCTCTCCTCTCTCTTCTCTCTCTCTTCCCTCTACTCTCTCTTCTCTCTCTTCTCTCTGTCTTCTCTCTCTCTTTCTCTTCTCTCTCTCCTCTCTCTCTCTCTCCTCCCTCTTCTCTCTCTCTCTCCTCTCTCTCCTCTCTCTTTTCTCTCTCCTCTCTCTCTTTCCTCTTTCTCCTATCTCCTCTCTCTCTTCTCTCTCTTCTCTCTCTTCTCTCTCCTCTCTCTCTCCTCTCTATCCTCTCCTCTCTATCCTCTCCTCTCTCTCCTCTCCTCTCTCTCCTCTCCCTCTCTCTCCTCTCTTCTCTCTCTCTCCTCTCTTCTCTCTCTCCTCTCTTCTCTCTCTCCTCTCTTCTCTCTCTCCTCTCTTCTCTCTCTTCTCTCTTCTCTCTTCTCTCTTCTCTCTTCTCTCTCTTCTCTCTTCTCTCTCTTCTCTCTTCTCTCTCTTCTCTCTATCCTCCCTTCTCTCTCTCAGACCTGGCGATGATCAGCTGATGCGGTCACCTGACGGAATCAGCTGACACTATAAGTCGAGCGGTGAGGCCGGCTTTTTACCGCCCGGCCGGCTAAACTATCAGCTGATGCTGTCGAACAGGAGTCTGCACAGAAATGTGTAGTTTGTTTTGGTTTTTTTTGCACTGATGCATTAGCTGTTTCTACAAAAGCCGTTTATACAATCAGCTGATATGGCATGTGATTCAGGGCCTTGAACCTGACACATCATCTGATCACTTTGCCTTCCAGCAAACCGATCAGATGATATTGAATCCGGATTGGACGGCGCGGGACCCTTAACCCTGGATTACTGCAGAGGGGGTTCTTATTTCAATAAAGATGGAGTCACTAATTGTGTTGTGTTTTATTTCTAATAAAAATATTTTTCTGTGTGTTGTGTTTTTTTTTATCTGTACTAGAAATTCATGGTGGCCATGTCTAATATTGGCGTGACACTATGAATTTCGGGCTTAGGGCCAGTTGATAATACACAGCTAGCCCAAACCCCATTATTACCCAGCGAGCCACCCGTCACCAGGGCAGCTGGAAGAGTTGGATACAGCACCAGAAGATGGGGCGGCTGCGGACTACAGTTCGCAGCAGGGGTGCCCAGCTGCCTAGTTGTACCTGGCTGGACACAAAAATGGGGCGAAGCCCACGTAATTTTTTTTTAAATTATTTCATGAAATTCATGAAATAATTAAAAAAAAAAGGGCTTCCCTATATTTTTGGTTCCCAGCCGGGTACAAATAGGCATCTGGGGGTTGGGGGCAGCCTGTAGCTGCCTGCTGTACCTGGCTAGCATACAAAAATATGGCGAAGCCCACGCCATTTTTTGGGGGGGGCAAAAAACTCCTGCATACAGTCCTGGATGGAAAGAAGAGGGGAGCCAGAACTGCTCATGAATGGCATGCAACAATGAAAAAATAAAGTGTAAAATTCACAAATTCATTCCTACTGTAACAATTCAATGAGATTTTTTGCAAATTATTGATCAATGATTTGAGCCCCCCTGCCCCGTCACGGCAAATCTCTATAGGGGGGTCCCTACACTATGTTATAAATTAATATCGTACCATAAGGTCTCATATAATGACTTGAACAGGACCATATAAGAACACCACTTACCTGGGGAATGTCAGAACCGCTCCCATGCTGCAAGGACTGACAACTGCAAATAAAGGCAGCCCAGGTGCCAGTGTGTGTGTCAAAACCACACACACCAGCACAATGTCAGAACTGGCCCTCACAGTGCCAGACCAGCAAGCATGGATGAAGGGCGGAACAGCCTCAGGCAGGTGGTGCTTAAATAATGATGCCTATGGACCAGGGGGTGGTGGCTGTGTATGAACAGGCACCAACATGAATTTTGATGGCAACAGAAGGAATTTGCAAACCACACTGGGCGTGCACGGCAAGGTGGCGGCAACCACCGACTAGTAACACAAAGAAGAGGGGAGCCAGCACTGCTCATGAATGGCATGCAACAATGAAAAAATAAAAAGTGTAAAATTCACAAATTCATTCCTACTGTAACAATTCAATGAGATTTTTTGCAAATTATTGATCAATGATTTGAGCCCCCCTGCCCCGTCACGGCAAATCTCTATAGGGGGGGTCCCTACACTATGTTATAAATTAATATCGTACCATAAGGTCTCATATAATGACTTGAACAGGACCATATAAGAACACCACTTACCTGGGGAATGTCAGAACTGCTCCCATGCTGCAAGGACTGACAACTGCAAATAAAGGCAGCCGAGGTGCCAGTGTGTGTGGCAAAACCACACACACCAGCACAATGTCAGAACTGGCCCTCACAGTGCCAGACCAGCAAGCATGGATGAAGGGCGGAACAGCCTCAGGCAGGTGGTGCTTAAATAATGATGCCTATGGACCAGGGGGTGGTGGCTGTGTGTGAACAGGCACCAACATGAATTTTGATGGCAACAGAAGGAATTTGCAAACCACCTTGGTCATGAAAACAGTCAGTTCAGTCTATAGCTTATCTGGAGTTCAGACCATCAAGGTCTGAAGTCCAAGTTTACAGGCATCGGGGTTGGAGCCCTAGTGTACTGGCTAGGTGGCAGACAGTAGTCAGTGTCAGCAGGAGATGGGAAGATGGCTGCCGGAGACCCGAGGTGGACTGGGGCAGGGTTGTATCCCGCCAGTACTGACACCGGAGAACCAACCAGAAAACCGTGCACAAAGGGGGTACTTGGACCCTGATGCCAGGACCGGCACCAACAGCCTAGCTAATTAACCAATTGACGGCAGGATTTTAGGTCCTGTCCCAACCTAAGTCTCGAAAAGAGACAACCATCCACCGAGATTGATAGAGCATCCGTCAGAGCCTGGTAGATCCCACGGGTCAGCGTCAGCTGGCAAGGCTCCCAACAAAATGACCGGAAGCAGACTCCTGTGTTTCACACCAGGAAGTTCAACACACAACACAAAGCGTGCAGAGGAAAGAGACATTGACTACTAGCCTGGGTGGGGGACCAGATACACCCGATCGCGGCAGCCGGCCACTATCACCTTGGTTTACAAAAGGACTCTGTGTTTATTGACTCCACATATCAGTGCAACCTTATCCAGCACCTTGACAACCAGTGACTCCACACATCAGTGCAACCTCATCCAGCACCAGGACAACAAGTGACTCCACACATCAGTACAGCCTCATCCAGCACCAGGACAACCAGTGATTCCACACATCAGTACAGCCTCATCCAGCATCAGGACAACCAATGACTCCACATATCAGTGCAACCTCATCCAGCACCACAACAACCAGTGACTCCACACATCAGTACAACCTCATACAGCACCAGGACAATCAAACTGTAAGTATATTGGTCCTTGCAATCCCGCACAACACTGGGTACTGGGGCATCCATCCCTACCCACGGAGGGGTTAACATCCAGCTGCCATCACATCGCTCCCGGGAGCCCCACAGCAGCAGCGGTGGTGCCACATCTCACCACACACCGTGGGTGGCGTCACAGACAATTTACAGCAAATCCCGTATACATACGTCCCCTTTTTTTTTTTAAGTGTCCGTGCGACCCTTGGGTCCAGAGAACCCCTCAAGCCATACTGTAGATCCGGATCCGAACAGCCCGTCGGCTGGCGTGGGGGCGGCACAAATACAGGAGAGCAGACAGCGGCTGCAGAACTACAAGGCTCAGCATGCTGCATCCAGGACTGTATGCTGGAGGGAGTGACAGTGACAGGGGGAGCAGAACTACATGGTTCAGAATGCTCCATTCACTAGTGTATGCAGGAGAGCAGACAGCAGCTGAAGAACTACAAGGCTCAGTATACTCCATCCAGGACTGTATGCAGGAGTTTTTTGCCCTCCCAAAAAATGACATGGGCTTCGACATATTTTTGAATGCTAGCCACGTACAGCAGGCAGCTACGGGCTGCCCCCAACCCCCAGCTGTCTATTTGTACCCGGCTGGGAACCAAAAATATAGGGAAGCCCTTTTTTTTAATTATTTCATGAATTTCATGAAATAATTTAAAAAAAATGATGTCGGCTTCGCCCCATTTTTGTGTCCAGCCAGGTACAACTAGGCAGCTGGGGATTGGAATCCGCAGCACAGGTTGGCTCGAGCTTTCTGGGCCCCTCTGCTGCAAATTGCAGTCCGTAGCCACCCCAGAAAATGGCACTTTCTTAGAAGCACCATCATCTGGCGCTGTATCCAACATGGTGGCTCGCTGGGTAATAATGGGTTAATACCAGCTTTGTTTTACTAGCTAGTATTAAGCCAGAGATTCTTAATGTCAGGCAAGTTTTACCCGGCCATTAAGAATCTCCATTAAAGGGTTAAAAAGACACCACACAGAGAAAAAATACTTTAATAGAAATAAATACACAGACACACTTAGAGACTCCATGTTTATTACTCCTTCTCACCCCTCCACGATCATGGTGTTCTGTCTTCTTTCTCCTTCAACCCATGCAGCTCTGCTACATCAGACAGGACTGCATGGGAGGAAGACGCTGCTGCTCCCGTGCAGTCTAATCACTCAGTGAGTGAGCAGAGGCTGCGGGTTGTAAGCGGTGACGTCATCTCTGCCACCGTTGCTATTGTAATCTGACAGGCGGGTTACTATAGCAACGGTGCTCCGATCACCTGATTCCCGGCGCCGGGGAGCCAAGCATGTGCCCAAGCATCTCGCCGGTACACGGAGATGCTCAAACGAGCACACATACCAAAGAGATGCACTGACAGGACCTAGCATGATGTCTAGCCATGTGACCAGTCTGTAGCCAATGAGATAATAGACACATGACTGGTTACATGCTATGACGACATCACGGAAGGTCCTATCATCAGTGCTGGTTACCGGGAGGGCGCAGCGATGATCGGATGGAAAAGCGTCATGAGACAGAGTGCAGGAAGCGTCGCAGGGACCTGTAAGTGTAATGGCAATGTTTATTAACTGTATGTGTACATGTATAATGTGTTTTTATGTGCTTGTGTTTGCCTACCATTTTTTTCAATGGGGTTCGAAGGTGTTCATCGAACTGAGCCTCCGTTCGACGAATCGAACCAAACTCGAACACTAAGGGGGTGGCTCAACACTAATGATGACGAAGGAGGAGGAAGAAGCAGCAGATGCGGTTGATTTGGTGGCCAATGATTGTGTAGACCTGCTAATATGCATTTTAGCACAGTGAGATTCCCACAATAAGGCATGTTGATTGCGCATTTGCCAGTTCATGCATGTAGTCCTCAAATTATTTTAATTTTTGTACTGACCCATTGTTTACATTCTCACCGGAGTCCAGTCTATTGACTTCTGCTTCAGTCACCAGGCTTCTTTGTATTGCCGCCAAGGACTTTGCTGCTGATAGTAGAGGAGTCGGTGCCAGCGGCTCTGGAAGGCGCAGGCTCCGCTCATCCACTAAGCTGGTTCTCTGGGACCTGCATTACCACTGGCTGACTGTAGGGGGTATGTGTCTTCCTGCTGAAGTTACCACCATTCAGCTACAGCCAATGAGAAGACAACATAGCCTTCTATTTCCCCCTTTTGTCTGCTATTCACTGCCAGAGATAGTTTGTATTCTTGCTAGTGTCTGGCTTCTGTTCTGTTCTGACTATTGATCCCTGTGTTTTGGTCTCTGCCTGCTCATTGACTACTCTTCTGTCTGCTGTTTTTGTACCTCGCTTAATTCCAAATCCCTGTGCAGGGGTTAAAGGGTTTCAGGGTTCTTGAGATCCTGCCGACTTGGTGGCTAGCCCTAGTCTGTCCGTGACAGTCATCCTGAGTCTGTGGTCAAGGGCAGACTTTACAGTTTACAATGTTAGGAGATAACAAAATTTGGGTCATTCTTTACGCTATTAAAAAATGCCCAACCATTCCTGTGAACTGCAGACCCGCAACCGCTGCTGGCAACAGCTAGATTTGTGGCTGAGGATGCAGTACTTCTCTTGGCTGCATCACTACGTGTTTGTATAGAAATTGCCAACGTAACCTCCTTGGTTTCCTCCTCCTCTTTATCTGTTGAGCTGCACAGATGCCGGTGTCTGGGTTCACACCAAGTGGGATCTAAAACTTCATCATCAGGCTCTATGTTGTCCCACTCCTCCTCTTCCAGACCTGACATCACATAAACGTACGTGTGAGTCTAAGGTATCTGAGTCTCCTCATCATCACCTCCACCCCCGGGGCTTAACAGCAGTTGATGAGAGTCGGGATCATGCTCAGGCAAGGATCTAGCTGACAAAGATTTTGGGCATCGACGCAGAGGCTTTCCTCCTCTTCAGTTTCTAAATCTTTGGAGGAAAGCTCTGATGCCCATGGGATAAAATGTGTGAACAGCTCTGCAGACTCGCCCATGTGTGGTTCACCACAGTCAGTTTGCAGGTTGGAGATTTGTGATATGGGAAAAGAAGTGTAATTGAGGTGGCACCTCTGGAGAATGAACTGTTTGTGATGTTGAGGTGTAGGAAGAGGAGGAGAGGTCACTTGATGCAGCAATTCCCATCTACTCTAGCATATGCTGTTTATCAGCCTCATATGGACGTTAAAACAATGTGGGGCTGCCAATCTAGTGGAGTGGGGTGTCCAGTAAGGGAAGTTGTTCTCATTTCTCTTGGGATGGGATAATAAGGTGTTTACTCACTAGAGTAAACACCTTATCATCCTAACAGAACTTCATACACATATACCTATAACACCCCGCCTATTCACTCTTCCACCACAACCTTGTTGTGATTAACCACTCAAGGTTTATGTACCTATCCCCTTTCAAACAAATGTTTCATAATACTTCACACACCTGACACAAAAGATAACTTATTTATTTCCTGCCTGAGTTGTGAAAGCACTGAAAAGTTCCAATAATTCCAAATGCAATTCACTGCATAATTTTGAGCAGACACTAAAAAGTGCCAAGACCTTTTTAGCTACTTCACTAGCAAATTAACAGCAGGCAGTACAAACAATACCTGTAAATGTCATTGACTGCGTAATTTTGAGCAAGCAATGAAAAGTGCAAAGACCTTTTTACCTAGTTCACTAGCAAATGGACATCAGGCACTACTAAATGACAATACCTAGAACGCCTTTTACTTAAGAGGGACGCATCATGAATCCCAAAGTTGTATAATAGACATCCACATAGTTTAAATTTGAAAACACATTTGTTCTTTCTCTATTAAGATTTTCAATGTCAACCAACCAAATTTTAGTTTTTTGCTTTACAGCCAATGAAAACCCAAAAGTCGTTATCTGAGAAAATTAGAGTAATTACCACAAAACATCTGCAAAGGCTTCCTAAGCATTTAAAATGGTCCCTTAGTCTGGCTCAGTAGTCTACACAATCATGGGAATGACTGCTGACTTGACAAAAGTCCAGAAAGCAGTCACAGACACACCCCACAAGTAGGGTAAGCCACAAATGGTCATTGCTAAAGAAACTGGCTGTTCACAGAGTGCTGTATTCAAGTATATTAATGGAAAGTTAAGTGGAAGGAAAAAGTGTGGTAGAAAAAGGTACACAAGTAACCGGGATAACCGTGGCAATGATAGGAGTGTTAAGAAAAGCCCATTCAAATATTTGGGGGAGATTCACAAGGAGTGAACTGCTGCTGGAGTCAGGGGTTTAAGAGCCACCACACACAGACGTATCCAGGACATGGGCTACAACTGTCCCATTCCTCGTGTCAAGCCACTCATGACCAATAGACAATACCAGAAGCATCTTACCTGGGCTAAGGAGAAAAAGAACTGGACTGTTGTTCAGTGGTCCGAGGTGTTGTTTTCAGATGAAACTAAAATTTGCATTTCATTTGGAAATCAAGGTCCCAGAGTTTGGAGAAAGAGTGGAGAGGACACAATCCAAGCTGCTTGAGGTCTAATGTGATGGTTTGGAGCCATGTCATCTGCTGGTGTAGATCCACTGTGTTTTATCAAGGCCAAAGTCAGCGCAGCAGTCTACCAGGAAATTTTAGAGCACTTCATGCTTCCCTCTGCTGATAAGCTTTTTGGAGATTGAAATTTCAATTTCTAGCAGTACTTGGTACCTGTCCACACTGCCAAAAGTACCAATACCTGATTTAATAATCACAGTATCACTGTGCTTCATTAACCAGCAAACTCCCTTGACCTAAACCCCATAGAGAATCTATGGGGTATTATCAAGAGGAAGATGAGAGACACCAGGCTAAACAATGCAGACAAGCTGAATGTTGCTATGAAATCAACCTGGGCTTCCATAACACCCCAGCAGTGACACTGGCTGATTGCCTTCATGGTACGCTGCATCGATGCAGTAATTAATGCAAAGAGAGCCCCAAACAAATTTGAGTGCATTTATTGTACATACTCTTCAGTAGGCGCCAACATTTCTGAGTTAAAATAATTTTTTCATTTGGTTTTATGTAATCTTCTAATTTTCTGAGATAACGATATTTTTCAGTTTTCATTGGCTGCAAGCAATAATCATCGGCTTTTTAATTATATTCTAATTTATTAGATGCATCTGTGTGTGTGTGTGTATGTGTGTGTAGATACAGAATATATATATATATACATATATATATATATATATATATATGTATATATATATAGTGGAACCTCGCTTAACAAGTAACCAAGTTAGTGAGTATTTTGCTAAACGAGCAAAGCTTGCTGTAAATTTATAACTCAGTTTAGAAGCAAGCTTTGCTTAATGATCAAAATACTCACCGCACACGCTTCTGGTTCCGTATATCTACCGCGCTCTAACCCGCCTTTGCAGTCCACACAAACAAACACAAGCACAAACACGCACAAACACACACAAACACGCACACACACATATATTATGCTCACCTTACCTTCTGTTCCATCGCCGGCCTCCTGGAACTTGCAGTTTGCCGAAACAGGATGTGTATCGGTGACCATCGTGATGAGGGAGGAACTTCGGCTGTCAGCTGCTACTCAAAACAAGAATGCCGCGGAGACACCATCACATGTTTCTCAACGCTGGCAGGAAACTGGCCAGGTAATTTACTGGGAAGGAACAACCACAGGAGGGTCAGTCTCCAGTCAAGGAAACCGCCTATACCAAAACATGGTATCCATCCACAGACAGCTGTTTCGGGGTATTTGCCCCTCATCAGTGTGGCGTAAGAAACTGGCTAGTGGGAGCAATGCCTGGTAGAATACTACATAGGTAAGGATGGTTGACTTCGGGGAGATCAACATCTAACACCGCGGAGACACCCTCACGTGTTTCTCAACACAGTGACACTAGCACAAGGCCCCCTGGGAAAATATGCAAAACAAGAATGCCGCGAAGACACCATCACATGTTTCTCAACGCTGGCCCGAGGTCAACCATCCTTACCTATGTAGTCTTCTACTAGGCATTGCTCCCACTAGCCAGTTTCCTACTCCACACTGATGAAGGCAAATACCCCGAAATAGCTGTCTGTGGATGGATACCATGTTTTGGTATCCATATAGGCGGTTTCCTCGACTGGAGACTGCCCTTTCCATGGTTGTTCCTTCCCGGTGAAAGACCTGGCTAGTTTCCTGCCAGCGTTGAGAAACATGTGATGGTGTCTCCGCGGCATTCTTGTTTTGCATATTTTCCCAGGGGGTAATGACCAGACCCATCTGTGGCCTGCAATCACGTCACTGGTGTTCCAATGGGCAGGAAGAATTACACACTTCCTGTCGGCACATATTAAATGCTACTGAGAGAGATTGACATTGACATTTAGCAGGTTAACACGTACCCCACTCTTGGCTGGTAGAGGCACATGATGGCTGATTAAATGAGCCAGAAATGTTGAGGGTTCAGCATGTGAGCCTGGATCAAAGGCAAGGACACTAACTTTGACTTATATCTATGTCAAAGGTAGTAAAGCGGTTAGTTATCCAGTGCTTCTGCTTTGACATTTCATAGTCACCAGGTTATCCCTGTATCATTCTCTAGAAATAACATCCTGACACCTACATGTGACTCCTAGAGCCTGTTAACTACTGTAGAGGGTCACTTTTATGGCCAGCAGTTGGTTGCAATGGTCTCATATCAGTTTTGGGATACTGTGGGATCGGGGAGTGCTAAAACATTAGTGACAAGTCATCAGCAATGTGGTTGTAAAGGCTCTGTCACACACAGAGATAAATCTGCGGCAGATCTGTGGTTGCAGTGAAATTGTGGACAATCAGTGCCAGGTTTGTGGCTGTGTACAAATGGAACAATATGTCCATGATTTCTCTGCAACCACAGATCTGCCAAAGATTTATCTCTGTGTGTGACTGGGCCTTTACAGTTACTGTTTTATAACATTCCAATAACATTCTGTTCTTGTTTTTTAAAAATCACTGGTTGGAAAAGCTATTTTTATACAAGTTAGCATTGAAAAATGTGACAAATCTTATACAAACACTTCTAAATATATTTATTACATTTTAAATACAATAATACACATTTCATATGTCGCACATTTAAGCAGAAAATTTTAAGGAAGGAATCCTATTTAAGGCATTTTTTTTCATTGTATTTGCAGAACCATTTTTATTTTTCAATGTATCTGTTAAGGACTTGTCTTGAGGGATGAAAATAGAACAGAGGAAAAAACTGTGGTGCTCACTCTGTGGCTAAAAATGATTCCTTTAAAATATACTAGGTGGAGGATTTATCTTTTTAGCCACAGGGGTGAGTGTATATTACTATTATATAATCAAAGAAAATAGATACACTAAGGTATTTAATTAGAATTTTAGTTATACATTTTAGCCTACCTTTAAATAATCAAAAAATACTGCAAATGTTGACATACAGAATGAAAAGTGAAATTGTAGAAGAAAATTGAAATATTTCTTTATAATTTTGCCTTTAATCTTACGTAAATAAAATGCATTTAATAGATCAAAAAATATTTCCTTGAATTCCTTCCTATTTGTTAGATCTCAAACACAGTTTAATATAACTGTGATATATAGCTTGAAAAGAATTTCTACAGTTTAATGTGTCATTTAAAGTCAACAACAGCTTTAGATAACACTATTAGACTTGACGAGATTCCAGTGGATGTTTGAGATTGAAAATTTTGCGCAAGATGATCTGTGTGACATTTAATCAAGCTGGTCTAAAAAGAGTAAAGATAATTCAAATTATATAGTCATTCGGAAATCTAGAAGAGTATTGTGCCCATTTCTCTCCACTGCCTATCACTCAATCTAAATTCCCAGGGTTACCAAACCAGTCAGGGTGACAGACATGGTACAAGTATCCAGGAAATCTTGTGTTACCTACATCATTGATGTTTGCTGAGTGAATCCAGAATTTTTTAAAGGTGCTTTTAAAAGTATGTACTACTGACAGGCAGCAAGATGTCAGACAACAACCTTGTAATCAAAGAGCTGTGAAATAAAATTGTATCTACATATTGACTATCTATGCATCTATCTATATATCCAACTATCTATTAGTGATGGCCAAGAGTGATCAGCACTGCTCAATGTTTGACCGAGAATCATGGATGCTTGAGTTCCACATGTTTTTCAGCATTTAGACAGCCAAAAAACATGTGGTGATTGCTTGTCATAAATGGTAATTTCATAGCCATGTTGGCTACTGGAATTTCTGTGATTAGCTGGCCACATCCATCATCAGGTCTTATATGAGATCCGGGGATGTGATGCGTGGCACGCTGTCCTCTAGAAGCACTTCAGGGAGAGTTGAAATAGGAAGGAGAGCTGAGATTACAGTAGGGTTTGTACGCTTGCACCCTTTAGTGCCTTTCATGAGGCACTAAAGGGTGTTCTTAGTCTTATTTAATCTAAGAAATAAATGAACAATGTTAAAAAATAATGTGAGGCCACCATATTTTTGATAACCAATAAAAACATGAGACAGTCCCTTATTCACTAATATATTATTAAAAAAAATCCTCGCAGCTCCAACATAGTCCAAGGCATTTCCATGACGTCTGCCAATTCTGTAGCACAACCGATGAAGCCTCTTTGTGACAAGGATGCTTCATAGATCCCTACTGGTCAGACTGTGCTTACCACAGCCTGACTGGAAGTGACTTATGAAGTGTCATTCTCAGAATGAGGCTCCATAGGTTGGAATACAGAATCGATCCATGTCGTGGGAATTTTTTAAAAATAATACATCGGTTAACGAGGGATTGTTTCGTGTTTTATTTCTGTAACTCTCTCTTTCAGATTCCCATTTGTGGACTATGTTGGATACGGTGGACTAGTACGAAGCTTCATGACTTTTTTTATATAACTTTATGAGTGAGGGAAAGTGTGGTGGAGTCTATTCAATTAAACTATGTGTCTTTTTTTCTTTTTACTTACTGGGATAGTAATGCGGGTCTCTTATAGACACCTCTCCATTACTACCCTCTTGACTTGATGCCAGCTGACATCAAACCTAAAAATATTACCCTGATAGCCACCACACTTGGGCAATCGGCAAAAGATGGGACAAAGCTCCAGAAATCTGGGGTGGCTGTAGACTGGTATTTTTAAACTGGGAAAAGCCAAATAACCATGGGGCTTCCCCATCTGATAATACTAGCTCATATCTTTATGCTTTACCTTGGCTAGTTGTTAAAAATAAGGGGACCCCATATAATTTTTTTAATTAATTAATTATTTATTGTTGAACAGCACAGCTTCTAGCTTCCCAGTTGCAGAAGAAAGTTCACAGAGCAGATTACATGGGATAATAACTTCTTTACTTCTAGCATAACATGAGGTAATGATAAGCACAGTCATACAGCATTGTATCAGGAAGAGAAAGTTAAACCAAAAAGAAGAACCAACAAGAGACTTTCTACAATACAGTGAGTAAGGAAACTGCACAACATCGCCATCTACTGTCAGATCAGCATAAAGTCCTCCTTCACACAAACATAGAAGTCCTTGTCTGTTGCATATACCAACACCCTTTCTCAACAGTAAGGACTTATTCAGTTAAGCCTAATTTCTTCATTAGTCTCTGATGTCTTTCAGCGTTCAATGCCTTTGTGAAAATATCTGCTGTCATATCTTCAGTTGGACAATATTCTAATTTCAGGATTCCTTGTTCCTGGTGATCCCTCAAGAAATGATACTTCACATCAATGTGCTTGGTTCTTGGGTTAACTCTTTCCATCTGAGCAAGAACAAGACATCCTTGATTGTCTTCATTTATTTTTGTTGGTTCCAATTTCGTTGTCCTAGGTCTGTTAGCAATTGTCTTAACCATAGAACTTCTTGCCTCGCATGTGCTGCTGCCACATATTCTGCTTCTGTTGATGACAGCATTACTATAGATTATTTTTTACTAGTCCAACTAATTGGTCCGCCTGAGAGAAAGGAAAGATAGCCACTGGTGGACTTCCTGTCAGCTGGATCTCCAGCCCAATCTGCATCAACGTATCCAGTTAAAGTGCATTTATCACTTGTAGGTAGTTTCAGTTTAACATGGCCAGTTCCTTTCAAAAAACGTATTACTCTCTTCACGGCATTCCAATCTTTTTTATTTGGCTTCGACACTTTTCTACTCAGAATTCCTACTGCTGCTGCAATGTCTGGCTTTGTAACAGTTGCTAGATACAGTAATTTTCCCATTGCTTTTCTGTACTATTCATTATTTGGTAATATATTTTGCTCGCTATTCATCTCTTTAACATAAATGGTTTCCATTGGAGACTTTACTGTTTTTGCATTCTTCAATCCAAATGTTTCGATTATGTCTTGAATCATGTGATTTTGATTAAGTAGGAAACTTCCATCTTCTTCTCTTTCTGTCTGTATTCCTAGGTACTGTTTCACATTTCCCAAGTTTTTGATCTCAAAATGTTGATTCAGAATTCTTAGTATATCCTCTTTATCCCTTTCTTTTTTAAATCAAACTAAAATATCATCAACATGTATGATCCATCTGTCCATCAGTCGTTTTGTGCATAGGAAAGGATCAGCTTTGCTTCTTTGAAACTTTTCATTTGTGGGCACTTCTGTGATTTTATCATTCCATGCTTTAGGAGCTTGTTTTAAACCGTATATACTTTTCTGTAGTTTACAAACCATGTCCGGGTTACTTTTATCTTTGAATCCTGGAGGTTGTTCCATGTAAATATCTTCTGGTAAATCTCCATTCAAAAATGCTGTATTTACGTCCAGATGCTTCAACTCCATTTGTTTTATTGCTGCAACTGCAAACAAAGTTCTTATTGTAGTATGTTTGACAACTGGAGCAAATGTTTCTTCATAGTCCTCTCCATATTTTTGAGAATAACCTTTAGTTACGAGTCTTGCTTGGTATCGTTCAGCTTTGCCATCTGTTTGGTATTTTACTTTAAATACCCATTTACATCCTACAGCTTTTCTTCCTCCTGGTAATTCTGTCAGTGTCCATGTCTTTGAGTCATGCATGGATTTCATTTCTGTTTCTGTTGCCTTTATCTATTTATTAGCTTCTTCTTCAGGAAGTCAAGATATGTCTTCCCAAGAGGTAGGTTCATTAATTTTGCTTGTACTTGCCTTGTATGAAGGACGTATCGGTGGTCTTCCTTTGTTTTCCCTTATTGAATGTCTTGGTTCTGTGTCTGTTTGTAGTTGTAGCTCTTCATTTTCAGTATTCTGTTTATCATCAATTTCAACTTCTTTTTCATCAGATGTTCTTTCAGTTATATCACTGCTGTTTTTCTTATTTTTTGTTTCTAGTGAAATCATAGTATTTTCATTTAGATTCTCAATGAATGTCACACTGTTACTCACCATAACTCTGTCTGTTTTGAGATCTAGGATTCTATATTCTTTGCAATTTTCACTATATCCGACAAATATTCCTTCTATGGGTCGGTTTTGAAGTTTGGAATGTTTTTCTGTTGAAATAAATACAAAAACTTTACATCCAAAAACTCTTAAATAATTCACACTTGGTTTCTTACCCTACCCCAGTTCATATGGGTTTTTTTTCAGTTTTCTACAAAAAAGTCGGTTTTGTAGGTAAGTAGCTGTCGTTGCTGCTTCACCCCTATATTTCTCTGGTAGTTTGGAATCTGTTAGCATACATCTTATCATTTCAGTCAGAGTTGTATTTTTTCTTTGTGCTACCCTCTTTTGTTCAGGTGTGTATGGAACAGTCTTTTGATGCTCTATACCATTTTGTCTTAAGTAGTTTTCTATTTCTTGTCCTGTGAATTCACCTCCATTATCACTTTTAATGACAATTGGCTTCCTCTGAAACTTGTTATTCGACTTTTTCACGTACTAATTTATTGAAAACTTCACTTTTGTTCTTTATCAAGTATGTGACTGTGTATCTTGAGTAGTCATCTATAAAAGTCACTATATATTTATTCCCTCCTGATGTCACTTTCATGGGTCCACATATGTCAGTATGCACCAAATCAAGTGGTCTTGTGCTTTTCGTCTCACATTCCTTAGGTATATGATTTCAGACAACAGGAGAAAAGTAGGTTTAAATACCGCGCCAAACCACAGGAGTCCAGATGAAGTTAGTAAATCTCTTTTCTTTATTTTCACAGGTCTACGCGTTTCAAGGACATATCCGTCCTCTTCCTCAGGACAAATGCAGAGAATACTCTGCATTTGTCCTGAGGAAGAGGACGGATATGTCCTTGAAACGCGTAGACCTGTGAAAATAAAGAAAAGAGATTTACTAACTTCATCTGGACTCCTGTGGTTTGGCGCGGTATTTAAACCTGCTTTTCTCCTGTTGTCTGAAATCACTCCGTTTTTGCGGGACTGCTGCCTTCCACATTACTTTCATGCTGTCAAAGGGGTTGTGACTGGCACAACCGCATCAGGTGAGTGTTCCTGTTATACATTCACCTCCCATTGTTATACCGGGCAAGACCCTATTTGCGTCTTTCTTCCCACAGTTTTTTCACTTCCCTTAGGTATAGATATTCTTGTAGCTTTAGATTTTATACAACATTCACATCTTACGGTAATTGAGCAATCAGATATCCATAGACCCTTTGTCAATTCTTTCTTTTGTAGCTCCATTATACTTTCAGGATGTCTGTGTCCTAGACGTCTATACCACATGTGAATACAATTCTTGCTATCATGTGTACACAACTTCATCTGTTCCTTTAATGTGTCTAGATGATATAATTGTTCATCTGCCTTGACATTGGTTATTATCTTATTTCTCACTAGGATTGTACATTCATCATCTTTGAATTTTACAGAAAGTCCTTTAGCTGATAGACGTTTTACAGATAACAATCCTCCTTCTAATCTTGGAACATATAACACAAAAGTCCATGTACTCATTAAATTCCATTGATACAAGACAGTCTAGCTACGATCGAACCCAGATGTTCTGCCATCAGCCGAAGCTTCTCTGTTTGTTGAAACATCAGCTGTTCAAATCAAGTCCAGCATGTCAAAATTACTGTTGATTTTACTGCTGCCTTGGCTACTTTTTCTAGCTTTAGCACAATTTTAAGTGTGTTAGATTGGAGCATTAGCCGTTTGATCATAGAGTCCTATGTGTTATAAATACTGTAGTTTTTGCTGTAACCTTGGCTAATCTTTGTAGCCTCAGAACTGGCAAAAGTTAGGGAGCATTGGCTCTGCAGAGAGCAGGGAGAGGACTTTAGGTCAGCCATACAGTGGATAGGCACATATGTTTGGTGAAAGCTTTGCCTAGCAGAAAACATAACTTATATTGGTAACTAGCTGTAGTACCAGGGCGTTGCCCGGGATAGTAACTGTCTCTCTCACAATCTCTGTCTGTCTGTCTGTCTCTCTGAATGTGTCTTTCTTTGTCTGTCTGTGTCTATGTCTCTGTCTGTTTCTATCTGTCTGTATTTGTATCAGTCTATCTGTCTCCATCTCTGTGTCTGTCTGTCTCTCTACCTCTGTGTCTGTCTCTATGTGTGTGTCTGTCTTTCTCTCTCTTTCCCCATGTGTCTTTTTCCCGTCTGTCTCTTTCCAGGTCTGTCTCTTTCCAGGTCTGTCTCTTTCCCCGTCTGTCTCTTTCCCCGTCTGACTCTTTCCCCGTCTTTCTCTTTGACCCTCTGTCTCCTTCCCCATCTATCTCTTTCCCTCTCTGTCTCTTTCCCCGTCTGTCTCTTTCCCCATCTGTCTCTTTCCCCGTCTGTCTCTTCGCCACTCTGTCTCTTTGCCCGGCTGTCTCTTTCCAGGGCTGTCTCTTTCCCGGTCTGTCTCTTTCCCGTTCTGTCTCTTTCCCGTTCTGTCTCTTTCCCGGTCTGTCTCTTTCCCGGTCTGTCTCTTTCCCGGTCTGTCTCTTTCCTGGGCTGTCTCTTTCCCCATCTGTCTCTTTGCCCATGTGTCTCTTTGCCCTTCTGTCTCTTTGCCAATCTTTCTCTGTCTGTCTCTATCCATGTCTGTCTATTTTGCCGTCAAAACATAAGGCCGCTTTACACGCAGTGACATCGCTAGTACTCGTCCCCATCGTTTGTGCGTCACGGGCAAATCACCGCCCGTGGCGAACAATATCACAGGTAGGCATCACACAAACTTACCTTCCTAACTACGTCGCTGTGGCGGGAAAACAACCTCTTTTTTAAGGCGGCGGTTTGTGTGGCGTCACAACGACATCACACAGCAGGCCACCAATAGAAGTGGAGGGGCGGAGAGTAGCCGCATGACCATCACTCCCATCTCGTTGCCGGAAGACGCAGTTACACTGTTGTTCGTCGTTCCCGGGGTGTCACACGTAGCGATGTGTGCAGCCTCAGGAACGACGAACAACCTGTGTCCCAAACGAGCAACGATAATTTGAAAATGAACGACGTGTTAACAATAGAGTTGAGCGCGGTTCGCGGTTCGAGGTTCTCCAGTTCTAGGCTCGAGTGATTTTGGGGCCTGTTCTAGATCGAACTAGAACTCGAGCTTTTTGCAAAAGCTCGATAGTTCTAGAAACGTTCGAGAACGGTTCTAGCAGCAAAAAAACAGCTAATTCCTAGCTGGCTTTCCGCTGTAATAGTGTAAGTCACTCTGTGACTCACACTATTATGACATTTCAGTGTATAGTGTGCGTGAACAGCGCCTTCAGATCACTCCTGTTTGTATAATGGCGATCGCCATTTTTTTTTTTTTTCCTTCTCTTCTTCCCTAAGCGCGCGCGTCTTGTGGGGCGGGCCAGCATGTCAGCCAATCCCAGACACACACACAGCTAAGTGGACTTTTAGCCAGAGAAGCAACGGCATGTGTGATAGGATGTCCATGTCACATGTCCCTGCATTATAAAACCGGACATTTTCCTCCAGGACGCCATTATCTCTTTTGCGTCCTTGGTGTCAGACATCACTGGCGCAGCTCCGTCCTGAGTCCTATCGCTGATACAGCTGTATGCGCTCCATACACAGCGCTGGACAGCATAGGGATAGCACTTTCCATCAGTCCTTTTAAGGGCTCGTACCGGCAGGGTCAGAGCCATAGGTGACAGGTCCTGAAAACAGCGACAGCGTCTGTGTAGCAAAGGTCAGGGATTTCCTCCCTGCATTTCCCTATTAGGAGGGAATAGAAAGGCAGGCTTCCTTTCCTCTACCCAGAGCCCCACAATCCTGGCACTGTACCCTCCTGTCCTCTGCACACTCCAACTCATTATAACTAAGCCATTATACTAGCAAACACTCAGTGTACCTAGTGGCATCCTAAACGTGGCTATTGGACTTTGCTATAGTCCTACTAGTGCAAAGACATTTGCAGCACCTATGCCTGCATTGCACACTCCAACTCATTATAACTAAGCCATTATACTAGCAAACACTCAGTGTACCTAGTGGCATCCTAAACGTGGCTATTGGACTTTGCTATAGTCCCACTAGTGCAAAGACATTTGCAGCACCTCTGCCTGCATTGCACACTCCAACTCATTATAACTAAGCCATTATACTAGCAAACACTCAGTGTACCTAGTGGCATCCTAAACGTGGCTATTGGACTTTTGTCTAGTCACACTAGTGCAAAGACATTTGCAGCACCTCTGCCTGCATTGCACACTCCAACTCATTATAACTAAGCCATTATACTAGCAAACACTCAGTGTACCTAGTGGCATCCTAAACGTGGCTATTGGACTTTTGTCTAGTCACACTAGTGCAAAGACATTTGCAGCACCTCTGCCTGCATTGCACACTCCAACTCATTATAACTAAGCCATTATACCAGCAAACACTCAGTGTACCTAGTGGCAGCCTAAACGTGGCTATTGGACTTTGCTATAGTCCCACTAGTGCAAAGACATTTGCAGCACCTCTGCCTGGATTGCACACTCCAACTCATTATAACTAAGCCATTATACTAGCAAACACTCAGTGTACCTAGTGGCATCCTAAACGTGGCTATTGGACTTTTGTCTAGTCACACTAGTGCAAAGACATTTGCAGCACCTCTGCCTGCATTGCACACTCCAACTCATTATAACTAAGCCATTATACTAGCAAACACTCAGTGTACCTAGTGGCATCCTAAACGTGGCTATTGGACTTTGCTATAGTCCCACTAGTGCAAAGACATTTGCAGCACCTCTGCCTGCATTGCACACTCCAACTCATTATAACTAAGCCATTATACTAGCAAACACTCAGTGTACCTAGTGGCATCCTAAACGTGGCTATTGGACTTTACTATAGTCCCACTAGTGCAAAAACATTTGCAGCACCTCTGCCTGCATTGCACACTCCAACTCATTATAACTAAGCCATTATACTAGCAAACACTCAGTGTACCTAGTGGCATCCTAAACGTGGCTATTGGACTTTGCTATAGTCCCACTAGTGCAAAGACATTTGCAGCACCTCTGCCTGCATTGCACACTCCAACTCATTATAACTAAGCCATTATACTAGCAAACACTCAGTGTGCCTAATGGCATCCTAAACGTGGCTATTGGACTTTGCTATAGTCCCACTAGTGCAAAGACATTTGCAGCACCTCTGCCTGCATTGCACACTCCAACTCATTATAACTAAGCCATTATACTAGCAAACACTCAGTGTACCTAGTGGCATCCTAAACGTGGCTATTGGACTTTGCTATAGTCCTACTAGTGCAAAGACATTTGCAGCACCTCTGCCTGCATTGCACACTCCAACTCATTATAACTAAGCCATTATACTAGCAAACACTCAGTGTACCTAGTGGCATCCTAAACGTGGCTATTGGACTTTGCTATAGTCCCACTAGTGCAAAGGCATTTGCAGCACCTCTGCCTGCATTGCACACTCCAACTCATTATAACTAAGCCATTATACTAGCAAATACTCAGTGTACCTAGTGGCATCCTAAACGTGGCTATTGGACTTTTGTCTAGTCAAACTAGTGCAAAGACATTTGCAGCACCTCTGCCTGCATTGCACACTCCAACTCATTATAACTAAGCCATTATACTAGCAAACACTCAGTGTACCTAGTGGCATCCTAAACGTGGCTATTGGACTTTTGTCTAGTCACACTAGTGCAAAGACATTTGCAGCACCTCGGCCTGCATTGCACACTCCAACTCATTATAACTAAGCCATTATACTAGCAAACACTCAGTGTACCTAGTGGCATCCTAAACGTGGCTATTGGACTTTGCTATAGTCCTACTAGTGCAAAGACATTTGCAGCACCTCTGCCTGCATTGCACACTCCAACTCATTATAACTAAGCCATTATACTAGCAAACACTCAGTGTACCTAGTGGCATCCTAAACGTGGCTATGGGACTTTTGTCTAGTCACACTAGTGCAAAGACATTTGCAGCACCTCTGCCTGCATTGCACACTCCAACTCATTATAACTAAGCCATTATACTAACAAACACTCAGTGTACCTAGTGGCATCCTAAACGTGGCTATTGGACTTTTGTCTAGTCACACTAGTGCAAAGACATTTGCAGCACCTCTGCCTGCATTGCACACTCCAACTCATTATAACTAAGCCATTATACTAGCAAACACTCAGTGTATCTAGTGGCATCCTAAACGTGGCTATTGGACTTTGCTATAGTCCCACTAGTGCAAAGACATTTGCACCACCTCTGCCTGCATTGCACACTCCAACTCATTATAACTAAGCCATTATACTAGCAAACACTCAGTGTACCTAGTGGCATCCTAAACGTGGCTATTGGACTTTTGTCTAGTCACACTAGTGCAAAGACATTTGCAGCACCTCTGCCTGCATTGCACACTCCAACTCATTATAACTAGGCCATTATACTAGCACTCAGTGTACCTAGTGGCATCCTAAACGTGGCTATTGGACTTTTGTCTAGTCACACTAGTGCAAAGACATTTGCAGCACCTCTGCCTGCATTGCACACTCCAACTCATTATAACTAAGCCATTATACTAGCAAACACTCAGTGTACCTAGTGGCATCCTAAACGTGGCTATTGGACTTTGCTATAGTCCCACTAGTGCAAAGACATTTGCAGCACCTCTGCCTGCATTGCACACTCCAACTCATTATAACTAAGCCATTATACTAGCAAACACTCAGTGTACCTAGTGGCATCCTAAACGTGGCTATTGGACTTTGCTATAGTCCCACTAGTGCAAAGACATTTGCAGCACCTCTGCCTGCATTGCACACTCCAACTCATTATAACTAAGCCATTATACTAGCAAACACTCAGTGTACCTAGTGGCATCCTAAACGTGGCTATTGGACTTTGCTATAGTTTCACTAGTGCAAAGATATTTGCAGCACCTCTGCCTGCATTGCACACTCCAACTCATTATAACTAAGCCATTATACTAGCAAACACTCAGTGTACCTAGTGGCATCCTAAACGTGGCTATTGGACTTTGCTATAGTCCTACTAGTGCAAAGACATTTGCAGCACCTCTGCCTGCTTTGCACACTCCAACTCATCATAACTAAGCCATTATACTAGCAAACACTCAGTGTACCTAGTGGCATCCTAAACGTGGCTATTGGACTTTGCTATAGTCCCACTAGTGCAAAGACATTTGCAGCACCTCTGCCTGCATTGCACACTCCAACTCATTATAACTAAGCCATTATACTAGCAAACACTCAGTGTACCTAGTGGCATCCTAAACGTGGCTATTGGACTTTGCTATAGTTTCACTAGTGCAAAGACATTTGCAGCACCTCTGCCTGCATTGCACACTCCAACTCATTATAACTAAGCCATTATACTAGCAAACACTCAGTGTACCTAGTGGCATCCTAAACGTGGCTATTGGACTTTGCTATAGTCCCACTAGTGCAAAGACATTTGCAGCACCTCTGCCTGCATTGCACACTCCAACTCATTATAACTAAGCCATTATACTAGCAAACACTCAGTGTACCTAGTGGCATCCTAAACGTGGCTATTGGACTTTTGTCTAGTCCCACTAGTGCAAAGACATTTGCAGCACCTCTGCCTGCATTGCACACTCCAACTCATTATAACTAAGCCATTATACTAGCAAACACTCAGTGTATCTAGTGGCATCCTAAACGTGGCTATTGGACTTTGCTATAGTCCCACTAGTGCAAAGACATTTGCAGCACCTCTGCCTGCATTGCACACTCCAACTCATTATAACTAAGCCATTATACTAGCAAACACTCAGTGTACCTAGTGGCATCCTAAACGTGGCTATTGGACTTTGCTATAGTTTCACTAGTGCAAAGATATTTGCAGCACCTCTGCCTGCATTGCACACTCCAACTCATTATAACTAAGCCATTATACTAGCAAACACTCAGTGTACCTAGTGGCATCCTAAACGTGGCTATTGGACTTTGCTATAGTCCTACTAGTGCAAAGACATTTGCAGCACCTCTGCCTGCTTTGCACACTCCAACTCATCATAACTAAGCCATTATACTAGCAAACACTCAGTGTACCTAGTGGCATCCTAAACGTGGCTATTGGACTTTGCTATAGTCCCACTAGTGCAAAGACATTTGCAGCACCTCTGCCTGCATTGCACACTCCAACTCATTATAACTAAGCCATTATACTAGCAAACACTCAGTGTACCTAGTGGCATCCTAAACGTGGCTATTGGACTTTGCTATAGTTTCACTAGTGCAAAGACATTTGCAGCACCTCTGCCTGCATTGCACACTCCAAATCATTATAACTAAGCCATTATACTAGCAAACACTCAGTGTACCTAGTGGCATCCTAAACGTGGCTATTGGACTTTGCTATAGTCCCACTAGTGCAAAGACATTTGCAGCACCTCTGCCTGCATTGCACACTCCAACTCATTATAACTAAGCCATTATACTAGCAAACACTCAGTGTACCTAGTGGCATCCTAAACGTGGCTATTGGACTTTTGTCTAGTCCCACTAGTGCAAAGACATTTGCAGCACCTCTGCCTGCATTGCACACTCCAACTCATTATAACTAAGCCATTATACTAGCAAACACTCAGTGTATCTAGTGGCATCCTAAACGTGGCTATTGGACTTTGCTATAGTCCCACTAGTGCAAAGACATTTGCAGCACCTCTGCCTGCATTGCACACTCCAACTCATTATAACTAAGCCATTATACTAGCAAACACTCAGTGTACCTAGTGGCATCCTAAACGTGGCTATTGGACTTTTGTCTAGTCACACTAGTGCAAAGACATTTGCAGCACCTCTGCCTGCATTGCACACTCCAACTCATTATAACTAAGCCATTATACTAGCACTCAGTGTACCTAGTGGCATCCTAAACGTGGCTATTGGACTTTTGTCTAGTCACACTAGTGCAAAGACATTTGCAGCACCTCTGCCTGCATTGCACACTCCAACTCATTATAACTAAGCCATTATACTAGCAAACACTCAGTGTACCTAGTGGCATCCTAAACGTGGCTATTGGACTTTGCTATAGTCCCACTAGTGCAAAGACATTTGCAGCACCTCTGCCTGCATTGCACACTCCAACTCATTATAACTAAGCCATTATACTAGCAAACACTCAGTGTACCTAGTGGCATCCTAAACGTGGCTATTGGACTTTTGTCTAGTCACACTAGTGCAAAGACATTTGCAGCACCTCTGCCTGCATTGCACACTCCAACTCATTATAACTAAGCCATTATACTAGCACTCAGTGTACCTAGTGGCATCCTAAACGTGGCTATTGGACTTTTGTCTAGTCACACTAGTGCAAAGACATTTGCAGCACCTCTGCCTGCATTGCACACTCCAACTCATTATAACTAAGCCATTATACTAGCAAACACTCAGTGTACCTAGTGGCATCCTAAACGTGGCTATTGGACTTTGCTATAGTCCCACTAGTGCAAAGACATTTGCAGCACCTCTGCCTGCATTGCACACTCCAACTCATTATAACTAAGCCATTATACTAGCAAACACTCAGTGTACCTAGTGGCATCCTAAACGTGGCTATTGGACTTTGCTATAGTCCCACTAGTGCAAAGACATTTGCAGCACCTCTGCCTGCATTGCACACTCCAACTCATTATAACTAAGCCATTATACTAGCAAACACTCAGTGTACCTAGTGGCATCCTAAACGTGGCTATTGGACTTTTGTCTAGTCACTCTAGTGCAAAGACATTTGCAGCACCTCTGCCTGCATTGCACACTCCAACTCATTATAACTAAGCCATTATACTAGCAAACACTCAGTGTACCTAGTGGCATCCTAAACGTGGCTATTGGACTTTGCTATAGTCCTACTAGTGCAAAGACATTTGCAACACCTCTGCCTGCTTTGCACACTCCAACTCATCATAACTAAGCCATTATACTAGCAAACACTCAGTGTACCTAGTGGCATCCTAAACGTGGCTATTGGACTTTGCTATAGTCCCACTAGTGCAAAGACATTTGCAGCACCTCTGCCTGCATTGCACACTCCAACTCATTATAACTAAGCCATTATACTAGCAAACACTCAGTGTACCTAGTGGCATCCTAAACGTGGCTATTGGACTTTTGTCTAGTAACACTAGTGCAAAGACATTTGCAGCACCTCTGCCTGCATTGCACACTCCAACTCATTATAACTAAGCCATTATACTAGCAAACACTCAGTGTACCTAGTGGCATCCTAAACGTGGCTATTGGACTTTTGTCTAGTCACACTAGTGCAAAGAAATTTGCAGCACCTCTGCCTGCATTGCACACTCCAACTCATTATAACTAAGCCATTATACTAGCAAACACTCAGTGTACCTAGTGGCATCCTAAACGTGGCTATTGGACTTTGCTATAGTCCTACTAGTGCAAAGACATTTGCAGCACCTCTGCCTGCATTGCACACTCCAACTCATTATAACTAAGCCATTATACTAGCAAACACTCAGTGTACCTAGTGGCATCCTAAACGTGGCTATTGGACTTTGCTATAGTCCCACTAGTGCAAAGACATTTGCAGCACCTCTGCCTGCATTGCACACTCCAACTCATTATAACTAAGCCATTATACTAGCAAACACTCAGTGTACCTAGTGGCATCCTAAACGTTGCTATTGGACTTTTGTTTAGTCACACTAGTGCAAAGACATTTGCAGCACCTCTGCCTGCATTGCACACTCCAACTCATTATAACTAAGCCATTATACTAGCAAACACTCAGTGTACCTAGTGACATCCTAAACGTGGCTATTGGACTTTGTCTAGTCACACTAGTGCAAAGACATTTGCAGCACCTCTGCCTGCATTGCACACTCCAACTCATTATAACTAAGCCATTATACTAGCAAACACTCAGTGTACCTAGTGGCATCCTAAACGTGGCTATTGGACTTTTGTCTAGTCACACTAGTGCAAAGACATTTGCAGCACCTCTGCCTGCATTGCACACTCCAACTCATTATAACTAAGCCATTATACTAGCAAACACTCAGTGTACCTAGTGGCATCCTAAACGTGGCTATTGGACTTTGCTATAGTCCTACTAGTGCAAAGACATTTGCAGCACCTCTGCCTGCTTTGCACACTCCAACTCATCATAACTAAGCCATTATACTAGCAAACACTCAGTGTACCTAGTAGCATCATAAACGTGGCTATTGGACTTTGCTATAGTCCCACTAGTGCAAAGACATTTGCAGCACCTCTGCCTGCATTGCACACTCCAACTCATTATAACTAAGCCATTATACTAGCAAACACTCAGTGTACCTAGTGGCATCCTAAACGTGGCTATTGGACTTTGCTATAGTTTCACTAGTGCAAAGACATTTGCAGCACCTCTGCCTGCATTGCACACTCCAACTCATTATAACTAAGCCATTATACTAGCAAACACTCAGTGTACCTAGTGGCATCCTAAACGTGGCTATTGGACTTTGCTATAGTCCCACTAGTGCAAAGACATTTGCAGCACCTCTGCCTGCATTGCACACTCCAACTCATTAAAACTAAGCCATTATACTAGCAAACACTCAGTGTACCTAGTGGCATCCTAAACGTGGCTATTGGACTTTTGTCTAGTCACACTAGTGCAAAGACATTTGCAGCACCTCTGCCTGCATTGCGCACTCCAACTCATTATAACTAAGCCATTATACTAGCAAACACTCAGTGTACCTAGTGGCATCCTAAACGTGGCTATTGGACTTTGCTATAGTCCTTCTAGTGCAAAGACATTTGCAGCACCTCTGCCTGCTTTGCACACTCCAACTCATCATAACTAAGCCATTATACTAGCAAACACTCAGTGTACCTAGTGGCATCCTAAACGTGGCTATTGGACTTTGCTATAGTCCCACTAGTGCAAAGACATTTGCAGCACCTCTGCCTGCATTGCACACTCCAACTCATTATAACTAAGCCATTATACTAGCAAACACTCAGTGTACCTAGTGGCATCCTAAACGTGGCTATTGGACTTTGCTATAGTTTCACTAGTGCAAAGACATTTGCAGCACCTCTGCCTGCATTGCACACTCCAACTCATTATAACTAAGCCATTATACTAGCAAACACTCAGTGTACCTAGTGGCATCCTAAACGTGGCTATTGGACTTTGCTATAGTCCCACTAGTGCAAAGACATTTGCAGCACCTCTGCCTGCATTGCACACTCCAACTCATTATAACTAAGCCATTATACTAGCAAACACTCAGTGTACCTAGTGGCATCCTAAACGTGGCTATTGGACTTTTGTCTAGTCACTCTAGTGCAAAGACATTTGCAGCACCTCTGCCTGCATTGCACACTCCAACTCATTATAACTAAGCCATTATACTAGCAAACACTCAGTGTACCTAGTGGCATCCTAAACGTGGCTATTGGACTTTGCTATAGTCCTACTAGTGCAAAAACATTTGCAACACCTCTGCCTGCTTTGCACACTCCAACTCATCATAACTAAGCCATTATACTAGCAAACACTCAGTGTACCTAGTGGCATCCTAAACGTGGCTATTGGACTTTGCTATAGTCCCACTAGTGCAAAGACATTTGCAGCACCTCTGCCTGCATTGCACACTCCAACTCATTATAACTAAGCCATTATACTAGCAAACACTCAGTGTACCTAGTGGCATCCTAAACGTGGCTATTGGACTTTTGTCTAGTAACACTAGTGCAAAGACATTTGCAGCACCTCTGCCTGCATTGCACACTCCAACTCATTATAACTAAGCCATTATACTAGCAAACACTCAGTGTACCTAGTGGCATCCTAAACGTGGCTATTGGACTTTTGTCTAGTCACACTAGTGCAAAGACATTTGCAGCACCTCTGCCTGCATTGCACACTCCAACTCATTATAACTAAGCCATTATACTAGCAAACACTCAGTGTACCTAGTGGCATCCTAAACGTGGCTATTGGACTTTGCTATAGTCCTACTAGTGCAAAGACATTTGCAGCACCTCTGCCTGCATTGCACACTCCAACTCATTATAACTAAGCCATTATACTAGCAAACACTCAGTGTACCTAGTGGCATCCTAAACGTGGCTATTGGACTTTGCTATAGTCCCACTAGTGCAAAGACATTTGCAGCACCTCTGCCTGCATTGCACACTCCAACTCATTATAACTAAGCCATTATACTAGCAAACACTCAGTGTACCTAGTGGCATCCTAAACGTGGCTATTGGACTTTTGTTTAGTCACACTAGTGCAAAGACATTTGCAGCACCTCTGCCTGCATTGCACACTCCAACTCATTATAACTAAGCCATTATACTAGCAAACACTCAGTGTACCTAGTGACATCCTAAACGTGGCTATTGGACTTTGTCTAGTCACACTAGTGCAAAGACATTTGCAGCACCTCTGCCTGCATTGCACACTCCAACTCATTATAACTAAGCCATTATACTAGCAAACACTCAGTGTACCTAGTGGCATCCTAAACGTGGCTATTGGACTTTGCTATAGTCCTACTAGTGCAAAGACATTTGCAGCACCTCTGCCTGCATTGCACACTCCAACTCATTATAACTAAGCCATTATACTAGCAAACACTCAGTGTACCTAGTGGCATCCTAAACGTGGCTATTGGACTTTGCTATAGTCCCACTAGTGCAAAGACATTTGCAGCACCTCTGCCTGCATTGCACACTCCAACTCATTATAACTAAGCCATTATACTAGCAAACACTCAGTGTACCTAGTGGCATCCTAAACGTGGCTATTGGACTTTTGTCTAGTCACACTAGTGCAAAGACATTTGCAGCACCTCTGCCTGCATTGCACACTCCAACTCATTATAACTAAGCCATTATACTAGCAAACACTCAGTGTACCTAGTGGCATCCTAAACGTGGCTATTGGACTTTTGTCTAGTCACACTAGTGCAAAGACATTTGCAGCACCTCTGCCTGCATTGCACACTCCAACTCATTATAACTAAGCCATTATACTAGCAAACACTCAGTGTACCTAGTGGCATCCTAAACGTGGCTATTGGACTTTTGTCTAGTCACACTAGTGCAAAGACATTTGCAGCACCTCTGCCTGCATTGCACACTCCAACTCATTATAACTAAGCCATTATACTAGCAAACACTCAGTGTACCTAGTGGCATCCTAAACGTGGCTATTGGACTTTGCTATAGTCCCACTAGTGCAAAGACATTTGCAGCACCTCTGCCTGCATTGCACACTCCAACTCATTATAACTAAGCCATTATACTAGCAAACACTCAGTGTACCTAGTGGCATCCTAAACGTGGCTATTGGACTTTTGTTTAGTCACACTAGTGCAAAGACATTTGCAGCACCTCTGCCTGCATTGCACACTCCAACTCATTATAACTAAGCCATTATACTAGCAAACACTCAGTGTACCTAGTGGCATCCTAAACGTGGCTATTGGACTTTGCTATAGTCCCACTAGTGCAAAGACATTTGCAGCACCTCTGCCTGCATTGCACACTCCAACTCATTATAACTAAGCCATTATACTAGCAAACACTCAGTGTACCTAGTGGCATCCTAAACGTGGCTATTGGACTTTTGTCTAGTCACTCTAGTGCAAAGACATTTGCAGCACCTCTGCCTGCATTGCACACTCCAACTCATTATAACTAAGCCATTATACTAGCAAACACTCAGTGTACCTAGTGGCATCCTAAACGTGGCTATTGGACTTTGCTATAGTCCCACTAGTGCAAAGACATTTGCAGCACCTCTGCCTGCATTGCACACTCCAACTCATTATAACTAAGCCATTATACTAGCAAACACTCAGTGTACCTAGTGGCATCCTAAACGTGGCTATTGGACTTTTGTCTAGTCACACTAGTGCAAAGACATTTGCAGCACCTCTGCCTGCATTGCACACTCCAACTCATTATAACTAAGCCATTATACTAGCAAACACTCAGTGTACCTAGTGGCATCCTAAACGTGGCTATTGGACTTTTGTCTAGTCACACTAGTGCAAAGACATTTGCAGCACCTCTGCCTGCATTGCACACTCCAACTCATTATAACTAAGCCATTATACTAGCAAACACTCAGTGTACCTAGTGGCATCCTAAACGTGGCTATTGGACTTTGCTATAGTCCTACTAGTGCAAAGACATTTGCAGCACCTCTGCCTGCATTGCACACTCCAACTCATTATAACTAAGCCATTATACTAGCAAACACTCAGTGTACCTAGTGGCATCCTAAACGTGGCTATTGGACTTTGCTATAGTCCCACTAGTGCAAAGACATTTGCAGCACCTCTGCCTGCATTGCACACTCCAACTCATTATAACTAAGCCATTATACTAGCAAACACTCAGTGTACCTAGTGACATCCTAAACGTGGCTATTGGACTTTGTCTAGTCACACTAGTGCAAAGACATTTGCAGCACCTCTGCCTGCATTGCACACTCCAACTCATTATAACTAAGCCATTATACTAGCAAACACTCAGTGTACCTAGTGGCATCCTAAACGTGGCTATTGGACTTTGCTATAGTCCTACTAGTGCAAAGACATTTGAAGCACCTCTGCCTGCATTGCACACTCCAACTCATTATAACTAAGCCATTATACTAGCAAACACTCAGTGTACCTAGTGGCATCCTAAACGTGGCTATTGGACTTTGCTTTAGTCCCACTAGTGCAAAGACATTTGCAGCACCTCTGCCTGCATTGCACACTCCAACTCATTATAACTAAGCCATTATACTAGCAAACACTCAGTGTACCTAGTGGCATTCTAAACGTGGCTATTGGACTTTTGTCTAGTCACACTAGTGCAAAGACATTTGCAGCACCTCTGCCTGCATTGCACACTCCAAATCATTATAACTAAGCCATTATACTAGCAAACACTCAGTGTACCTATTGGCATCCTAAACGTGGCTATTGGACTTTGCTATAGTC